>NC_135739.1:32582142-33215357 GCF_041903045.1 Epinephelus lanceolatus
AGAATTGTTCAACGCTCCTCCCTGGACCTCCAAGGTGTCCTCCACTCTCACTGCTCAGCATGCTGTAGCTGTGCTGCGTTCTAACCTCTGGCCAGGGGCTTATGCATATGCATATGGAAAGTAAGTGGAAAGATAAGGACATTCTGACTTCCTGTGTTTGATTTCTCACCGTATCCTCAAGGCAATGTTGCAATTTACAACCACCATGTACTGTCTCCTACTTCAGGAAGTTTGAGAACATATATTTTGGATGGGGTTTGAAGTATGCAGGGGAAGGGTACAGCCCACCCGTCCCTCCGCTACCACAGAAAGAATATCCCAGCGGACCAGAAATTACAGAAGCCCTGGACCCATCACTGGAGGACGAGCAGATACTGAAAGACGCTTATGAGGAGCAGCAAGATGCCCAGGAAGAGATGGAGGCCTCAGATGAAGAGGATGAGGAAGATGACGATTAAAAAAAAGTTACATATTTTAAATTTCTGTTTTATCTTTGTGCATTTCATTTTTATGTATCGTGTTTTTATGTTTATCTTTAAGAATTTATACACAAGTCAATGGCCAAATAAACCATTTCACTCACCAACATGACATGATGTTGTAAATTCAGGTAGATATAGTTCAGTATCTGAACAGGGCAGTAGTGTAAAGATGAGGCAGTGCAGCAGTGCCAATGTACACACATTTTGTTGAAGGCACCCTGTGGAGATTTTGACCACCAGTAGCAGTATGGAACAATGCTTTACATGTGGGTCCCCCTCTCGTTTGTTCTTGCGCACATGCAGGTGGATGTGCCATAGGTGGATTATGAGACAATGGGCCCCTGGGCACAGATATGCAAAGGGCCCCAGCACCTCTCCTACATGGGAGCAAGACACACAGCCTTTGTGGTGGTTTTGCATCTCTTTGTTGTCGTCATGCATCTTTTTGTGCTTTTGTGCCTCCTTGTGGTTGCTTGGTGTGTCTTTGAGGTTAACTCTGTCTTTTGTAGTCATGTTGTGTCTGAGGTCATTTTCTGTCTCTCTGTGATTGTTTTGTATCTGTTTGTTGTCTTTTGGGTCTCTTTAATGTAATTTTGTGTCTTTTTGGTCCTTTTTTGTTGCTTTGTCATTTTGTTTATCTTTGGGGTTCCTTTGCATCTATGTGTAGTCTGTTCCTTGTCAGTATGTGTTTATTGGAGTGACATTTTGCAAGTGAAGGCTGGGGTTTCCCCTGACACTTTGGGCCCCAGGGCCTGTGCCCGGTAAACCCATTCAGTAAACCACCCATAAGGTGCACATTCACACACACACAGCAATGGTTTCATAATGTTCTACTGATGCATAGTGAGGGGTTCATGTGCCAAGAAATGCAGCAGTGTACCAACATAGGCAAGGGCATCAGTGATGCAGGTTTCAAACCTTGTAGAAAAATATTTCTCTTAAGTCAACACTCCCACCTTTGCGATCAGTGTAATAAGAATATGAAAGAGGGGGACAACAACTTCATGAGGTAGATCCACCAACTGCAGCCCTTGCACAAGATTTGTGTACATGGGCAAGTACCCTGGAACTAAACGCAGCTCACATTAGGCAAGAGGCAGGTTACGCCTTGGAAAGATCACCAGACTTTCACAGCGCTGACACATAGAGACAGACAACCATGATTTTTTAAAGCAAACAATGAACCTGCCTGTCTCATGACTTTGGGAGGAATCCAGAGACCAATAAAAAGCCACATTGACACAAGGAGAACATGCAAACTCCACACAGAGGGGCCCAAACTGGCCAGCAGGTTTGAACCTGAAATCCTCTTGCTGTGAGGTGACAGTGGTACCCACTGCACCACCAGGCTGCCCTGATACTCTTAATGTGTACTATTATTATCATTATTATTAATAATAATAATAGTAATAATATCTCAATTGTAGCCTTTTCTCTCCCAGATACTTTATTAATACAAAACAGGTTTCCATTTCATCCCAGTCAAAGTGTTAAAACATTGGGAGGAATGGAAAGTATAATCAGTCTTTAATAAAGGAAATACAAATAGACAGAACAAGAACAATAAGGGAAAAATGAATTAAATAAAGCACCATAAATAAATTATTACTTTTTTAAGAGGAAAAAAGGGAACAAGTATTTTCAAACATGCATTCAATTGTGTGTATATTCTTTGTGCTTTTTATGAAATTATAGAGGGTTGGTAAAGTATCACATCATAATAAAGTTAATCTTTAGTGATTAGTGGGCATTCGCTTTAACAGAGAGCATAAAATGTTTTGGACCAGAATCTGATGATGAAGTTACAGCTGAAAAGCGTTTTCAACAAAGAGTTAACTGGAACATCAGAAAAGCGTGAACATAGACTGTATCAAGAGTATTAACCCTCTTAATAGCAATCATTAACCTACAGTCTAAAAGAAAGACAGCTTATGTCTTTTCAAATAATAAAAAAATAACATCCCTGTTCTGTAAGTTAATCATATATTTAACATCAATCCAGAAGAATTCAACGTAAATGCATTCATAATATGAATGTTTAACTTTTTCTTACCACTGTTACAGAGCACACAGGATTCAGGGTTCTTTTGTTTTTTTAAGTTTTTTAGAAAGCATTTTCTTTGATTGCTTCAGTCTTGACATACACTTCAATACTGTATTTTTGACAAACTATGAAAACAAATTATATTTTTTATTTTATCTAATCGCATGACGCAATGTTATGTGATTAGGGCTACGTCATCAAACGTTGACGGAAGTAGGTGGTTCACATGCTGTAGAAAGATCCAGATCAACATGGCGACGTGCATGAAGATGTTCGGCGCAGCCAAACAGCTGCACAGAAATTCGGCTCTTGTAGGGAAACTAAACTGGCCCGGTGTGTTCAGGACGGGCAGCAGCCGCTTCCTCCTGACCGACACATCCGCCCAGAGCCGTCACATCCCGGTCAGCACAGCGATGACAGCTGGCTGCAGACTGACCCCCAGACCTCACAGGTGGATGCGGGTCGGAGCGGTTCTCCGCGGGCGAACCGAGCTCCTCACCCCGACCCCTCGGCCCTACATGCTTCAGGAGAGGATGTTCGGGAACCGGTCCAGTGCTGGCTTCTCCGGGGAGGACGGCGGGGACAGTGCAGGCTCTGGGGGAGAGGAGGCAGGGGGAGATGGGGGAGCGCCGTACAACGGTCCCCAGATGACAGCTCTCACCCCCATGATGGTCCCGGAGGTGTTTCCTAATGTGCCGCTGATCGCTGTGAGCAGGAACCCGGTGTTCCCCCGCTTCATCAAGATCATAGAGGTGAGGATGATGTTGTCATTGGCTTTTCTACTCTTCACTGGCTTCAAGGACACTGGGATGACGCAATCACCCATCACACTCTTGTAAGGGAGGCTGTTGTTTCTCATACAGGGGTTAACAGGATCTGCTTCAAATTGAGTTAACTGTGGAAAAAGACTCCCTTCTGAATGTGTTGTACTGTCCCTTCAGAGACTGGACGTTTTCACAGCAACCAGGAGAACATATAGGCACTGTGAAGTTCTGCAGTCATACAGCTGGAACATATTGTTCAATAGAGCATCTGTTTTAAAGTTAAAGGGGAACTAAAGCCATTTTTTAATCTAATACATGGTTTCACTGTGGTCTAATACAGTCCAAAAATATAAATTTGTGATGTTATGAGGAATAAAGTCCGGAGCTGCTCCACAGACAATGAATTGGGAAAGATGTTACAGATGACACTAACAACAGTTGATCACGTAACAAGTTTTCATACCTCTCTGGTTTCTGGCTTTGACAGAAAGTAGCTCAAGTTCACAAACACTGATTAAACTTTCCTCAACCATGGAAATAACATATTGGAATTTTTCATTCAGGCGCTGTTCCCCTTTAAAGGGACACTCCACTGATGTTACACATCAAAATGAAAGCAGCTGTAATGTCCTCTGTGGCTCCGGATGACCTTGGTCAAGGCTTAGAAAATAGTCCTGGTGATGTCACAGTGATGCCATGCGGGTTATCACAGCTCAGACTTGGAGACTTCAAATTTCTAACAGAAAGCTTGAGATACAGGCTTGCATCTTGTCTGCCACAATGTCTTTTTCGGTGCTACAACTGGGGTTAGGGTTAGAATATTCTACACTTTTTTGAAAACTCATGTGCAAAAGATATTTAACACAGAAAATGAAATATGGCTGTGTTCTAGGAAGAACGTCATCTTTTATCTGGACAGATTGATAAATGTACCAACTCCATTAGGTGTTTCAGCAGATTAGAAATTCCCATACTTGTGTTTTATTGTTTCCCAGACGATCACTGGAATGACAGGGAATGATTACCAAACTTTTTGTTCAAGGTTTTTGCTCACACTTCTTATTCATGTGCTGTCAGATGCTGAGTGTGTGTGATGTGTCTTTCTTCCTGCCAGGTAAAGAACAAAGAACTGATGGAGCTGTTGAGGAGGAAGGTTCGTCTTGCTCAGCCGTATGCTGGAGTCTTCATGAAGAGAGATGATAAGTAAGTCTGATAAGTCGCTCCTCTGCTCCACTCACTGATGGTCAGGTTGACACAGGCCTGAGAAGGAGAGCATTACCCCTTGACCATGTGCTTTGCAGGCTTTTGCCTGATTCATAAAATGTCATGTGAATGGGACAGCTGGTTTCCTTTAATGTAAGGCAAGCTGAGCATTTACTGTTGCTGCTGCTTCCTGTTAAAAGCTTTCCATGGGTTTGCCAGTGGAAGACTTCTATTTTGAAGCAGCTTCAGGAAATGAATGTATTGGTCACTGACATTATGGGACTTTGGATCTGTGGATCAGTTTTTAATTTCTCAGCCACCATTTGTATGTGATGTGATCTACTTTATATCACAGTGTGTCAATCAGTGACTGCAGTAATAAGTGACGTGCTAAGAACTTGACATACTGCTGTGTGTGTTGGTTTCAATGAGTGTTTCTCTCTCTTGCAGTAATGAGTCAGATGTGGTGGAGTCTCTAGATGCCATCTATTCTACAGGGACCTTTGTTCAGATTCATGAGATGCAGGACCTGGGAGACAAGCTGAGGATGATCGTCATGGGACACCGCAGGTTAGACACACTACTGCTGCTTTTGGGTAAAAGGCGTAGTGGTTGGTTGGAAAGGAAATCTGTAGCCTCTGCTCCCCATGGCACACTGTTACCTCTACCTTGTGTAGATCTCAGCTATATGTGTATTTTGGTCTGTCAGGATCCGGATTACAAAACAGCTGGAGGTGGAGCCTGAGGAAGCAGCAGCGACATCCCCTGTGTGGTCTGAGTCTGACTCAGAGTCTCAACCCAAACCTCAACCGAGACGCAAAACCAAACGCAGCCGCAAGGACCAACCGGGTACCCTGACGGAGCAGCTCGAGGACAAGGTCTGTAGCATGACCCTCACATGCCTCAATGCCCCTCAATGTATAGTCTGCTCAGCTGTGTGTACTCAATAGAGTCTTGGAGGCAACAAGCTCCATACAAAATGCCATGAGGTAGGGAGGCATGGTTCGGTTGTTATTTTGGGCCCAGCAGCTATTTTCTTCCCCTGGGGCCCAAACAGGATAATCCAACAATGTCGTCATATTGTAGCTCACACTGTAGATGGACAAATAATGAACTTCAGATAAGAGCAGTGCAAATACTAGATATGGGTAAACGTTTTAGCATTTAACAGTACCTTCTATGGATGCACCGAAATGAAAATTTGTGGCCGAAGCCGAAGTCGAATATTATTAAACGCTTGGCCGAATACCGAGTACCGAATACCGAATATCATTGTTTAGTTGTTGATTGCAGATGAACCCCCTCCAGATTAGTGTTGCTGCGGTATCAAAATTGGGACCCACTGTGCGATACCAATGAAAATATCATGGTTCTGAGTAGTATCACGATACCACAGCAAAAATGAGGCAATGTGCCTTTTGTCATTTATGAAAAGAAAAATCACTTTTCTATAATACATCAATGATATTTCAATGGAATAAATTACTTATTGACTTATTCATACTTCAAAAACAGCATCAATAAGTGATGAACATAGGGGGGATCAAAATAAAATAAAAAAATAAAATAAAAATCAACCAGCCATCCTCCTCCCCTGACAAGTTAAGAACAGTCCCCTCATAAGTAAAGAACAGTCCCCTCATAAGTAAAGAACAGTCCCTAAAGTGCGGTGAGGTTTGTGGGCCGTTACCTGCCACAAAGGGAGTAATGTGAACGGCTCGTTTCTCCTCTGACACGTCACATACCTTTGTTCGGCTGGCTCGGCTGTTCAGGTACTTCTGGGCAGTCATGACGCCAAGAAGAGGATATTATTGGAGCCAACTTCTCCGTCGCCCGGTAAGCCGATGGCCGCCGTACAGGAATACTGTGTCTGTGACCCCCGTTCAACCCACAATCGGTGGGATTCACCTTTCGTTTCTGCTGCTGGTTGAAATCTGTAGGCTGCTCGCACAGCGTGCTGAATGATTTAAGCCTATTTTGCTCGCTCAAAACTATTTTTAGTCGCAAATGCGAGTGCCGTGACGGACGGATCGCCACACTACCGTCATTTTATTCCGCCCGTCACGGCACGCTGTTTGATTGCGTTATCAAAACACGCCGCTATTATTCGGCCTTGCTTTTAACTTATTCCACCGAATACCAAATGTGTGTTTTTTTGCAATATTCGGCCGAATATATTCGGTTACCGAATATTCGGTGCATCCCTAGTACCTTCATTTGTTAATAATGTTTGTAAATGCAGTTTGGTATGGTATGTTTTACATTTGCACCACTGTGCATCTTCTGTGTATTTTGTCATTACAACTCAAGTTAAAATTCGTTTTTATCCAGTCGGAAATAGTTGAGCTGTTTGACTAACTATATTGTTAGTTCATTAGTGTTGGTGGTTGAAGTATTTGTAGTTTATGTTAATATTCATATTGGTGGAAGTGATTTTCACTGTGTTATTGTTGTGTAGATTTCAGAAGCAGACCTGAGTCCAGAGATTCAGCCTCTGCCCTCCTCCAATATCCTGATGGTCGAAGTGGACAACATTCAACATGAACAGTTCACTGTCACAGAGGAGGTCAAGGTACAAAACACACATTACATGGAATTGAACTTATTTCTGATTCTGTAGCAGTAATAAAACAGACGCTCTTACTGAAAAGAAAACATGTAAAAACTAGAGTCCCTGTGATGTGTGTGTCGTGTAGGCGCTGACAGCAGAGATAGTGAAGACCATCAGGGACATCATCGCACTGAACCCCCTCTACAGGTCAGTCCTCACTCTTATTTAGTTACTCAGTCATCTGACACAATCTGTCCCGACCACGTTTTATCATCCGGTTTTTGTTTGTGCTTTTATTTACATTGTACAGCTTGCAGTTCACACTTAGCCTACAGGCCTGCTTTAATGTTTGTAAAGCAGTTAAGATATGTTTGACAGCTGCTAGCTTTCTGTTAACAAATATAACCTGCACCACGAGTTCCCTCTTGATTTCCTCTATCATTTTAGTGCTCTATAGGTTTTTGCATCTGCTTGAGAAATTAATACTTCAGACTAATTTCACTTTGATTTCAGGGATTTTTCATTCTATATTTCTTTAAGTGGTTAAGCACTACATGACTGAAGTTCAGGATGAACCTGTGCACATGCATGCAAAGTATCCTGGTCATGCATCTCCTAGTTTTGGGTCATATTATGCTTTGATGATGGATGGGATGTTGTGCATAGTTTGGTGTATGTAGTAGGTATATTAATATTTAAATACAGCATTGGACATCATTTTAGAAAAATGTTTCAAGTAGATTATGCACCTGAAATTTATTACAGATTGGCTTCCTCCCTTTTGGCACCCCTCAAGCTAGTGGCAATTTAGGCACCATCTAAAGGCAGGGACACACATTAGGACTGTTAATTATTATTACAAATATGGTTTGGAAACAAGTTGGACCTGGTCTGTTTCAGTTCAGGTCAGTTGATGTTGACAGTCGGCAGATAAAATCATTTAGTGTGTGACATGTAAAGTTTCTAATCTGAGGCCTTCAGATTCAGTCGCTGACTGTCGCTCTCACAAAGATTTTTATAAACATGTTTGATGTTTGCAGCTGGCATAGGCAACTGATGGGTGTGTGTTGCCTTATAGGAACATAGCACTAAATAAACAGTATTGCCTGAAGTTAACTTTGTTTCGCAAAGTTCACTCACCTCAAGTTCCCTCTGTTGGCTCCACAGTCCCACACACTTCTACCATCCAAACTCTGAGCTTTTCCCCTCTGACTTACTTTATGAATTGTTCTGCAGAATTAATTCTGTTTGTGCTCAGCATCTGCTGAACAGTGAAGTGATTCATTAAGGCAGCAG
Source organism: Epinephelus lanceolatus (assembly GCF_041903045.1). Classification (NCBI taxonomy): domain Eukaryota; kingdom Metazoa; phylum Chordata; class Actinopteri; order Perciformes; family Serranidae; genus Epinephelus; species Epinephelus lanceolatus. The sequence goes on from NC_135739.1 coordinate 32,590,483, forward strand.
TTGGATAAGCAGTCGTGACTAAAAGACATCATTTACAAAAACAGATATGAGCCACTCCTGAAATTATATTCCTTAAATGCACAAAAAACATGATTTATTAAAGTAAAAAAAACTTTGAGATATTTTAACAAAGCAATCCGTACAAGTTTGATATTCCTTCACTTGCACAAATAGGATTAAGTAAAGACAATGAAAACCAGAGATATACAGATAAGGCCTTCTTCTTCTGTGACTTTTTAAGTTTAATTTATAACCAGTGTTCGAATTAGTTTGAAACCAGCAGGCTCAGGAAGAAATCCAGTTGTAGTGATGCTGAAATCAAAGTGCTCTGAAATGTGCTTGTTTTTATGTGTTTGTGTTTGATAGAGAGTCCGTCCTCCAGATGATGCAGGCTGGGCAGAGAGTGGTGGATAATCCCATCTACCTCAGTGACATGGGAGCAGCTCTGACAGGAGCAGAGTCACAGGAACTACAGGACGTCCTGGAGGAGACCAATGTGAGCAGTGTGCATGCTTAAAGGCTTGTTTGGGGCTGTCTTATCTGCTCTGTGGAAGACAGTCCTGGATGATTCCTATTTGAAAGCTCAGGGAAGCGGCTGTGTGCTGCTCTTTAATGGGTGGAGAAGTTGATCATTTGCCAAACCAACCAGTTAGTTCTCATCCTTCAAGTCTTTGCTTTTAAACTGAAACATACTGTTTGAAAACTGTTGAGATAAAGCATTAACTTCCCCTGAGGAAGATGAGCAAGGAAACACCCGCAGTTACTACAGTTGATGTAAACCACAGTCAGAGTGGATGTTTTTATTTACCTCATCAGCCAGAAGGGTCCATAATAAGCCCATGTCATGATTAAAACAAAAACAAATCTGGCAACATTAAGCTTAGAGTTAGTGTTTGGTCACAAAGATGAGGACTAAGTGGTTGATTTGGCAAACAGACTTCTAGTCTTTTACTAAAGAACAGCACACAGATGCTTCCCCAAGCTTTTCAATACATATGTTATATCTTTATGTTTCTTCCATTGAAACTGTTACAGTGAATTAAAAGTGTGCAGGCCTTCTCAACCCATTGCTGTGTGTCTCTGCAGATCCCGAAGCGTCTCTACAAGGCTCTGTCTCTGCTGAAGAAGGAGTTCGAGCTTAGTAAACTGCAGCAGCGACTGGGCAGAGAGGTCAGAGGTCATCTCCAAACACGTGCGATCTATAGCGGCTGCTCAACTCATCATCCTCAGTCACTCATCTGTCTCCCTGCTCTGCTCACAGGTGGAAGAGAAAATCAAACAGACCCACAGGAAGTACCTGCTACAGGAGCAGCTCAAGATCATTAAGAAGGTAAATTGTGATGTCCGCCTGTCTGTCATTGTGTCTCAGTATTTAAGCTCGACTTACTTTTCCTGTATGTCACGCCAGTATAATAATGACTAAGTCCACCGCAGCCGACATCTGGACAGCCACGTTCCATCAAACAATCCTGCCTTGGGTAGTATTTATTGCAGGGCTATTGTACTGGATTGCATAAGATGGTAACTGTGTTTGCCATATTGCATCCATCTCCAGAATGTGTCAGGTTTTTATACTATTTTCAGACTGTTATACTGATGCACGTGATGCGAAACCAAACTTCACAGGTGCGAGTTACGCCTGGAAACTTCATGCTGTACACCATGATCAACATGTGCTGAGGTTAACATGAGCGGATCGATCAGACCAACATTATGTCATTGCCGAGACCAAGCCCCCTTTTGGGGAAGGAAATTATAGTGTCAAATATCGCAAGGAGAAAAACAGGAAAATGCCTAAAAGCTGTTGTGTAGCAGGTTAACCAAGGCTGTCACAGTGAGATTTGGAGTCACATAAGATACGTCAGTATTCACTGTCAGTGTGGTAAATGACTAAGTGATGCTGGTGACAGTAGAGCTGCTTGAGTGGGAGGCTGCTGCAGTAAAGTCAGACAGTATAGCAGCATCTGAGTGTTGTCTCCAACTATCTCATCCTAGATCAAACAGTTGGCTGTTAACAGGTTGTTTTTTTACATACAACACTTCGCCTAATCATACCTGCTGATTCAATCATATATTTATAGTAGTTCCTTGGAGATAAGGTATTGTGAATTTTCAGGTTCAGACAAGGTCGCAAAATATTTATTAGAGGTGTCTACAAGTAAACGTTTGTATAACAAGAAATAAATGCATACAGACAAGTCAAGTTATAATCCAAACACATGTCAGGTTGCATTTAGCATTTATAGGGTCTACTGTCCTCCAAAAGGGGGCCCAGACTTGACGTTTTGTGAAGTATCCATATGTGTCAGTCTTGTCTATCAGCATGCAAGTCAGTCACACTTGACAATGGTGATAAATCATACGGTGGATCTGTAAGACCCGGCCTGCAGGTTCCAGGCCAGCTACAACAGCAACAGAGAGAGAGTTGTGAATAAGACAAAGACAGTGTGTTGCCATTAACTCACCATTGTAGGGGATGTTGTTTTCAGGAGCTGGGTCTGGAAAAAGAGGACAAAGAAGCTATCGAGGAGAAGTTCAGAGAGAGACTCAAAGAGAGGACTGTCCCACAGCACATAATGGACGTCATCAATGAAGAACTCAACAAACTGGGACTGCTGGACAACCACTCCTCAGAGTTCAAGTAAGTCTTGTGCAATTTTTGTCCCACTAACCTGAGAGGGCCTTTAACTTATGATGTCACTTGGTTGGCTTGACGAACACTTACGTCTAGAACAAGTTACCTTGACAACTACTGAGCAGAGCAGCATGACATGGAGCTTAGGTATTTATGAGCTCTGGAAAATGATGCCTGATGTCATAATGACTCCCGGACCGTTTTCTCTCTAGTGCTATATTCAGGCTCACTTATCTCCACCTTTGTAATCTAATCTATTTAATGCAACAGCATTTACTTAGGGCATCCATGCTTCAGTGAAAACTGTACTCTCTTTGCCTGTACATGGTGCATGTCATCTGTTCAGCCTGCAGATCTGTTGCAATTAGATGATTATGAGTCTTGTTTCATGTGGTTGGTATCAGTTGTACTCTCACTGGTTTCCCGCCAACAGGGAATAGATTCTTTTGTGGTTTGCGCACCAAATTTTGAACCATTTGGGGCATTTCGACTTTATTTAAATGGTTTGGAGCCTGAAAAACCACATTCTACAGATTGGAAGGCTGGAGTCTTGCATGTACACCCTCTGTTGACAACACAACCTTGAATACAATGATTCCACTTAGAATTGGTGGAAACACAGGCTGGTTGTGACAAAGCACCAAGGTTTCAAGAATCCTGAATGGAACTGCTTTTAAGAGTTAGAGCTAGTTTGGTGAAAAAGGGCCGTCTGTGTCAAGTGCCAAGTTAAACTCTTGTCTGCTCTGGGTGACTGACCCTACTGTCCAAAGTTAAAGGTACCTTGTGGACTTTGTGACCACCAGTAGCAATGTCCTTTCTAGTGGGCCCTTGTTTTGTTTGTGTTGTATTCTCACACACAGGTGATGAGATACAGATTTCTGCCAATGGTTTCACACTCTTCCAGTGGTTGTGGTGGTAAGATGCCAAGAAAAAAAGTAACAATATGCCAGCAAACGGCAGTGAAGAGAAAGACTGGTAGTTGGCAGGGTTTAAATCATTCCAAAAAATTGCGTTTTGCCAATGTTTTCTGAGGAGGTAGATGAATTAAGCAGGTTTGTTTAGACCTAAAAAATACACACACTGAGCTTTGATGAGAAATGCTGAGTGTAAACAGAACGTGGATGGATTTAAAAAAATTGTGTTCAGAAGAAAAGTCCACAGGAAGGCTTTAATCTTTCCGCAGCTAAGCTCCGTCTGTTGTTTGCACTTGTAGTTCTGTTCATACAACAGACACATTTCACACTGAGGATACTAAAATCATCTCTGCACTGTTTTACACTGCAACAAACAGAAACAAACAACATTAACAATTGTGTGTTTCAGTGTAACCCGTAATTACCTGGACTGGCTGACCAGCATGCCGTGGGGCACCAACAGTGAAGAGAATTTATCACTGGAGAGAGCCAAAGAGGTTCTGGAAGAAGATCATTATGGAATGGACGATGTTAAGAAGCGCATATTGGTGAGCAAACACACACACAAACACACACAGCATTTAAAAACACAAGGAAGGAAAACATTTTTTTTTACTTGGAAAGCAGTTGTTCAGATACAGCTATTCACTCATCAGCTGCAGAGTTTTTTCTTTTTGGAAATGAACATGACTTACTCTCTGTGTTTGTGCAGGAATTCATAGCAGTGAGCCAGCTGCGTGGCTCCACCCAGGGGAAGATCTTATGTTTCTACGGTCCTCCAGGTGTAGGAAAGACCTCCATCGCCCGCTCCATAGCCAGAGCCCTCAACAGAGAGTACTTCAGGTTCAGCGTGGGAGGCATGACCGATGTGGCAGAGATTAAAGGACACAGGTCTGGAAGTCTGTACTACCATTGTCACCTCTGTTTGAGTCTAAATATTTTTTTAAAGAAAAATCCTGCATAGTATATCTTAAATGTTCTGCTTTTTCAATATGTGTTGTATAAACTGTTCTTACTGGTGAATTAATACAACACCATGTTGTGGAACAATAACAGTAATTAAATGTTCTGATTCATTGGCCGATACAAAATTGGCCAGATACAGTATGCCATTCATCCCTAGTTACAACTTGATTTAATATAGGGACATGGTTTTCTGAAATGCGATTGTGTGTGTGTCCAGGAGAACATATGTTGGAGCAATGCCAGGGAAGATTATCCAGTGCCTGAAGAAAACCAAGACAGAGAACCCTCTGGTGCTCATAGACGAGGTCAGTATGGTGATGCTGCTCCTGTAGCCTTTTACGTGCAATAGAAACCATCAGTGCAACACCCATATAACTGTCAGACTCTTTCTTGTTACTAGTTTTAGCTTCAGTTACCTGTAGATGACTTGGTTCATACAACCAGGAGTGTTTTACATGTTTACTGTGGTTGAAACAGAGTGACGTGGAAAACCAGTATTTATATGGAAATAACTTCAATCATAGCATTAAAATTATGCTCTCACATATAACATACTGTTTAACCACTGCCCTTCTGCCACCTAAACAATACTAAAACTCACACACTTTGTATATAAACAAGCTGTTAAGGTCTTGGACGATTAACTTAAAAGCTACTATCACTTAACTATACTTTGTAGGGATGTTGTCCTTACCTGGCAAAACATATTAAATTCCACATGGTTTTGGTTATTTGTTTGTACCTCCCCCACTTAGCACATTCATAATTCATAAAAATGTTGAGGATGGATTTCAGATCAACAGTGTTGTCCCAAGATGGACACAACACTGAAGCCCTATTCGCATAGGACTATTTTTAGCTGGGGACTTCTAGTAATTTGTACTAATTGCAGAGGTTGTCTGAGATCTTTGTCCTGTGCCAATCTGCCATGTTCTTATTTTGTCAAGTAAAAGTTCCACTACAATATATATTTTGCGAGATACAGAGGTCATGTTATAATATTAGTACCATGTAAATTGGCATGTATGTACAGTCTGTAGGTATGTGTGGGTATATTTATACATACATATTCATGTACTGTGTTTCTCTAACCTGTCATTATCAGGTGGATAAGATGGGTCGTGGTTACCAGGGTGATCCATCCTCCGCACTGCTGGAGCTTCTGGATCCTGAGCAGAATGCCAACTTTCTCGACCACTACCTGGATGTTCCTGTAGATCTGTCAAAGGTAGGAGTGTGTAATCAGTGCGACCAGTAAAGCTTTCTTGTAGTGTTTTCTTCCAGAAAAAAGTTCATTTTACATTAATTCAAGTGGAAAATTACACATAAAGCACAGTTTATTTAAGCTCTGCACATCTGTGTCTGCTCCAAAAAGGTTTTGTTTATCTGCACGGCCAATGTGACTGACACCATCCCAGAGCCTCTCAGAGACAGGATGGAGATGATCAATGTGTCTGGATATGTGGCCCAGGAGAAACTGGCTATTGCTCAGGTAACACCAGTGTCAACCTCTGCACTTATGTGATTGTGGGGGAATATACATATATATACTAAAACTTAAATACTGTGTACAGTTAACAATGTTGTGTTGTCAAACTTTTGACATAGTTTTTGCCCTGTAAATGATGCTGTATATCAAAGTGTTGCTCCTATAATTGTCGTACAGTTTAATGATAGTGGTATATTTTTCCTCACAGTTTGGGTAACAAGTTGTAAGTAAAAAATTGATATGCTTTGCTATTATCTCATTTCTATGTCTCTGTCTGTCTGTCTATCCAGCAATACCTGGTCCCTCAGCTGCGCACTCTGTGCGGTTTGACTGAGGAAAAGGCCTCGATCTCATCTGACGCCCTCGGTCTGCTCATCAAGCAGTACTGCAGGGAGTCTGGAGTCAGGAACCTGCAGAAACAAGTTGAAAAGGTAAAATACTGCAAAGCTTTGTTCTGGCTGCACTAAACCAGAGCTCACGTGCATTAGGCTACACAGAACAAAGATTTCTGTCTTAATCGGCAGCACAATCTGCATACACGCTACCGGTCAAATGTTAAAGAAAACCCTCATCTTTTTTTACGCATATTTAAGCAGTTAAAGTCCAATGACTAAACTAAATTGAGACAAAGGTAAGCTGTAAACTGCCAGAGGTTAAAAAAAAGCTTAGGTTTCAAAAAATAGTAATAATAATGAAAATTTTGGGGATATATAAAAAGTTCCTTTTCAGGGAACAAGTTATGGATTAACAACTCCAGCAGTTCTGCAGCAATGGGTATAAATTTATCTTTGAAAGATGATGCTCCCACTTTTGTGACTACTGACAGTCCCTCTGTCTGTATAACAGCGGTGCTGAAACAGTCTTAACTGCACCCTGTGAAACATTATTTGGACAATACCGCACAGCAGGAAGTCATATATTGCTATCAAGAAAGCCAACAAAAAGGCAATTAACAAAGGCAGCCTGACAGACAATTATAACCCTTAAAAGTGTAAAGGCCCAAATGCACTGAAAGTGATAATTGATGCGGCTCATTTGATGTGTGTTAATTGATGCTCCTATGGCACACTGTAGGCATCACATTTCAAATTGCAGCCCCACAGAACCAGCAGTATTTGGAAAAAAGTCACTATATATATACACAGGCAGGAACCAGCCATGTCTTATAATTTTTTTCTTCTATGTAGGTGAAAATTATATAGCTGATCATAACTCTATACTAAGTTGATTATGTTCTTAGGTGTATGTTGGAAATTAAGTTATATGACCAGTAGATGTCAGAAAACCTAGATGATATGAGGTGGGTCTGTTATGCCAATGTAGTTACAACTGTATTATTCATAATGCTTTAAGCAAACAGAGCTTACATCAACTGTTGCCCCAAATCGATATGCAGTCTGGCTGCATGTCCACTTCTCTGTCTCTCCTCTCTGTTTCACTGACTTTGATCACTGGGACCTCATTTGACACTCCAAAATTGAAACAAGCTCAGAATAGAAGTCTCAAAGCAGATAGACGCACCTCATAACACTTCTGGTGTGTGTTTAGGCATTTAAAACAATAGGTGTACATAGACTTAGACACATGCGTCAGAAGCTTTCAGTGCATTTGAGCTGTATGTGTTTCTTTGAGAGAGTCAGTGAGTACAGTTTACTTCACCATCAAAAGGCACTCGGAAATTGGAGGACGCTTTTGTACGAAGAGGTTTAGCAGAACTAAAAAGTAATCATTAAGATAAGAAGAAAATGCCTGGGCCATAAAGCACTGCCAGTGGACTACTGAAGACTGGAGGAAGAAAGTCTCATGAATCAAAACTGAAATTGTCTGTTTATCTTATCTTATCTTATCTTATCTTATCTTCACATGGGTTTTTGTATGCTGTTGAGTAGGCAAAATGTTCCTCCTCGGTGTGTGACACCCACAGTCAAACTCGGAGAAAGAAGGGTGATGGTCTCAGGCTCTTTTGCTAGATCCAGTGTTGGCGACTCACACAGGATGACAGTGTACTCACTGACGCTGAACCAAAAGAGCTACCACAAAGCAAAGCATTTCACAAGTGCAACACATTTGTAGGAACTTCTGCAACAATGTTGCAAAGTACTTTCCAAACAATACTTGATTTCCATTGGAGAGGAAATGCCGCGAGTGTGTTTGGCTGCTAAACTCTTTTTAAAGTTACAATTGATCGTGCTTGAATTTCAGAGTACATCAAAACTTTAAATTGGGTACAGTTCAATAAAAACTGAAAAATGGTTTTAAAACATTTGATCGGCACTGTACTTTCTGCAACTACAACATCCTTTAGGACCAGCAGGAATTGCTGGTGTTTGCAGTGGGTGGGACGTAGGATGCAGGAGTAGGATGGTTCAGAAAGCAACAGAACAACACCTGCTTAACTAATCTTGAAGTCACATTTATTTATTTGGAAAGTGATAACTCTGCAGATGGACTGTGGCTCTGTGGGACAAAAACAATATAATTTCTAATTTTAGTGGCACATTGACACCAGAAAGTAGCACATCCTTCAGTGTTTGTTTGGTGTGTGTTTTTGTGTGTGTGTGTAATCCCTTTTCCATCTGTCTGTCAGGTTTTCCGTAAGGTGGCATTCTCTATTGTCAGCGGCGAGAAAACCTCAGTGACTGTTACACCTGACAACCTGCAGGACTATGTGGGTAAACCTATTTTCACAGTGGATCGAATGTACGACGTCACCCCACCAGGAGTGGTTATGGGGCTGGCATGGACTGCTATGGGTGAGAGAGACATACACACACACACACACACACACACACACACACACTCACACACACTCATACATAAAAACCCAGTACCAGTGTAAGATGTAAAATGCTGAAAGTCCGCCCGCATTCTGTCCTCTGTGTAGGAGGCTCAACGTTGTTTATCGAGACTTCACTGCGCCGTCCTTCTGGAGGAGCGGACACTAAAGGAGAGGGGTCACTGGAGGTTACAGGTTAGTCACAAAGGGCCACCAACAGAGTCACTCTGCAGGGTTTAGATTAAATCAAACACTGCCAAGCACCAGTCTGATATCTTCACCACATACTGAACAGAGAACATATTAACAGTGTTGCTGCTCCTCTGCAGGTCAGCTGGGTGATGTTATGAAGGAAAGTGCAAAGATTGCTTCAACCTTCGCCAGAGCCTTCCTGATGACCCAGGAACCAGAAAATCACTTTTTGGTCAACTCCCACCTACACCTGCATGTTCCTGAGGTAACCAGGAAGATTACTATCGCTTAATCTTTTTTATTCTTTTCACTTAACCTTCACTAAATAGTAGTCGTGAGAAATTACATTTCATTTGTGTTGCATTTTTCACAAACTGAAGTGCTTGAAGCTGCTGTGTGTGGATTTGAAAATGTCCTGTTTTGACGTCCCCATGATACGATCAATAATACACTGTGGCCGGCAGCAGCGCTACTTCCTATCTCTTTGTTTATAATGTCACTTGATTCTAGGGGGCAACTCCCAAGGATGGACCAAGCGCTGGCTGCACCATTGTTACAGCACTGTTGTCCCTGGCAACCAACCGGTCGGTGCGTCAGAATGTAGCCATGACTGGTGAAGTGTCACTGACCGGCAAAATACTGCCAGTAGGAGGAATCAAAGAGAAAACTATCGCTGTAAGTACAAGACAGACACACACACACACACACACACAAAATGTATATATATATATATATATATATATATATAAATGGTTCCCAAACACTTTTTCTGGGTGGAGAAAGTTTTCATTCAGTGTAAAGCAGCTGTGAACAACTGACACTATAAGAGCTACTCATTAATTTATGGATAAATAAAGGCTAATTTACAGAGGTTTGTGCTTTAACCACATTCAGCATTCATTTCTGATTCTGATTTAAATGTATCTATTGATTAGAGAATGATTAAATAAATGGTTTGTTTATTTAACTCAGTGCTGCTGTATTTGAACGAACCTCCCGCTGGTACAGTGTGTGCTCTTTGCTGGGCACCAAAAATACCATACAGAGTGGAACAGCAAATTTTAAGGTCAGGAAAATACCAAAGTGTCAGAGTGCTGCTTGTGCTGGTCATTGTGCTCTCACAAAAATAAGGGCTCTGAAACTTGTTAACATTAATCTTGTTAATAATGGTGTTGAGCTGCTTTGGGGAGGCACATGTGAAAACTAAAATCTAGCAAAACCAGGTAGAAAAAATACAAAAAAATGAACATAATTAGTCAGATTTCCACAATTTCAAAATACATGTCGTAGCAATTATCATGCTGTACACCAAGGTTGGACATAGCCACCGTAACGTCACCCATTGGTTTGCGGACTCCTCCTGTTTTGAAACCATGTTTGGCATTTTGTCTGTCGCCATCTTGGATTTTGGAGCCAGTAGTGACCATATTTGGACGAGAGGGTGGAGATATTTTAGTACAACAGTACACTGAACAAGAGTTTTTTTTAGGCCACCAAAACTTAACTATTAACTCTCATTAACTGAAAACACACTGAAATAGTGACAGCTACAGCTATGCTCATATTCTGTGATTCTGGTGTTGTACCATGGTTACGTTACCTAACCAACACTGTTGCTCTGGTAGTGACTTGTCAACAGATGACACCCACTTGTCACTCAAGTCAGCCATGCTTTTAAGTAGGCATTACTTTAAAGTGAATATTTCAGGTTGGGGGTCACTATGAGTCAGTGTGTAGGAACTTGATTGTCATTAAAAAAATTTAAAAATATACACAGCTGCAACTTTGGGAGTCGTATTAGTTACTTCTGTATTTATAAAATCGCTAAACCGGAAGTGACATAGCATGGGGGAGTCCTGTATTCCAAGTACAGTAGAAGTACAGTAAAACAACGAGATAATGACTAGCTTTGACAGTGAGGAGGTTGTAAATGTTTATGCCGTGACATATGATGGGCCACAACCCTACAACTTTGAGCTAGCCAGACGGCAAAGGGAGCCAGAGCAGCCTAGGGTTAGGAGAAATGACGGTCAGAGGAGAGATACAGAGTTGTGGTGTGAGGAGAATGAATGGAGAGCTAGGCAGGTGTCCTGGTGAGTGGCCAGGCTAGCTAGTACTAGCTAGCAATATCTAACGCTGTGTTCACATCTTAACAATCAATAGGGGCCACCAGCACTGACCATTTATATTAACAGTGGAAGGAAATAATATAATTAGGAGGATAATCCATATAGTCAATAACAGTGTATTAGCCTTCCGTTTCATGTGCATGATCACTGGCGCCTGAGCAAGTGTAGCTTGCCACTGACTTCAGAGCGTAAACGTGACTTTGCATCCCCATTATGCAAAACTGAAAGGACTGAGACAACCCGGTGTAATGTGGTAATAATGCAGACTCAAGCCGAGGCGGTGTATGAGGAAGAACGAGCCTGCTAAACACTCGTTTTGTCGCAGACCGAATGGCACACCAAAGGGAGTCACTCTTGGAACCATCCTCAAGTGGCCATTAGACAAACTGCAGTTTTCGGCACTTCCACGTTGGCTTCATTTTTCAGCCGCTGGAGGGTGCATCTTGGGCTGTGTGGGTGCTGCAGTCTATGTTCTTCACAACTGTGGAGTACCCATGTAAAGCGGTGTCATGGTCAGGGATAAAGTAGTTTTAAGGAAAGTAGAGTACGACTTGAATATGAGAGACCAATAATCCTGAAATTTTGGGCGTGTCCAAAAATGGTGAGCAAGAGTGTCCTCAGCACCTGGCATTAGCAGTAGTTGTTTAGAGGTTTCTGTTGGTCAACATGTTGGATGAATTCATAAAGTGACAACACAAGCCTTAGTCCCCACTGCTGACAGGACAAAGGTATCTAGTTGTTTTTGTAGAACATTTTGAAATATATTTCAAACCAGTGTGCACATTTACTTCAGAATTTGAGCTAGATTTTCTTGTCCCTATCAGGCTCGTCGTGCTGGTGTGACCTGCATCATCCTGCCAAGTGAGAACAGGAAAGACTTCTCTGACCTCCCGGACTACATCAGCCAGGGCCTGGAGGTCCACTTTGTGGATCACTACAGCCAAATCTACCCCATCGTTTTCCCAAAGGACCAGTCTTAACCTGCTTTCAACTGCAGCCTTAAAACCAAGGCAAGGTGGACCAAGACTTCTTTTCACGGCACTTCAGAATCCAGAACCTGTTTGTTACCACCTAACACTAATTATCATTCAGGTTGTAGTTGCAGTAAATATGCAGTTTGGACGCTGGGGTCCCACTGTGGAGAATGGCACTAGATTATCTGTTCCAAAACCACTGACAGGAACAGCTGGCTCGATGATCACTCACATATAATTCAGTTTCAGTCACCACAGGAAGCCTGAATGTAGGAGGTTTGTCATGCGAATAAGACAGCATCACTGAACTGAAACCATGCAACACACTGTGCTGAAGATGGACATACACAGTAACATGGTAACTATGGTGATGATAAGCACTGGATGAGCATCCCAGGATATGATGTCATCGACATTACTGCCAGGCAGCCTGTTTACCCACAGCTCTCATTACAGGGACTGTGGATGGACTCTTTCATAGATTTGTTATATTATTTTATTTTATTATTGGCCAGATGTGATGTTGAAATAAATTAAATCATAAATGCAACTCTGCCTGCTGCTGTTTTCTTTACTGATCCACCTGTGAACCTGTGAATGGATTATTAATTGACGCTACAGAGATTCAATCAAACTGTGTAGTTTATCAGTTATTTTTATCCTTAAAAAAGTTATTTACAACCAAAAACAAGAAGATGTCAAAGATACATACCATATTTACATAACACAACATGACAAATGTCACAAATAATGAATAATGAAAGATAAACAGGAAAAGTAGGTATGTGTGTTAGTGTGGTATGTGTGCATTTACACCTGCAATGTGGAGACCAAAATTTAAATGCCTCAAAGAAATGTTTTCTTGAAGTTTTTCACGAGCGTCCACTTGGACTCAAGAATGAACTGATCACATTTTGGTGGTCAAAGGTCACTCTGACCTCACAGAACATATTTTTGGCCAGAACTTAAGAATTAAGACACTAATCATAATAAAATTTCAAATAAATGTCAAATAGGATAGGATGATGAAATGATGACATTTTATAGCCAAAAGGTCAGCTTCACTGTGGTATCATAATGTTCTGCAGAAACACCTTTCTGGCCATTATTCAGTGTCATAACTCAGGAACAGAAGGGGAGACATTTGTTCAGATACTGTATTGGTGACTCTAATCTTGGGTGTCCACCTTGAAGCTGTGCCAGATTTATAGATATCCTGTGCTGTCTGGTTGAAGATGTGTGTGAAGCAGCCAGGTTTTAGAATACACAGCTTCATTGTAGCAGCATTTAAAGCACTGTCAGCTGTCATGGCTTCAAATGACTCTGGACAGACATGGATGTAAACTGAAACTGCAGCTTGACTGGTTCGTGAAGGCATACAAAGGCAAGGCGGTAATTCTAGTTTTTTGTCAGTGTGTGAAAAACTAATCTCAACTTTTTGGACCCAAAGTCAAATATATAAATACATGAAATACTCAGAAAACACATAAAGGCATGGCAGCACATGAACAGGCACTTAGTACAAGATCAATAGACTGGACTTAAAATTTAAAAAAAAGGGAGCTTTAAGTATTTTTAAAATGTATGTGATTATTTCACAATTTCGTGACAAAATTGTGTATGTTATTTGTATTTCTTCTAATTATTATTTTTCTCCTAATGTGTATGTTATTTGTATTTCTTCTAATTGTTGTTTTCTCCTAATGTCTTATTTATTTATTTATTTATTTAGCATTGACACTTTCGGTTTCTATAACTGGGGATTACCTTATTAGCTTCTTTGGGGGCAGTCAGTCGCATCAAGTTCACATTATTTAGCCACGCAGAAACTAAAATAGCTACCATGACAAGCTTATTACCAAATAAAAATACATTATTATCAATATCTAGTGATTGATGCATTGATTTTATTACAGTTAGAATATGTCTGACTGCACAGCTGCAGTGTTTGGTTGAGGGTGTGACAGCAGCTGGCTCTTTAGTCACTGAATAGCAGCAGATATAGATGTGATATATTTTGTGATGAGGCTTTTATTGTGAATAACTGTGGGCGGAAGTGTCTGTCCTGATGCTGGCGGAGCCTGACTTGACTGTGGTCCTCAGGAGCAGCGGCGTGGACTAATTGGATGAGAGGGTGCACTGGGAGAGCCGAGTGAGTGAACAGCTGGATGCTGGATTTAACAGAGACGCCTGATCCGTTTCACCACGGTTAACACACCGTGCCGCAGATTGTCCCGTCCGGCCTGCCGTTGTTGTTTGAGGCTCCACCTGATCTCCTTTCTGTCTCCATCGGCTCTTCTGAGCGGAGGATGCGACGGGCCCGCGGTGCTCTGCGCACTGTGGAAACATCCATCAGCTGCTGTTCTGCTTTCAGGTGCCTGGAGCTGCATCCCCAGCAACGAAAATAAACCTGAATAATTAGGATCGTACAAGTCAGAGGGAATAAGAAGGCGTCGTGCAGGGCAGGCTGTCGGAGTCTCCTCCATCCTTTCTCACTGAGGTATGACACAAGAATAAAACGTCGTTGGAAATATTCCTCCTGATGTGTGTGTACAGATGCATCTGAAAGGCTGTTGTTCTGCTGTTTGTGTTTCCTGCCCTGAGATCATGTATGTACAGATGGGCATGTTCACATCTGGGATCAGATATCATTTACTGTTATTGTCTGTTGTGGGCTCATCTGTCAAGGTGGCCTGCAGCACCGCTGGACAGTCAGCTGCTCCAGCTCTCAGGATGACATGACTACAGTACTGCATTTTAACTGAGATCCAAACACACATGGCTTTATTGTGCTGCATGTTCATATCAGTCAGTGTCTGTGATGGCTGTGTTTAACATATTCTACCTGCAGGGCTGATTCTTTAAACATTTGAGAAACTATAAATTAATGCCAAAAATATAAATAATGTAGAAACACAGAATAAGATAAGCAAAAAATAGCAGATGATCCCAAACACCAGAGTTAATATTTGCAATAATTACATTAGTTAACTCCAAATTCAAAAGACATTAAAACTGCATACACTCAATAGCCACTTTATTAGGTACACCTGTGCAATCTATTGCACTTCAATACAACAGCTCTGCCAAAAAGTCTACCTTTGTACCTTTTTTCTGCTATAAATATTTTATAGAGCAGTGGTGTTGTAGGCTACTGGACTACATTATATTGAAAGGTGTTTCTAATTTTGTGTCTTACTTATTTACATACATCGAGGAGCAGAATATTAGGAACTCAGTCTAGTACACCACTGCCCCTAACTATAACGTCAGTACTATAACAATAAATAAATAAAAAACATTAAAAGACATGATAAAAGTAGAGTTTGTGGCAATGCTGTTGGGTTGCATTAGACTGTGCAGGTGTACCTAATAAAGTGGTCACTGTATTTGGCATGCAGATAAATTAGCAAAATAAGAAAACTAAAATGAGTAGAAATAAAGCAATAACAAATTTAAAATAATTTATAAAACTATATATATATTTTTTAATTTTTTTAATTTCATATTTATTGATTTTTTTTTAATTATTCAATTTACAAAACACCTAATTTCTCTCATAGTCTGTCCATTTATCCTAGCATTGCACATGTGTCCTTGCTTTAGTCCTCAGGTGAAAGGTCAGTTTTTCCATTTTTACATTGAAAATAGTTCCTCTGCCAGTGTAAGGATTTTGAACAGATAAGTGTCCTTCTCATGAATATTATCCTCAGGTATTAATCCCGAGTACACAATTCGTGGGTCCCTTGGGGTCTTGTGACCTAAAACTCTGTCAAGAATCAGAATGATCCCATCCCAGAATGTTTGTAGTTTTATACGTGACCAGAATATATATGTGTGGTAGGCATTCACCTGCCCATAGAGTCTCCAGCAGTGCCGTTGTTTACCTGATTGTTTGTATTTTGTATATGGTGTGATAAAAAAATCAAATTATATCCTTCTAGCCAAATTCTCTCCATCTTTTAGAGCTGGTGGAAGTTTGCTGCGTGCTACAGATGGAATGCCACTCATCTCCTGACAGATTAATATTCAGCTCTGCTTCCCATTTCGATTACACATACAAAGTATTCCTTCCATTTCATTTTTGTAAACTCTTAAGCAATTTGGAGACTATTTTGGAGGGCGTAAGTTTGTATGCACCTGTCAATACTTGTATCACATCGTTACCTTCTTTTTTTTTCAAATGAGACCTTTCCTTTGTTTCTGCTGTTGTGATTCAGGAATGTTTTAGTGCTTTTATGATTAATGGCACAGTATTTCATATTGCTCATCGAGCTTTATGTTTTATTTGTAGGCGGCATCCTGTTTAGAGCTACTGCTGCGCATCAGTCAGACTTTAGACATAACTGAAAGTAATCAAATGTCATTGATTTGTTGAAAGGATGCCGTAGGTTTGAGCACTCACTTGAATCAAATAATAACAGCCCCTATAGAGAAATGTGTCTCAGGCAGTCAGCAGCAGAACCCTTTAGTGGGAGATGCTGTGCAGGCGTCCAACTCCAAAAGAAACAAAGAAAAGGCCTTGGTGACGAAAGTCAATACCTCTTGGCATGGATGGTTCCTATGGTGACAGTGATTCAATGAGATTCTTCTGGGTATTCACTGAGATGAATATCCAGAAGAGCTTTAACTTGTAGTGGTGTGTCATCAATACCTGGATTGTTACAACGAGTGCATTCCTCTTTAAAGACATAATCCTCTGTGGAGCTGCTGTTACACACACTTCACTTCGAGCTTGATAGGATTCATTCTTTCACAGACAGGGAGGAATTTTCTGCACCCTGATACTAAAATCTCACTGCATGGTTTACCGAGCTTGAGCCCTGTCAGATCTGTGTGTGTATTGTCTAAGGGTTTCCAGACAGAGCTATATTTTACATGTATTTAAAAAGACTTAAGTATATGCAAATATGTTCAAAGTAACGAACCAGATCTGTGAACCTTTGTGTTAATTTAAATCCCATTAAGGGAGAAATTAGTGAATATATGACAGGATGACATTTGCCCTCTGACAAAGTGAAACTGTCTCAGTTATTTAGTCAATGATGATTTCAACATGGACACAATGCTGCTGTAGTCTTACACCTGACATGTACAGATCAACAGTGTAGAGCACCTACAGTCATTTAAATCCGGTTTCTCTTCTCGTGCAAATATTTAATTGATTTTCACATCACTGCTCCTGATAAGACTGTATGAACATAAGTGTGTGGTTTCGAGGGGCTCCTTCCAATTTTTTGATTTCTGCTAGATCTCATAAAATACTCTTCACTGAGTCTTGGCTGCATTTCACTCTGGTCTCCCTGAGCAGGCACAAAACATTTCCACTGAAAACAGGTTTGATTTCAGCCGGGAAGAAAATGTCAGCATGAATGTACATTTTTCTGCAAACCACGGATATGTAACATTTATATGTGTCAATACGTGTCATATCGACACTTGTGTTTTGGTGTTTTTTAGCAAGACATTGCAGCATTTCTAGCTCAGATAGTGCTGCCAAATTCAGGTATTTTAAGCCCAAACATGATCTTTCCCTAACCGTAATCAAGTTGTTCTTTTGCCATAGTCACACATTAACCACAGCGATTTGGTTGTTGATATTTTGACTCATTAATAACCTTGACATAACCTTGCACACTGTAAAGATAAACGGTTTAAACCTAATGTTCTTCCTGGGCAGAATAAGCTTCTGAAAAAGGACTGTGCAGAAAAGCTGGACAGCAGCTGAATGCAAACAGGCAGCGTGTTTCCATTAATTCAACAAACACTCTGGCAGAACACCAGCATTTAGTCAAAGGTGCAGAATCAGCCTGTGTATAACAGCAGTGCTAATGAGAGTTTCAACTGAGACATTTATGTCAGCCTTTTCACTAAAAGTTTCCGTACACTTGTGCAAAACAAAGCAAAAAGCAACATTATTGTGCAGATTTCCATTGAAATGAGTCAGTTCCACAAGCTAAACAAAGTTTGTATTGTCCAGTATTCAGAATATTAACATAGAAACATAGCGGAACATTGCTGATAAGGCTCCCTCCTATATTATGTACTGCACTGAGATGGAGTTGTACGGCTCAAGACTTCAAAGGTAACTCAACTTTTAATGCACAGCGTTGATCGTGACTGACCTGTGTGTTCGCTGTTCTCTCCTCATCCTCAGTCCCGTCTGTTGGTGTGATGGCTGTGTTTTTGGTGCTTCTTCTCTCCGTGCTCCTCCTGTCCCTCCACACTCCTTGTCGAGCATCTCCTTCCTGCCCTGTGAGCTGTCGCTGCTACAGCCTCACCGTGGAGTGTGGCTCCACCGGCCTGAGGGACATCCCCAAACACGTTCCTCCATCCACACAGGTAGCGTCATGGAAGAACCAGGACATTACTGCACATCAGTCTTGATTGATACTAGAATTAAAGAACAAATAACATACAGTCATAATTCTTGGAAACATTCACTGATACTGCCCAAAACTCTCCCTTCATCTTGTCTTCTCTTGCTCCAGACTATCTTCCTCCAGGACAACGTGATTGGTCAGATTCGTCGACAGGACCTCACTATGCTGAGGCACCTGCACTACTTGTATCTGCAGGTAACACACACATATACATATACATACACACACCAACATGTTTGGATATAAAGAACTGGTTCTAAATTGACTAATGAATTGTTACTGATTCCTTAAAAGTTTGGACCAACTGTCACCAGTTAAACCATGTATGCATTTATATATTTTATTTATTATATATTATGTACTCACAAGTAACACAGTGTAATTATGGCCAAAAAAGTGCAAAAATGCAACAGAGGAAGTTTCTCTGACATGACAAAGTGTTTGATGCAGCAAGTGATCCATAAGCATGCAGCATGTTTGATGTCTCACACACAGAATGTCCCTGAATCAGCTAATAATAAGGCGTAATAATATTGATATCATTAAGAATATTTATTTATCTGTCTTAATTAACAATATAATCTAAAAATGTGCCGAGAATTAAGTTGTAATATTATAATATTAGTATACCATGAACGAAAAATGTTATTATTTTGGGAAATTAATATTTTAAAAATACCCCAAAAACAAAAAAAAAAACATATGCTTACTCAAGGTGTTACCAACTGAAATAAAATAAAATAAAAACATATTAGCAGTTAATTGCATTGATCACCAGTAAGACCATATATTATAACATTATAACACTTAATTAACACTCAGTCCAGGCAGCCCACTCTGCAAAGCCTGTGTACCCACTAGTCCACAGTGGGTGAAAAATATATACTAAGCACAATATAACAAATTAAAATGTCTGTTCAGACAGGAAATGAACAAAACAGAAGAAACAGCACGAAAAGCTCATTTTAATAAAGTGCAAAATCAGTATCAGCAGTAGAAGCTGCAGTTCCTGGACAATAACAAGCGGTGAAGGTTTTTGTTTGGTCACCCTCTCGTCTTCCTCTCCTTCTAGAACAACACAATCTCAGCAGTGGAGCCTGGATCTTTCCAGCACCAGGGACAGTTGCTGGAGCTGGCTCTGAACGGGAACCGGGTCCACCTGGTGACAGCTGACATGTTTCAGGGACTCGAACATCTCCGCATTCTTTACCTGGCGGGAAATGACATCACACGCCTGCAGGACTACACCTTCCGTGGCTTACAGGTAAGGCACGTTAGAGCACTTTAACACATCTCAACAAACTTAATATAGAGCTCAATTTTCTTGGTCCTTATATAAGGCTCCATAGATGATATGTATGCATTCCCTCTGTGTCTCTGCAGCGTCTGCAGGAGCTCCATCTGCAGCACAACAGTATAGAGATGTTAGCAGACCAGGCTCTAGTTGGTTTGACTTCTCTGGCTCTGCTGGACTTGAGCAGGAATAATCTTCACACCATCGGCCCTGCATCCCTGCGACCTCTGGTCAGCCTGCAGGTGCTGCGCATCACAGGTGAGACTGGGTTACTGGCAGACATGTTGCCATCCTGAGGAACATTTGTCATATTTGTGTTTCTACGTTTCTCAAAACTGCAAACTGTTGTTTTTGCATAATCACATACAGTATATTGAGTTATAAGTCAGCTGCTCTTAAAGGAGCTAGTTACCACGGTAACCTCCACATCCCACCAATTTAAGGGTTAAATTAAAGAAATGTGGTTCATATAAACTCAACCAGGCAGGCAGACTTCTCTGGACTGAACACTGGTTATGTAATCTTTTTAAAAATTAATTTTATGAATTAGATTATTTCACATTCCTCCTGCAGTTATTCCTTATGTAGTCAATGCATTTCTTTCTATTTGTATGGTTGCTTCCAAATCTTTAATCCAGTCAGTGCAGTTTCCTTGTTTTCTGAAAGTCAATCCAAAACCAAAACCAACTCCTGTCAAATACATAAATATTTTCCCTATACCTTATACACACACCATTTTCTCATCACAAAACACTGTATTTTAGTACTCTGTAATGTCAAAGAGGTCAACCTAACCTCCTGTCCTCTGCTCTGCTCTAGACAACCCATGGCGCTGTGACTGTGCTCTCCACTGGCTGAGGAGCTGGATTGACGAGGAAGGCCAGCGTCTGCTCAGCTCTGCAGAGCGTCGACTGGTCTGTACCGAGCCGCCGCGTCTCTCCCACCTCAGCCTGGTGGAGGTACCCCTCAACAGCTTGGTGTGTATCCCTCCACTGGTGCAGCTAGAGCCCAGGAGGCTGGCTGTGCGCCTGGGAGAGAGCCTCAGGGTGTCCTGCCACGCCTCTGGTTACCCTCGGCCACAGGTAGGGGTACTTTAAGTGAATAAGAATAACTTCCAGCTGTTTCTGCGACACTGGTGTGCTTCGGCATCCAAAATAATCTAGCAGCAGTCTGTCATCACCAAAAGATTACTCACTCGCTTCGGAGTGATGGATGTGAAAGAACTCCTATATCAACTCACCTCAACTTTATTTATATAGCACATTTCATACAAACGTCCAGCCCAAAGAGCTTCACATGGCAGACATTCAGATATCAGTCAAAGGCTGAAATACGCCAAACCTATTTATTAAACCAGATGATTTTGAACTGTGTTAGTTATGACTCCATCACTGTCACCACATGAGTTCCAGATGGCTGGGTGACAAATGAAAGTAAAACCCAACATAGTCTGTAGGTTAAGATGCTACACCATGAGCCTCCAGAGCAGCTTTAGTGCTTCTCGTCATAGACTCTCTGTGGAGCTGTACAGCAGGGATCAACAACTATCTCCCAAGAGATAATCCCTCATTAGGTGTTTAAGTGGCGGTGATAGAGAGCACTGTCTCACAGAATCCCCCACAGGTGATCAGCTGGGTTGAGATCTGGTGACTGTGAAGACCACAGCATAGGTAGAGATAGCGTTATTGTCAATGTAATCAAAAGTCCACATTTAGATCACACGATGACACCTGAGCCAGCTCCATTCACTCAAAAAAGACCTTGAAATGTGATTGAAAACTGAGTGGACTTTGAGCTTACAACATCTTTGTCATATGATGAAATCCAAATTTAAAAAAAAACACAACTGAATCTATCACACTCAGTCGTCATTAAGATGCAGCAAATATGCAGTTGTGTTGGAAATTAGTGATGTAGAAAGAAAATGTGGCCTTTAACAGCACCTGTTATTTCTGTGTGGGAAGATTTGATTGTGCTTCATTTTATGCATACTCTTAAATTGCAGAGAGGCTTCTCTAAATAGAAGAGAAATGTGTTTAACAGCAGCAGTTCCCTCTGTCAAGGTTCCATCTTCAGTTTATCAAAAACTCTACCATCCACTCTAAAGCAATAGTAAGAAAAGAAAAACACACCGCCTCGAGCCCTGCCTCCCTTCACCGGCTCCCTGCAGCTTTTAGAATTGATTTGAAGGTTCTGATGATAACTTGACGTCTCATGTGTTCACGCTCCCTGCTATTTCATACATGTTGATATGCCCATAAACCACAATGAAATCCTCGTATCCCTGAGCCAGGTATGGTGGGGTCATCTAGGGGGCCGGTTGGACCATGACTTTTTTAAGCTTCTTAAGTAGTGGTATCTTGGTACCAACCATGCTGGCATTGCTTGTCGGTAAGGGGGCTAAACAATGATCCAGAGTTAGGCTAAGTTTTGGCTATAGAACAACTGTCATAACCATTTTCAAAGGTGTCCCTCGAATTCTGACCTCAAAATGTTTAAATGAAAATGGCTTCCTCCCTAAGCTTGAGGAGCTTGTTCCCAGTAAAAGTTTTGTTCCTTACAATCAGTGTATTAAAGCTGTTTATTTGTCTTTTTAAGGAAAAGAACAACCAGCCTATTTAAAGTTCAATGAATTGCCGAACACATGTCGGTATTAGTCTATTAACATCAGATAAACAGACTTTATCCTGTGATTCCTTAATTCCTATATTGGCATAGCTTTCATTTAGTCTATAAACCCTATAAAGTTATGGCTCTTGGTTTTGGTGTGCCACCCCAAGACTTTGTGGGGGTACCAGGGCCCCCACCAGGTGTCTCCTGACTGGTCCATAAACACCCATTTCTCTGCAGCCGTCCACTTGGCTCCTTATCTATACTGAAGTACACCCATACAGCTTATTTTCACTTAAAGCATTCTGAATGCAAGCAGACTGTCAGTCTTTATAATATGAAGGACAAATCTTCCTTCCACTTTCTCTTGAGTTCTATATGAGCTCATGCTGTGTCGAAATGTCGCTTTCACTTCACTTTCTGTGGAGTGAAGTAGAGAATAGAGATTTTGAAGAGCAGCTGAGAGTAGGATGATTGCACAGTGCTCTGAGTGCAGAGCTAACTCTGCTCAGGATTGTTTCCAGTTCACAAAGATGGCTTTCAGTCGCTTGCTATGTTTGGGAAGTCTCACTGATTTTATACAGGTACTGTTTGCAAAATAGGTAGCCTTCAAATTTGTTAAGTTCATGATGATATTCATTTCTTCAGTTCTTAAACATGATCAGATCTCTCTCAGGTTTAGAGCAAGCAGTTTTGCCTCCTCAGAGACCCAACCTTGCCCCACTGAGCATCTTTATTTCAAATAGTGACTATCAATAGAGACTATACACAGTAAACACAGCTACCTGATGAGTCGAAGCTCTACTGTTCCTCTGTATTTCAACAATCCCACGCACTGCTCTCTTGCTACTAATTTAATGGCTCAGGTTTACGATCCCGAACATGTCCTCCCTCTGTCAGATTTTTTAAATTATTTATGCAATGTTAACCTCGTTAGCAAACCAACTGATCATAACACAATGAATGCCCTTCCAGGTGACCTGGAGGAAGGCGTCCCAGGGCAAAGTGGTGCTCTCTCCCAGAGGCTTGGTTCAGGAGCTAGGTGCTGCAGGAGGTGGAGTGGGTGGAGCAGAGGAGCCGTCAGGGGAAGGCAGAGTCAGTCTGCAGAAGAATGAGGGCGAGCGCTTTGACCCCGACACCGGCAGTGGCATGCTGTTCCTCAGTAATGTGACTGTGGCTCACGCAGGTTTCTATGAGTGCGAAGCCTGGAACGCAGGCGGCGTGGCCAGGGTGACCTTTCAGCTTGCCATCAACTCATCCACTTCCTCTTCCTCATCTTCCTCCTCCATCTGGGCCTCGTGGTCCCAAGTGTCCTCGCCATACTCGCCTGCTTGGCCCAGGCTGAGGAGCCATGGTCCTGCTATGGGCTCAGATGTGAGCCGGGAGCCCCTGTACGCTCTGGGCAGCATGGCCTTCAGCGCTCTGGGAGCTGCCACTCAGACTGCCATCGCTGTGGGCATCTCCCTGCTGGCTCTGACCGCTCTGCTGCTGGTCGCCATGATCTACAGCCGACATCATCAACGAGAGAAGGAAGCGGATGGAGCTGAGAAGGTGTGTGTCTTTTTGTCTGCACAAGAATAAATGGTGCGTTTTTTGAATTAGCAACAAATAATGTTTAAATGTCCGATCTGAAGAGGAACTGTTTGAGGTGGATATGTGTTTTGGAACAGCACACCAGCAGCACCCCAAACAATTGTTTCCTGACATGATCATTTCTATATTACACACCCCATGTGGCACTGAATTTGTGAAGAAAACTGTTTTTCCTGCATGCCTCCCAGGTGAGCGAAGAACCCAAAAATTGAGAAAATTCTTGAATCGAATTGAAGTAAAAGGGGACGATAATAACAAGAGCCAAACTACATCAAGACATCTGTTCACAAACTCTAACACAACTCCTGCAGTATAATCCAAGTCTTATATATTCAATTGAATGTTCAGTACTCCCCAAACAGACAGCCCTTTCCAATAGGGAACTGAGCTGAGAGTAAAATCTGCTCTCTTTAAAGTCAACTCCATTGACAAAACAGTCATTTTACATGCTAAAAACGGGAGCTGCTGGTCTACTGCTGCCTCTACATGTCAGCTTTTTGTGTCATCTTGTGAAGTTGCTGAATCTGAAGTCACCCTTTTAAACACCAAAGTCGCACAAAACACAAACTACCAATTGAGGCAATGGTAGACCCGCAGCTCTTGTGTTCAGCTAGGTCAGCCATCAGAGATAAGTTTCACTTTCAGTTCAGTTCCCCATTGGAGAGGGCTGTCTGTTTGGGAAGTACTGAACATACGACTGGATAAATGAGACATGGATCATACAACTAAGTTGCGTGAGTGTTTGTAAATGGATGTTTTAATGTAGTTTTGCTGTTGTTAAGCGTGGTCCCCTATGACTTCAATTCATTAAGAATCTTCTCAGCATTAAGTAAGTGATTCATATAAGTGGTCATTTGGAGGTAAAATAATCCTGTAAATTAAAACTCTAAACCTCTCATTTGGAGCTAATGTATCTGACAAGAAACTGCTGCGAAGTAGAAGTCCATAAAGTAAAAAAAAAAACAAAACTTACAGATTTCAAAAAACAATAAGTAATATGGACCCTTTGGTAACATCTAATGGCAGCCAGTACAAACTACAACACCAGTCTGTGTGTGGCTGAATTCAAATGCCCACCCTATACATTTGCAGACTAGTAAGTACGTGAAACTTTATTTAGCACTTTTCAAAACCAAGGTTACAAAGTGATTCAGTTACAGAAACAAACAGAAAAAGGCAATAACAAGTAGTTAAATAATCATTTAAATCCAAGACAAATAAGGATTGTTAAAAGAATAAGAACAAATCAGAGCAAGGAGAGAATAATAAGCTCTTGTGATGTAAAACACTCAGCAGAGTGCTGACCTGATCCTCAGAGGGAGGATGCTCCACAACCTGGAGCCAGGACAGCAAAAGTAAGACAAAACCAGGAGCCCTTGCTTTGAAGGCTGTAGGGGCCTGATGCATCTGTATAGGATCAGAAGCTCACTGACAAATGGTGAAGCCAAGTTGTATCAGGGCTAAAAGTCAGAGTTAGTCTTGTGTATGCAGAATCTGTACGCAGCAGGACAAGGTTTTGGTATTGGAAGTGTTGTGGTTTCCAATTATAGTCCGTTTGTAGTCTGAGTACTATTGACCAGTCAAGTTAGAGCGGCAGGTCCGAGTGGAGAGCAAAAGAGGCAGAACACTGTGGTTGAAATGCAATCTCAGAACGGCTCCCACAGCTATCGTCTGCCAACGATTTAGCTTTTTATTAGCTTTTTTTTTAAAATATTTGTATCTGTTTATAGAGATTAGCTGAAATGACTGGTGCACAGAAGAGAAAGCTTGGCCCAGATACCCAGCGGTTACACTAAAATCCTTGAAATATTGGCCATTGCCCTCAGAGGTTTATTGTTGTCAGACCAATAGTGGATGGGTTCCAAGATTGTGAGCAATAAATGATAAGCTGAACTGAAAATTAGACTCAGTATTTAACCTTGAGAAGTGCCACAGATTAGAGAAGCACAATCAGAAACTTTTTCAGCAGTGGATAAAAAAAAATATGATGAGATGAATTGAGAAAAAAAACACTCAAGTGCTTTAACAGAGCACTTTAAGCCCTTGTTGACCTCTGTTCTGGGCTGCCAGGGGATAAAAAAGACAGGGAGACAGAATTTAAGACCAATAGTACAAGCTGAAGTGGTGAAAGCTGAATCTCAATAACATTAAAGACAGTTTGCAGATTGGCCACAGTCTCTGTTATTGTTGAGCCAGCACAATATGTCACTGTGTCGTCAACATATACAGTAAATGATATAATAATATTTCATATAATGGAAAATAACAGCGGACGTAACACAGAACCCTGGGGTACACCATTACAAATACTGTATGGTTAGTTAAATAACTTGATGTATGTATGCATTGCATGAACTTTTTACCACAAAACTCATCATGGATTAGCACCTCCTGACTTGGCATTGCAATGTAATTCGAGCATCTTACCTCCAGAATCAAAATCAGTTTTGTTGGCCAAGTATTTGACAGAAGTATGTGTATAGCAGCAGTTCATCCATTTCATTGCTCAGAGAGTGGACATGCAGCAGATATACTGACAAGAGTGGAGTTTGAAATTCCTACTTTTGAAGTTCAGCTGCACTCCGGCACATTTCCCCAGTTGGTGTCTCTCACCAATCCCAGTGAGAGCTGCTGCACTTTCAACTAAAAGCTCTGCAAAACTTCTGGTTGGGGGAAAATAGGTGAAAAGTTTGACAAGTGAATTGTCAGATGTTCAGAAAATCCCCTCAGCTTAATGTAACCAGAGGGGGAGAGCTGAAACAAACAAATGAACAAAACCAAGAGTAGTCACAGGGAATGCTACACAGAGGCTGTCAGCCATGGCGCCATTTTGCTCCTCTGATTACACTCAAAATGTGTGCCAATCAGTACAGTTGTGAAAAATTAAAACCTCTAATTTATCTATGACATTGTATATGCTGTACCCTGAAAGTGATGAAGGTGAATTTTAACATGCAGGAGGAGAGCATCCTGTACGTGAATGACTACTCTGACGGCCCCACTACCTTTGCCCAGCTGGAGGAGTACCGTGATGAGCGTGGCCATGAGATGTACGTCCTCAACAGGGCCAAGCCTGTGCTGCCTCCGGCTCCACCCACAGCTGTCTCCACCACTAACCTGGGTTGCCCTGCTCCATCTGACACCTCCAGCCACACCCTCTCCTCGGGGCCGGGCCAGACCATGAGTCCCACTCTGGCCCCCAACAAAAAGCAGCAACAGCAGCAGGAGGGCGACATACGGACCATGAGGAGAATGGCAGGGGAGGGAGGGGAGGCCGAGCCTGTGATCACATCAGAGGCAGAGGGGATGTTTCTTAATCACACAGGCCTGTTCATGGACTCGCAGATTGCTTACGAGATCCACTGCTGAACGGGGGAGAGTATCCATTGCAGCACAGAAGGTTTGTGTGTGAAGCAGTGATTTACAGCAAAGCCTGACACATCTTATTTGAAAAAGGCCAAGGTCACTGCTGACAGTAGCGCTCATCCCTGTGGAAGGATATACTTTATACAAGACTCATCCACAGTGAGGGACTCTCATTGGAGAAGGCTTACATACCTGGCACAGCTCACAGTCTGGTTTATTGAATCAATAGCGCTTGAGACTTCCCATGGACATACTGTGACCTTGCACGCCACAACAACAGTAATGAGTAGATTGATGGGTAGATTGCCATTCAGATAAAGACAATTTTAACTGGACTCAGGTTGAGCTGCACACAACTGAACTGTCCTGTACACAAATATCTGGGTCAGCGTTTAACAGAGCTACTTTCATACCAGAAAACTTTCACCATCAGTGCTGTGTAAGAGTTAACATCTGTCCTCAAGAACTCTTATTGGTTATTTGGAGGGTGAGTATAACAAAAGAGGGAAATCATGGAATCTTTCATTTCATGAGCATGTAGTAACCCTAACGTGTTTTATAACTGTTGTTAATGTCTCGACATGTTTTAATTTAATCTCAGACTGTGCAGGCTGAAGGTAGTACAGCGAGGGTGGGACAGCAACAGTTGAATTGTTGTATTTATTTAAAAAGTTTGGGAACATGTTAAATCATTACAGAGAATTGATCTTAAAGGAAATTGCTGTTTACCTTCAATTTAAGTCGTAATTTTCCATCATGAAACTGTAACACAGCGGGGCTGTTGCAGCGGAAGGAAGCAATGATCAGCACAGTAAACAATATTAAATATAATAACACAACTGAAACAGAATAAGAATCTGCATAAAGCAATATAACTTCAATATTAAAAGTGAGGCCAATATGAATTGTTTGGATTACTAAGTATCGCTGTGGGTCTGAGAGCTCAATGCATGCAAATAGTTAAACACATGCAAATTAAAAAACACATCTTTATCAATATGACAAAGCACGTACAGTGTGTTTTTATATTGATTGTTTCAATGTGGTGTGTTTTCTCTACTTGCAGCGTGTTTAGCTCTCAGGGCCACTGTAATAGAAGCCTTATTAAAATAGTCAGCAGCATGAGCTGTGTTACACAAACTATTAAGAATGAAAAATTCACTTTGAAACCGACTGAAAATTTGTGTGATGCAAGGCTTGAAGAATAAAAGACAAATGAATGCCCACTGAGGTCTATCTGACTGAACTGTTGCACTTACAAATCACTGTGAGTGTAGATGATTTTTTCCAATAACAAGGCAGCAGGCATATGTTTCAGTCAAAATCACAAACACATCAGTGATTATAAAAATATTTATATTCTAAATGTGGCTCTTCCATTAACTTAAATGTACAACAAAGGAGTTTATGTCCCTGCCAGGCTCCTGTAGGAATGATGACTCGATTTTACTGGTAATCTCATTGGTCCCCAGACGGGCTGTATATTTTGACCTGATTGTATGATTTTTGTTTTGTTTGTTTATTTCTCTCCTATTCTATTTGAACAGGACTTATTCACAACAAACTGGGATAAGCTCCAGCTTCTAGCGACCCTGAATAGGATAAACGGTTACGGATACTGAATGAATTAATGAATAAAGTAATTAAACTATGTGCATATACCATATTTAACAAAAATATGTTTCATTTCCTTCGTATTTTTATGCCATATTCAGACAGACCATGAAAAAAGTGTCAAAACAATTGGAGTCAGTGCATTTCTTTTTATGTATGTGAAATTTCCCCATTATTAAAACCAGTTGTACAAAGAAAATAAAAAATCTTTGTCCATCTCATTGTTTTCAAAACAAAGAAAATGTCTGTCTTCTTTTCATTAATGTGCTCAGTCCTCCTCTGTATATAATGTCCAGTGTCTGTCCAGAATATTTTTATGTAGATAGAATCCACATAAATCACAATAATTATTCAATATCCAGTCGAAATATTGGGTTCCAGTCTGATTATAAGATTAAGTCGACTGCATAACTAATGTTAGTTTAGTGTAACTTAACCTGAGTTGCAGCTGTTGGTTAGCCATGAACAATATGTTTTGCACTCACTAGCTAGCCAGCTAATGATTAATATCAGTGTAGCTAATGCTAACAGCAGATTAGTGCTGATTAATATGCATTTTTAGCCAAAAGAAAGACATGACAGTGGTGTTACACAACTTGCTAACACACAATGTATGTACCTGGTCTTTAAAGTGCATGGAGAAATGAATGCTGTTTAGAACATGGGTTATTAGTGCGCTTCAGCCTCCTGTGGTCGAAATGAGTTCTGAAATTTTTGATGACTGAGTAGAATTTTAGGGAGTCAGCATATGATTGAGGGCTGCACAGGAAACGTCAACATACTGACTTTTTATGAGATATGATGACATTTTCTGAACACTTTTTAAATGACTATACTATGACTTTTTTTTTTTATTACACACTATTCTTTTTTATAACATACTGTGACTTTTTTATTACATACTTTTTTTTTAACTTTTTGATGACATTTTACAAATTACTATTTGACTTTTCATGACATACTATTCCATGACTTTTTATTACTTTTTGGGTCATATTTTATACCATATTGTACAATGCCTTTTTATATGATAAATTATACTTTGACTTTTTAGTGTACAACACAATATACTATGATTCTTTATGACTTTTTTTGTCATACTATATGTTTTATGACTCTATACTTTTTTATAGTTTATTTTAATGACATAGTATACTATGACTTTTTATGACATCCTACACTATGGCTTTTATGTGACTTACTTTTTTACTTTTTAATGTCATGTTTTATAGCATACCATGCTCTGATTTTAAGTACATTTTTATGACTTGTTTATGACATATTATAATATGACTTTTAGTGACTATTTTTGTTATACTATACAACACTATGACTTCTTTGATATGTTTTATAACATACTGTACTATGTTTTATATTTTTGTACAACATGCTCTATTATGACTTTTTTACAACATTTGTTTTTATTTTTATGAGACGTACTATACCATATGGGTTTTAATGACTTATGTAATACCATGATTTTTTGTCATGTTTTAGAACATACTGTACTTTGACTTTTTCAGTATATTATTATGACTTTTTACTGACATACTTTTTATGACACTCTACTGTGAACTTTTTATGACTTAAAAAAACGTTTTTTTTCTGATATACTATTATACTATTATACTATAATATATACTCTGGCATAGTGTACTATGACTTTTTTATGGAATACTATTATATGATTTTTTTTTAATGACAAATGACATATGTTTTTACTTTGTTGTTTCATATTATGCTATGACTAATTCAAATAAACACAAGAAGTTTGTGCTCTAGAGAAAGGATCAGCACTCAGTGAATCACCTCCAAAGCCCTATGATAAGCTATTATGGCAAGGCTTAACTATACAGACCAGTGAGCAGTGATAACTAACATGTCTTTGGGGTCATCGGGTGGGAACCTCCTTTCACCAGTGTTTCATCTAGTTGGTCCCACGACACCTCCAGGAGGCTAGACAGTGATCTTTGGCATCCCAGAGACACTCCCCTAATGCCAGGTCTCACTGCTCCCCACACCAACCCAATAACCTCCTTTACCTTACTTACACATGGCTTTCTCAGCCCAAACAGCACTGCCACCTTCAACCAAACCCAGGCTCTGTACATGCGAGCTCCAGGTAGAAACAGGGCTGATACTACCTTTCCTAGCACATTCACCATACTCTATTTCACACGCTACATAGCATAACTACAATATAAGCCAAAGTTAAAGGAGATAAATAAACTTACAGGATCAGCAAACACACTCACCTTGCAGCATGGTCTCAAACAAAATGGATTCAAATAGGCCACTCCCACACTTAAATACTTCCTCTTCCTGGACTTCCTCCTGAGAGAAAGTGGATCTCTCCACCTGATCCCAAGGAGTTATGTACCCTGCTTAGTAGTTCCCCCTGCTGGCCCCCAACTGTCATTATTTCTTCGCTTCCAGATCCATTGGCTACATCTAACTGCTTCATCTGACATTTCCTTCACTGTCTTCCTCAAACTCTGTCCCCGCACTCCGAGTTCCCCCAGGAGCGAGACAGCTGATCTTGCTATGAATCCCCTACACCCCACTTCCACTGGACAAATCCTAGTCTTCCATCCTCGCTGCTCAGCTTCAGCTCCTAAGTCTGCATATCTAAGCTTTTTTCTTTCATAGGCTTCTTCCACTGAGTCTTCCCAAGGAACTGTCAGCTCAATGAAATAAACTATCCATTGACTCACTGACCACAATACTATGTCAGGCCTCTGCCTGGTACAGACTATTTCCTGGGGAACAACAAGCTTTCCCCCTAAATCTACTTGCATTTCCCAATCACAAGCACCTTCTAGGCGGCCACACCCTTGCCTCCTTACTAACTTATCCCTTCTGTATTTCTCTCCCTCACGGACAAACCGAGTTACTAAACTCCTATCCTTAATGTTGTCAATGTTGACTTTTCCCTAATTGTTGGGATTTCCTTATCATCTATGACAAACTTCCTATTGTTTAACTTCCCTCTATATCGAGATGCTTCTAGATTTACTAGGCCTGATCTTCATGCTGGCCCACTTGAGGTTCTTATTTACCTTCTCTAGTAGCCTCTTTGTACATGGCATTGTTGTGGTCACCAGTGTCATGTCATCCATGTAAGCCCTAACTGGTGGAAGATGCAACCCGTTCACTAAGTTAACAACTACCTGTGGCACTCTGAAATAGTCAAAAGCACTCCAAATGAGGCTATGCAGTACTGAACCAAATGCATCTGCAAGATCTAAAAATATTACATGCAGGTCCCTTTTGTTAATCTTCGCTGCCTGAATCTGGTGCCAGATCATGCTAGTATGCTCTAAACACCCTGAAAAACCTAGTATTCCTGCCTTCTGCACCATGGTATCTATTAGGCTATTCCTTTCTAAGTAGCTAGCTAATCTCTGCGCAACTACACTAAAGAAAATCTTCCCCTCCACATTCAAGAGAGAAATCATCCGGAACTGGCTAAGGTCCACAGACTCCTTCTCCTTAGGAATGAGGACACCCCCTGCCCTACGCCATGCTCTTGGTATAATTCGTTTCTCCCAAACTATTCTTAGCTGTTTCCATAAAAATTTAAGGGTATCAGGCGCACATTTATAAACCCGGTAGGGGACTCCATTAGGCCCTGGAGCCCAAGAAGCCTTTGCACGCCTGACCACCTCCTGAACATCCTTCCACCTAGGTGGCCTGACATCCATGTCATGCTCTATCCCTCCTAATGGAGGGATATCGGGTGGGAAACCTACTATCCTATTCTTCTCTAAATCTGAATATGTATTTCTCAAATACAACCTAACCTAATAATAATAAGAATAACGACAATAATAATAATTATTATTGCAATTATTATTGCTATTACTATTGTTATCATTAGATCATAATAATAATAATATCATATTTTTTTAAAGTTTTACAGTATGACAAAAAGTCACAAAAAGTCATAATATAGTATTTCATAAAAATGTAGAAAACAGAAAGTCATAAATAAAGTCATAGAAAGTCATAGTACAGTAAGACAAAAAAAGCCATAAAAAAAGTTATATTATTTTTATTTATGTAAAAACTTTTTTACTGTATGACATTTTTTATGCATTAACTTACAATGACTTTTTATGACCTACTTTTTTACAAGAGTTCGTTTACACATGCAAAATCAAATGACTAGCAAAATGGACTCAGATAAGGCAGCTGCCAAAACCAACAACAACAAGTCCTCAAAGGATGCCGTGGGTTCATGTCCCAGAAAAACCTCCCATTTTGGACATTTTTCAGGGTCACTCACAGTTGCCTTGTGTGTTTTGGACACCCATGTCCAACCTTCCAGCACTCTTCAAGACAATCTGTTTTTGCACAGTCCCTGCCTGCCTACATAATTTAAATTGTTGTATTCCTTAAGGTGAACATATACATAGTCTCTTTATCATTTCAGACATGCTGGCTGAAAGTGTGATACGGATGCTGTTTGTTCTTCATGTTCAGTGTTGGTGTTCTGTTGACATTATGTGCTTAATCTTTAATCCCTCACCCAGAAAAAGCATACCAGCATTTCTTGCTTATTTGGACATTTCAGAAATCAGATACCTGCATAAGTGTGTGTGCACTGATGTTTAAGTGTTTGGCTTGGAGTGTGTTTGTGCGGGTTTGTGCTGAGTGTGGTACTCTGGCTCCATATGCATTTTTCTTTTATCAAGATGATGTTTCAGCACTCAGGCCTTCTTCAAGATCAACAATTACACTTAGACACAGGCACACTGATCTGTTACATAGTCACACAGCTGATAGTGATTGCCATCAGCTCAATAGGAGTCAACTAGGAAGCCCATTTCTTAACCATCAAACTCCAACTGCTTTTAAGCTGCAGCTGCTGTTTCATCTCCTCTCATATAATTACAGTCAATCAGAACTTAATGTCTCATCAGATTGGACTGTGAGTGTAAAAACGGTCTCAAAAGCCCTACTTGGAGGATGTAGTCATGGTTGGGGTAAGTGGTCATGTTCACATCACTTGGGAGGAAAGGTTGCGATGAGGCAGATTCCAGCACCATGAAAGTGTAAATTGCGTAATAAACAGCTGTACCTTGAACCTAACTAACTCCCAACAGGAGTTAATTTCAAGGTAGCTGAGCCATGCATGACAGGCAGTCACAACAGGAAAACAAGACCAAAGGTGCAAAGTCAGGCAAGCAAAACCTACAAAAAAAAGAAAAAAAGGGAGGGGACAAATCTGATCCGAGGCAGTCAGAAAAGTTAGATGGAAGTAATAGCTCAGTATATGGGCTAGACAACTAAAACAAAATGCAGATAAGAACTGCGAATTAGCTGTAGCCATGACAAAATATCATCATTCTTCAACTTGTACCGCTGAAGTGTTGCACTCCAGCAATAATTGTAGATATTCTTCATAATGATGTATATTAGCTGCACAGCTTCACTGTGAAATATTATGAGCATGCTTGAACATCTTACCAGCTTTTGAAAGATTAACATCATCTCTCAAAACCCTTCACGGTCGTCACCCTCTCCTTCCTGATAAAAAGGAAAGCTCAGAAATTACTGTGTTTCCAAGGAAAGTTAAAAGGGCAAAATTCCCCTGCCAAGTCCTTAGAAAGCCTTCTGACTGGAACCATTAAACTAACATGGGATGTGCACAGCCCAGGACAGGGAGGCTCTGCAACAACTGATTAAAACCACTCACAACACTGTTGGTACCCATCGACTGAGCATCAGTGATATTTAGGTGCCTGTGTAGAGTCCAAAAGGTATTTAATGATAATACACACTCCAGTCACAGCCTGTTCATCCTGCTGCCGTCATGCAAGTGACACACCTCCACCTAATCCTCTTCACTCAGTTATATGGAACTCTCTGGTTTTGCACATTACCATAACTCTACCTTTTGCACCCCCCCTCATTTCCACAAAGTTTTCCATATACACTATAATCAATCAATCAATCAATCAATCAATTTTATTTATAAAGCCCAATATCACAAATCACAATTTGCCTCACAGGGCTTTACAGCATATGACATCCCTCTGTCCTTATGACCCTCACAGCGGATAAGGAAAAACTCCCCAAAAAACCCCTTTAATGGGGAAAAAAAACGGTAGAAACCTCAGGAAGAGCAACTGAGGAGGGATCCCTCTTCCAGGACGGACAGACGTGCAATAGATGTCGTACAGAACAGATCAACATGATAAATTAACAGTAATCCGTATGACACAATGAGACAGAGAGAGAGAGAGACAGAGAGAGAGAGAGAGAGAGAGAGAGAGAGAGAGAGAGAGAGAGAGAGAGAGAGATGCAGGTAATGACAGTAACTTACAACAACATTATTGAAAGTAATAATATTATAGTTATAGTTCTGGCTACTGTGGTACAATATGTTGAAAGTATATATTAATATCTGACAGTATACATGTGTGACAATAGTCATATGTGTATAATAACAGTAGAAGTATGACTAATGACTAATGATGGCAGCAGCAGCAAGAGGCATCTGGCAGGACCACGGCAGCAGCACAAGCACACACGTCACGCTGTCCAGGCACCGCTGCGATATGAGTTAATCTGAGAGACAGTGGAGCACAAAGGCTCCGGAGAAGAAGCCGAGTTAGTGACATCCAGAATGGCCGAGTTAGCAAGATGCAGTAATAGAATACGAGAGAGAAGGAGAGAAGGTGCCCGGTGTATTATAGGGGGGTCCTCCGGCAGACTAGGCCTAAGTCAGCCTAACTAGGGGCTGGTACAGGGCAAGCCTGAGCCAGCCCTAACTATAAGCTTTATCAAAGAGGAAAGTCTTAAGTCTAGTCTTAAATGTGGAGACGGTGTCTGCCTCCCGGACCGTAACAGGAAGATGATTCCACAGGAGAGGAGCCTGATAGCTGAAGGCTCTAGCTCCTGATCTACCTTTGGAGACTTTAGGGACCACGAGTAACCCTGCGTTCTCAGAGCGCAGTGTTCTGGTGGGATAATATGGCACTATGAGCTCTTTAAGATATGACGGAGCTTGACCATTTAGAGCTTTATAAGTTAACAGCAGGATTTTGATCTCGTTTCTTAGTTCCTGTTAGTACACGTGCTGCTGCATTCTGAATTAGCTGGAGAGTTTTTAAGGACTTACTAGAGCTACCTGATAATAGAGAGTTACAGTAATCCAGCCTTGAGGTAACAAAAGCGTGGACCAATTTTTCTGCATCTTTTCAGGTCAGGATAGGCCTAATTTTCGCAATATTACGCAGATGAAAAAATGCAGTCCGTGAGGTTTGTTTTAAATGAGAATTAAAAGACAAATCTTGATCAAATATTACTCCGAGGTTTCTTACGGTAGTGCTAGAGGCCAGAGCAATACCGTCTAGAGAAACTATGTCATCAGATAAAGAGTCTCTGAGTTGTTTGGGGCCAAGAACAATAACTTCAGTTTTGTCTGAATTTAACATCAGGAAATTGGTGCTCATCCAAGTTTTTATGTCTTTAAGGCAGTTATGGAGTTTAGTTAATTGATTACTTTCTTCTGGCTTCATCGATTAATACAACTGTGTATCATCCGCATAACAATGGAAATTTATAGAGTGATTTCTAATGATGTTGCCTAAAGGAAGCATATATAGAGTAAATAGGATTGGTCCGAGCACAGAACCTTGCGGAACTCCAAAACAAACTTTGGTACGTAAGGATGATTCATTATGAACGTCAACAAACTGAAAATGATCAGATAAATAAGATTTAAACCACCTTAGTGCAGAACCTTTTAGGCCAATTAAGTGATCCAGTCTCTGCAGTAGAATTTGATGGTCAATTGTGTCAAACGCCGCACTAAGATCTAATAAACCAAGTACAGAGACAAGTCCTTTGTCTGAAGCAATCAGAAGGTCATTTGTATTTTTAACTAGTGCTGTCTCAGTGCTATGATGCACTCTAAATCCTGACTGAAATTCCTCAAATAAATTATTATCATGGAGAAAATCACACAGCTGGTCTGCGACTACTTTCTCAAGGATCTTTGACATAAAGGGAAGATTAGATATTGGTCTATAGTTGGCTAACACCTCTGGATCCAGGGTGGGCTTTTTTAGTAGAGGTTTAATTACAGCTACCTTAAAAGACTGTGGTACATAGCCTGTTAATAAGGATATATTGATCATATCTAATATATGAGTGTTAACTAAAGGAAAGACCTCCTTAAGTAGCCTAGTTGGGATGGGGTCTAAGAGACACGTTGATGATTTAGATGAAGAAATCACTGCGGTCAATTCTTGAAGAGAAATTGGGGAGAAGCAATCTAAATATATATTAGGTTTTACAGCTGCGTTTGAGGTTAGATAGGTGCTATCTGAGGACAGGAGGTCATGAATTTTGCCTCTAATAGTTAGAATTTTGTCATTAAAAAAGTTCATAAAATCATTACTGCTAAGGGCTAAAGGAATACAAGGCTCAATAGAGCTTTGACTCTCAGTCAGCCTGGCTACAGTGCTGAAAAGAAACCTGGGGTTGTTCTTATTGTCTTCTATTAATGCTGAGTAATAGTTTGCTCTGGCATTGCGGAGGCCCCCTCTTATAAGTTTTGAGACTGTCTGTCCAGATTAAACGAGATTCTTCCAGTTTGGTTAATCGCCAATTCCTTTCAAATTTTCGCGATATTTGTTTTAACTTACGGGTTTGAGAGTTATACCAGGGAGCGAACTTTCTTTGCTTTTTTAACTTCTTTTTAAGAGGAGCTACAGAGTCGAGTGTTGTATAACACTACTATTGTCTGTCACATTCAGTTTGGTACAAAACAAGCATATATTAACACTGTACATGAGCTTAATAGCTCAGCAGACTATAATTTGCAACAGAGATAAAAGATTCTGGGGCCGTATTCACACAGCTTTCGATTGCCAGGTGTTGCTCCCAGTGAAATTCCCCTTGGAGTTAAGACTAGGTCCTTGTAAAGATAAAAGTTATTCACAGAGCATCTTAGACCTTAAAAGAGCTCCAACGGTGAAAAACTGTTAAGAGTAGGGAGGAGGTCTTTTAAGAGGCTTAAGAGTTTATTTAGCAGAGGAGAAAATGGTGGAAAGACACCATAATGCCAGAGATAAATAATCTCAACACTAA
The DNA here is from genome assembly GCF_041903045.1 of Epinephelus lanceolatus. Classification (NCBI taxonomy): domain Eukaryota; kingdom Metazoa; phylum Chordata; class Actinopteri; order Perciformes; family Serranidae; genus Epinephelus; species Epinephelus lanceolatus. Next base: position 32,628,523 of record NC_135739.1, read on the forward strand.
GATATTTGGGTCTGTCTCAACCTTCCATCAGCAGAGTGATCACGCAAACAATGGCAACACTTTAACAGTCAGCAGTTCATTTCATTTCCGGTGTCCTCACCTTGCAGGCCCACAAAGGGCGTGTCTGCGACAACCAATCACATCTGTTAAAAGAATGCATCACACCTAGCAACAGGTCAACCACACCTCCTCACTAAGGTAAAAGTTTCTGTCCCCTCCTTGCTCAGAGTAGCTCTGAGAACCTTTCTAAATCGCTCTTAAGCTAGGACTCCTAACTAAAAGTTTTAGGCTAAGTTAGGAACTCTCTGAGAGTTTCTTCTGAATGTTTGTGAACACGGCCCCCGGTGTTTTTCACCTATCAAAGTAGTACATTTTTTCTGCAGTCACCAAACCTTTGGCATGGTTTAAAAAAGACGAGACATACTTTAAGTTCCCCTGTGTTGTCAGCAGTTAGACACAGTTCTGCAGCCATGGTAAAGTTTACCGTGCCTTTGCCTCTTGGTCCCATTGGCAGAAACCACCCTGAGGTCTGGATCTGAGGAGGTCTGAAATTGAGCAAGTCTTCTTCCAGCATTAGAATTTGGCATACAAATGCAATTAAAAGCAACAATGTCAAGAAAAATGTTTTGGCAGATTTTGAGATTTTAGTCTTCTCTAGTCTAGCCCCAAATGACTAAGGTGCACTTATATAAAGCATGTTCAACATGAATTATGAAGCTGTGATGAAGCAAACAATTCTTGTAATTAAACTTGTGTGTATCGTGAAAGAAAAAGGCTGACAGTATAAAAACTGTGTTTCAAAGGATGTTTTGAAATCCGTTGCTTTGTTGTGGTTAAAGTCTCTGTTTGTTCTTTAACGTGGGCAGCTCTGTTGGTCTGTCCTCACCCCACCTGTGATGCATCGCATTTATTATCATTTTATTTATCTCTCCTCCAGTTTGACAGTCTCTCTCCTGCCCTCCCTCTCTAATCTGTTGTCCATGTCTATATAAAGTCCCTGGCTGCAGCTGTCTGCTGTATCTCTCCTCTGCACCATGGAGGGATTATCCATCCTGCTGCTGCTGGCCTCAGCAGTGCAGCTCTACAGCGCTGCTCCAGCTTTGGAGGTAGTGACATGCAACGAGGATGGTGGTGCCGCAGCTGCACGTCTGGCAACGCATCACATCGACGAGCATCATGATCACGGCTACAAGTTCAGACTCCTTGAAATTTTAGGCAACAAAATGGAAAAGGTATGGGAACCGGAAGTGAGCAGTAACTGTGCACATTTCCTCTACTAATAAGTCCAACTTTGAGTATTTCCATGTTGGGAGACTTTAAACATTTTTTCAAACTACAGCTCATGGGAAAATATGTGTGTGAATTAAATGTAGAATATAAAATATAATATTTTATATACATATATATATATATATATATATATATATATATATATATATATATATATATATATATATATATATACACACACATATCATATAATATAAATATAATAAAGAATAGTATAAAATAATACATAGTATAATATATAATAAAATATATTATTGAAATATGTGATCAAATAAACAAAACAACTGTAAAAATGAATCTTTCAGTGATCTGTGATGAACAAAAATGACCTTAAACATATCTGTGACATTTTTGTACTGCAGCCTCTTATTGTAACTTTTTTTTCAGTTGCTATAATTCATCTGTAATAAGCTAATATCTGCCTTTTAATATTGGACAAGGCAATGTAAAAAGGGGACAATAGCCCTTTCCCCAGCCTAAAGTTTCATGACTGCATCTTACATGGTTGCAAGTTGTGATGCGGTGGCGTTGACAACAGCTCTCCACTAGCTCTCCACAGACAAACAGACAGACATATAAACACCTGCAAAAACAAACACACAGATGTCTGTTTTGCCAAAGCAAGATACTGTTGAGGGTGGCATAGGGAAATTAAAAATGTCTTAACACCGCAATAATTGAGATTTACACTCGTTCTCTGTTGTTCCCAGGTTGACGGAGGCTGTGACATTGAGCTGAATTTGAACCTTGGGGAGACGGTCTGCCACACTGTCAACCCCAAACACTTTGAGGACTGCGAGTACCGTGACCAGGCAGCCGAGGTAAATGCCGAACAAATGTTTGCTTAATCCAGTTCCTCTTCTTCAGCCCTGTGTTACATTTATCTACAGCCAGATGGTGGACTTAGTGGTTTTGATTTCACTCTCCTGTAATGGAGATGTGAGGTATTTACAGGAAAATGTCATCTCTGTCTCTGTTTCTCTGTAGGCGGTGGGGGCTCACTGTAACGTATCGATGACTGTAAGGAACAGTGACGCCAAAGTCACCAAGTATGCTTGCAACACGCATAGAGGTGGGCTTCTCTGTCATGTATCCAACCCTGTTTCCAAACAGAACATTGATACTGGACAGTTTGGCTAAAACCCAGGAAGGGAATAGGGGGGAAGACGCACAGTGGAGGGCTGCAAGCCGGAGTCAAACCCAGGCTGCTGCAGCAAGGACAGGGTCTTTGTACAAGTGCCTGCTCTAGCAACTCAGCCACCGACGCCCCCTTTTTAAAAAAATTTTAAAATTATTTTTTTGGTGAATGGCACCATTTTTAATTTAACGTGAGTTCTTCTTTGAACAAAGAAGAAGTTCCGAGGTGGCATTCTGAATCATTCGCAAGGGCCCCAGTGCAACCACACTACGTGCACTGTCTATACGCCCCTGATTCACACCAAATCAGGTGTTAGCCAGCCACAGGGCTGTGCAGCGGTGGGAGCGTCAACTCAGTGGCCCATTAGCGGGGGAGTGGGGGGTGGAGACAAACTACAGAAAGCCAATCTCCCTATCAGGATATTATACACAATGTGTTAATACATACTTTGTTATGTCTTTTACTTGCTATTACCTTTAACGCTAGACAATACTTGCTTACTACTTACATCAAGTGACGCTGATTTGGGTCTCTCCAAAAATGTATTCTCTTTCAACTTTTCGCTGCCAGCTGCTGCTTTTTCCCCGGCATTTTATCCTGCACCTCCCACCCACTGCAGCCTAGACGCACTACCCACATTAAAATGAATGGAAGGACTGGTGTTTTTGTCGCAACGCCTGATCCGGAGTGAGCGCACTTCACTTCTTCCAATTAAAAAGAGTCAAATATGTTGCTATTTTTAAGTTACATTACATAATTAGGGTAGGAATTTGGCATAAACAGTAGATGTGGTCTTCAATAGCAGAACATTTACTCAAATATATTGAATTTATTTGGGTGATAGCACAGATTCATGTCTTTTGAGATCCCCTCCCTGGCGTGCCCCTGTCCAACAAAAAAGTTAAAGGCATACTTCAATTTTTTTGTTAGATGTTTAAACGTTTGCAACACATACCTTGTCATATCTGATCAAAGGAGTTTTAAAATGTCCTGGTATATGGTGAGTCGTGACTGTCTGCTGAGAGTGCTGTATTGTTGTATTTGAGTAGAGTTTAAGTAATACCATGTTGATGAACGATTCTGAGTGGACAGAAAGCTTTAAAATGCTAAACTGTCTTGGTTTGGATTGTTATTTACTACACTGTGAAAACATCAAAAAGCAGGCGCTCGTAACAATAACTCTCTCTGTGTGTAGAATTAAGTGACAGTGAGTTGATGATGACCTGCCCCGACTGTCCCAAGCTGATTGAACTTACCAGCCCTGAAGGTCTCATGTCTGTTAATCAAGCTGTGAAAAAATTCAACACAAACACCACCAACCAGCACGAATACATCCTGCAGGAAGTGGGACGGCTAAGAATTGGGGTACAGAGAATCTCTCTTTAACACACACACACACACACACATACACACAGATGCATGCACGGCTCAGGCTTTACAATTTCTTCTTTTTTATTTTATCACATACAGAGGGGTTGAATATTTAAGCAGCTAAAATATAACCAAATGAATGTTTGTGTTTGTATTGTTCAGTAATGTATGTGTCCATATATGAAGCTGTTTAAAATAACATCCTGCAGTAGAACATCTGTATGCCATCCTTTTATACCCTGCATCGTCTCTTTCCTCCCCTTTCAGTACATCATGTCGGTGGGCACATTCTTCTATTCTGAGTTTGTTGTGGTGGAGACTCATTGCCCAAGGGACTCCAGAATCCTTCAAGACGCGTGCAAACCCCTCTGCCCTGACAGAGCTGTAAGTACAACTCATACCAATTCGTTCTCATTCCCAGGTCATCCAATATCAACGCTTTGTCACACCCCCTTGGTGTCTGATACTGACAAACAGCGTACCCTGTAGCATCATAGCTGAAGCACATTGTAACATGGTTAATGTTGTGACCATGTAACGATCATGGTTAAGTTTGAACAATTACTCACTCGGTTCAGTGTCTCACTAGCATTTCCTGTGTGAGTGTCTTCAACCGGTGAACCAAAACTTTAAAGGATAAATCTGGTGTTATTCCGGATTTTCCTTACTGTCAAAAAATCCCATTAAAAAATCCATAATTTTCAATACTTTCTGATGTCCCGACCCTGACTGTGGCAAACGCCCCTGATCTCATCGCCTCCTGTCTAAAACTGGCCCACATATGTATTATTGTATTTTGAAAAACCATTCCGTTCCAAACAGCTGGTCACTTTACTTTTTAGCAAACAGACAGGAGGAAATAGTGCATTTGTTGGGGACTATTTTCAGCAGTGGATTAATCCATATTTAGTGTGGCTAGTATTTGGGGCAGCAGGACGGGGTTTGTGAGAGTAAGTCAAAATAAACAACAGTGTGTGTGTTCATGGTAATGAAGGAACATGTCACCCGGTGCAACAATGCGGCTCACTGACATGCTTGTAATAGAGCTTTGTGGCACAGAGGAAGAAGATATCAAGCTTAGTTAGTACATTCACTGTGGATTTGGGTCTGGGTCATCTTTGATTTTACATAGTTTATTGATGTTAATAAAATTCTAATACATGAAAAATTCGGGCAGCACAGTGGTGCAGTGGTTAGCATTGTCACCTCACAGCAAGAGGGTTCATCCTCCATTACATAGTTTTAAGGACTGCAGTCTGTACAGTAGAATGACCGCCCTGGATCAGAGCTGGGCAGTCTGTTGTGTTAAAGTTCGGTAACAATGCAACTGCAACTGCAATGCTGAATTTGTCTGTCATATATTTTCCTACTTGATGTAATTGTCTTTTTCCCTTTAAAGCATCATGCTCTCTGCCGTTCATCTTACTCAAGTAAAACATTCGAGACCACATACGACTGTGATTTCTATCCCCCGAAGGTGAGTCCACCTTTTAAACATACACCATTCTTTACCCATAATTTGAAGGTGTGCAGTTACATGCAGATATACTATGACAACATATTAACTAACTCGGTTGGCTCTGCTCTGAACAGAACACTACTGCCCTTGGCCCTGGTGAGCAGGAGCCTGTATGCACATCTGAGCAGCCTGCTGGTCCTCCCGGTCCCCCTCATGGTCACGGTCACGGTCACCGTCCCCCTCCCAGTTGTGGTCCCCCTCACGGTCACGGTCCCCCTCCCAGTCGTGGTCCCCCTCACGATCACGGTCCACCTCCCGGTCGTGGTCCCCCTCACGATCACGGTCCACCTCCCGGTCGTGGTCCCCCTCACAATCACGGTCCACCTCCCGGTCGTGGTCCCCCTCATGATCACGGTCCCCCTCCACCTCACAGTGCCAGGACTACAAGGTCCTTGGGCTTTCTTAGGCCCGCATTAGATTCCTACCACCCCTTGCACCCCAACCATCCCTGCCATGCTCCACCAGCCGACCCAGCTATCCACCCCATCTGCCCCTGGCCTCTTCCTGACCAACAACAAAACCCAAGAGCCTAGGACTGAGATACACACAACGCTTAAGGAACCATAAGCGTTTGTTCCTGACCAGAAGACTTGTAGAGCAGTCTCTAATGTATGTGAGAAATGCTTAAGACCTTACAGCAGACTGGAAAACATGTAAAATAAACCATCACGGTGTCAGACTTTGTGATGCAAACTTCTTTTATTGACCTGCTGTGTGACTTTTATCTGCTCATACATTAGGCTTCCTTACAATCATTTCCTAAAACCCTAAACACAAATGCATAACTGCACACTCATCTTTACAAACTTTAACCTTCAATGTCAGAACCAAACCCTCCACTCATAACATAATAATCTTACATCTAAATCAAACTTTGCCCTCAGGCAACACACACAAGTTATCAAAAACACTGACTACATGACTGTTTGTTACACACTAGAGGGATCAATTTAAAACACTGCTACCAAAATGTTTACAATAGCTTTTCTGAGATATAATTAGGAACTTTGTTGAATTTCAGCACTGCTGACCCAGATAACCCTTTCAGAATCAGCCCAGTGAGATTATTATTTCAAGTAATACTGCGGGGACACTCAACTTGCTTTGCCTGGAGGCCACTTTTGCAAAAGGACAGGAAGCCAGGGGCCAATCACAGCAGCCCCACACTGGTCAGGTGTATGCAGGGGCGTTTCTAGGATCTAAGGACATTCAGGGCTTAGCAAGTGCCTCTGTCCAACCTGGTTGCACTCCCATCTTGTCAATTACCGACATCTGGTCAGTAGCCTGTTGGCGTCAGTCACTACTGCACAGAGGCACCCTTTAGTGGCAGTATAAGACGACCCGGGTAGCGGCATTTGTTAACGCTTCAGGAAACTACAGTAGTGTAAAGAGCACTGGGCAGGTGTGTCATTGAGGTGGACTGGTCAAACAAACTCTGGACTTTCACCCAGGAGCCTGCTGTTCATTTCCAGTGTGAAACCAAAGAAAATCAGAGGTGTTTAATTAACGATGTTGGGTGCTAGTTGAGCATGCTATGCTAATGACGCACGATGTTTCTTTCTAAACCTAACCCCATGCTTTTGTTGCCTAAACCTAAGTAAACATAAAAAGAAAGTTTTTCATTTACATTTATTTTGATTAAGACTACATTTTAACAAGCAGAAATGGCACTTTCCTGTAAAAACACAAGTTGTTTTTTTTTTGTTTGTTTGTTTGTTTTTTAAATGCATGTAATAAGCATAACTTAAAACGCCATCAATGAATGTCCAAAACTGACACGGGAGGGGTACCTTGTGTGTCATATTGTGACGAGCCATTAATGAAACATCAATAATTGACAGGTTGAGCATGAGAATGTGTCACTCTGTCTGGTGATCCAGGGGAATCCTCCCCTGGCACTTATTTTGATAGACAATCTCTATTTCAATGCTTTTATTTAATGCACGCTAGCACCTTATTTACACTATAAGTAAAAAAAAAATTCTTAGTGTGACTTATTTTTATTGTGAATTAGAAAATGATTGGAGGACCACCTGGTGCCCTATCAATTAAATGAAGCCCACAGAGCAGTAGTAGGAGCACTGATTGGCCAAAGGAATCTGACCAATCATAGTCCTTGCTGCTGCTCTGTGGGTTTGGCATTTAATTTCGAGGCATCACATTCATAACACTTCTTAATGTAGCTTTAGATGACTCTGTAACCTTGTAAACTTGTTGAATATAAAATAGCACTAATAGCTACCTTTTAAACATTTTTAATATTTGATGGAGCCTTTGAAATGAGATCAATTTTTAAATATAGATTTACAACCGCTACCCTGGAAAAACTGAGAACACCAATTCAGATGGAAAAGCTTTTTATTAAAGACGACACTTCAAAACTGAAACACAACAGAAAACAAAAAAAAAACAAAACATATAAACACTCAAAGACGGCAAAGTTATCGTGCTGTACTAGGAAAATAGAATATTTTAATTTAAAGACTTTAATACATTCTCCGTGATCACTGGAATCCACCGTACAAAAAGTTTTAACCACAGATCAGAAGATAGACATGTAAAATATCAGCACACACATTGAAAAACAAGTGAATTTACCACAGCAGGTTAGTTAGTAACAGTCTGTAAAGGAGTTGAGGACAAGTGGATGGTGAGGATTTGATGGTTTTACTTCCACTCTGTATGCTGGTCATTGAATCTTGCTGCTTGTGCTTCATGCAGAGAAGTACGCAGAAGCTATGGAGGGCTTAGCTCTCTGAGGGAACTCTGGGAGAAAAAGGAAATGAACACGTCTTTTAAAAATTCAGCTTCTTTTACGTCTGTAAAGAATTTCAAATATTCAATGTGATGGATCTGTTGCCTGGAAATTCTCATAATGCCCAGAGACAAACAATGAAACAGTCACACCTGATTTATGCAGTGACTGGTCAGGTGTGTGGAGCTTTGAGGGTAGAAATTACTTTTCTATTTTTTTTAGCCTTTTTGTGTGTACAGCCAAATGCTCACCATAAATGCTACTAAGGAGACACTGAACGTGTACGCCGTTATCAACATTTCTACGATTAATAGTGTCGAGACCACAAAGACACCCCCCCCCCAAAAAAAGAACACTGCAAATGTTATGAAGTCAGTATCTATTGTTAATGCTGAATATTCTGAAGCTTGCCATCTATGCAGTGCTCTAAGTGATGAGTGCTTTTACCTTTGTGAAGCAGATTAGATGACAGGCCATAGATTGGGATGCTGTCATCTCTTCTCTCAAAGTACTTAGAATCAAGACCTGCAGAGTCTCTGCTGAGGACAAGAAAGGAGCACATAAGCTTGAAGAACACAATGCAAATTTAACATGCATCTTTCAGTCCTCTGACTTGTACCCTAAAAATATTGTTCTCAAACTAAATTGTTCTGCAGACATGACAGATGTGTTCTAAAGACGGGCAGGCTATGAGAAACTCTGAAATGCCCTCTTCAGACTCAATGTTCTGTATAGTATATACACGAGTATATATAATAAAATAATAATAATAATAATAATAATAAATCAATTTTATATAGCGCCTTTCAAGAAACCCAAGGTCGCTTCACAATTGCAAACAACCACAAAATCACATGACATGAACAAACAGAAAACACAACTAGCTGGCGATATGAGGAAAGAAAGAAAGCACATGATGCAAACTCACATCTGTCGGATGGCTGTCGGCACTGATCGCTGCTCAGTGGGAGTAACATCAGCAGGTTTGACTGTCTGAGGATAAAACTGTGCCTGGAAAAATACACTGATATCTTTAATTGCTGTCAGTGTTATCAGTTTTGTACATTTTTATGTAAGATTTAATGTAAGATTTAATAATACCACCCAAAAATGTCAAATGAATACACACCATTAAGTTAATCTGATGAAGCTGAGGACAGTTGCATTGTATTCTGTATTTGATGTAAAGTATAATAGTACTGGTGATATTTATATTTGAGAGTCGTAAGGTTTGGTTTATTAGCACAGCCAGGAAGTATCTCCTACCCTCAGTCCTGTTGTTGTGGATGTAAGTGAAGGAGTGTCCACACATTCAGGAGACGGTGGCTTTTTGGACAGCTGCTTTTCATTTAGCTGCTTGTTTAGCCAACTTATAACTGTGGGGGAAAAAACAGAAGAGGAGAGTGGTGTTAAATAAATGACAAAAGTGACAGGGTACTTTGATCCTCAAACTATTGGGCAATCATTTATGTTTGAGTGCTGCATTTCAGTGTTTTGACAAACCCAGTTCTTTTTACACTAGGGCTGTATATCGGCAAGAATCTGGTGTTAGGATACACATCCCGATTCAATATGTTGTGATACTGTAAACAAGGCAATAGACTTCGTCTTTTTTTAAATCTAATTTTAGAAAATCTGCCAATGCTACCAGCGCACCTTTTATGACTCTACCTGTTTCATAGGCCTGTGTTCTTTGTGTTTATGCTGGTGATATGTTGTTAAGATGGAGTGGAAGACAATAACGGCAAAAGAAAATTGCAGTACTGAAGGATGTAGAGGTCAGGGTTTAGACACAAAGCAAATCAAACCGCTGCCACAAATCTTTGCATAAAAACAATTTAAAATTGATAGTGTTTTTTAGAATCTATAGAGTATCACAAAACATACTATCACAATACTCAAGGGAATCGACATTTTCTTACATCCCTATATCAAACTGTCGCTTCTTTCTACAAATAAGAATAAGCCTTTGTTCTTGAACAGCCACTGAAATATAACACAACAGATCAGGGCTGCCCCTTAAAGGTCAGAGTTCCGAATTGCCAGTCAGACAGAGACCCCTCAGCCAAATAAGACAGCTATAAGTCCATAGCTAGCTTTTTTTTTTTGCAAGTCAGTGTGCTGTGCACTGTACTTCTGGGCATGTTTTGGTCCCCACATTTTGCTGTGAAGTGAGTGCTCTTGACTTTTGTGCTACTCTTTGGAACAGACAGCTGTAGACACAATGCAGGAGCACAGATGGAGAGAAACCGTCCACCATCAGGCTCTGAGATAACATTATCTTCTCTCTTCTCCTTGGAAGTGGTGAATTTACAGTTCACTTCAACTTTATATGACAGTCTCTGGCTTTTGTTTGACATGTAATGTCGGTAAAAAATGTTCCATCTTGTGTCCCAACAGTCAACAACCGTATTTGCACAGAAGGAGGGAGACCCAGTTTTAGGATTTTTTTTGTGTAAAAAACATTTTATGTATTTTAATTTTACGTGTCTTAAACATGTCTGGAGTGGATCTTTAAACACTGATGAACGAAGCAGTTTGGCTTTTTTTATTTTATAAATGATTATCTGGACTGCAGTCTCTGGTGGGCCCTCAAACAGAACTATAGTTAGTCCAATTATTATCTAAATGAGTGTGAAAAGCTTCCTCACCATTCTCATTTGTTTTTAAGACCTCTCTGCTTTCATTCAGCTTCTGTACCGTCGTCTCCAACTGCTCCTTCAGTTTGGAAACCTGTAATATGCAAATGATATCGTCATTAAGTTCACATGAAATACTTTCTTTTGCAGTCATTTGCCTAATTAGCCATCTAGCCTGTAAACAGATGTTAGCACTCTTCTCACTGAATGATTGTCTCATTCAACAAGTTAAGGTGCAGAACAACATGTGTGTTCATGTTTGTTAGTTAGATCAGAAGAATCTGCTTTATGCAACTGTGGTTTAAAATGAAACACGTCCTCCACACATATATGAAGACAGAAAACTAAGAGTATTCACAGATATTAATGCATGACCATCATGAAACAAGCATAAAAAAGTGATTGACAGAGCAGATACACATGCTGTGGCAGAAAACTTAAACATGCATTTTAATTTCAGATAGACTTTGAGTAAATACAAGGTAAACAATGACAAATCTATTCAATATTCTATGATGACAGTAACACAGACAGAAGAAGCACATCCTTACACTAGAGGAAATGAAACCAGATTCCAGATTCTGTTTATTGTGGCTGACACCAACATGATAATTGATCTTATAAAAGCAAAACATCAACAAATGCTATATTTTTAGATTAACAAATTTATTTTTCCAATGCCACACTTGTGTTTGGAAACCCTTTCCCACCTCAAGGTGGGCCAGGCAATATATTGACATTTTATCGGTATCATGACACAAGACTAGACATCATCTTTGATTCTGGATATCGTAATAGCAAAAGCGATGTCTTTTCCTTTTTCAAAGGCCACATTACAGTAAAGTGATCTAATTTTCTGAACATATTCTTCTGCCCACTTCGTCATTACATCCACATTACTTATTTTCTTATAATCTTATAATCACATTAATTATTTACTAAAAATCTCACTGTGTAAATATTTTGTAAGAGCACCAAGTGTCTACCCTACAATACTGTTGCAATACTGAGGCATTTGGTCAAAAATACTGTGATATTTAATTTACTTTATATCGCCCAGCCTTAATCCTTAAAATAAAGCAACAAACTTTATCTCAATTATTCTGGCTACAAAACCCTTTATCTGCACATATAAGAAGCCCATCATCATTAAGATTAAGAAAGGCCAAAAGACTCAAATGCAGCGTTTCCGTAGTTGAACACATACCTGTTCATCCTTGGTGACGAGTTGCTGCCGAGTGCTCTGTAGATCCTTTTCAGCATTCTTTAGTTTTTCTGTTGTGTCTTGAAGGACCTTCTCCTGTGACACAGTCACAGTGTTTTTGACTTTAATTTTTCCAACCAGGCCTCGAACCTCCCCCTGCAGCTTCTTAATGATACCATTTGCCTAGATTAAAAAGACATAGAAGGAGGTAAGAAACTCAACTGGACCATACTGACACATAAGGTGCAGCTTTACAGTACACTCAGTACAACAGAAAAACCTCTCTCTACAATTCAGTGTAACACCTCAGAGTGTGGCGAGTTAGAACATCAACCAAATCTATGAAATGATCTCACAAAGCAGGTTTGTATAGACACAGGGAGATGGATTGATTGATTGATGGGTAACAGCCAAAAGCTACTCATTGACCAAAAGAACTGAGGTCAAACATATTGTGGCCTGATTCTTACATTTCAGTTATTCCTTTTTGTGTTCAGTTTTGAGGTTAAACTATACAAGCAGATTGGCAGCCTGCATGCAGTTTCACACACCTTTATCAGCTCCTCAGACAGCGACTTCACCGTTGCCTCAAGTTTTCTAATCTGAAGTTCTTTACTTTCAGCATTTTCTTCTATTGATTCCTAGAAAATGAAAAACATATAAGTCACAAATATATAAACAGATTAGACAGAGAATGTACCCAAAGAATAAGTCTGGAGGTATTGTATATTCTTCTAACTTTAAACGAATCCCATAAAAAGACATAAACCAAAAATGTGGTACTCAGTACTCTTTGATTTCTCTGCCACATCTCTGACTCTCACCCACAAAACCAGTGGTTCCTACTGAAATGATCTTTAAAAACACACTGTTTAATTTATTAATAATTTCATTAATTAAATCACACTTTGGCAGTACATGCTTCAATACGGTCACGCTAGGGATGTAACGATTACTGATATCACGGTAAATTTTGGTTAATTTTTACACGGTAAGAATTACTGTTTATGTTTAAATTAATTGCATTATCGCGGTGGATTATCAGGACATGTAATAACAGCCTCATTCAAGTCTTGTGATGCAGGTGCTGCGTGAATGCGTACCATGTGTAAACACAAAGAATGAAAACATGGCAGAAGGTGGTGATAGCGGCACTCAGGACATTTTCTCCCCTCAACTAAACGCACAGAGTCTGAGGTCTGGGCGTACTTTGGGTTTCTGAAGAATGCCGAGGGACAGCTGGTGCAGGACAACTATCCTGTGTGCAGAACATGCAGATAGAAAGTTGCTGCGAAGGGTAGCAACGCTACAAATCTGCTGGCTCACCTCTGTGACCATCATCCACAGCTTTACAGCCAATGCAAGTTATGCCATGCAAATGTCAGTTATTGTGTGAGGGACTTCAGTTTTACTAAGATTGTCATAATGTGTAACTCTCGACATATACGGGACATTTGAGCCGTATCTGTCCTCCTAAACGGCGACTAGGTTTTCCGTTTTCGTTTAAGACACTTAGGAGCTAATACTAGCTGAGTAGCTAATAGCCGTATTAGCAGCTATGTTGCTAACGTTAAGCGTTTCAAGCCGACAGAATATAAACCGACGTAACGTAACGCTAATTGAGATCAGCTATGATTGAATCACTATGATTATGGTTATTGTATGGCGAGCTAGAATCGATACAGGCCCTGTGTCCACATAGCGCCTTTTTCTGAGAGCCAGAAGAAGGCCAGCGTCTTTTTTCAATTGTTCCCAATGAGGAGAGAGCATCTGCGGCCGCATGCAGCCGCCTAGGGAAGAGGTGCTGCGCCCAGCGTCTTTTTTTCCGGCCGCTCCTCCTTTTTTGTGCGGCCGCTCCGAGTGTTTTGAGTTGAAAATCTCTGAACTTTTCAGAGAGGCGCTGGTGTTGTCACCGGCGCTTTTTCCAAGCAACCATTCATATCGCGGAACTTGTCACCCTGGTAACCAGAAAAAATGGAGGAGAAGCTGGTGCTGTATATACATATACATACATACATACATATATAGGCCTATACTAATTTAATTTTAACATTTTTTTCAATCTTCTCCAATTTCTCGTTTTATTTTATGGAAATGATCAATGTAAGTGCACTTGTCCTAGAGCCGACACAACGATTTTTATGATGCAAATAACTCTGTTTAGATAAAACCTACAAGCTTCTCTTCCTATGACTTTTCCTAAAAATGTGTCTTGTATGTTTTCTGAAGCCTTTAAGTTACAAAAATGAAACACACTACACTTCTGAGCATTTATACCTCCGACCGCTGCTGAAAATTATATATTTTGATACATACAGGTAGGCTATATACATATTGCAAAACTCTGTAAAAGTACACCAAAGCATACATTTTCGTTTCCAAATATTTATTTGAAAACGAAACCATTCATACTGTCAGTAAAAAACCAGGTTGTTGATAATAAAAAAAGAATGTAATCTCAACAGTGAAAGTGCCAGCCGGTGGGACTGTGGCGCTTGGAGGGGCGCTGTAATCCTGGCGGTCCTAGTGTAAAGCACCACGGACAGCGCCAATGCATCTATCGCTGTAGCTCAGAGGCTCTGATGCCTGAGTCAGAGCATGTGAGCGGAGTTGGAGCTGGAGCTGCCTCAACCATAGGTTATTGGTAGGAAGAAAAATAGCTGCTGACAAAACTGTCACTGTCAACTGCCTCCAAGCGCCGCAACGATCTGCCATACCATCATATGTAACTACATTGTTTATGCTGCCCGTGTGCTCAGAAGCACACAATGAATGCATTTTTGAGTAATTTCTGAGAAGTTACGATAAAAAAAAAAAAAAAAAAAATTACAGACTATAGAATAGGACTGACAACCTCTCCAATGTGTCATGTCAATTAATTAACACTATTTGTCGGCTTTTTATAATTTTTTTTTTTTTTTTTTTTGCTGCTGCACATACACATACGCGCACGCACACACACGGCTGGCGCGGTCACTGTTGAGATTACATTCGTTTTTTATTATTAACAAAATGGTTTTTTATTGACCGTATGAATGGTTTCGTTTTCAAATAAATATTTGGAAACGAAAATGTATGCTTTGGTGTACTTTTACAGAGTTTTGCAATATGTATACCTGTATGTATCAAAATGTATAATTAATAAAACTAAACTAATAAAACATGATGATGACTTCACCAGCTGTAGCATTAAAAGATTAATACAGTATATGTATCACTATAAACCTGCAAAACTGCGCGGCTACAGGAATTGTCAAGATATTGTTGTCATAGAAACGAAAACCCTTGTGAGCGGTTTTTTTTTGGGGGGGGCGCACAGATGCTTCATCCCAGCGCTCCGCAGCGCCCTTCCAGCGCCTTTCTGCCAGAAAAAGGCGCTATGTGGACACAGAGCCCTAGACGGCCAGTTATGCTTTCTTGACATAAGCTCAAGGAAACAACATAAAACGCTGCCGTGTTAACCTTTGACCGAGAGCATGCACTCCGTTTCTCATACAGGTAATCCTCTGACTCACATGCACACTTCTAATGTGTGAATTATTCTGTGTAATGATGACCATTGCCCTTAGGGTTTTTTTGGTTTCTCCTGCACATTTGTGATATCTGTTCTATATATTGTATGTCTTTTGTTCTACTCTTGCATTGTTTTGTTTTATATATATTTTTCCTCTCGTGCTAATAAATAAATAATTAATATAAATTGTTTACATATTTTGCTGACTGTTAAAATGCACCAGACAAATAAGCTTTGCTCCTGTAATGTGTTTACATATTTTGTTAATTTAAAATAATTTTTTCTGTTGCTGTGCCAATCCCTTGCCCCTTTAATGTGAAAGTTTCATTTTAATATAAGATTTTGGCTGTTAACATTTTAGTATGATAAGGAAGTTACAAGATTTAGTGAAGTTATTTCAATGTATCTATTTTTTGGACATTTTACAGCGCTTAAAAAAATATCGCAATATTATCGTTTACCGTGATAATTTGGTCACTATAATCGAGATATTAAATTTTCCATATCGTTACATCCCTAGGTCACGCCAATAAAGTCTCTTTGAATTTAATTTAAAAAAAAAACCCAAACAAACACAACAACACAAAAAAATCTGACTTTGTAGGGGGACTATTTTCAGCAACTGATTAATTCACATTTGATGCTCTGGTGAGTATTTGGGGCAGCCGGACAGTGTAATTGGGATTCAGTCAAAGGTAATGAAGCAATTTATTTTGGCCCCAGTCAGCCCACATTAGAGCAGGCCAGCCAAGGCCGTAGTGAAAACTCATGTGATCACAGCTTTCATCCCACAGTGCAAACAAAGCAGAATAAACTGGGCCAAAAACACACCCAGACCTTAAATGACATCAAACCAGGATATGATGCATATGATATAAGAGCAAGTTAAACTGAAATGTACTGTTGTTTTTTCCTCATCATGGCTTTTCAAGTGATAGAAAAACACATGTGAAGTTGCTCTCACCTTCTGCTGCTGAGTGGCTTCCAGTACCTCTTTTGTGCGGCGCATGAGCTGATCCTTATCTTTGCTCTCCTGTTCCACAACGGCCACTCTCATCTGCAGCTGGCTCACCAAACGCTCCTTGTCATGGACTTCTGTGTCCAGAGTGCTGTTCTCCCTCCTGAGAGACAGGACCTGCTGCTTCAAACGCTGGCACTCCTACACGCATAAAAGCAGGAAATAAACCCAGAGCAGATGTAGTCATCAGCTAACATTCTGTTAGTAATAGTTATCATTGACAGGGGGAACAAACAAACAGAATATCTGACACCACAGAGCAGGAGCCCTGCAATTAACTTTTTCCTTGACTTAATTAGTCAAACAGTTTGTCACTAGCAGGTGAAAAAAACAGGAGCATTTAACAACTAAAGAGACAGATTTTTTTTCCCTCAGCTAAAAGACAGTAAATATTGGACTAACATTCATCAGGCGGACACAAACACAACTCCAAATGAATAATAATGTTGCTCTGTAAGTGCCATACCAATTCAAAAGTTGATTATATATTGGTGTTGTGTTCACAACTTGTTTCCGCAGCCATTGCAGGTTATTGCAGGTTTAAAACTCCAGTAATCTTGATGCAATCATTCCTCATCGGGCGCCCTCATTCACTTACCTCCTCTGCACCCACTAGTTTAATCTTCAAGTCTCTGATGACAGACTCGTTCTTGTATTTCCTCTCTGTCAGCTCTCTGGAAGAGGCCTCCAGCTCTGTCAGTCTGCTCTGAAGCTGCTGGCTGCTCTTCTTATGAGCACTCTCCAGCTCGTGGCGGAGCTGCTCAGTCTGCTGCTGAAGCCTGCCCTGTAACTAAAAAACACCACAGAGACATACCAAATAAACATCTCTTACAAATCCTGCTAGGTATGTTCCTAACAAAACACTAAAAACACTACATTTGTCAGAGCCTCAGGGCTACGAGAAAGCCACAGCACAACAAGCAGGATAAACGTAGCTGAAACAAGCGCTATTTCAATCTGGTTGTCTTGTCATAATTAGCAATTTAGAATATAATTGTCCTTTAATGACAAGCCTGATAGAAACACAGACCAGGACAGATGAAGTGTCTTACCTCTACAGCCTTCTCTCTCTCTGATTGTAACTCCTGAGAATGACGACTGGACAGAGAGCTGCTCTGACTCGTCCACTCTGAACGCAGTTTGTCCAACTCTTTAGTCTTTTCAGACAGAGTCTGTGGGAGAAATACAGATATGTTAACTCCAATATGGACTGCACTTATACAACACTTCTGTGCCTTAACAGACCATCTGCTTCGCAACTGGCCTTTCATTCACCCATTCACACTCATGGAGCTGTCATGCAAGGTGCTGGCCTGTCCACTTGGAGAAAATTAGGGTTCAGTGTCACTGTACCCACATGTCACATGTCACTGTCCCCAGTGACGTGGTCAGGAATAAACTCGCTAACCCTGTGAGCCCTTCCATGGCCATTGTTCATTTGACACAAAACTCTGTTAATATACAGTACAGGCCAAAAGTTTGGACACACCTTCTCATTCAATGCGTTTTCTTTATTTTCATGACTATTTACATTGTAGATTCTCACTGAAGGCATCAAAACTATGAATGAACACATGTGGAGTTATGTACTTAACAAAAAAAGGTGAAATAACTGAAAACATGTTTTATATTCTAGTTTCTTCAAAATAGCCACCCTTTGCTCTGATTACTGCTTTGCACACTCTTGGCATTCTCTCCATGAGCTTCAAGAGGTAGTCACCTGAAATGCTTTTCCAACAGTCTTGAAGGAGTTCCCAGAGGTGTTTAGCACTTGTTGGCCCCTTTGCCTTCACTCTGCGGTCCAGCTCACCCCAAACCATCTCGATTGGGTTCAGGTCCGGTGACTGTGGAGGCCAGGTCATCTGCCGCAGCACTCCATCACTCTCCTTCTTGGTCAAATAGCCCTTACACAGCCTGGAGGTGTGTTTGGGGTCATTGTCCTGTTGAAAAATAAATGATCGTCCAACTAAACGCAAACCGGATGGGATGGCATGTCGCTGCAGGATGCTGTGGTAGCCATGCTGGTTCAGTGTGCCTTCAATTTTGAATAAATCCCCAACAGTGTCACCAGCAAAACACCCCCACACCATCACACCTCCTCCTCCATGCTTCACAGTGGGAACCAGGCATGTGGAATCCATCCGTTCACCTTTTCTGCATCTCACAAAGACACGGCGGTTGGAACCAAAGATCTCAAATTTGGACTCATCAGACCAAAGCACAGATTTCCACTGGTCTAATGTCCATTCCTTGTGTTTCTTGGCCCAAACAAATCTCTTCTGCTTGTTGCCTCTCCTTAGCAGTGGTTTCCTAGCAGCTATTTGACCATGAAGGCCTGATTCGCGCAGTCTCCTCTTAACAGTTGTTCTAGAGATGGGTCTGCTGCTAGAACTCTGTGTGGCATTCATCTGGTCTCTGATCTGAGCTGCTGTTAACTTGCCATTTCTGAGGCTGGTGACTCGGATGAACTTATCCTCAGAAGCAGAGGTGACTCTTGGTCTTCCTTTCCTGGGTCGGTCCTCATGTGTGCCAGTTTCGTTGTAGCGCTTGATGGTTTTTGCGACTCCACTTGGGGACACATTTAAAGTTTTTGCAATTTTCCGGACTGACTGACCTTCATTTCTTAAAGTAATGATGGTCACTCGTTTTTCTTTAGTTAGCTGATTGGTTCTTGCCATAATATGAATTTTAACAGTTGTCCAATAGGGCTGTCGGCTGTGTATTAACCTGACTTCTGCACAACACAACTGATGGTCCCAACCCCATTGATAAAGCAAGAAATTCCACTAATTAACCCTGATAAGGCACACCTGTGAAGTGGAAACCATTTCAGGTGACTACCTCTTGAAGCTCATGGAGAGAATGCCAAGAGTGTGCAAAGCAGTAATCAGAGCAAAGGGTGGCTATTTTGAAGAAACTAGAATATAAAACATGTTTTCAGTTATTTCACCTTTTTTTGTTAAGTACATAACTCCACATGTGTTCATTCATAGTTTTGATGCCTTCAGTGAGAATCTACAATGTAAATAGTCATGAAAATAAAGAAAACGCATTGAATTAGAAGGTGTGTCCAAACTTTTGGCCTGTACTGTATATCATTAGGTATATATTTTACTCAGTTAAAACAGGACTATAAACATAAGTCCAACGACAAAGCACACCTGTTGGGCATAACTCAGCTGCCTGGACAGATCGTCTTCAGTCTTCTTAAGCTTCCCCTCTAGGGCCTGCTTCTCTGCCTGAAACATTGAGATGATATGTCTTTAGAAACATGACTTTAGGAAGAAAATGATTGTAGTTATACAAGTTATGTGAAAAACAATGAATGCTTTGATGGATGCACTGACACTTCATCAGCTGAAGCCTAAAACATCCAGACAGATACTTCCTGTGATCTATTGGTTTTTCTTTGCTATGACTTTTTAAAAAGTAGAACACAACAAGAATATCAAGTCACAGAAATGCTGCAACTCACCTGGCTACACTGTAAAAGCAATATATACAAGCAGTGTGCACAGCCAACCACTTCAACAAACAGCAGAGACATAAGCTTTTTGTATTGATAGGATTAAAGTCTCCAAAAGACACACTTAAGTTTGATCACTTGAGTTTTACAAAGCTCTGTTTTAAAAGGCCAGACAGTACTATGATGATAATAAGTTGTGCTAATGAGCCAACCTTCAGAGAGGAGAGACACACTGCCAGATAGTCTTTAACTTCTTTGTCAGAGCCTTGAACAAGACGTAGAGACAAATGGTTCAGGTGTTTGAATGCGTTTGTCTCGACAACACTGAAGTTGGCAGGGCCTTCAAGCACTGGAGACTGACTTGAGAAGTGCAGGAGAAACCTGTGTGAAAACGATAAACAGTCATGTAGTGTGTGGTGTTGTTTTACTGGGGTACAATGTATACACCTCTATTTTGTCCAGCCCACAGATTAAACTTCATCAGATGATAAAAGCATCCAGACACAGGTCATGTTCTCTCCAGCAATTTGCAAAAATTTACATAAGAGTGATCCAAATCAACATATCTGAGCATTATTTGAATTTTTGCCTCACAATTATGTAAAAAGAAATTAATTGGACAGTGTGATTATGTGTGGTGTTTGCACTTCTTCATACCTTGGATTGTCTGACTCTTGCTCAGAGTAGCATAGATTAAGCAGGTCAATAAACTTCTGAGGAAATGAGGCAAAGTCTATCAGCAGCCCCTGCTGGACTTTCAAACTGAACAAACAATAAAAGAAGAAAAAAAAACATCAGTGAAAGTTAAAGAAAGCTTGTTCACAACATCCTAAATTCAAATAGTGAGTGTTGTCAGTTACAGAACTCTACCATGACTTACCTTTGGAAATCTTCTTCTGATATAGAGAGATTGAAGAGAAAATATGGATCTATATCATCTGTTAGTCTGACTAGAAGATCCTAATACAAACAAAACAGAAGGTTACGTTACCAGGAAGAAACCCTGTCTTTTACAACACATAAAAGTTACACTGAAAACTGAAGTGGAGGGAGTAGGTGTGGGCCTTAATATATTGAGAGCTGGATTTTCCCCCCAATTACTCTTGCTGACTACTATAAAACTAGGAGGAAAACTTTTTAAATTGTTTCTGCAAAACTCCTACTCACCCTTTTGTGTACAGGACTTGTTGTCAAATGAAGCTCAATGGTGACACGGATATTTGCTTTCCTGTAAAATTAAGCAGTTAAAACTGATAAACTGGTAAATAACAATCAGGCTTCATACAGTACAATAGATAATGTTAGGCAATAAAAGATTGAAAAAATTATGACGTAAAATAGTTTCTAATAGCAACACAATTGATATCAAGTGCTTTTTCTGGCACTCAGGCCTTTTTTATGCAGGGAAGAGTGATGCTGATGGCTATGGGGGCATTACTGACACACATGAGCAGGTGATTGCACTTCAGCACCTGTTCACCAACTGTCTGGTTCCTCTGGAGGTGGTGGTTGACAGGAAAATTGAGTCCATCATGGACAGCATCTCCCACCCCCTACATGGCACACTGGTTGGGTAGAGCCACTACGGACTGGCTCTGTGACCTATGTGCCTTGGACAGCTGCGTTTATTTACCTTCTTACTCTACATTTTTGTTTGCTCAGCTACTCTTTGTACTATACACTAGATTGCTACTTACTGGAGGTCTACCATCTGTTTGATGTTATTAACTTAAAGGGGAACGCCACCTAAATTAAAAAAATTCCAAGATGTTATATCCATGGCCAAACAAAGTTCAGTCAATAAACATGAGTTACTCTCTCTCAAAGTCAAACACGCAAAGAAGTAAGTCTCAAACTTGTGATGTCATCAAGTATAAAGTATTATAAATTAAAGTATTATAAAGTAGTAAAGTATTGCTGTTTTCTTTTTTTATACCCAAATGAGCTTTATTCTATAGAGACAGAGTGCATATCGCTCTCCAGTGACTTTGTACTGCCTGAAAGTTTCTCCTTGTCTCGTACGTCTGCTGGCAAACAACACAAAAATACCTAAAAGCTGCTTTGTGATGGGATGCACTACCAACATCGTAAAGAATCCATAACTAAGTTTTTACAAGCTGCCAAACCAAAACTGACTTTTTAAGCAATGTGATGTGAGGCATCGGCAGGGATACATATGAAAATGGCCCCGGATAAACATCTGCTTATCCGGGGCCGGGTTGAAGGGGCAGCTGGCCAAGCAAAGCACCACAGACATCCCTTGCCCTGGCAACACTTGTCAGCTCCTCCTGGGGGACTCCAAGGTGTTCCCAGGGCCGGATGAGATATGTAATCCCTCCACTGTGTTCTGGATTTCCCCCGGGGCCTCCTACCAGTGGGACGTGCCCGGAACACCTCGAACAGGAGGCACCCAGGTGGCATCCTGATCAGATGCCAGAACCACCTCAACTGACACCTTTTGATGTGCAGGAGCAGCGGCTCTACTCCGAGCTCGCTCCAGATGTCTGAGCTCCTTATCCTATCTCTGAGGCCCAGCCACCCCACAGAGGAAACTCATTTCTGACGCTTGTACCCACAATCTCATTCCTCTGGTTTATATTAGACCCTAGGAATGACATGTATGAATTTTGAAAATAGGCGTTGTTCCCCTTTCAGTGCAGCAGGCTCAAGAGCTGTCAGTACATAGCACACACACAGTATGTATTTGGAGCACTGCTTTTGGTTATACATTACCCATACTGCATAGGTTTCAATGCACAGCAGTACACTGGTTTGAATAATGATTTTTTTTTTTTTTTTTCTCATTGACATTCAGTCTGTGAAGGTAACTCAGCAGCTGGTGTGCAGGGTGTCCACATGAACAGATGTTCTGCACATGCCTGTTTGAGGGTGTGCATGCAATAATTAAAATAAATAACTAAACAAACAAAAACAACAAATGTATTATTTTCGGATACATTTGGAGCTGTTTTAGCTGCTAGTTGACTGTATCTATCACAAGGCTGCTCATTGTTAATGTACACTAACGCCAAGTTACAGATTAACGTTACGTTACACCTAACGCTAACTTCATTTTCTGTACATTCATATTTTTTTTTAAATTGCTAACATATACATTGATACTAGAACAGACACATTAGAAACATTTCTTTGCCTCGTGAAATATATAATTAGGTTAAGTTAAAATATGTCATCTCATGTTAGTGTCCGCAGTCTTACCTCTCCTCACAGTCCCTGCATCTCACGTTCACTTGTAACACTTTACTAAAGAGTTCCTCCATGTTGTTCACAAACTAAACGAGTCTTTCACTGACACAGTGTAGAGTAGACCGGTTAAAGTAAAAGAAGCGGTCAGTCCCGAGAGGCGTTGTCTTCTATCACACAGACCCCATTTTGTTTGTTGTCACTTCAGTACTTTTGATTTGGCGCTTTTCAGCCGCCAACTGAATCGCCCTGGAAACGGAACATGAATTCTTCTTCTTCTGATGAATTAGCGGCAGACCAGACGCAGCAAAGGCACATTGCTGCTCCCTGCAGGTCATTTGTAGAACTTCATTAACTGAGTTGTTTCACAATCTTATGCGATGAGTATTGATTTCAGTGAATGATTTGTGACTCCAGTTTCTGACAGCTCTGTTTGCACAAGGCTTCTGTCTGTCTGATAGTTGGTGCAGTCAAACAGTGTGGTGCATTTTCCACATAGGCGCTTACGCTTACCAAACTGAGCCTAGTTATCACCACATTGTTGCTACCGCCCATTCTTGTATTTTATCTGTACTTTACTTATTTTAATGACTGCACACAACACACCATTTGATCTTTATCTGTGTCAGTGTTTCCAAAAAGTAGTTTGGCTGTATATATATATATATATCTATATCTATATATATATATACACACACACACATATATATATACACATATATATAAATGTAGAGTTATTAAAAAAATCAATTATTTAATTCAATCATTAAGTTATAATTTTAGATTTAGCAGGTTTTGATATACATACATAACAAGTAATGACACGTAATGTAATAACAGTGGAGACACTTTTCACCAGTTGCAATGGCTGATGCAGTTCTTACCTTAAATGCCTGTGTGTGTGTGTGTGTGTGTGTGTGTGTGTGTGTGTGTGTGTGTCATCACAGCGAAATATGGTCCTAGTGACACCAATTGTAGAGGGAACTACCACAGAAGCTGTTTGTGAGCACTTTACTAGTGTTTATATATCTGAGATTGTCAAAGTGATAATACTGCAACCATGCAAGTTGCAGCCACAAAACTTTACAGATGTGTAGTTGAGATCAAACTGAGCTGGTGATGCTTTCCTAAGATGGTTTCTGACAGTTATTGCAGAAATTCTTTGGTTGTGCAAACCAGATGTTGCATCAGCTTTTCAGCTGGCTGATCTGAGATGATCTTGCTGGTGAAGGCGCTGGATGTGGAGGTCTTGGACATAGTGGCAAATTCACAGAAACAACACCAGAGAAAGCTGATGGTAGGGAAATGAACATTCACTTCATGGGCAACAGCTCTGGTGGACTGTCCTGCTGTCACCATGTTAATGGCATGTTTCGTAAAAACTTCTGACATCTTTGGCAGTGTGTTGTGTGATCAAACTGCAATATTTTACTGTGATGATCTCAAGGCACACCTGTGTAGTAATGATGATGTTTAACCAGCATCTTGGTATGCCTCACCTGTCAGATGAATGGATTATCTTGGAAAAGAAGTGCTCACTAACACAGATTTTAACTAATTTGTGACCCAAATTTGAGAAAAATGTAACTATTGAGTGCATTAAAAAGTCTTTAAATTAAACCTGTGAAAAATAAGAGCAAAAAAAAAGTTTGTTCAGTATGTCCTGCAGCACAATCTTGCTATAAAATTGGGTGGATCTGCTCAAGGTTTCATGTTGGCTTTGCAGCTTCCTGAAAAGTGGGATCAGACTGGATTTCACTGGGTGTAATTTATTGACAGGGTGTGGTGAAAAGCGGGCATGACAGGAAATAGTTTGGGTCAGGGTTGTAATGCATAAACTGTGCTGAGCTGGAGCTGGGATGGCTTGAGGGTGAACAGTTGTTCACAAAGTTGTAAATGATAGCTTCTTATCAAACACTATTGATCTCACTATCTCTACACTATGCTGCTAAACAGTGCTTCTTCTTCTCTGCTGATTGAATGAAACGAGAATGCTGTTATTGATGAGGCCGTGCATCAAACCATCCGACACGTTCTTGGTTTTACTCATAACTGTCTTGAAGTCTGAACACAGATCAGTAAATCCATTACACTTCTGCTGGCCTATTTGTCCAGTATCAAATCAACTACCTGCTGCCTGGGCCCAACAGGCAGGGATTTAGTAGTTGATACCACACAGATAACAATTCAATTAGATTATACTAAACTAATGTTTAAACTGTGATGTCTAAACATTTGTTTGTGTAACACGCCTCCTGTTAAAGGTGTTCCAGGCACGTCCCACTGGTTGGAGGCCCCGGGGTAGACCCAGGACATGCTGGAGGGACTGTATATCTCATGTAGCCTGGGAATGCCTTGGGGTCCCCCAGGAGGAGCTGTAAAGCGTTGCTGGTGAGAGGGATGTCTGGGGTGCTTTACTGTGACCTAGCCCCGGATAAGCGGATGAAAATGAATGGATGGATGGATTTCACTCTTAACAATATAAACAATCAGTATTTACTGAATTAGAGTTCGGTCCCACTCCTTCCCTGAAATCGGCTGGATGTCGGAGAGCCTCACGATTTCAATTTCTTTTTCTTTTGAATGCAGCTTTACAGTCAATTTATGTGCCTAGAGGCTAGTTGATAAATGAGCCTCCTTGTAATGATTATATTGGCTGTGCTGTTTCACTATCTGTAAAAGATCCCAGTGAAGACCCTGTGCTTAAACTGACATTTGGGGCTTTATTTTCCCACAGGCGTGAATCTGTATTTCTCCTCTTTACCTTGCAATTGAGTTTTCATAGTGGTACAATCCTGTCTCTGATTGAATTACAACAGCTGTGCATAAACTCTCAACCTCATGGATCTGGCAAACTGCCCTCGCTGGATCATATTTCAAGTCTCACCTGTACCTGGGCATGGCCACACCACCACCATCTGTGTTTCAATGCAGATCTGTTTGCTGTCTGATCACCCGCCAAGAGCACAGGCAAGTCTCCACAGTCGTCATGATATAAGCAGATATGAATAAAAAGAAAAAAAACAGGAGGTCTGTTGGCTGAGTTGTGGTATAGCTTGTTTATTAATGGTATATTTTTGCATAGGGAAACATACTCATTTCCAGTAATGAATTCATCAGCACTTGCTGACAGCAATGGCTAAATATGGTTATAATGACATATTATCAAAGATGTTAATATCCCCCACAGCAGAACAACATTAGGCCGGAAACACTGCTGTCACTCAAACTATGAGACATTCAAACAGGAAAGGAAAATCCAACCTTGAACAGACAGCTGTCAGTCCGTGACTTCTGTTTGAAATGGCCATGAGAAGACATAACTATGCCACAGTGCTGACATCATTTCCTGTCCCTGTCTAAATGCAGTCTTAGAGGAACAGTTTACATCATGCAAATAAAGGTTGATTATTAACATTAGCTTCAGCGGAAAAACACCCAAAGGAAAAAGTACTTAAAGCTCTTGTTAAAGCTGCTACAAACTACATCCAGTCCAGAGCAGCAGCCCTTTCCACAGTGACCATCTCAGCGCTCCAGCTCTCCCAGTCTGAAAAACAAATGGCCCATACCTCATCTATTATTTTCTTATACTGGGATACCAAGTCGTGCATTATTACGTCTTTCTGATTGGCTGTCAGGTGTCATTTAAAATCAAATATTAAGTTAATCAGTCACGTTAAGTGAGAAAGTTCTGGTATAGTCTTTAATGTGTTCTTTGGAAAGCGATCGTGGTGTGATAATGCACTCCAAGGTGTTCCAGTATAGAAAATAACACTTACGACAGGGGGCGCCACTCTGCTTCACCTCAACCTTGTCTTTTATTTTGAGGTATTGGGGGATTTCATCATATATCACTGATAATCAAAGATTTAATGTTGGTATCCCACAGCTTAATGAATGATATAATGTCCTGATGTCCTCTTAATGTGAAAAGGACTGTGGTCTGTGTGGACTGTAGTCATGCAATAACTGATGAAAGCTGTTCATGCCTATGCTCTCTCTGATGTAAGGGATATTTATCTGGAAGCAAGCAAAGCAGTCCTTTACTATAATATCTGAAACATTATGAGAAATAAAAATTCTTAAAATATGAGACTGCATCAAAATGTTCTCTGAGAAACACCTCTTTCGTTCATTACAAACTGTCTTCAGCACATGGAGTAAACGGTGTGCAGAAGCAATGTACCCGCGGATACAGAGGGGAATCAATATGGCATCACTGTCACAGGAAACTCTACAAAATCTGATTTTCAGTAACTAAACAGAGGTTTTCCAATGGCTGCGAGTCTGAATTACAGAAAGGGTTTTGAAGGGCCATTAAAAAATAAAATTCAAGTAAGAAACAGCAAAAAGAAACATATATTGGAGTTACAAGATTTTCAGGCAACAGCAGCAGTGGGGTAGAGTACTGAATAACATTAGTAGTTTATAGAAAAGAGCCCTCTATGAAAACATCCCCAGAACCACCCAAAACTGAACTGTTTATATCATTTCCATCTCACATAGCATTCAATTACAGATCCGATCAACTGCAGCTGCTAAGCTAACAAACAGATATCCCTACCAGCCGTACTACTGTTCGGTAAAAATTACAGCTACTTACAATACTAACCATGACCCGCCAATCACAATCTGATTCTGATATGATGCGTCTTAACAGGAGATGTCCACGAACATTGTTTGGTTATTTTCTGCTTACAGTGCTGACAGTGGTCAGAACAGCACTTGGTTTGTACCACAGAGCAAAGAAAAATCTAGAGGGAACCCAACACCAAAATTTACCCCAGTGAATAACGACTTGTTAATTAACACGGAGCCAACAAATTTAAAGGATCGTTGACAATGTTCTTTTATAGGAACTGACCATTTCTATAGTGCATATTTCCACATAAGTAAGCAGGATTTCTGATTTTTCAACAAACCCTCAACAAAAACCTACAATCATATCAACTTAGCAGCTTCAACCAAGTTCAACACGTCACCATGTGGTTGGTTACTTTATTAACACTGGGGATACTCACATCATGCATGGCTCCAAATTTAGGCAACGTAAAGGTGTGGTAGTAACACTAAACTGTAAGGTACATATATCCGAAGTCCCAACTAGGACGAAATTAGAAAGTGCTAATGAATGCATAGTTAAATCAGCAATCGTAAAGTAGATAATAGATGTATATTAATGAGCCATATTTAACAAATTGTTCCAAGAGCAGATTAAGGAACTTCTTGCTGGATCACTATACTGCTAATTCTTCAATACTATTCAGATAATACTTATTTAAGGAACTCTTCACCCCCATATTGATTATTTGTATATCAATCACTAACCCCAAATGTTTTTACTGCATGCCATGCATGAACGAAGAATCCAAAAATGGAGAAAATTTTTGCTGAAATAAAGTAAGGGGTCCAGCATAGCATCAAGCTAGCATAACATCAAACAAACTCACACAACTCCTGCATTATAGTCCAAGTCTCATTTATCCAGTCGTATACTTAGTATTTCCCAAATAAACTTATTATCACTAACCCCTAACCAATTAATGATTTATTCTGTTTTTTACTTTAGTTTTAACTAAGTTTACCTATCGCTAATTTTAACTATAATTATTCTTCATAATGCATATTGCACTCTTCCGTTGGAAGTCTTTAGAGGACAGGTTGATGTGCACGGAAATGGTGCGGGGAATGAAGCTGAACTGATCCTCACCATTTCTATTTTTTTATTTTTTTTTTACATTTTTTGCATGTCCCCAGGTAAGGGTTCTGCTGTCACTCACCCACGCCTGTCTCTTCCTGGCCAATGAACGAGCTTGGAGGCTGGATTTCAGTGGAATGCACCTGCAGAGTTCAAATGCATGTGCTAGCCCAGGCACGTTACTTGTCCGTGCGTGATACGTTTTTTTGCAGGAATGTTTAGTAACAATTTAAAGAAACTGCATGTGTTTGAGAAGTACTGAGCATATGACTGGATATATGAGACTTGGATTATACTGCACAAGTTGTGGGAGAGTTTGTAGACATGTTTTGATATAGTTTTGCTGTTGTTTAATGTGGCCCCCATATACTTCAATTCATCAGGACTTTCCCTTGTTTTTGGATTCTTCATTCACTGAGGAGGCATGCAGGAAAAACAAAGTTTCTTTTGCGAATTCAATGTTACATGGGGTGAATAACTGATATGCAAATAATCATTTTGGAGGTTAAGTATCCCTTTAATTATTAATCAGTTAGCATTAAGTTGCTAATTTGTTCCCTACTCTGTCTTTGGTAACCTATTTGTGAAGTGGTATCACCACATCTTTGAGCTGCATTTGGAACATGACAGCCTTTTTCTAGTGCAACCCTGAAAGGAGGCGAAAAGAGGACAGAGCTTTAGTCCCTGAACACAATCCAGCCTAGGCGTACAAAGAACCATGAACGGTGAATCCACTGAACATTATTAATAATCTGTCAGTGTTTCCTCTAGATTTTTTCTTCAACTCTTTGGGTTGTTTTATGGCTTGTTACCTCAGAACCTGCACAGCCCACCTCCACTAGTCAGAGCTGGTGATGTTCTCAATACTGAGCAGCACCAGCCCTCAGGCTGAAGTGTGTCACACGACCATGTAGTGTTTGAACACAACACGTACTGCAAAGCACAGCATAAAAAACAACACATAACTAGCAGTTAAACGATAGGCACTGCTTG
The DNA here is from genome assembly GCF_041903045.1 of Epinephelus lanceolatus. NCBI lineage: Eukaryota > Metazoa > Chordata > Actinopteri > Perciformes > Serranidae > Epinephelus > Epinephelus lanceolatus. The sequence goes on from NC_135739.1 coordinate 32,658,332, forward strand.
TTGAAATCTTTTTTTTTTTTTTTTTTTTTTTTACAGTTTTCATGCTGTTTACCTGCTGGTATATTAGAGAGCAGAGAAAGTGATAAGTTTGCATGCCAACGTTCTTTGACCCGAGAAGAGGACAATGTGACGTGCACTATTTTCTCTCCAAACTGAGTTTTTTGATGAAGACATTTTTCACATGTTTGATTTGAGATGGGTAATTTACCAATGTTCTGAACACAGTCATTATTGTTATTTCCTCAGTTGGACTTCTAACTTCACTTCTCACAAGAGTTGGAAGAAAGCTCCACTTTGATTGGCAACAGTGTTGCCATAGTTACTGAGAGCTGCATGGTATTATACCTCGCCTGAGCCGGTTTGATCAAATTGTATTACATATTGCATTTTGGCATGGCGGTGGTATTTTATGGTACATTTTGTACGTTTTGTAGAATGGGATGAAGAGACATCACACTGCACAGCTGACACACCTTCACAACACAGTGTTAGTCTTTCACTCAGCTGGCTGGTGTGATTCAGGGAAGCTATTTGGCTTTCTTTGTGCGTGTTCTGCTGACAGATTGCTAGTCATTGACAGAGGGAAGAGTAGAGAGGAATAGAAATGAAGAGGATTCACACGTCATAACCATCTTCAACACAGAATCAAACCTCTCCTGACAGCCAGGAAATAAAAACTGCTTTTAAATAGTGCTTCCATCATTTCCACGAGTTAAGGTTTAGAATTCAAATCTTTTTTTTTTATCTTGGCTTCAGGTAGGGCTTCTGGTAGATAATATGAAGCAGTAATAGGATTTCTAAAGTACAATGTGCTCAGTAATGTTGGAAATTAGCTGGAGGAGACACACAAACCACGAAGCCACTACATCAGCCTTATGCTGCGTTCCAGACAACTCAGAACTGGACACTGTTTCCTACCAGAAAAAATACGAAACGATCACAATACATGATGGTGTCTGTTACATCATACATCAGTCTTCCTCTGTTTCATTTACATAATGCAAGGAGAGTGCAATTGTGTGCACACTTGCCAAACAAACATCAGTTTGTAAAATCTGGCATCGTGCACCTGGTCCGTTTGGAGGTCGGAAATTTAAATCGGGACATTCAAACTTCTGACTTTGACTGGAACGCAGCATTACAATACACACAACCTTTGCATGTCTAACTGTGGTCTTTTTTGAGTTTCGTAAGAGAGGTGATATATGGTAATTAAGCTTTATTTGTTGGGTTGTGCAGTATTAAATTTTAACTGGAGAGACTTTAGTTGTCCTTCATTCTGTCTTGCCTTATTTTACTCTAAAAGTGACTTAATATTTTTCTGACTTTTCTTAAAGGTTCCTATAGTGCAATTGCTAATATCATTATATCTGATTATATGTTATAACTATCTTGCTGACTGTAGTTCTAAGTGGCAGCCATGTGAGTACCACAGTTGTTACTGGTTACACAGTCTTGAATGTATCGCCATGGTCATAATTACAGGCAAAATATCACTGATTGAAAGAGGGAGTGCAAACATGAGATTATAATTACAGCTTGGCCTTGTATCTATGAATCTAGCTCTTCAGTGGACATACAGTAAAGTTCTGAATTAATGGCTCCATCGAGCAGCTCCTGGTTCTGATTCTGCACTGCTGAACAGATTTTACATCTAGGGGAGAGAAACAAAATCGTTTCAGGTATTTATCTGTGGTCGTTACTGTTATTTTAATTCTGAATTTAGTTGTCAAATGAAAGATAGAATCCTAGTGAAATGTAATCCTGTCAGTTCCTTCAATTTGTGCATTAGAAAAGAGCATGATAATCAATATATATACTTATAAAGCACCTTTCACTTTGACTCATAATTTCCAACAGGACTCCTGAGTCCTGACAAGAGGGTCCACTGAGTTACCACAGACCTCACCCAGTATGAGTGAGGCAGGTCTGGTCGGGTCACGTTGTTCTGCTTCCAAAGCCTCAATGTTATTCTAAAAACGTTGCTGCCACCTGCTTATCAGCACAACATCAGTGTCTGTTACTGTGTACTTAAATCTGATCCAGGGTCAGCTTTTCCCAAACACTGGCTGTTATTAATATAATTCATTTAGAGGATCGTGCAGCCCTAGCGGAGGTATGCATTCCAGCTCACCCTAACTTAACTTGACTTTCAGGATTGTCTCTCTCCCACTTTGCCGTTCATCATTCTTCATCACTCACATGGCTGAACTTCATAAGCAGCCCACACACAATCTTTCCCATTTCATGGGTCCCTTACTCTGCAGCTTGGCCACCATCTTAAGCGAGCCTAAATAAAATGCACAAACACGGCAGACTTAAACATTCTATACATCCTTTTTATGACAGACAAGTCCATGTTGTACATATTTTAACACACACTGCTGTGTTTAAAACTATAATGCTACAAGCAACATAATAATAACTCAAGAAATAACTAAAAAATGACCTAAAAATTTTAGTTGAGTAAGAATAGCGTTAAGTGCATGCATCCATATAAAACTCATCTATGGCCGTTTGTAGTATTTTGACACACATGATTCGTCACATGGTCAAAGCCATCATACAGGCAAATGGACGGTGTTCTAGTGGCCAGTCATAGAGCTGCAGAGCCTCGAAGCCCAAACCTGAACCTGTTTAACATGTTTCCATTAGATGGGACTGAGTGGCTTGGCCACACTGGCTAAACGCCTGACAAATACTCACAATATAGTAGTAAGACTTCTCCCTGCAATAAATACTATCAATGTGTTTGCATGTATTTAATACTTAATATTAAAACAGGATGTAGACAGAGCTGAAAACAGCTTCTGTTTGTATTATGAACATTTAGGCAGGACTTCAGGCAGACTTCACGTTCAGAAATAACCTGTTTGCTTTCGCAAAGTGCCATTTTTCAGATTCACGGCAGCCATACTGTACACTACGATAGTGTTTCATTTACAACACACACTGGTGTCCACATTTTGGGACAACACACGTCTAGTTCATTTTCAACACTGTGTCACAGACAGCAACACTGTCAATGTCCACAATCACAGTAACACACACGCACGCACACACATACACCTATCAGCCAACATCTCAGCTTCAAACAGCAGAGCCACTGAACCAGATCAGCTCTATGAGTGCAATCAACACCTGGTTATGACAGGATGATGTCACTGAAAAAATCAAAACTCAGAGGAACAGTCCGACATTTTGGGTGATACAGTTGTTTTCTTATCCAGACTGAGATGATAGCATGTCTGTGGGTTCACTTCATTCTTGACCTTGGACCAATATCCACTAGATCAGATGATCAAAATGTCAAAGCATTAGACTTTGGTTATGTGATACAGGTGTTGTATCTGGATGGCCAATCGTATCACTGATGCCATCCTTGAAGCAAGATGCAAATCTGCAAATCTTTGGATGGCGAAGGACTGACTCGCCCTACTGTACACTTCCTCTGATTGGCTAGTACTAGTTGTCTTTGTCTTGGTTGGATTGGTTAGGTTTAGTCAAGAGGAGTGTGGTAAGAATGTCAGGGTCGGCCAATCAGAGGTAAAACAGTATGTTGGGCAATTCCTTCGCTAGCCTAGGATTCGCACATTTGCAACCACGATAATGATTTAGATCTCCCCTTTATATGACCACTTGTTATCATGTGACTAAAGTTTCAAATTAAAGCCACAGGATGATACTAGAGCCAACTCAATCAGCTGATAAAACCTGTGAAATGTGGTTGAATGTAATGGGAAAAGGTATTAAATGGGCCTTGAGTTCAGATTACGGGGTGCTTATCTTAGCTTAGCACAAAGCTAAGCTAATAGGGCAAACTGTAAGCAAAATATATGTTTTGTGATGCTGTACCAACTCTCAAAAAACAATCTAGATTTTTAATTGTTTACTTTTTTTTGGTTTTCATAGTGAAGCAAATGTTAATTCCTTTAGGTGCATTAAAAATCACAATATATCACCTTGTTTCCAGCAATATATTGAATCGTACATGCTGATACAAGCCAAATATGTCTGCACTGTGTGGACTGAGTGCCTGGAGGCCACTGGACGATACAGTGAAAGAGATATCATCCTTTGCATGTGTCTCAGACTAGGGTAACAAACAAGTGTATTGACCAAAATGTCAGACTTTTCCTTTAACGTTGTAAAAACAAACTGCTGTGTCTTTAGTGGGATGGTAGCAGAGGATAAACCCAGCCTCTGCTGGAGCTAATGAAAGCTTTCTTTGAGCTTACACTCAATCTAGTATCTCAGCTTGCAGTCAACACACTGCCACTGTTTAACCTAAAACGGTGTACCTGCTACACTGGTTAATGTCAAGCAATCACACATGCAGCTTTTTTTTTTTTTTTTTTTTTTTTTTTTAAGTGCTACCAGCTGTACCATGAAAAGTATGATCACTTTTCCATAATGTATTATTGTTCTTTAACTAAAGGCAAGGCACATAATGTGTTTTATGAAATATCGTGCAAAATAGAAGTTTAATAACAGGGCTATTATTAAAATCTAAAGAAATAGAGAGCCCTTCAATCCACTGCCGTCTGATGTAGTACAGAGTACAGAGGGAGGAAGGGGAGGAGGAGGACGAGGAGGAGGAGGAAGAGCAGGATAAAGAGGGAGAGGTATCATCAGTTTGAGCCATGCATTCATTAGGTCAACACAGCGACCAGGGCAGCACCATGCAGTATACATCAGCTTGAAGCCAACTTTAACCAAACCTTAAACCTCGCCCTACCAAAACCCAGCTCATATCAGCACCTTCAGTATAAAATCTGAACCCCAAGTAGACGATAACACTAACCCCAAACCCTGGGAAAGGAAAATGAAAAGACACGTGAGTTCAGAATGAACGCAAACCCAATTATAGACACGGCCTGACTGCACACAGAGTCAACGGAAAGACGCAAATTCTAGGCAGCACTAAATCACATGGAGATGCTCCTGTGTTAAAAAAAAATATCTCACTTATTCCAACACAGTTTGACACTAACATCAAAAACAAAGAGACAAGAAGAAAAACTGGAGGGAAATATGAGACCAAACTGGAGTTCCTGCTGATTTCAGAGTCGTCACACAAACACACACACAGCCAAGATGCAAACTAGTGAGGCCGTGTACAGTCTGTTTGTGTAGACCCACTTGTGACCCCCACCACGCACTCCAAATTTACTCTGTGAACCTTCAGGGGAAAGACAAAATGTTATCTTTGACTCCAGTAGGTTGCATCTTCAAAGGTGTTTTTTTTGTGCTCCCACAGATGTCTGCTTTCTGCCCGGAACGATAAAATAAAAAACCAATGAATCAATCCAATATTTCCACAGACACTGCTCTCCTCCTCTTCACTTGATTCACATCAGGTCCACAGCAGTGGTTGGAAATACTGCATTTAACTTTGGTTTCGCCCTTGAAATACATTTTATCTTCCAAAGCAGCTGGAAGACACTTTTTTTATAAAGCAAGTCAAATAATAATGTCTTGATTTCCCCCTTCTCTTTGCCCAGGAAATGCACATGACCAAATCAATTAGTAACGTCTTCAGACTGCAGAAACTCCAGTGGTCAAATTCATGTGAATAACATGAGATGAAAATTTGCTTGCCGTTCAATCTGCACCTCAACACAGAAACACCAACCCACATCCCCAGGCAACACATTTCAACAGTCTGCTTTATAGTTACAAAGCCTTGGAGGTTAAAATATGGCACAGATTATAAAATATTAGCTCCTAAAAAATCTAATTTATATTCAGTGTTTTTTATATCCAGAGAGATGGTGCACGAAATTAGCAAAAGGCCAGAGTGCACACATTCTACTACTGTTGCATTTGGAGTTTGCGTTGAATTTCACATAACAAATATCAACGATGAGATACGGTTTCATTTGATACTGCTTCTGCATTCAGATCACACAGACTGGGTGGTTAATATCCCTTAAACTGGACAGGGATTCATGTTTGGATTCTATTACATGCTGACCTTGTTAAACATTTAAGAGGATTTTAATCGAAGTTAAAATGCGGCATGAAAGATTTTAAGCCATTAAATGTCTTTCAAAAGATTACAGACTAAATTAAGCTGTGACAAGCCAGAATATTGCTTTGCCTCACTAAAGCACTGTCATAATGCAAATACTGTGTCATGGTTGGACACAAAAAGAGCGAGCAAACTCTGGTTTTTAATGCTTGATTTGTTGCTTGTTGCCAGTCGGTAAACCATCAAGGTTTGACTTGAAACCAACCCTAGCACTGTGCCTAACCTGTCCATGTGTTCATCTGAACCCCAGCCCAAACCGTTTTCACGTTGCCGTTTCACAAATCATCGTTCAGGTTGGGTTGGGATTTAGTGACACAGTTCGAGACACCTCCGAGAACACCACTTATTCTAGAGCTAGACAAGTAACCTGGATTTTGTGCTCAGTTCAAGTCAGCATGCACATGACCTGCTGTCCTCATAACCACTGACAACTTCAAGGAAAACACAGTACAGCCTGCCAGCTTGGTAACATGCCACATTATTAACTTAATCATAGTGCAATGCCCGCTATATCTCTCTCTAATCTACCTACATACAAGTACAAACCCCGTCACTGTGTTCTCTGAGACACAAACAAAATCTACACAACACCTCCTCAAAACAGAGCAGGGATGAGTGTGTAAATGCAGGAACCATTTTCACAATCTGACACGCACACACGCAGACACACACACACGACACACCACACCATGCTACAGTTTCGAACACGCTGAGTTCAGCAGTCAGTTTACTGCTGGCTGTGCTGCCACGTGATCCTGGTTTTAGCGTGTCCTCGCCGTTTCTTTGAGGCAGGTGCACGTCTCCTCCAAACACTGTGCCTTTGGCTGTTTGGATAACTACTGTCATGACAAAATGATCAGCATCTGAAGGGGGAAGAAAGCAGCAGGATATTCACGTAAAAAGACGCCCTCTGCTAAACACAGTCGCACTGGGGCCCAACTCTACACTGGTGTCCAACTGTAGCATTGTGTGTTGTGTTGGAGGAGGCTTGAATATAGCTCTTATTCCACTATTACTCGTTGTTTTCTGATAAAAAAGCACAATCAGTCTTAAAAACATGAGCTTAGCAAAGCAACTTAATGGTTTCAGGCTGATGATTGTCAATAAAAAAGACAAAGCCTCTGTCTTTTGGTGGGAAGAGAGAAAAAAAACTGCTCTGAACTCTAAATTTTCTTATCAATAACACAATAAAAAGTGCAAAAGAAACATTACATATTAACAACAGGATCTCTCTCTAGTCGGTTCAGAAAAAAAGGGAGGCTTATTTGCATATATTATAAGCAGCACCTGCAGCGGAGAGGGGCATTCTGGGTGTTGAGGGGGGGATGAGGTCTATGTCTGTCCCAGGGAGGAGGCCTTATACTGGATTTAGTGTAGAGACCCAGGGTACAGGGGTAAAGGCTGACATCCATTCCAGGGAAACAGGCCTCATCCTGGGAACATGGTTAGGTTACAGGCTTCTTAGGATTCGGTGTGTTGAGGCCTGGTTCTGGTCTGCAGTTCATCTGGACCGACCAGACATCTGCGTCGCTCCGTAGCTTTCGCTTGAAAAAACACACCTCGCGTCAGTGGCCATTTGTGTGAACCATTTAGTGTCACATAGCATAGTTCAATCTGTGGCTGCAAAATGGCTGCGTGAGAGCAGCATCCTTCTTCTGTCCAGGCTGTCTCTTCTGGGTGCATACAAATATAGAAATATATCACACTGTATATTTATATATATGTATGACCGCATGTTATGCTTCTACAAAGCGGAATATATTTTTCCTCTGGCAATGTCTTGACAACTTTGTTTCCCTTCCTCCAGGACAGTACTGTCGTGACAATCAGCTTTCCTCCAGAGTCCACTCAGTTGCCCAGATACCAGGACTGGAACAGAGACAGAGACACAGTTACCAACGACTTACACACAAGTACAAGACTTTATCAACTATCTTGGGTCAAATATTGGTAATTAAGGACACTGTAAATTATATTATTCATGATTTTATAATAAAAAAGGCTGTAACCCTGTATCAGGACATTATAAACAACACTATTAATCAGCAAATGTACTTGCATAAAATCTCTTTTTAAATGCCCTTTAAAATTAGAGTGAGTAATTATAAAGATATTGTATGTTTTATTGAGATCTTCATTCTTAAAAAAATTCAAATTCCAACTAAAGCATGTGTAAATAACACATCTACATATTTTATGATGTCTCACAGGCTCAAGTTATTCTTAATACAAATAAATATTAAACTGATTAGCTCTACTGACTATTGGTTGAACTGACTATTATGAACAGTCCTGACTTACTTGATCACACATTTAAAAAAAAGTAACTTTTCTAATTTACTTCAGTCAGTAGCATTGATACCTCCTCTGGCATCCAACCAGGTGTTAAATCACCCAGCTCAGCTCATCAGCCATTAGCCCGAAGCGTCATCTACTACAGGCCATTTACAGCAATAGACTCCTTTATTGATCCCTGATTGATTTTTGCCTACAATACAGCATACACACATTGTCTTTCTGGTGAGAGACTAATTCCTGCAGACATGATGGTCAACTCTTAACCCAAACTGTAATAATCACTGTAGGCACTGATCAAATCATGTCAAAGCAATCAATCAATTTACAACAAAAACTTGAGTCATTTGCTTTTGCACAATAAGCATGTCCCATGTGGACATCTTAACATTTAAAGGCCCCTACACCATGCAGTTTGGGGCCGTCCCAGATTAAAGTCAGGACATTCACTAGTTGTCAATCAAAACTGCAGCTCCAACATCTCACTGTGAGACATCTCAGCTGACGGCTGATTTACAGCTCTGGAACCACAAGACAGGCTGTGTCAAAATTCTGACAGTGTCAAAAATGTAAGACCAACAAAAATGTTCACAAAATGGCTGCTGCTATGACCAACCAATTGGAATATGGCATGAGCTGATGCAGACACAGTAGCAAACTCTGACATTGTGCACATACCAAATGTAGATACAGTATTGTCAATGTAATTATCTACAGTATTCTTAGCACCTGTTCTGGATTAATTTAAAATGCCGGTATTAAGTTCATTTTTTTGCTACATTTTCAACATAACAGCAGTGTCGATTGATAGTTTGAGTTTATTTACAGTGTGCCTCTGCCGTGCCACAAAACTGAAATCATACAGTACATTTTTTACTTTTATACACTCATCTGAGTGTGACATGCAATGAACTCTCAAGAATTCAGCATAAACTTTGCATTGCAGTGCTTTTTGTCTGATTGAACATGATGAAGCTGCTTTGTAGTATTTTAAATCAAGAAACTGAAACTGAGCCTGGATTTCAATCACATTAAATATCACTAACAAGTTGTGATTAAAAACCACTAAGAACTTATCTTAGGACTTGTATTGAGCTGTGACAAAGTTCAGAAATACACAGAACAAAACAGAGAGGCAGAGAGACAGAGATCACAGAGACACAGAGAGGGAGACAGAGAGGACTTCTGTCTCAGCAGTATTAGCTGAGCTGGTTCTGGATCAGAGGCACTGCAATGCAGCAGCAAAAACACAATCCAAAGATAACACAGGTCTCTTCTGTGATCAGCATATATTGTGTACTGTACATATGTTTCGTAACACCCACACAACCTATTGATATACACACCCACCTGAATCTGTATGTACCACCTTCACTGTGTACCTGCTGTAGCCACCCATCTACAGCACCCACATACCTGCAACCTGCCACTTACTGACCCACTCTCACCTACATTTCAGCTGCCTGACTGATATAAGGTTTCACAGCTCAGCCTTCTGACTGAGGCAGATTGTCCCTGTCAATGTTCATTTGCCAACCCATGTTTTATTCCCAGATAGATTAGAGGTTTTATTTGTAAGTCAACTTTGTTCCCTGTCAGAGCATTTAGACCACAGAGAGCTGAGTTTTTAATTGGAAGCTATTGCACCCCAGAGAGTGTCAGTAGAAAGAGAAAGCATGCTCTCGCTTAGATGAGTTCAATAATGAAACTTTTAGAGGAAAGCAAAGCAAACATGAAAGAGCAGCTCACAAAGTCTAGAGTGGATGTGTGAAGTCATCTGCAGTCATCCTTATTTAGCACATAATTTAACTAATGTTAAAATATGGTGAAATAATCAATGCTGTGAGCACCATGAAGCAAATGTTAATCACCTCTTTTGGTTTGGTTGGGTCAACTGAATCCTTCTGACTTGATCCTGCAGAGTCAAATGAACCATACTAACCTGGGCTTGGTAGAGTCCACCTGGGTCTCGAGGGGTGACTCCAACGAAGGAGGTGCGATTGGCAGGGGGTGTCCCAGGGGCCGAGTATGCTGAGGGTGTTTGCGTTAACAACATCAGTCTCATTATGTCCTCATAATGCCATGTCACTTGCAAAGTTGCATGAGGCAGTGCTTTTAACAAAACCTGTCCATGTCACAAAGGAGCTACAACAGAGAGCAGCGTCAAAGTGAGTCACTGATTTATCCTGTCTTATACAACTCTGATTTAACTCTGCTGTCTGTTTGATCACTGCTGCGAAATAAGGTTACTTCTTTTCACTTAGCCTGCTGTTATTTTAAATTGGAACCAAGGAACAACAAAAGACAACAGAGGCAACAGACCGGATGTTAAGTCTACTTTAACTGGAGTGCTGCCCAGCTCTCTTATTGCAGGTAGAAAGATAAACTCCACCCAGCTGATATGTTAACATCTGTCCTGAAAGGTATTCCAGATTGTGCAAAATTTGCAATACCTGGTGCGATCTACTGCAGGAACTAATGAAATATAATATAAGGTGTATCTATTATCACAGTTCTGCTTTTTTTCTCCTCTGTTCCCTGCTTTCGGTACGAGTTCCTGGACTACATTTTGGCTCTTAGACCCCCTTTACACCTTGCATTATAATGTGTTTTGGGTGATCAGATTGCACTCGGGTAGTGCTCGATCACATGACGTACAGGAGTACAAGGACCCAAAATGCATTGAGGAGGGATTGGGATCTTACCGGCCAAATTGCCCCCAAAGGTGGTCGGGTATGCACTGTGACTACATCGCACAGAGGTGTAAATCTAATTGCATTTTCAATCGACAAACAACAGCTACGTGAGTGGAAATGTAATTGTGCAAGGTAGCAGCCATGAGCTAGTTAGCGAGGTAAGCTACTACCAAGAAAGTAGCAAGAAAGCTTGTGGATATTCAAGACACTTGTGGTGACTGCTTTCAGTTTGGTCCAACAAAAGTATACAAGCGAAACTTGTAAAATCATATTGTAACTGAGTCATTTCATTTGATCTGGATATAAGATGCATTTTGATGCAAGGTGTAAAGGGGGTCACAGGGGTTGCCAGCAGAGCTTTTGATAGTGACTGGTCAAGCAGTTGTGACATCACATCACAGTAAGACTGTTACATCAAACAAAACAGCTCACCTTTTTATTTATGGAGCAGAACTACTGATACTTAAAGACTATACAAAGAATAAGGGATCAGTGGGCATTCAGCGATTCATCTCTGTTTAGAAGAACAAACTGGCCTGGGGCCACCCCAGCAGGGACCTGGATCGTCTTCAGAGTACAATCTTGTATCTCATGTTTATGTAACGTGAAAGAAAATCAATCTTTTGCAGTTGTCACTTCATCCATTACAGTCTGTCCCACAACCGTTTACTCCACTCATCTCCCAAAAATAGGATCAAAAGCTTCAGAACAGCTACTAAATGGACTTTGAGGTTGGGCTGCTTTGTCAGCTGCTCTTTCCAAGGCCAAGAATGAACTTAAGAAATGTGCATAATTATATTTATATGACATATCTGAGTTGTAATGACGCACTCGGCTGTTTGTGAACAGTGGAAACACAAAGAGAGCCTTTTATCATAAGTCTTTATATTGTACAAAACAACATTCCTTCCCTGATTTAATCTTAGTAGAGATAAAAGCTATTCACAATGCTTTGCAGCACTTATAGTGATACTGAACCTGTGTAGAATGTGAATGTAAACATAAATCCTGATAATGCTGCTCAGCACTTATCTTAGCTCTGTTTTATCTGTCGGCTGCGTCTGGGCTTAGTAAGAGGAACACTGCACTTTAATGAAAAGGAACAGTTCTCCTTGAAAAACCAACACTCTAGGTTTACAGAGGCTTCTGTTTCTATGCATTCATCTTTAAATTATAGAAGGAGACATGTCGACAGAGGATAGATATGCAAGAAGCCACTCAAAGATATCTAGAATTCTGAACTACTGTAAAAAATTCATATGTCTGTAACAGAAGAATTAAAGAAAACTAGAGCAAATTATTTTATATCATACGTATTATTTTGTAATTAACAAGATGAGAAGGTTGTGGTTTGTGTCAACAAATCTTCAGTCACTGTGAAATCACTACAGGCAGCAACTGCACTGATCTGTCTTCTGATCTGCCATCTAAGTAATAACATCTGTCCGCGTCCTCTAACGTGGACCTCTAACACTGCCTCCACCTCCATGTCCTCCACTCTGAGCTGCTGGACCTGCCACCCAGTCCTGATTTCTCTTTCTCTAACTGCAAGGTGAGATACGTTCTTAGTGGTTTGTGATGTCCAGTGGGTTGTTGGGAATATTTTATGGATTGTGACTCGCTCAGTTTCTACTGATAAACCTAAGGTTATACAAAACATTTTATTGCATTTCTTTATTAATTTCCCATAAGTTGGTTTGACCTATTTTCCATTAGTAATGCAAGGCATCTTAAAGATCATAATATTTTAAGTAATAGACTATTACATTTTCATTAAAATTTGGCCCAAAAGATTTACTATGTTTAGTATAAAGTATAAATTTGTATAAATATTTATTTCCATTTAAAATGTAGACACAAACACAGTGTGTGTGCATGCTCCTCTCAGTTTGTCAGTCTGGAATACCCCCCAGGAGCTTTTACACCAGTAAACCCTTTGTGTTATCTTATCTCTGCACCTCCATTTCAACATTTTCTGTGCTTGTATGTAGAAAATAAAGGATGCCACACATCAATACATCAATACCAACAGAAGTTAGTTTTGACCACTTACTGGGTGATGTGGGGGAGTTTGCTCCCCCATCAGAGGAGGTGGTAGTGGCCTTTGACTCTGCAGACAGTGTCGGCCTGGGGAGGGACGAGGGGGGAGGAGCCAGGGAGGGTGCTGGTCCAGGAGGTGCCAACATCTGGGAGGAGATGTAGTGACTGGGCACTTTAACCTGGTTGCTGCCATTCAACTAGAAAAAAATTAGAAAGACAGACAACAAACATATATTTTACATGGGTTGCAATGCTGCTATACTTTAAAGGTACAGTTCACCCCAACAGGCTGTACAGATGTCTGCCTTCTCTCAAAGATAATGGAACAAAATGGCACTTGGCTTGCGGTGCTCAAAGTGCCAAAAAAAGTAAATAAATATATTTGAAAAACTCAGCAGTAACGTCTCTTTCCAGAAATCATGATTCAGTTTCTCAGGATAATCCACAGACCTTGTTTTGAGCAGTTTCATGTATGTTTTTTTCTACTAAACTACACCCGCCAACCGTATCACAGCATTAATGTTTACATCTCGCATTGTCAGAAGCATAGGCCTCTCGTCCGTACACACCTACTTCTGTGCTGTGACACGGCTGGTGGGTGTAGTTCGGTAGTAAGAAAATAGTTCCTTTTGTCTTGAGTAACTGGGTCGTAACCTCTAGAAAAGAGACATTGCTGTTGAGTTTTTCAGATGGATTTTTTATGGTGCTTTGAGCACTACAAGCTGAGTGCCATCTAGTTCCATTATATTTGAGAGCAGGCAGACATCTCTACGGCTGATATCTCCAACACTCAGTATCTCACATCAAAACAGTCTAGACTGATAAACAGCACTACGGGTAAGAGGAAAAACACAAACTAGACAGCTGGTCATTGTTGCCTTACTTTATACAGCCCACACATTGTTTGAATTAATTTGCACTCTCAAGCTGAAAACCCTTTTTAAACAGTTTTCTATCATGTTTGCAACTCTCAAGGAACCTTAAACTATGATTACTGGTATGTGTAGACAGGAACTAACAGGGAGTGGAACATACATGCATACAGGTACTACTGACTTGCGTTAACACTGCGTGGTTGTTTATGTAGAACTTGTGGAACAAACGCCAGTCCTCAGATTCTCCACAAGGGGGAGCTGTAGGATCTTTGACTAGTTCTACAAATGCCCATCTGCACCACATAAAGGAAAGTGATAGCAGCAGCAGTGGAAACCTGAAAAACATTTTAATGTTGCCTCAAAAGTCAAAACAATATTAGCTGCTGCTAATACAATAACTGAGCCACCTGCAGGCGATGAGCTGCAATTTCTTTGCTCTTGTTATTACTGTTTCTTCTGTTTTCTCTCCATCTTTCTTTGTGTCTGTTTGTTTAGATTTTACAATTACAAATTCCATGGCCTGTTGGCTAAAATTAAATATAATAAAAACAAATTTTTATGCCACACAAACTCACTTATCTCACTCCAGATAGGTAATACTTTTTTGAGATTTTGCAAATGATTTTGTAATTTCTTTACCTTTCTAACAGACATCAGGTTGTGCTGTTCAGGCTTAGTTGATTGTAGAAATTTTACAGGTAGGATTTGTTCAGCAATACCTGTTCTGCCAACTAATATGTTGTAGTTTTTAGTTTAAGTTGTTACGTCAGTTAGCACAAAACACAGGTTTTTATTGTCTTTTATTGTGATTTGAGCTTCTGTCAGAATTGTAACAGACTTTACTTTATTTATCTGTAGATGTTACACGTTGGTGTCTACATTTGCAGTTCTAAATTGCTGCTACTTGTACACCTATGGTACTGCAACTGGCTGGTATTGGTTAATATACATAGCTAGAGGTTGGGTGGATCTATCTGCAAAGACTGAAGTATAGTTAGCCAACTAAAGTAATAGTTGTGTTCTGTGACATATTCTTCTTAAAGCTGACCCTTTACTCTGATTGTACTCACTGAGCTGGGGGTTTGATTGGCAGGGTCGCACGCCAGCGACACCAGATCTTTTAGGGGGTCCTGTGCCAGGTGAGGAGGATAGCGGATTGCTCCGTGGGGGAAGTAGGACGAAGGCGGGAAATGAATAGATGACGAGGGGTGGGGACTTCGTGACAGACCTGGACAGAAAGAGAAAGGAGACACGAGAGGGACACAAGACCCAACACAGTAAATTACATTTTGTTCTCGGTGTTATCCTTCTGGGAGTTAATTATATATACAGTATACTGACCACTGTGAACAGCTATAACTGGCCGGTGGTGCTGAGTAAAGGAGCCCAGTCTTGGTGAGTCTTCCTGGGGCGAGGGACTGTCCATCTCTGCCTTCTTTACTGGAGGAGACAGACCTAAAACACACACAAAAACAGAAACACACATGCGGACATCTTTATTGGTACAAGCAGCTAAGGCACTGGAACCCTTTCATTTGTTTAGTTGTTGGTTTAAGGAGTGACATAACAGCAGCTGTAAATCTAATGTAACTAGATGCCTAAGACTTGAAATGAAGAATTAACCTGGATTTTTGCCTCAGATCAGTACCCACCTCAAATATACAAAATATTATGGACAATAAACAGACAAAAACATGTTAAACTGGAGGAAAAAAACACAAAAGCATAATATTGGAAGAATTGAAAAGTAGTTGCATTATTTTGAAATGACTATGCTACACAGAAAAAGACAACATGCTATGCTAACACTAAAACTTCAAACCTATTACATAAAAGTGAGAGGCCTTCTCCACTACCCCAGCAGCTCCACTTCAGCACATAGCCATCTAATGACACATCAACTGTGCTGAAAGCAAGTCAGTTACAACTACACGCTCTACAGTCAGCTGTGCATTGCACCACAATCGTAAAGTGGCCCAGTGGGAAACTCCCACAACTTCAGACAAATTAGTGCCCATGCTCTGAGGTGCCATGTAGGGGTTAATTAAATGAATAATGGTTCTTCTTCCTGACTGGGAAAACTCCAGTCATGTTAGACCATAAGCGAGGGCCAAAGCTCCCTCTTCACAGCATCACTCTGGTACAACACAGACTGGGCTGAGGCCAGATGACTATCATACTGACTACTGACTACTGATGATTGAAGAGATGATCAGCGATTGCTAATACTCTTGACAATTTTAAGATCATGAAATTATTAACTAGCAGGTTGGGCAAAACGTTTGACAACAGCAAAACTATATCAAAACATCTATTTACAAACTCTCACACAAGTTATGCAATATAATCCAAGTCTCATTTATCCAGTCGTATGCTCAATACTTCCCAAACACATGCATATTCAGTAAAGGCTTATGATTTAAAACACTTCTGACTATGAGCAGTGTGCCTGAGACTGTTTGTACTGAGGTGTTTTAAATCAAGATGTTATAGTGAAAATGCATGTGTTTGCGAAATACTGAGCATACACCTGAATACATGAGACTTGGATTATACTGCACAAGTTGTGTGAAAGTTTGTTTACAGATATCTTTATATAGTTTCGCTGTTGTTAATCATGGTCCCCATTTACTTCAATTCAGGAACAATGTTTCGCTTTTTTGAACTCTCTGTCACCATGGAGACAAACAAAATTTTCTTCACAAATTCAACACAACGCGTGGTGAGTAATTGATATACAAATTATCATTTTGCAGGTGAAGTATTCCTTTAAGTCTTGTTTTGCAATGGAGGGTATTTTAATTAATCAATGGTGACACATCTGCTCTGTGACCTGATACAAACACATTCCATTTTTTAACTATTAATCATCTACAGTAGTTAAACTAACACTGAGCTGTTACTCACTGAGCTGAACCAGAGCTTTGTGCGCTGGTGTCTCACTCAGTGTCACTGTGTTGTGGTCAGTCTGCACTGCTGTTGCTATATCTTGTGTGCTCTCATGTACATGCCCAGCAGCTGAGCTGTCACTTTATAGAAGTCAACACCCACATGCCTGCTGACAACACACCAATCCCCCTGTCCAGCCCTAACCTCCATCTCCATCATTTGTCAGTATTACAGGCAGACTCTTTTGTGTAGTTTGGCTTGAGTTATAGTAGATTGAGTTTCCTGTTTGTAGACCTCAGCTCACTTTTCTTTAACAAGCTGTTATTCCTTGTCTCATCCAGATATGAAAGTTGAATTTCTTTTGTGAATAAGGGTTGTTATTGCTGTAGAGTTTCACTGTTCTGGTAGGGAAACAAAGCTACACACGGAACTTTAGGTATGCACCTGCGTTAAATACTGAATGACCTCATCAGTTTTTTGAAACGGTGCTCCATCCAGAGTTTCACAGAAGCAACACTTGACAGATTTTAAATGATCTTTCTGTCTGTTTTGAGATGTCATGGTACATATTGAATATTATTGGGAAGTTTGGTAGACAGCTTTGTGTGGTTAGTCAGTGATGACTGATTCGCTGTCAGAAAGATTACATCTGATTATATCCATGAAAACTGAAGCAAACTCTTTGGGTAGGTGGAGTAGTCTGTGGTCACAGATATTTATTAATGTATATCAATTGATTTGCAAACTGTGTTTGTAAAGTGAGGGATTTTGCTTAAAGAAACACTCCCTGTGAGTGTCTTTAAAAAAGTGGGAGGTCAAATTTATACTGTGTATGTTTGTTTCTGCATTGGCACATGAGATGATGTTTAATGATGTAACCAACTAAGAATAATACAGCTACTAATGACTTAGCTTTAATTGTAGATGAATTTATTTTTTTTTGTCAGTGTTGGTCCTGGCTTGGTTAAGGACTAGTAATACAGGTGATGTGAAAAGTAAAGTTATGAATGTAAATTAATCTATGTTTATAGGGGGAACAGAGGGAAAAGAAATTACTGACACAAGTAATTTAAGATTAAGAAATCTGTAAACTGGAATCATAGGTTTGATTAAAAACATTATTGAGTGTGTGGTGAAACCACTTAGACATATTTGTATTCAGTCTTTACAGTCGGCCAATAAGTAAAGGTGGAGATAAACATGCACTCTCAAATTACAGACCTGTTCTCTTGCCTCCACAGTTACTACATACTGGAAAACAATATAATTCTAAAAGAAGTAGATGGATTTATCACAAAACGATCTACAGTGTGAACTGCAACATGGGTTTAGAGATGGAATGCCAACTTTGTTTACACTCATGGAAACTGTGGAAGAAATAACAACTGCCATAAAAATAAAGACTATGCATTAGGGGTATTCCAAGATCTAGGAAAAAAAAAAAAACATTTGACACTCTTCACCCTGACTTACTATTAAGGAAATTAAGTGGTAGCACTCTCTTGTTTAAGCAGCTACCTGGAGAACAGCTCAGACATCAGTATGTCCAAATAAATAACTTGAAATTACATCTACTGTATGTTACTTGTGGGATTCCCCAGGGCTCAGTGTTGGGACCACTGTTGTTTATTTTGTATATAAATATATGTGAGGTTTCCAAAATACTAAAAACTATATTATTTGCAGATGACAGGCGTGCATTTTGTTGTGGTAAGTATTTGAAACAACTTTTGGATATAATAGATAAAGAAATGAAAAGGCTAAAGAGTTGGTCTGACTAACAATGAATATAAATCAAACAACATTTATAATCTTTGGGAATCATTTGACAAACTCAAACAAGAACTTCATGATAGATGAAGTAAAAGTTAAAATCCGAAATTAAATTCTTGAAGTATTAATAGATAACACATTATGCTGGAAACTATATATAAATTATACCAAAGCACACTGTAACCTTTTTTTACCACATGCTAGTGATACAATGGCATGCTAACGTAGCTATGACACCCTCTGTCCTGCAACCCTGTTACCATAGAGAGGGTGTCAAACGTGGGAGACAATGCTTTCAGAATGTGAATACCATATTTAGTTACGCTCATGATTTAGTGATTAATGCTAATATGTCTCCCAGTTCAGACACTGGACACTATGAGTCCTTTTCTTCTTCTGTTACCTCCTTCCATGTCATCAGTCCAGTTCCTGGAGCTGCTGGCAGGAGAGGAAGGTGAGTGGTAATACTCCCCTCCTGGACTGTCAGCCTCTTCCTCCATAGAGCCAGACTTATGACGCTTACTCCTGCAGACACATATACAGACACTCAGACATCTAGGTTCATGGTTTCACAGTGCACTGTGTGAAGTAATGAAAGCAGAAAGCTATAAAATACACGTCCAAAGTGTCTTTTTAAGTAGTTTTGTTGGCGTCAGTGGCTGAAAGGGCTTTGGCAACTACAGGACAAGAAAAAATGTGGAGAGTAAAGAGTGAAGCACAGCCTTCAGTAAGCCTGTATACAGATGTATATTAATAAAAGTTGACATCTATGCACAAAGAACATTGTCTATAGATTGTTTCATTGCCATTCTGTTCCCAGGGCAACAGCTTTGGTCACGGCTTACTTCTTCTCAGATACTGCATTAACAAACAATCCATTAGGAAATACAATGGGACCACTTTTGAATGTTTATGTTGTCAAGTTTGAAACAGCCCATAAATAAAGCTTCGGAGTTGTTTAACCTAATACACTTATTTTAAAAAAGGAGTCCCTCCAGCACTTGAGTGTTACACTTCAATAACGGTGGTAGAATCCCAAAAGACAGATTATAAACAAGCCAAAACAGCCTTAAAAAAAGGATCCTACATTTTCCATTAAGTCAGCATCTTCCAAACACAACACATCTTTCACAATGTCAGTTTGTAACACAGACTTGATATAAATGTGTAGTCTTCGAATGGTGATTACCCGTGATGACATCATGGCTGTTTCACAAGCTGATTAGAACTTAGTAGGATCAGTTAACTGACCCTAATGTATCAAATCTGTCACTTTAACAGGGTTGAAAGAAATTGCCAGTGGCAGCAAAGTGATTATTGAAAACTGGGATTTTTTTTCTACGATGTTTGCTTTCTACCATCCCTTATGAACAGTAGCTACAGGACTGTGGGCTGGCCTGGCTATGCTATGGTCATGGTAGGTAACTTAGCTGTAAGTGTATTCATTGGAGCAAACATTAAGACAGCATAATAGTTAAGGCTTGTTAGTCCCCCACACTGTCGCTGCTATTTGGCTGTTACTGGGACAGACTGTAGCTATGGGTGTGATTGTAGCTGTGTTTATGACTGTACCCATGGCATGGATATAGCTCCCTGTGGTTGTAGCTAATGCTACAATAGCTAACGTGTAAGCATTGCGAATTCTGTCACCTTGGACACTGACACTCACTTAGTGTACTGCTAATGCTGTCCAAGGTGACAGAATAATAAGTATTTACTACATATGTGTTTTTTCATGCATGAGAGATTTATACATCAAAATGTCCTCCATTTTATGCACGAGAAGAGCTGCTAATTGCATGGAACATGACTACCTACACAAAAGCACATGTACAGGTCTTGACCCCAGATAATCACTGCTTCAGTTGATCATCACTGACACCCCTGTGCTGCAGCTCTGCTCCCATTTTACCACAAGTTTAATAACACTAATAATTGCATAACAGGCAAGAAAACATGTCTGTGTAGCTAATGACAAAAGCACTTTGCCACTGTAAGTTTTACAAATGGAGAAACTCAGCAACAGTTTACAAAATCAAGAGTCAGATGAAACTACATGTAATTTTCTTTAATTTTCTTTGACTATCTCCTTCGTAGGTCTAATCTTAACACTTATCCTTACCAAAAAAAAACATCTTTGCTCAGCTGAATTGATTCCAAGTGAACCCCATCCATCCATCCATCCATCATCCATCCATCCATCCATCATCCAACCAAACAACCAACCACCACCTCTGTCTTATTTCAGGGCATCCTCCCTGTTAGGATGCTGCCTGCACACTGTTGAGGATTTGCATTACCTCTTCAGTCCATTCCCACTCCTTAGTGATTGGGACACAATGGGTTTGAGATTGTGAAGACTGTAAACGACACATCAATAATGTCTTCCCTATTTTGGAAAAAACAAAGCTGCATTTGTGGAACCTTTGGATAGGGACATCCTTGTCAATTGTCATGTCATATTTGGTTTAAAAACACAGACTTTTAAGGAATGGAATCCTTAGAATGGGACACACAGTGAGAGAATTTCTTTGCCAGATTAGGAGATTTTGGATTTTGGCTGGCCTAACTTCCTTAAAAGGATGTTCAAGGGTCTTGGGTGTAACTAAGCTTAGTATTCATGGTAAGGGCTGACAGTCATAATTTTTAAACTTGGAACTGGGAAAGGATTAATTAACAAAGCCGGTTATGTACCTTCTGATGTTCTGATGGTAAACGTTAGTACAAGGTAGTTGTGTGTGTGATTACCCGCTGGATGAGGTGCTGGCCAGTGATCGTCTGAGGCTGACTGGCTGGTTGACAGACTGGTTGAGGTCGTAGGCCAGATGACCCTGGAGCTCCCCCATAGAGAAACTGGGTCCTACTCCTGTGACTACTGGAGCTACACACACACACACGCACACACAAACACACATATGAACTATTGAAAATATTGAATATCAGCCTCTCAGTATTTGTGCTTCTATCATTGAGCTAAGTTAACTGAAACTGTCACATAACACATAATGCTCATCAGACATCCTAATAAGCTGCATGGCGTTTTCTTTCTTTTCTCCCTTATTGTAAAAGTGTGAAGCAGATCAGTTGTTCATTATCCTGATGACAAATATACGGGTTGTAGAGCAGCAGGGAGCGGTGCATCTTACAGTTCAGAGCAGCAGGCAGACAAAGGCTGATACCCCAGATGATCACATTCAGATGTAAAACACTAAGACACATCTGATTAGTTTACTTTAGTATGCAGCAGACAAATCCCACAAATGAGCAGTCAGAAATCAAGGACTTCACTTGGCTTTCAATTTCAACCTGTCAAAAACACCATGGTAACAATGATTTGGTTGCAATAACATTTTTGTTTGGTGCAAGCCCATCTTCCTCACTGTGTATTCAATTTACATTCACTGAGGTGAGGGGAACAACACAGCTGACGTTGTGCCAAATTTGTGTTTATGCATATCACTGTACTCTTTCCCTCGACAGGTCCAAGGAGTAATTTCCCTCCAAAATAATCCATGAATGTTGAGCAATGTTCATGTCAAATGTCAGTAACCAGTTTCTGACTTGAAAATGTTCACATCAACATCTGAGTCCTTAGTATGACTGGGAAACTTATATTTTACAAATCTGATGTAACATAGAGCTGTGCTGTCAATGCTCACCTGGCCACCTCTACACATATATCATCTGACACGCTAAATGTATCTGAAACTCATAAATAAAGGGTTGGCGTTACAATCAGTGGTGGTAGTAGGTTGGGTAAAGGCTAAAGCTAATGGTAAACTGGACTTACTTCTTGAGACCTGGACCAGCTCAGTGACACTGAAAACTCCTGATGTCACAAAACTCTCCTGGAACTCTGGACCATCTGTAGAAACAAACACACAGCATTTAGACACTAATGCTGAGTGTGTGTGTGTGTGTGTGTGTGTGTGTGTGTCTGTGTGTGTGTATATCATTAGATGTCCAATCATACAATTTGCCATACAATGATGCTAAATGGTTTGAATATCCTTAGGGACTTGGTATTCATTTCATCAATCACATCAAACCAAGTTGATGGCCCATTTATGTAATAGGTATTTATTGCATTTGTTCGTATTATTGAAGAAACCGATAAAGACAATTAACAGTAAATGGCTTACGCACAGGCAAAAATGTTCAACCTTGTGCATGTGCATGTACATCACACAGTAATGTGAAACAAAGTGCATCTTCTTATGTAATCAGAATATGATCCTATTATAGAAGATTCTTTACACTACCCATGGTGGCGGTTCGACTGTCCTCCTGATCAGAACCCACTCCTGTACGACTGGGACTGCTGCTCTGCTCTGCCTCTGGAGAGAGAAGAGAGAGGTTTGATTATTTATTAATAAATCAGGACAATGTTAACAAGACATATACCCCCATCACACCGCGGGCTCAACCAGCATTGATTTTGTGTTCAAAAGAGTTTGCAACCTAGAATGAAAGGTGGGTCAGACAAGGGTTTGACAGGGGTTAACATCAATGTGAATCACACACCACCGGGGTGGCTATCAACCAGGACAGGACAAATGATGTCACTGGTTGCAAATGGAGGATGCACAGTCATGACGTAACTGTCACAGTTCAGTGGAGCAAGTAATGGTATAGTGGCAGCAGGAACGTTTTCTTCTAAAGCTACCATTTGAGCAACATGGAGATGTGGCAAGACTTTGAGGTGCAGGAGCTATCGGCCATCTGTGATGAGGAAGAGACAGTGAGGGAAAATGAACATAACAAACCGTACAGAGAAATAGGTCACAAACAAGTTGAAGGTACTCAAAAAGCAGTACACTTCAAGTAATCATAACATTACAGGCCAAATCAGTTGACAGTGTTTATTGTTGTGATGTACTAATATACTGTGCAAGGAGGAATTTAAGTACAAAACACTAGTTCTAATTATGACATGTAAACGCCAGCCTATGAAGTGACTAGTATGCATCGCTCCTGG
This sequence comes from Epinephelus lanceolatus, assembly GCF_041903045.1. Taxonomy (NCBI): domain Eukaryota; kingdom Metazoa; phylum Chordata; class Actinopteri; order Perciformes; family Serranidae; genus Epinephelus; species Epinephelus lanceolatus. The sequence goes on from NC_135739.1 coordinate 32,681,912, forward strand.
GTTGTGACTCAGGTTGTATCTTAATTGTCAGACCAGGGATTAACCAGGGTGAGCTGGCTTGGTTTGAAATGACTAAAGAAGGGTTGAATATAGGTCAGATAACCCCTGGTCCGACCCTGGTCATTGTTGAGAAAGAAGTCAGTTACCAGCTGATTGATGTGAACAGGCAAGCAAGGGTGATGAACCCTTTCTCTGGATCCAACCACTGTCCCCAATCCATCAGGGTTTCTCTTAGCTGGTTACAATTCTAACCAGTTTGTCTGAAACATACTTTGGTATCATCGCTGTCTCATGGGGCATTCAGGTGTATCATGGTCTAGGATGTGTACCAAAGGATCACAGTGTACCAGTTTGAGTCCAGCTGAAGCCTTTGAAAATCATTAAACACTGTTTCTACAACACAGCCAGATAGCAACTGGTTGGTTGGTTAAGGAGTGGTAACAGTGACACTGCAGCAGCAGGCAGTGGCGGCTTCGAGATGATAGAGACCAAGCTGATGAAGAATCAATCACTGGTGTTTTTGGTGTTTTGGGATCTTGTCTGACATTGTCTGGTCTTCGTATCCTTCAGGTTCTGCCCCGCTAATGAAGTGTTGCACATGTTTTATGCCAGTAGAGGGCAGGGCATACTAATACATTTTACTACTGTGACTCATTTTCATGGTGGACATTTTGACTTGTCACACAGCTGTAACTAACTTTTGTAAAAACATTAGTAATGGCTACTTTCAGTAATGTGTTCCAGGTTATGAGCAGGCTGGCTCACTGGTTTCTTACTGGGACACTTGAATGGAACAAAAGTCATCATTAATGTGACTAGTTTCAGTTGTATCACGCTATAAGGTCTCCAGTGAGAAAAGCCTGTTGATCTAAACCAAATCAAATGCACCAGTACATGACTAATGTGTGAGTAGGTGTGTCAACAGATTGCAAAACAAGTACTTGAACTACCAACCACGCTTACAACAGCACAAATCTCAGATTTGCAAATCCTGCAGATACAATATGTGCAGACTGTCATGAGTCAAGCATCAAGTTTACTGGCTTTCACCACTGAATCACTGAATTACAGAATGACACGAGCAAGTGTTCAGGGAATGTGTGTGAACACTGTTTCAAATCCAGAGCCAATCATCATTACACTGTTGGTTCAGTAAGGTCTCGTATCTAAGTACTCCACTCAGTTGTAGCTGTGCAAGATTACACTGTTGTTCTGGCAAAACATGAGTTGAAGTCATTTTTAACACTGGAAAGTATTTGTGTAGCTCTACTTGTGTAAAATCAGGCTACCCAGCCACATGAATTTTTTTTAAACACATCAACAGAAAATATTGCAACTTTGTATTCCACAAAAGTGAAAAGTATTTGAGATCTGGCCTACAATCCACAAACTAAACATGCGACAAGCCTTTATTCAGTTTTTGGAGACGTACAATCCAGCAATGTCTCCAGTGTGCTTTCAGGTCAAGTAGTTGATTCACATCACATGCTGACTGTTACCAACAATAACATTACTGTTATTATAATTATTTTATTGCTGTAATTTAATGTCTTGAAGAAATGGTTTGATATTAATAAATTACTATAATACTATAATTTAATTGAAACAAATTTTATAACATTTGGAAATCGATAAATGAGTAAAAATTATGATAAATGATGATGAAATAGAATGAGTGCAAATAAATTTCTGGGTGTGATAACTGATCATAAATTATGTTGGAAACTTAGCCTGGGCGTTATCTAGTTTTTCATATCTTCATACCTACCTTCCTACATTTTACCAGGGTATATATTGTATATGTTGGTATCTGTGGTAAAAAAAAAAAAAAAAATACTACTGTGATAGAACTCATTGTAGCATGTACGTCGTTGTCTAGCCTACAATGCTGTGTTTCTAATATACCATTAGCCTTTTTAGCAAATTCTTGCTGGGTTTAAATACTTATGGCCCATTGAATAAGGAACAGATTGTAGCTCAATGAACTCATCTCAAGATAAAGTGATTCAGTATGTGGCAATACTCCCAAACATGGGCAGAGGCATTTTCTTTTTCCCAGTTCTGTAACATCATCCTCACCACTCGCAGTCGCCATCTTTCTCAGCTCAGCTGCTTGTTGCACCAGTAAAGACTGACCTCTGGTGGCACCAACTGTGCACTACATCACTTCAATACAGCATGTCCATATCAGTTTAGTAGAAAAAAGAGCATCTGTATTTGACTATTTGATCTGTATGTATCTGACTGTTTTGTAATCAAACCTTAAGGATTTCTAAATGCCCTGGTATACCATAATACCTTGATACCACACAAGCCCATTGGAAACCACACATAAATAATGTAAAAACAAAATCGTCCAAAAAAAAAAAAAAAAAAAGCAATAAAACTAAAGATATTGTGTATACTGAATTATGTTCTCAGAGTTCCATACATTACCTACTGCGTGGGGGAACGGAAACAATCATGCTCCACAAGAAAACCATAAGAAATGTAAATCCACTGAATTATTATGAACCAATGCATGTAATTGAATTACATGCTTTAAAATTTTGTGATCTAGTTAATGTTAAAGGAGCAGTGTGTAAGATTTGGTGGCATCCAGCAGTGTGGACTGCAGATTGCAACCAGGTGAATCTCTTCTCGTGTGCCAAGCATGAACTCCTGGTTAGTGATCCCTCAGTGTTTATTGTTAAGGAGGTTTTTATTGGGAGCCGAATTAACTGCAGAGGTCTCTTCCTCTCTAATACAAATGGACCTGCTGATTTAAACCGGTAAAAACACTGAATAAAGCAGTTTCAATTTACGAATCAGTGACGGTGTTTGGCTTGTCACAGACAGGCTGCTAGCCCAGTGCTGGCTAATGTGTACTCATCTTTTTTCTCTGACGTTCAGGAGGTTTTTACAGGGAGTCAAATTATCCACAGAGGTCCCCACCTTTCCTAAACAAACAGACCCTGTGATTTAAACCGGTAAAAGCACACAAAAAAGCAGTTTTACGAAGAAAAAAACAGTGTAGTTGACTTTGCAAATAAAAAAGTTTCAAAATAAGGTGGTAAACAAATATAAAACTGGGGTTTGGTTATTATTGTGCATAAAATGTTTTGTAATTTTGCTATTGTTTCTGGTTATACTGGATTTGCTTTGTTGTTGTTTCTTTGTTTTTTTTGTGTTATTTTGTTTTGTATAACCTAAACCTAGTAGTGAATAAGCTACTCATGAGAATATGCTCAGTAAAAAGGGTAGATATAACAAGCTTAAGCTTCAGCCATCACCTTTTCAGTTTATATTTTCTCTTTTCCTTTGGTTTTACTTTTAATTTGATGTCTTGTTATATATTCTTTATTAGGTCCATTCCTTTTGGAATAACAACTGATATAAATTACTACTACTGTGTTGTGAAAAAAAACTTGTCTGCACATTTTGAGTTTACCGCATTAGAACCGTTAGAAACACTATGATTTTTAGAGCACTCTTTGAGAGTGTGTGTTGCTGAGTTACAGCTGTCTCTACAAGCACAATACTGAAAACACAGCCCTGACACTGTGATACCACTGTGAGTCAGTGCTGGCCCTCAATACATCCTGCTGAGAAACCTCCACTCTTCCCCTAGCTGGCTGTTGATCATGTTTATTCTGCAGTCAGTAGTTATTTTATTTACTGCTGCAGAGAATTGGTGTCACTAGTCACTGGTGCTGTTGTGTCCGCTCTGTTCCGTCCCATCAAACTGCTGCTTCATTGTGTTAGTGAATGAGACTCCTACAGCTCCTGAAGCCACAATATAAAAACCAGATGTGAACACTGCGTTCTTTCAGTTGTTTTTGGACTCAGCTCGTAGCTGCATTAAACATATTTATACAAATGGTTTCAACTGACCAATGGGAAAGAAGAACTCAGTCCAGAAGTTCTCAGCTAGCAGCAGCTCTGAGTATGATTCATAACCATCCACAGCACTTTGAGAATCTGTTAGAGCCACTCATCATGATAGAAAGTAGCTTCTTAGAAATTCTCCACGTTATTTCAGATTTGGTGTGAATACTTGTGGCTCAGTGTGGATGATTCCCATTTCCCAATGAATCTCTGACCTTTCGTTAAGCCACGTGGTTGGGGCTAAACTTCATCATGGGATACTCCTGTTCCCATTTTGATGAATCCTGATGTCTTTGTCTATCCCTTGGTCTTACTATAGCGCCACCATCAGGACATTCTTTAGCTACAGGGCCAGTTAAGTTGGCCTTAAGGGTGGAAATGTCTGTCAGTCAGTTCACCAGTTTGATGCAGACTTAAAATATCTCAACACCTACCAGATGGATGTGCCTGTACTTTTATAAAGTACTCAAAGTACTCAGGAACAGCATAAATCTCTTCTTCTCCATAAACAATGCATCCTTAAACATTTCATCAGTTTTCTTCTTTCACCACCTTCTGACCAAAATATCTCATAATCTAATGTGCAGACGGCCATGACATTTCCTGAGCACATTCATGCTCCCCAAAGGAGGAACCCTTTTGGACTAATTATGAGTCTTAGTGGAAAAAATGCACGAATATTGTTTTCCTCTATCCAACATTTCCATATTGCATGATATGATGAATATTGCAGCTTCTAGCAGCTGCTAACAAAAGTTTAAATATTAAATCTTGTTAAATCCAAGCAATTATACAATATGCTAAAGTATCTGAGAAAGTGATAATCAAGCAAACCTGTCCCCTTTTAAAACTCAATTATCATCTACTAAATGGTTTATGCCACATTTTTGAAGAAATTTAATGGCTTTATGGATTTATTCACTGGCAATGTGATTTCCAGCCAAAAAAAAGTGCAACATTTTTGTACCACACAGAAACTGTAGGGGAGGTGGTTGGTGGACTTTGGCACTGTGGTTCGTGTCCTGAGTCCAGTGCAGCCAAAAGAAGACATGTCAAACTGAGTAATGGATGTTCAGTTAAACTATAAAGCAGTCTGAATAAGAGTTACACTACACTAAACCTTGCCCCATCTGCAGTATGACTAGTTCTCCATTCTTCTCTACTAAAGTCAGGCAAACTTCATCAAACGTCAAACATTTCCTTGAAACCTCTTAAAAGGTATCCTTATGCCTCCTTCCCTCTGTTATATTTCAACTCCTTCTTCTCCTCCTTTTTTGTGCACTCCTCCTGTCATGTGCTCCGCTGCCTTTCCTCTTGTTTTTGCTCCTGTGATGTGGAATGGAGAATTTATCCTCAAATGCCCTTGATTCAATAACCACAGTGTATAATGTGTAATACTTTCTCTCTAGTTTCTGTAACTGCCCTTCTTCCTCAGGCAATGACACAACCAGTATATCAGACTGACAGGACTACAGCAAGCTTTAAAACAGGGGGGATTATCAGAGTGTTTAAATCCATAACCTAGTGTTTATAGGTTAATTGATCAAAAATGCAAATGACAGAAAATCAAGCTGGATAAATCTTCACATTCTAGGTATAACCTTGTTTGATCCCCAAAGTAATGAAATGTATCAGCTTGTTGATGTCAAACAAATGGATGCAATAATCCAAATATATTTTGAACAGTACGTGTAATGAGATAATATGAGCTCTAAGGTCCACCTCAGGTGTCATCACAGGCCCTCAAGAACAAACTTTTATGCTCAATCCACACACTAGACTCACCAGTAAGCAAGAAGAAATGTAAAACTGTTTTGAGATACCTGCAAACACTGATATGAGCATAAAAACCAGTGTACAGGAAACCCAGTATCTCAAACTGAACTCTAACCACCACTGACAACATAAAAGATGAGCGATGAGAAACCTCTTGCACAGAGCACAACATTTTATCAGTGATGAGGAGAGATAGAGGGGCTTACAGACACAAGGAGTGGATGATGAGAACTCCACCTTTCCTGCAGACTCGAACAGGCAGTTTATACTATGCAGAAAAAAACAACAGATAGATTCATACAAAATTCATTCCTTTAAATCATCACTTATGAGCCACCAGTGTGGTGGTGTATTTATCTGCAGAGACCCTGACACTGCCTGTATTTTCTCTTCTTTTTATTTTCCTATGTTTTGGAGGTTCCTGGGCACAGCACACATGTAAGGTTGGGACTTTGTAAAAAGGCAACAAAACTGGTGCCAGACCAGAAGCAAAATGTATTCAAGAGGAAGCCACAAAAACTGCAGAAACAGCGCTGAAAGAAATGCAAATATAGTAAAACGAACCACCAAAAACTCAATCTGGGGAATGCTTTCACATTTTGCTAGTGATGCTATTTACCAATAGTAACTGTCAATTCCTGCAAACCATTAAAATTCAACAGGGACCACCAGAAGTATCATAGTAAGACTCTCTTGCATGGCTGGGCTGTCAGAACATCTATCTGTAGTCTGTAAATCACAAGGAGTCAGCACTCACCACAAACCATTCAAAACCTTGAGATCTCTGCTGGTAAAGCCCAAAGACAGGACCCTCTGAGAGGGAGACTGGAGTAGTGGATGACATTATTATGACATCACATGTAAGCAGCAAGGACCCTAGAAAAGAGACTGAGGAAGCTTGCATAAAAGGGACCCTGACCCACATCAGAGTACACTTGACCTCCAGTTCATTTGATTATTGTGAACGGTATGTACCGGATACAAATTTGTGTTTCCTAGAATACTGAAAGCACAAACCGCCTGCCTCTCCCTCTGACTGGCTAGTACTCATTGCATTCATTGGTTGAATTGTTAGGGTTTAAGCGAGACGAATGAGATTGGTTAGGATTAGGGTGAGAATGTCAGGGTAAGCCAATCAGAGGCAGAGGAAGGACAGAGTTGGGTAGTTAATGCCTTCGCTATCCTAGGAAACACAAATTCATGTGCCAGACCCAAGCAAAGATTGACGAACCAGCTCTCAAAGTACAGTTCATGTGTACTTGGGTACGGTTTGAAGCAGATGTAAAAAACAACTGTACCACAATCCAAAAGTGAACTGGTATTTAATGGGAGTAGCAGTTGGTAAGTAGCTAGGCAAAGGTATTTCTCAGCGTCACCAATCTCCAGTCATGTAGATGATGATGCAGGTGTATTCAGGTATGGATCAACTTTATTAATGCGAAAGCACAGCACCAGAAGCAGACAACATCATCTGTCTGTGAACACTAGAGCACAACCAGTCACAGCATCCACTGGGAGGAAGTCAAAGGTCATGGACCAGTAGTCAGTGGTCGACCAGACCGACATCTGACACCACAGACAGGGATCCCCCTACACACACACCTCCCCCTCACTCTGAAAAGTGTCATACATATCTTTTGCCTTTTTTGTTCCACATGGAAAAGTTGGAAGAGGAAAAGAGAGGTCAGACGATGGGGAGAGTTTGTTTGGGAAAATGAGAGCGTAAGGGAGAGCAGAGGCGAGAAGTCAGAGAAATGAAAGCAAGACTTAAGATTAAGGAGAGGAAAAAGAGGAGGGAGAAAGAGAGCTGTCATGGAAGTCCTCTCTGTTGTAAGCGTAGACAAACTCAAAGTCAAGCTGCTGATCGTGCTAAAGGTACAGTAAGTGTACAGCACAGTGTTAAAGAGTGGTGAAAATAAGGCATGGTGACATGATATTTTACAAAATCAAACCAGGTAGATGCTGGTTTAATCACCTTTGTAAAACCCTCCATAGACAATTCGAACTTCTCTAACAGCTTCTGGTTTTAGCCTACAGATCATAGTCGTTTCTAGCCCATTTTTGGGGGTGCTGAAGCACCCCTAAATTGAATCCCAGCACCCCTAAAATTTGAGAGATTTTTATTTATTTTTTTTACTGTATGTCCTTTTTTAACAAGCTAGAAAAGTGTCAAAACCATACAGCACTTGGTTGAAACGTAATATTTTAACAACAAAAATACAGCAGCCAAGGTGCTACTGACTAGCTAACTGACTAGATGCCCATTAACATTATAACTCCTATTGTGTGTGTGTGTGTGTGTGTGTGTGTGTGTGCGTGTGCGTGTGCGTACAGACAGACTGACTTTTTTTTTCGAGAAAAAAAAAAAAAAAAAGAGCCAGGTTTAGGTAAGAGTGTAAGATCAAATGGTCTATCTATCTAGAATGTAGTATTTTTGGTATTTTTGGTACTCACTATAGGGGGCTGGTTTACTCCAGAAACATACATACTGTTTATGTGTATGTTGAGGAGCTGCTGTATCAAAATGAGTCGTCTTCCCCCAGAAATTAGGGTTACAATATGTTTCTTTGATGATTACAATCCATTCCTCTTTTGCTGTGGCTCAGCATTTAAATAACCTTTAACAGATTTGATGGTTTAGTCACAGACTTTCCCAAAAAGTGTTGTGCTTTACTTTCACAAATGTGGGAATGAAACTGCGTTAAAATGTACAAAACAGTGAAATTTATCTTGCCTGGCCGGGCAGCTCTCTGGGTGCTCAGCACTCCTCAACCTCTGATCCTAGAATCGCCCCTGCTACAGATCCCCGGTTTCCCAGCAGTAACACAGATAATGTGACAGCAGTGTGGTCAGTGCAAACAGGACAGCACACACCACCACAGCGTTATCGGATGGCTGGGTCTGTCCTGTCTTTTCACTTTCAAATCACCAAAATGCTTTGCTGGCATTTCTGTTGGGAACTCTGCCAGACTGTTTATTACACATCTAAACACCAAAACTTTACTTACTGAAGTTAAGATCCTTTTCTCATATCTTAGGTCATAAATATATAAGGCATTAAATAACATGGGTTTCAAATGACATACATAAGATAAATAAAAAGTAAAAAGACTTTCCCAATATCATCGTAAGACAACGAGGGGGCAGAATTTCACTGAGCACAGGTGTGATGTGGTGTGGTGATGCAGGAAATGGTGATAGTATATATTTATAGTGTATTTACGCTGTTTTCTCACAAACAGCACAGCTTCTACTTGCTTTTCTTCCGGTGTTAGCTTCCTCACAGTTAGCCTGGTTAGAGAATCAGATCTAGGTCTTCCATCACTGTTTCTGAGAGATGCAGCCGAGTTAAAAATAGCGTGGGAACCCACATCAACACTCACACTGTTGACACACACACATACACTTACAGTCTACCACACAGTGTGTGAAAGAGAGAGGAATTACATGTAGCTATTACGTGTAATGTTGATGAAATTAGAAGAGTCAATCAACAAAAAGTATGATGGAGACAAACGCTTCACTGCCATCCATCCATCTAACCTTTTATTAACAAGAGGAAAGTGTCTCTCACTTCACTCATGAAAAATTGACTCTTCACTACATACTGCGTGTATCTGTACGACATGTACTTGTACTACTTCAGCTTACAGTACTGTTAGAGTGTTTTATCTTTAATAAAGATGAGTCTGAAACCTGTGCATGCTCATGCTCAGAAAACATCACAGGTATTTAGTAACTAGGCACACATGAGATGGCACATAAACAGCACAAGACAAAACACTTGAAGCCATTTCCTTTTGGCTTCAACCCCTCACACAAACTGTGTTTGTCAAACCATTTCATCCACAACCATAATACTCTCATCTACACCATCAAACACAGTAAGACCAACCAAGTCAGCAATACTTTACATTTTTTACTATGGAAACAAGGGACATGATCAACCGCCACTGTGTTCTCCTGCAAACACATCTTATCTGCTCTGTCACTGGTTTTCTGTTTTGCTCCATTCAGCTGAAAGCTTTGACTAATGCTAATGTGTAAAAGTGACACCTTTCTACTACCTGCATGTGGCTCACAATAAATCCACTCTAATGTCAAGGCAGCTGTTGGCCTTTACTGTGACATTATCCAATATTACCGAATATTTATTTCATATTTAGACATTTTCTGCAAATATTGGATATGTGCTATAAATTTAAAGCTAATTCTAATTCTAATTCTAAGCCTGACACTGGCATTGTTCATACTGGCTCTCGATTCACAAATGAAGGACAAAATACACAAGACACTCTTAATACTGTACAGCCTTGAAAGAGTGTGCTGTTACATACCTCTCTCTTGTACATAGTAAGCGAGGTAGAGGTCAAGCTCTTTGACAGAGACAGAGATGTGTCGAGGCTGGACACAGAGGACTGGATTGGAGCACTGGCCGCCCTTCACCAGCCGCTCTCCATCTGTGCTTTCCAATGGGATTCCTTTAAACAAGATGACCATCACCAGGTCCAACCTCCACACCTTGGACAAGACAAAACACAATCATTAATCACAGAAAAAACACGAATGCAAGTCAAGCCAAGCTGATTGTACTGATATACCATGTTTTACTTTCAGACAAGATCCCCTTTCATTTCAGACACAGGGGAGGTGACACATTCTTTTTTTATATATACCAGTTTATGTGTGGGAAATGGTGCTCGCATCGTTTTTGTGTGTGCAAATCGTCAACACATTGGCCTCACAGTTTAACATCAAGACGTACATCACCATTGATCAGTATCATAAATGATTAAAGTCCACTGCTTTCCATACACACACCATAACTGCAGACAAAGCTCTAAATGTCTTCATAAAAGTTACGATTAAGTGTGTCCTGTTTCATTTAAATTCAAAAAGTATTAGTTGCCACCTCATGGTGCTGAACTTGAATTCCATTTAACTGTTACTGGTTTTATATGAGCCATTTGACTTAACTGAAGCTTTGCTTTCATTTCGGAGGCCGAATAATGTGAAGGAAGAAGCTGCAGTTGGTTAATAAGAAATGATCTATGGAGAAATAATCAGTAATCATTGTGCTTCACCTCACATATCGCTCCTAATGGCTGACTGTTTGATGGGAAATGCTGACAAAAAAAGCCCAGATACAACAACATGTACTGAAACCTTAAGATGCTTTAAGAAAAATCTGAAAAACTTTACTATTTATTAGGATAATTTTTCTACGTTACTTTCTTTTTTTTTTATCTGTGAAACAGATATTTTTTTACCTTCTTTCACAGATGAAAAGAAAACTCAAAAAACTCAAAAAACTTTTGTTCTGAATTTAAAAACTGTTTTTCTGTTTCAAAGATGGACAGAAAGGAATTGCCTTGGAAAAAACCTTGTTTTCACCAGTTCTCAAGTAATGAAAAAAGCAGAGAAAACAATTTAGATCAGACCTAGAAAATAGATCACTACAATTTTTTTCTCACTTGCCTCTCAAGGCTTTGGTAGACACAACTGCGGTAGGGAAAGTGTACCTTTATGTCTCATGATGAAACAAAAACATCTTGTAGATAAAACAATGATGATGCAACCATTTTTAATCTCAATCTCACAGGAGAATGTAGACCTAACATTTAGCTCCCTTTACAATCTCCTGCAGGCCATATGCTTTTTTCAATGTAATACATTTTGTTTTTCTGTCATCAACATTTACTTATCATCCAGTACTGCCAGTGCAAACAAACTACTCTAACTGAACATGTGCTGTTTAGTTTACCTTGTCAGCTTGTCGTAGACAGTCTATGCGTCTCATTTTGCCTTTCTGGTCAGGATTTGACAGGACACAACATGCAGCTTTCTTCCCAGTGATTGACAGGACAAAGTCTTCTCTGCATTCAGGTCTAATGTCCTTTCTTAACTTGGCCAAAAGACGGCTGGCCCACTTCTGTTTTACCTGAGAACAAAATAATGTAAAAGGAGTGAGTTAATGCACTGAATAATGTGTTATTTATGTATGGGAAAAAAAGGTTTATTTCTACCATCCCACCTCTGCCTTCTCCCCCAGCAGTTCGTCTTTGACAGCTCTCTCTTCTTCTTTAGTCATCCTTTTCTCATGTTTTTTGAAGTACTTCCTTTTCCTGGCCTGGAGGTTGAACCATGTGTAGGCAAAGGCACGGACCTGGGGCAGCAGAGCCTCAATGAACGGATGGAACTCATCCTACATGACAGACAGACAAACATAAATAGACACACAATCATCAGTAACCAAAGCAACTTTTACCACAAAGTCCTCAGTTCTGACATGTAGCAGGGGCTCTATTTTCTCTGCAGTGTACCAGATGTGTTTCAGCCTTCAGTCACCCGTCTGATAGTGCAGATACACTTCAGTGGTGATCAATACATGTTTCACTCATTCTTTGTGCACATGAGAGCAGCGGTCCACGTGTCAAAGTGTCCTTGAGCAAGACACTGAATCCCAAGTTACTCTGGATGAGCAGGCCAGCACCTTGCATGGCAGCTCCGCCACCTCTGGTGTGGGAGTGTGTGTGAATGGATGAATAAAAGACCACCTGTTAAGGGCTCTGTCCCGAAAGGTAGAATATAAATCCATTCATCATAACAGCAAAGCCAAGAATCGTTTAGGCTTTAAGTTTATTCTTTTAAGATTTTTACATGTAGCTACAGTGCTTATGTGCTGGTCTGAGCACCTACGAACTACATAGCAGAACAGCTTAGCTAACAAATCTATCTAAACTCAAGGACAACCAACTCACTTGTTCCAATGTTTTGGAGCATATCACACAGTCTTAAAATAATCCTCACCCCCCAAATGATCATTTTTATATCAATTATTCACCCTGTGTTATTCTGAATTCAGGAAAAAAAATGCTTTTCTTGCATGCCTCCACAGTGAAAGAAGAATCCAAAAGTGGAGAAAACTTGTGATGAACTGAAGTCATAGAAAACGAGTTTGGTAAAAAAAAAAAAAAACTATATTAAAACATCAGTTTACAAAGTCTCACACAACTTAGCAGTATAATGCAAGTCTTATTTACCCAGTATTATGCTCAGTACTTCCCAAACGCATGCAATTTCATTAAAATCTGACTATTAAAAACGCTTTCACATAAACAGCACAGGCGCGCTACTCATCCGTGCCTGTTTATGCAGAAGTGTTTTAAATGGTCAGGTTTTACCAGAAATGCATGTGTTTGGGAAGCACTGAGCATATGACCAGTTAAATGAGTCTTGGATTATACTCGATGAGTTGTGTCAGAGTTTGTTAATGGATGTTTTGATACTATTTTACTGTTGTTAAATGTGGACCCCGTTTACTTCAATTCATCAAGAATTTTCTCCACTTTTGGATGCTTCGTTAGCTGTGAACGCACCCAAGAAAAACAAAGTTTTCTTTCTGAATTCACTGTAACACGGGGTGAGTAATTAATCTTCAAATGGTCATTTGGGGGGTGAACTATTCCTTTAATTGGTGGTGCTCAGTTATAGAGCTGTAGATGTTTAAATGGTGAATTATTCTAAACACTTTCAGGATCATATAATACGGTATAATGTATGAATAATGAATAATGGAAAGTTTCAACATCCACAGTCCCATAACAAACTGAGAAAACTCCACCCAGTGCTGAAGACCTTGAGATGCTGTTGAAAACTTCAGAATAAAGTAGTGGACCTTGATCAGTGTAAATGTAAATGTCTGTTTTTAGTTAATCCAGTGGAATAAGCAAAAAACAGACACTCTGATTTTGTTACTTTACTGTATCTATAAAGGCTTCTCAAATTATTTTCTAGAGAATGTATTTTGCAACAGTATATACTTTCCTATCATTACATAACATTACATATAGTTAAAATATTTGCAATGAGCTCTTTATCCTTGCTGCTCTGTTTTTTTCTGCTCATGGTGTGACCATGATTCTTCCAGTGGGCAGGTAAGATGTGACTGAGTGACGTGATGATATTTGGTGTAGTTTACGATTCTGAACTGCTTTGTCAGTCAGAGACACAACCTGCCCTACCTGCTAAGTTACTCCATAATCTACAGTCGAAACCATCACCCTCGCCCTCCACACTGCCCTCTCCCACGTGGATTGGAGGAGTACATATGTGAGAATGCTGTTCATAGACTACAGTTCAGCATTCAACACCACTGTGCCCTACTAAGCTCTTCATCAAACTCAGACACCTGGGACTAAAAACCGCCCTCTGTGACTGGATCCTGAGCTTCCTGTCAGGCAGACCTCAGGCAGTGCACATAGGCACCACCACATCCTCTAACCTGACTCTCAGCAACGGAGCCCCTCAGGGCTGCGAGCTCAGCCCCCTCCTGTATTCCTTGTTCACATGTGACTGCGTGGCCACCCACAGTTGCAACACCTTCATTAAGTTTGCTGACAACACAACTGTCATCGCCTGATCACTGAGGGCAACAAGATGGCCTACAGAGAGTAGGTCAAAGCCCTGACATGTTGATGCCAGGACAACAACCTCCATCTCAATGTCAGCAAAACTAAGGAGGTGTTACTGGACTACAGGAAGTGACAGGTAGAAGGACATGCCCCCACTACAGTGGAGAGAGTCAACAGCCTAGGTTCCTCAGGTTTCAGACGGGACCTGACCTGTTCTCACCAAACAGACACCATCACAAGGACAATGACACAACATCTCTTTTCCCTCTGCTGGCTGAGGAGGCTCAACATGAACTCCAGGATACTCTGCAACTTCTACAAGTGAACCACCACTGCATCACCACATTGTATGGCAGTTGTACCGCCCTTAACTGTAAGGCTTTACAGAGGGTGGTGAATATTGCTCAGCACATCACCAGGACGGAGCTGCCATCCATGGAGGAACTCTATACCCAGCACTACAGGGAGAAAGTCAACAGGATAACCATAGACCTCAATCAACCCAGCCACAAGCTGCCCTGCCTGCTGCCATCAGCGACTGGTACTGCAGCAATCGGTCCCCGACACCAGGCTCAGGGACAGCTCCATAGCACAGGCCATAAGTGTTCTTGAACTCTTGAGTTCTCAAGCTCATCACTGACGCTTTACTACCTGTTTACAAGCTGCTTAACCATCCATAACTACTGTAAAACTTCAATTAAACGTCTAATTCCAATGAAACGCCCAGTCCTTTTTACTAGCCAAGAGTGGCTACACATTTTGACGAATAAAGGCCTGTCTCAATTAGTCACTGGTCTGGTTGCCAAGCAGTTCATTTTTATAGAAGCTCTTTGGATGTATAAATCAGATTGCTGGCTAGCTACCTGAGCTAACGTTAACTGCTTCGATCATGCATTCACATATAAACATTTAAAATTTAGTCAGTATAGAAATGCAACACATTGCAACACAACAACGAGACAGAGAATAATTCATTCAGATTTACCGGCATAGTAAAGGAGATTGAAGAAAAAAAAATGTGGTGACTCCCTGCCTCTGAAGCGGTCATAAAGTCAGAATATGTGTCCATTCCTCGATTACCCAGTAAGTTATTTGTTTAGTCCATAAAAGTCCACTGATCAAAAGAATCAAATGGGTTTTTCATGAAAATTAATCCAAGTTGTGAGTATTGTTTTACCAGGATAAAGTGGTATTGTGTCAGTAAGGCAAGTGTCGTAATCCTCGAGTATCGTATAAGGAGTGTCATACCTCTTCTTTCATACCTCTTCTTTCTGATGCACTGTCTGTTGGAGCTAGATCAAATTAATGATTCAGAATATAGGCTATATGTTATTTGAAAACATTTTTTTTTACAAGTAATATTCATACTGGTTTACATGAGCAATTCCATTGTATTTCAGATCTTTGCTGAGCAACAATTTTGTGTAAAAGAAATTAAAGGCCTGTCCCTTATAGACGCCTGTCACAAATATAAGCCTGTTGGATTCAGTGATTTAATAGCCCAGGCAACGATTTGAAGTTCTTTTTACACATACATTTACTACACTACTGCAGAACCTATCTACATTACAGTTTATTAGTTGTGTTATCACTAGAGAGAGGTGTTATCACCTCTCTACCAGAGTGTTATATTCTGTATTTTACTTATCTAATTTCCTTTAGGCCTATATTTTATATTATATGAACATTGTAGGAGAAAGCCTGAGACCATTGCCAATAACCACTTCACTGTAGTTGTGCACATGACAATAAAGAACTTGTACTTGACTTATACCTGCTCAGACATGAGTGCTGTTTGGCAATAATGCTAACAGTTATGTTCTGTATCACCCTGACCAAAAACAAAAATGAATGCACCAACTAACAAGTACTGTGTGTGTATCAAAACCTGATATATCTTGTTCCCCTGTGCCATAGAGCTCCATTAAAAACACATCAGTGTGCCACACTGTTGCACTGGGTGACATGTTCCATCATTACCATGAATGCACACACAGTGTAGTTTATTTTGACCCAGTCAAATTTTGGTCTTTCCATGGGATTTGTTGCCAATAAGAAAAATACAGAGTAACCCCAGTTGTGTCCATTAGAGTCAACTTATTGTTGTGAGTTTCTCTCTCTGAGGTCCCTTATTCTAAAAGCCAATATATAATAAATGTCCATGTTGACAAATGATTTCGCAAGTGTGGAATCGATTTTCTACAGTCTCAGCACAGCAGTGCAGAAATGAGCTTGCCTTTTGATCAACAGGTAGCACTCTTGAGTTGTGCTCAAATCTCAATTTAATTCCTGGTTAGTTGTCTAAAATAGAACAACTACACTGTGTGTGGCTAAATGGAAACATCATTTAATTGGTCAAGGAAAGTGGCAGATGACAGAATAGAGATAAACTCAGCAGAGTGACTGAATATCTGACTGACTTAAAGGTGGAGAGAGAAATGTTTTTTGCTTTAACTTGTCTTTATGAAGTAAATGATTGCTCAGTGTAATGGCTATAGAATAACAACACCATTAGTGTTTAGATTGGTTGCTTTCGCTATGCACTTTTGTTTTCCCTGGTAGCTATCTGTAGCTATCCCCAGTTACCAAAGAGTATCAGTGTAAGTTCTATTCCCAGTAGTGGAAATGGCGGAGGGTGGAACAACCGAAGTAACTGTGGAAACTGTGGTAGCTGGTAGACTCTGAGGAAAACGATCCAGTTGTCTTTGTGCCAGCAGTGCCAACAATAATCCCACTTGGAAACACTAAGGGGGTAAAAGTTGAAAAGTTGTCTGTTTCCATATTAAAGTCAGGGGACCAAGTCAGAGACACAAAATCTTACAAACAACACAAAAATAGTCACTGTGTAATGAATATGCAAAACACCCAAAAAATACAGACACCACTACCAACAGCACAAGCTGTTAGAAGCAGAAACACAACGATGAAAACATATAACCAGCATTGAGCTCGACTGAGCTAGAAAGACTGCCAAAGACGGACAAACTGTCACAGAGACAGACAGAAACAGAGAGAGAGAGAATTTGGTCCTTTGTATCTTCAAGGTGCCAGTAATAGCTGCAGCCAGATGTACAGACCACGTGTACGCACAAATACCATACATACGCCTTTTCCCACACGTAAATTTATAGTTCTAAAAGAAGAGCGTGCAGTAAGAATGTGTACACCTCACACAGACCTCAAACCAGGTGTACACACGGTTTTAGATGAGATAGCTGCAAGTGATATGATGAGGAGGAGTTTGAATATAAGTTATAGAGCATTGTGGAACAGGTCACACGAGCAGGAGCCTCATTTCCACTCCCACAGGTAGCTATAAATGGATGTGGAAACACCATTTAACATCTGTTAGCATATTGATACATTTGTCTGCTCCACCTCTCATCAAACCTGTAAATGAGTAGAACAGCAAAGAAGACGTGCAGTTTTACTGGCTGTGTCAAATCAGCGAGGTTCTCCAACAGCGCAGCTGTCATTACGCACAGCTGTGGCTATTTGTAGTATCTGTACCATTCATTTATCACATGTAACTGTAAACCATCATCAGCACTGATACCTCAGTCACAATTATTAAATGCCAGAAAGAGGATCAATGATTCGCTCACAGTGCTCATATTGACCACAATTATTATTATTGAGATTTATAAAACATGTACGCAGAGCTTTAGAAATCTGACGAATAGAATGTGTATGAATATTTCTGACTGTGCTGCCTACAGATTTAGTTGTGAATCTACACAGAGTTTTATGCATGTGGCCCCAGGTCTGAAGTATGTTCTTCCTTTATATTATAAATACCACTTTATGAGTAGGAAATGGAGCATACGTGTTGATTGTGTGCACAGATCATTTACATCTGGCCCCAGCTGCCTGTGAACACCTTTTTCAGATTTGGAAAGTATAGGTCGAGATCAGGGATTCCAAAATGTTTCCACGCCAAGGCTTCCCAAATAGCATTAGCTTATAGCCAGGAGCCCCCCTTCACAAAATGTCTTCAAACACCCATTGACAGTACTGCAGCAAATGTAAGAAGCAAAAACAGAACAACTTCTCATATATTTTCTTTCTTTTATTAAAGTATAATTAATAAATACTACTACTACTACTACTACTAATTATAATAATAATAATGTCATAAAAAAATAAATTAGAGCTGAGCATTGTCAGCCAGCTCCAAGCTAGCTCGCTAAATTTCAGAAGCACATCAGCTTCTTCTCAGGTGCAGA
Source organism: Epinephelus lanceolatus (assembly GCF_041903045.1). Lineage (NCBI taxonomy): Eukaryota > Metazoa > Chordata > Actinopteri > Perciformes > Serranidae > Epinephelus > Epinephelus lanceolatus. The sequence continues at coordinate 32,700,195 of NC_135739.1, forward strand.
CCGTTACCAGTCAACACTGACAGCTTATGGCGTGATGAATGAATATTTGACTGGCAGGCAATTAGAAAGATAGGCTTGGCAATAACATTTTTCAATATTTCATATGACTACATATTTTATTGTAATATACATAATAATAATAATTTGTTTGTTGTTGTTTTTAGCATTTGCCTGCATCTTCCCTCCAATTTATTGAGGCCCCCGCAGCAGCCTTCACTTTCAGATTCTTATCTAGATGATGTATCAGTGTTAGATCTTCCTTTTCTGTGTTCCATAAAGTTCCAAGCTACTGTAAGATGAAAGACAATTTGATAGTTAGAAACATGTGCAAGTCCTTGAACAGCATATATAAATACTGTGGAGTAAGCCAGTATTAATTCGTAGCACATATCGCCAATATGCTTGACTTTGAATATATGCCTACTTGAACAGATGTGGGGTTTAGAGATTGAACAGCTGCTGGCATCACAAAAATTCATGCTATATATCTGGGCGATGCAATAAAGTCTTTTCAGCAACTACAAGAGGAGTTTTATCTTGCCTGAACGCAATTTTAGCATTACCTCCAAATCAGAAATCATTTGAACTCTACTCTATATTATAAAGGTGGCAGAGTATTCTTGATAGACTTATTATGAAAGCAGCACTCAGAGAGAAAGTGATGACGAAAAACAGTACATGTAGAGTTGTTTCCGAATGACAAGACCAATTAATATTAATCATAGCTGGGAAAAGGACCTTGGTGTTCGTCTATATATGACCAGACTGAGCGCAAAGTTTTGAACAATGCCAAAAAAAGCCTTACAAGATCGGACAAATCACACCAAACACAATATATGATAATCATTAAACTGCATGCGACTCCTGATATACCTAGTAAATATGATGATTTTATGTTAATTTAATGTTTTGGTCCTCGATTCAAATAAAGATCAAGAAAATTCCTTGGATTAAAACAACAGTGAATCCAAAACTCTGTATTCTTGATGTAAGCTCTATGTCTACATAATAAGCAAAATTGCCAAGTGTCATTGCACGCCTTTCAATCATTGATTCTTGACTTGGTGTACATCCACCTACTTTACCACCGTGGTATGATAGATGACTATCAATTCTTCATTACAAAAAGTTATCCAATGTATCGCAAAAACCCTTATATGAGTTTGTAAAAGAATGGTCGCCCCTTGGTACATATTTTAATAGTGACTGAACATGTTCACATGGGACAGTAGAAAAGGAAAGTTGTTGTTGTTGTTTAATTTGAGCAAATGTGTATGTTGCTCTACTGATATGTGCTGTTTCTTTGTTTAGGGACAGTTCACCACCAAGTCAAAAATACATACTTTTCCTTTTATCTGTAGCACTACTTGTTAATATACTGTAGACTGTTTTGGTGTGAGTTGCCGAATGTTGGAGATATCGGCCGTAGAGATGACTGCCCTCTCTCAAATATAATGGAACTAGATGGCACTCAGCTTGTGGTGCTCAAAGTGCCAAAAGAACACATTTGAAAAACGTCTGGTTCCTCAAGATAATCCACAGACCGTGTTGTGAGCAGTTTTATGCAGGAACTATGTTCTTTCCTTCTTGAGTAATTGGGTCATGATTTCTGGAAAGAGACATTGCTGTTGAGTTTTTCAAATGTGTTTCTTTTTAGGCACTTTGAGCACCACAAGCTGAGTGCCATCTAGTTCCATTATATTTGAGAGGAGGCAGACATCTTTACAGCGATTATCTCCAACACTCGGCATCTCACACCAAAACAATATACACTGACAAGCAGCTCTACAGGTAAGAGGAAAAATATGTATTTTTGATTTGGGGGTGAACTGTCCCTTTAAAAATTATTATTATTAATAATCATAATAATAATGTGAGAATAAGAAAATGAATGAGGAAAGAAATACATGTGAGCAGCCTCATATTAGAAATATTGCTACTGGCAATCAAAAAGCAGTAGTAGTTGAGAACAGACCATCACAGTGTACTCCAACTCCTCTGACTCTCATAATGAAACCAAATGTCCCACTTTCTTTGATCTACAGTTTAGGAATTCAGATCTGCATGCGGCACAAGTACACGTGTGCATATTATGATAGCACTGGGTGCAGAGTATTGAAAAGTCTGTCTGAAAACCACTGGAATTACAGTTTGAAACGTCAGATGACAAAGTACTGGCAGAGGAATAAGGTAGGCAACTAGTTGCTCAGTGAACTCTGCGGCTATCTGAGGCTTTCTGTCAAGTCCCCCAGATAGAAAACACATTCACATGCACACACACAGCAGTGTAATCACACAAGCTGACTAACACACTGTAGAGAGGATCAGTCTCCTTTCAGCATGTTCCAGCTAATAACCACATGTTAATTCAAGTGCCTGCTCACCAGGCCTGTTGCAGTCTGTGTGATTCAGCCCTCCACCCCTTCACTACCTGCTCCTGATATGAATCATAGATCCATATCACTGTCTGCCATATCCTGCACAATGACAGCAACTGCAGCTAGGGATTGTTGAAATAGTTCTCCACACACACTCCGCATTATCAAATCAACACAGTGTCATGGATAATTAGTTTCCATGTAGGGTAAGCTCTCCTACAGCAGCAACACAGTGCAGTTTACCTGAGACAGAGAGAGAGGAGAAAACATCATGTTGATGAGAAGCAGCTGAATCAGACCAGGCTTTGCGTTAACAGAAACATCCCGAGGCTCGCCATTTGTTCCTGCACATTTCTACATGCTCTTCCCCGCTGACTCAGTTCAGCAGCGGTACCTCCGGGTTACAGAAAACGCTGCATTTCCTGGGCTGTTTCACTGGCTTCTTTTTTTTTAAGAATCCAGATATGAGAGAGAGCGCTGTGGTCGCCTCGGATGACTCTGCCGCGTTAACTCCAGAAATGATGACACGCCAGAAAAGTTGAGGCCCCGGAAAAATGCTCCGCAGGGGGAAAAACAGAGAGAAAGTTCGGCATAATCATTTTGTGGGGCGCATGGCCGGAGGTGTAAGGGAGCACGGGGAACGGTGTCATTTCGGGAGGGAAGGATGAGGGGGCGAAGAATAAAAGAAAGAGAAGTGAAATGACGTTATGAATTTAGCCCATCCCAAACGTCGGGCTTAAAGCCGCAGCAGCTGCTGCACTGTGTCTCCCAAACCGGCCTTCACTGTACAGTTCATCTAAGGATCCGCTTTACATCCACTACTGCGTGCTGTCTTCAGACCGTGCACACACACACGCACACACACAGACACGCACACAGACAGACAGACAGACACACACACACACACACACACACACACACACACAGAGGGCTCTCTTCAACACTGTGCACCAGCAGCTCTATATCAGCCTTCACATTGGTCCTGTTGAGTGGTGAGACTACAGTAAACACAGGGGCCCTTCACAGAGCATGATTTAAACAGGTTTCTTCTGATCAGACTTCATCCCAAAAACAAAGCAACACGTCATTTCCACCTTCAGGCATTCCCACAGTGTTATCCATACAGTGCAAGGTTATGGTGTACGTCTATAAACCAGAAGTGGATTGACTAAATACACTGACTCCAGCACTGTAGCCTACTTAAGAACAAATAAGAGGTAATTGAATAGCCTATCTACATTTCATGGTACTTTATAGTCTAATTCTACTCCGCTACATATTAGAGGGGAATATTATTTTGACAGTAGGCCTAATAGTTACTCCTTATGATACATTACAAATCAGCATTTTACATCAATAAAATATGACACATTTTTTTATAGATTAAAAATACTCAGCAGTATATAAAATATTTTAAATTAGCTCCACTCTACCAACTAGGCTAAAACACCAAAATGCTACTTATAATGTAATGCATCAGTTATAATAAACTAATAATATAATTGTGTAACACTCACAGGGTGCATGTTTCTGCTGTAATTATTTATACCTTATACACTTAAGTACATTTTGCTACTAATAGGCTACTTATTACTGCTGGCTATTTATAATATGTAACAGTATTACTTAAATTAATGTTGTTGTAAGCTACTGTTATTACTTTCTGTCCTGCATCTCTCTCTGTCTCTCTTTATGTATCATTTTGTCATACGGATTACTCTTAATTTATTATGTTGATCTGTTCTGTACGACATCTATTGCACGTTGGTCCGTCCTGGAAGAAACTGAGGTTTCTACCATTTTTTTCCCCTGTTAAAAGTTTTTTTGGGGGAGTTTTTCCTTATCCGCTGCGAGGGTCCAAAGGACAGAGGGATGTCGTATGCTGTAAAGCCCTGTGAGGCAAATTGTGATTTGTGATATTGGGCTTTATAAATAAAATTGAATTGAGTTGAATCGAATTTACAGTACAGGACTTTTACTTTAAACATGAGTATTTTTACAGTGTGCTACTTTAATTCAAGTAAAAGCTCTAAGTACTTCCTCCACCACTGCTGAAAACTGATGTTTTGTTTTAACATTAAATCAGCTTGAGCTTCACTGTAATTGCACACAGTAAGCACCATTACAATTAAATACAGTTCAGTATATGACAGTAAAGGCAATATATATTTTAAGAAGATGAAATACACTATAAAATGTACAATGAAAACCAATGGAGTGCATGTACTACATATATTATAAAGGGATGTGACATGCATCTATACACACACACCAACAGAACTAATAAATAGACTACTTGGTTGATAAGTCATATGCTGAGCTCATTACCCAACATGAACCCTATTCTATTAATATAGAAACAGGTGTATTACTATTTCATCATTACTGGTGCATCTACATGTGAACAGTTTCTATCGTTAGTTGGTGGAGGTGGAGCTAATTTAACTACTTTAAATACTGTTGGGAAGCTTTATCTATATGAAACCCTGCTACATACCATTAACTGACCATTGGACATAATCCTACCTCTTTCTTTTTATGGCAGGCTGTGTGGGTGTTTATCCACTGGGAGGTAATACAGGATAACTATATATTGCATAGGCCTGTGCAGTTTTACAATAACAACAGTTAGAAAATATTCTGTCTATAAAAATGTGTTGTCCATATGCCTATAAACTGTTATCACAGACTATACTTTTATGTGTAATAAAAACGACACATCATTTCACTTTACAGGGTATTTCAGTTCATTATTCTTACTATCTTCTTAAGGCTTTTGTTGTTTGAAATGAGTTTTGTATGATCCTTCAGCTGGAGCAGCATTAATTTATTAATTAATTAATTACACAAACAACAACAAACAGACACTGTCAAATCAAGACATCAAGAGCAGTCTCATTTTATTTCAGCCTTGTGGGCACTGCACGCTGTGTTCAGGACAATTTCGCTACAGCAACCAATTAAATAGTCTATTCTCAGATGTAATATGTGTCACATATCATTTAATGAAGCTGGTGGTGATGGAGGGGCAACATGTGACTGCTTTCTTCTCTACTGTGGCATCTGAGCTGTTGTCAAGTGGTTCAATTCCCCAACTTCAACTCCCCATCTCCCAATGAGTGTTTCCAACAGGACTGCGGCTCTGTGTTTATTCGAGCGGCTCACTGCCCCAGCTGTATGCCGGGGCAGGAGGCCCTCTGTCGGCCTGTCATTCTAACTCAGCCCGCTGGCTCTAACTGCGGCCATTTTCTGCTGACTAACACACATACACACGCACACACACACACACACACAAACCAGGAGGAGAAGGCTGGAGCTGAACTTCAACTTGGCCTTCCGCCGTCCCGCGTGACGAGCGGAGCGGAGGCAGACGGGCCTGCAGCTGCACGCTCCTCTATAAAAGCCCCAAACTCAACAACTCTCACCCGCGACTGCACGCGCTGATACACACACCAAAGCATGTTGTCCAGTAACCAACGCGCCGCCAGGGGTCGGAAACCACATTTGCCAATGCAACGCCAATACGCCCCGCTCTCCCGCACGGAGGCGACATTGCTCCGAACTTCATTCAAAACTGTAGGAGTTTAAACTTGACCTGCTTAATGTCAGACATACTTGTCGCCTCGTGCGTGACATTAAGTCCTCTCATATTTGATAGTCTTCTGGCAAATTCGGCGAAAAATAAACCACTCAAACTTTGCTTATGTCAAGAAAATATGAAGTTTTATAATGGTTTTACACTGCTGGCTTCCGCCCTGCACTGTGTGTTTGACGGAATGACGCCAGTTAGAAGAACAGGCAAACCACATCTAAAAGTTAAGATTTTATTAAAGCACGGGGTGTTTCACGTGTCTTGTGTGAGCCGAATGTTAAAGTGGATAATGACAATTCAAAATGTTTTTCAAGTTGTGTTGTGCCTGGTGTGCATGTTTGCCGACGTGCAGGAGAGAGTATATTTGCCAGATTTTTGAATGAAATTCAGCGACAGATTCTCTCCATAGACAAGCGTCACTTATCTGACTATTATGTTCGGAAGCTGCTACAAAGTAAAAGACGGTGACAAACAGAGACAGAGGTTTGCCGACACAGAGAGAAATGGATGCAACTACAGCCGCTTTTCTGCTCCACTTTCAGCTGCGTAGCTAATGTTACTCACTCAACTCCTCGCATTGCGTCTTTTTGGGAAAACACGAAACAGCACACCAATAGGAAGGGGCACTCTACTACATTATTGTACCGGAACAGGTTTTGTCCTACCATTTCGAAGCTGAGCCGCCACCGGGGGAAGTTAAAGCTGATCTCAACGCCTGCCCATCTCACGCTGTGGGTCGTTATCATTCCATATTAATTTCTATCATCATGCGCGTGCCAGATGGAGTAAATCCGCGGTGCTCGAGACCAGAAACGTCCCGCGTCAAGCTTCGGGCTCCACGGCAGTAACCCCCCCGTCCGGTAGGCTGCGGCAGAATAGAGTAGTGCTACATTCACCTTCTACCTCTCCTCTTTTCAGCTTTCTCTCTGGCTCTGTCTTTAATCCTCTCCTCCTCTCTCACTGTTAGACCATCCATTCTCTGCTTCTCTCTATGCCACTGGCTTTTATCCTCACTTTTCCTTTCTCACCTAATTAGTCCTCCTCTGTCTCCCCACTCTTCCCTTACTCTTTTATCAATCTCTCCCCCTGTTCATTCACTAAAACTTTATGTTTTGCTGTTTTTTTTTATCATAGGCTACTAGATTTACAGCAGCCATCCCCTTCAACCTGGAACTCCTGAAGTAAGTTGAACAGAGCCTTTGATTTAAGGTGTCAGAAAGTGATGCAATGTCTCACAGGTTTCCACCCTGACCTAGAATTCCAAAATCCACTTCCTGCCAAATATTTAGCCCCATTGCTGCTCTCTTTCTCTTAAATAAGTAAATAAGTGTATTAAAGCAACACTCACTCCATGACTCACTAATAGCCCAAATAAACTTTAAAAGGAAATCTGGAGTTTTTCTTTTGGGACCTCCACCTCCTCCCTTGCCCTGGGAATTCCCCCTGATGCAATTGTGTTATTGCAAAGCCATGATTAAAATTTTCCATCCATCCACACTGATACAAAAAAGCATTAAGTCCAAGTAGAATTACACGCATAACTACAAAAATGCCTGAGATGTTTTTGTTACGTTTGAAGTACAAGCAGAATCTGCAGTTTAAAGGCAACATGAAGAACAGAGGTGAGGGGTCAGCTGCGGCTCACCATAATTAGGAAGTGGTTATGCTCTGAAGGAAATGAAAAATTATTTGCAAAAGGAGCATCCTGACCAGTTGAATTAGGAGTCAACACTGACCTGCAGACTAGCACTTGAAATATTGTATTTTTTGTGAAGGTGTATTCACTTAATCTGTCAAAACTTATCTCAGCTAGGGCCGTAATCATATATTTAACATGGGGTGGGCTGGGTTTGGGGGGTATCTTTAATTGCCTCCTTCTGAAACCCAACTCTCCAGGGGTGTCCTGGGGGAATTCCCCTAAGGAGATATTTTTAGAAACTTAACAGCTAAACTGACCATTTTAGAGCATTATGAAGTAAAAATCATGGGGTTCGCAAAGTTTTGATGCCATTTTAGGAAGTCAGACGGCCGTACAGGAAAAGTTCACATACTGAATTTTTCATGACCTTTTTTTATGACTTCTTACAAACTTTAAAACAATCGGTAATAACACTTATATTACATTCTAGTTTCCACTTTTTAATGCATTTGAAAGTAATGAAACAGAGAGACAGCACAGTGTTTGACACTGATTGTGCCTAACCACAGCAGTCAAGCAGTGGCTTCTGCTAGGGTAACGGCAACACCACAAGTAGGACTGCAGTACATTGTAATACTAGAACCAGCAGTAATGATAATGGCACTTTGTTAAGTTACTTTATGATTATGATTACTTTACTAATGATTATTTCAGATAGTGGTGCTTGTTTGCTTTTTTTTCTTTATATTCTTTTCTGTCAGTATGGGAGGCAGGGCATTTTCTAACATTGGGGGGATTTGTCTTCCCCAATATGTATCAAAATTACTCTCAACTCAGTGTCCACTTGCTAGCTTTTTGGGACTTTTAAACCACTGCTCATGGTATTCATCACTAAATAAGACCTTCTCAGGTCAAATGATTCTCACCTCATCATTCCATTCACTGATGAAGATTGTGAGATGTAGCTAAAGCACAGAAAAACAAAGGCGCAGTGGTCATTCTGGAAGAATGACATTACCTACAGTGCAAGCCAACTTGGAACTGCCAAAAAGTGTAGTTCCTCTAATGGCCACTTGAGGCTGACTCCTAAAGCGAGTCAGTCTCTACAGACCCTCATGTTAAAATGTCCAACTTTGCAACAGAAATATTCATGTGTACAGACTGTTAGTTTAGATTTTCATTAAGGCTTAAAGTTACACATTATTAAGAGCAGGGACACTTGAGTGACGAGCTGTCTGCAAGATGTTGCTACAGTCTGTGAGGTAGATCCAGACCTTGCTCCTCCATAACTGCAATCTCTCGTCCAACTTTGGTCACTTCTGGCTCCAAAAAACCAAGATGGTGATGGCCAACATGCCCAACTCAAGGCTTCAAAATGGCAGTCCACAAACCAATGGGTAACACCACGGTGGCTAAAAACAGATGGGAATAATCTGTGAAAATTGGTATTTCAGTGACGGCTCAGACAGTGCAAGGGACATTGCATTATGTCAACCTGTATGGATGGCATCTAGGAAAACAAAACCTTGCTCACAAATTGGCATAAAAATGCAAAAGACCATGGAAAAAACTAGATGAACACTAGCAGAACATTCATTGGTGAAAAGAAATAAATGTGTTTGGATCAGATGGAGTCCAGTATGTTCGGCGTGGACCTCGCCAGGATTACTTCAGTGACTGCATGCTGGCCTTGAAACATGGAGGTGGGAGTGTGTTGATATGAGGCTGCATGAGTGCAAAAGGTGTAGCGGAGATGACATTTATAGATGGCATCATGAATGCAAGTTTATATACCCAAATACTGAACAAAAAGTTGTCTCCCAGTCTCAAGCTTGGATAAAAGTGAAAATCATGACCTGGCCAATATGTCTCCTGAAATGAATACAATAAAACGCCTTTGAGTTATTTTAAAGCAGAAGGTATAGCAACAAAATCCCTCCAGCAGAGAGCAGCTGAAAAGAATCATCTTTGAAGAATTCCAGATGATCTCACATCAGATTTGTGCAATGCTGGTAACATGTCCTGTCATCAAAAATAATGCTAGACATACTTAATATAGGGAAAAATGTTTTTGTCTTAATTAGTAAAAACATTGATTTAAAAGGAAAACATGTTTTTGAATGACATGCCACAATATTCTTCATACTGTAGGCAATATTGTTCAGTAAATCTAAATAAGGTATTAATGTCATTTCCCAAAGTACATTATAAATCATAACTTATGAATAAACTATAGCACAACTAATTTCATCTCTATATTGACACTGTTGTGTTCCCTGTTATGTCTTGTGAGAGTAGATGTTTCTGTGATAATCTGGAGAATGCAAGGATGAGGCCAATCATGTTCTTTCTTAATGCACGTTTATTACGTTTATTGATACAAAAACAGATAGAGGCACAGCTTATATACTTAAGATAGTAGCTGTCCTGGTGGAACATGATCCTCAGGGGTTCTTTGACCTAGTATCCATTGGTCAGTGAAGATGCAAATACATACTAACAATCTTGTTACCCAGTAACAATATTATTGCACCAGGTAATTATTAAAGGCCTTGCACCAAGGCCTGGTTAGGTCTACTCTCAGGATTGTGTGGGCATGTGTAGAGTTTGATTGACATCGTCTTTATTCTCCTCTTGTTATATAGTTATATAAATATATTTTGTTGAATCATATTCCTCACAGCCTGGTAACACATTTTCTGAGGCCCAGTATCATTCCACGACCTGGGGGAGGATGAGAATGCAGTTTTCTTCCTCTGCCTATGAGCACTTTCAGACACCAGAAAAAATGTTGGCATTGCACGTCTCTGCAAACCCAGAATACATTACATTTGCATGTTTCAAATATACAACATTTCTAAAGTGACCTGATAGAGTACATGACCTGATTTTGTCATCTGGAGGTGTGAGGGATGGTGAATGGTGTGATACCTAGGCAAGATGCCTGTAAAGCTGCACATCACCGTTTGAGACCAACAAACAACAAAAACCAGTCCAGTCAGGACTACTTTAGTCAAAGAAAATGTAATTGATATTTGCAGTATTATATTTGGCAGTATGGCTCTGTTCTGGGGCTTCTCTGCTTTTCTTAGGCCTACGCAGAAAGCCTAAGGGGGAGAGAACACACCTCTGCCCTTCCATGCACCTATGTGGAAAGCCTTAAGGCAGAGAGAGAACACCTCTCTACCCTTCCGGTATGGCTCTGTTCTTCGGCCCCTCTGCCTTTCCCTGGGCCTACGCAGAAAGCCTCTTACACGCACCTACGTGGAAAGCATAAGGCGGGGAGAGCACACCTCTCTGCCCTTCCACGCATCTGCGTGAAAAGCCATAAGGCAGAGAGGGTACACCTGTCTGCCCTTCAATGTGCAAACAAGGAAAGCCTAAGGCAGCAAGAGCAGCGGCGAAAACCCCCCAGGAACAGAGCAAGCATCAATGACAAACAGAGATGACACCGATAAGTCAGACACAGCATGAAAAGGAGGAGCTGGGGTGGAGGCTGGTTGCAAAGCAGCTTTTAGATGAAGCAGCAACGGTAGGCAGGCCAAAGCAGTTTAAATAGGGCACCCTGAATGATCAGTTGCACAGAAAGGAATCATGTGATCTATCAGCTGACTCCTTTCCATCAATCAGCTGCTCCATCAGTTGATTGGGCTGCTTGAGATCAGCTGATGTAGCTGGGACGTGAGCTGAACTAACCTATGCTCAGTTTTCTGATTTAGCATGTCATTGCTGGGTGTTTTGTAGCAACCTGACTTTTTGGGCACAAAAAACTGTTGATTTTGACCAAGACATTGCTGCTTTTCCTGCCGAGATCCCCAAGGTATTTTAAGCCAAAACACGATCTTTACCAAACCATAACCAAGTGTTTTTTGTGCCCAAACCTAACCATACATTTTGGAAATGTAAAATTTCACCGTATTCACCACTGGTGATTGAGTTGGTACAAAAACAATCTAAAATGTACTTTTACCTTGAGCCATTATATTAGTGCTGGGTTTGAAAATCCATGGTATTGGTTATCTAAATTGTCACCATGACCAGTTTTATAGGAATTGTGTTGACAGTGTTGTTAACATGAAGAGTCACTTCAGGACAGTCATCAAGACTACTGACCTGGCCTCAGTGAGTTTTTATCACCTTTTGGAATATTGTCCACCTCTCTAGTCCACTCCGAGGCTTATTAACCAGCAGCATCAAACTGTCACTAAAATCCTGCAGCTCAGCAGCTTGACATTCCTGTGAGGAACAAAGTGTCTCTTACTCTCTGAGCCAACACCCAGCTCAGCTTCTAGTTTTAATATTACAAGACTCCCATCGGGACATGTGCAGGTACAGTAAATGTAAAGAAAATCATGTGTAATCTCAGGCCTCACACCTGTCCCTGTAACTGTGCTGTTTTAACTATGGGAGCTTTGGCAAAGACAACCACTGTTTTACATAATTTTCATCTTAGTTCATTGTCTAGACTTCATCTTTTTAGACAGAGATTACAGTTAAACCTCCTATTACTGTGTATTACATTAATTTAGCTGATGCTTTCATCCAGAGCGATAACAACCAAGTGGATGCAAACCAAAAATTGCAAGAACCATGCAAGAGCCTCAATTTCACCAAAAATGTTGAAATGCTTCAAGTCTTGCATTTAGAGACAATAAGCGATAAAGAAAGCGGGTTTTTTATATTTATAATAAATATTTATATTTGTTTTATATTTTATGGTCCTTTTTTTATTATCTGGCTCATTCATTTGTAAACTAAAGCTCATATTCAGCAACAGAAGCTTGTGCCTGGAAGTCCCATTCATGGAAACAACCATCAACACTAAGATAGTGCTGGCAAAAAAAAATAGACCAAGGATTCTTTTGTACAGATATTTTTACAAGTTCAAAAAGTACAGGGTCTCCACTGCCTCCATGAAATAGTCATATGCTGGCACTTTAAAGGCTGACACTGACAAAAGCTCTCCTCTTTTATATATTACCAAACAAATTGCTAGCAATATTAACTGAGATATTACAATAGTGTTACAAACTCATTTGAGTGGGTGTTTAGCTTTAAACAGTGCAGTTGGTGACAGATTGATACATTTCACCTCAGGGCTTACTGTAGATGTTTGCACTCACTGATGAGACCATTCAGTGCTACAAACCTGTTTACCTGAATCAACCAGGCTGAGTCAGCTGCTGCTGATACCAGTTCTCACAAAGACTCTTACTGTAACATTTGATATCAGTTCAAGCAGAAAACAAAGGGTGATCACACGTTGACTGTAAGGGTACAACAGCACTGCAAGGGTACTGTTGTACCCTTGCAGTCATAGCAATAGAGTTTGATTGTTTTATTTGATAGCTTTTTCTCTACCTTTTGCTGTTGCTGTAGTCATGGGCCAATCACACTTCACATTAAATTAAAGACTGCCTGCAGTGATTGGCCGCAAGCAAAACCACACAGTCATTCTTTCTTACAAAAAAAGTCGAATGCAGGTATCATTTGACTGGAGAAGTTTCAAAACTACTTGGTACTGGGTTATTTCGGTCGATACCAAAACTCAGCCCCACCAACCAGGCATCATGATCACTACCGGTGAGTGTGTGTGTGTGTGTGTGTGTGTGTGTGTGTGTGTGCTAGAACAGAAGTGGAGCAGTTGCTGACTCAGCCTCCTTCAATCTGCATAGTGACTCCCCCTGGAGGCCTCTCTTACACACACACACACACACACACACACACACACACACACTTAGTGCCTGAAGCTTTTCCTACAAACTGAAGTTAAAAGTGGTTGCAGTGCTGAGAATAAGAATAATAGTAAGTAATACAGTTTATAATTCCACGGAGTCAGCAGACAGAATGAGATGTTTCAAGCTGGCTCTGCATGACCGCAGGGTGAACAGGTACAGGTGGGGAGCACTGAAAGTAATGGAGATGACAGAGGCTAGACGTGTAATAATTGTCTGGCCAGAAATAAACATCACAGTTAAAATCGTCTCCTTTTACTGTTGCATCTTCCATGGTTGCTGTTTGGCTGAATCCTGTGTACAGGCAGTCTGCACTAAGGTAATGACTGAATGCTCATACGGATGCCCACAGTAATGTATAAAAATAATGTGTTTCAGTCTCCTCCTCATTACATATACATTTAAGGGAGGATTGTGCAAATAATAGGAGACTATAAAAGAAGTGGACATGGCCTCCAGGTCTGAGAAGTGAAGCCAATTCAGAAGTGCCATAACCTGCATACTTTATAATAGCCAGCAGGGCTGCAAAAAGAAGTTTGATTGTTTAGAAGTCAGTGAGAAAATGACCCCACTTCTCTCTGGATTTTTAACCTCAGTAAACATTTTCATAATGACTTTGGTCTCAGTGGTCTCAATTGCTAGTTTCAAGTCTTTTCAATACAGCATAATGTTTATTTTGTAAATGATGGTCCCATTTACAGCAAAATGGACAATAAAGCAGGGTGTACTTTAGGACGTTGTGACTGACAAGTTGCTAGCATGGCAACCTGTCAATCAGGATAGAGACGAAGCAATGCATATCCATGACACTGTGCGCACTGAAATAGCCTTGAACTTGTTTTTAGAATTATGGAAGCTAACTTTGTTAGCAGCTGGTATAGATGAGTGTGCACAGCATACTTAGGTTCTCAGTCAGCTTGACCATTTTATACAAATATAGTCACTTCTGGCTCCAAAAAAAAAACAAGATGGTGATGGCCAAAATGTCTAATTTGAAGCTTCAAAACATGGCTGTATAGAGAACTTGATGCAGTGTTGGAAGCATGGCCACATTCATTCCTATTAAAGTTGTTCAGTGGCGCATGAAGCCAAAAAAGTTTGACTTCCTAGGTATAAAACTACCTGAAGACGCAGTAGTGACTTTGCTGGCCCAGTGGCTAACTTATGGTTTGGCCTTCCACTAACCTGAATGGGGATAAAATGATATAATCATGCAACTGCTCTAGACTTTAAAAACATGATTCTGCCAAATGGATCAAATCCTGATAGTGAATCAAGTGTTTTCACGTGGGTTGTGACATTAAAAAAAGATTCACTCATTTACAGTAGTCTATTTCACAACATAAGTCTGTGTAATTGTCTTCCCCAATGGCATCACATGAAATAATCGGAAGTTGTAGTTACACGGTTTGGCCACTATGTCAAATTGGCTTCAAGCCTGGCACACTTCCTGAGGGCCTGCTTCAAAACGGTAGTCCAAAAACCAATTGGTGACATCTTGATGGATACCTCCATTTCTTTTACAGAGTCTATGTAGGAAACATGTTAATATAATTTGCTGTATTCACTGAAGTCACGCTATTTGTGGCAGTCAGTTTTGTGGGAAATTCTCAGCTTCTGAAGAGCAGACGTAAACACAGGGCAGATGGAATTTATAGGTGCTACAAGGAAAAAACATGCTGCAATGACAAAAAACATTTAATATACGCTTGTAGATAACTAAAAAACATTTTTTAAAAACAAAATTAAGCAATATGGCTGTTGAACCCAATATCCGGTCACTGTGATGCAGACCAATCCATGTAGTTTGTGGTCGTCATACTTAAACTTGAACCGTAAAATCTACAAACTGCAGCTAAACTGTTTGGTTGTACAACAAAAACATACAACAGTATATCAGCACTATGTCCACCTCCACCTTCTCCATCTCTCCGTCAGGGATAGAGATTTGATTTCTCTAATAGGCACGTCATTTCTTTTATGTTTACCAGGAATGTGTTAATTGGTTCCTGCAAATCAGTACGCTATCATCTTTTTCTGAATACAGTGATCTCAGAAATCCCACATTTCAACACCAGGCGCAGTCCAGCAGCTGACTGCATAATGAGCTGCTGCCTTAGTGAACCAGATGTTAAATACATGCAGATTGTACAGTAAATTGAGTCAATTAAGAATCATTTTGCTCATTCCACTGTGGGAGTTTGATGAGGAGTCTATACACAGCATACGTTTCACACTCAGAATTCAGACACAAATATACAGGTTAAGTATAGTGCACTGCAAAGTAACCTGGGAGTGATTTCGGCACAGCCTAAGTGATACAATCAGATCTTGAACAGCTACCAAATGTGGACTATATGGTTGTTTTCAAGAGCGAACTTGAAGGGGGGCTAAGGCGGGCTTTGTATGAAAGAGGTGGTCTTCAGGCAAGGGCAGCAATTAGATAAGGAAATGCACTTATTTACAGAGCAGATACTGAAAAAAAAAAAAAAACAGCCACACAAAGATGATTATTAAGGACTCCTAAACCCAGTTAAACAGATGCAGCAAGGAAAGTTTGACAGTAATATCATGTGTGGCTGATTTAGACTCGCAGGTGAACATGCCTTTCTTTATCTGCTAGAGGGCAGCCTTTCACTATTCATGTTGCATGAAAGCAGCAGCGTAGCCTCTGCCTAACCTCCTGAGGCGATGATAAGGGGCAGAGCTGTGTCTCTCTAAGCATCCAGAGGACAGATGTTGGTGCAGGAATGATCTGCTTTAAGACTTATCAGCTGGGCTTACACAGCTCAGCCTCTTCCTGCCGGATCCACACATCACACAGTTCAAGTGTTGGATGTGACTTTCTGTGACAACATCTGTAAGAAACTTAGAGTTGGAGTTCTTTCTCTGTATATTGGTCTGTGATGGACGGTAAAGGGTCACACCCAGCAGTGATGTCACTGTGTGCTGGCACCCTGATGACACTGAGCACAGAGCAATAACCACATTATTAACTGCTGCTACACTGTGATACATTTTATCTGGAGGAACCGAAACATCTTCTAGACTTAACATCAGAGTATTTAGAATAAAAGAGATTTTGGTCATGGTTAAGAGAAACCAACATTGTCTGTAGGAAACAAGATGTAAACTGTAGTCTCTCATGTCACAGTCTGACACTTTGGTCAATGACCTCAATCTCCTTCCTAACAACAAAGTGACACTTACTTAGAGGACCTAAGAGTCATGATTCAAACATCCACTATCGGCCTTTTCCATTTGCACTTTTGACAGCATCGAGTCAAACCATGCTGCATCGATTTGCGTTTCCATTAGCAGTTTAAACGCGGCAAGATTTGTTAAGTTGAGCCTGAGACTGACCATCTCTGGAGTCAGATCAAAGCTCGCCAAAACGCCAAGCCATGCTACTTTTGCTATTTAATGATCATAACATTGAAATTAAGACCTACCCTGCTGTACAGGAACCAGTGAAGGGAAGCAGGGAAACTTTGCTGATGTTCAACCAGCTGTGTGTCATCGCAGTGTGTGTAGATGAACAGTGTTTGGCTCCCCCCAGAGATCCCTGCCTGTCCCGTGGCAGAGGTACAGGTGCTGGTGGCAGCTCAGGAGAAAACCAAACACCATTCATCTGCACACACTGCGATGACACACAGCTGGTTATATACTTTTCCTTTATATTCACTGTCTTCTGTCTCGTTTACCAGGTGATGTGGTGGTTCAGATTTACACTGTGATCTGTACGTTAGACTTCAGCTTCTATCTTTGTCTTTTTAACCTGTTTTTGCTGCTGAATCAGTTTGACATCCTCGATATATCCTTAAAACATATATTGTAGACCCCTCTGTCTGCTTCTCTCTGAGTTAACTTGCACTTGAGTTTTTTTTACTGTATTTATCTGATAGATTCAGTCATAGTGGTTGTTTCACCGATCACAAAAGTGGGCTGAAAATATGATGCTGATGACGTG
Organism: Epinephelus lanceolatus; assembly: GCF_041903045.1. NCBI lineage: Eukaryota > Metazoa > Chordata > Actinopteri > Perciformes > Serranidae > Epinephelus > Epinephelus lanceolatus. The sequence goes on from NC_135739.1 coordinate 32,717,509, forward strand.
ATGATATGATGTGATATTGCAGTTTTTACTGAAGAAAATGATCTGAATACTTCTTCCACCACTGTTGTCTATGCAAACACTGCCTCAACTCCTTGGTAACTGACTTAAAATACTGACTGAAGTACACTGTTGGTGTTGCTGATGCTCTTAACACAGAAACAGCAAGCAAAAAGCCTCCCTTCAGAAATGGGAGCTGTTGAGAGGATTAAGAGGGGGCAGTCAGAGGGCTGAGCACAAATGGCTTCCACTCAAACTTCAGATCCTCTGTGACTTCTACAGATTAACTAACACAAGAAGAAGACATTTTTGAGGCACTCTCCAGGATCATTGATATAACAACATAAACAAGGCTTGAACCCATGAGGTTACAACTGGCACTCACTAATGTTCTCTAGAGGTCTTTCAACACCTGAGATCTGCAGCATTTTCTCTCTGTTTACTTATAGGCTGAATGTTGCTACTTTAGAGCAACTGAAAAACTTCCTTTTGCTCATATTCCAACCAGAACAAGGAAACCTGGTCACATCCGTTGAGTTTGTAGCTACACTGATCTTTCAGATGTTAAAACTAAAGAGTGGCCTGGCACATCAGCAATACTCTGACGTGTGTCTACCATGAACCTCTCTGATCATCAGCCAATGGCCTTCTTTACATGCCTACAACCAAATCTGATGAATTGGCCTGTAGCCACTTTACTCCCAGCAAACAGCCCGCTGACCTGATGTCTTCCACAACAGTAAGCCTTTTTAAAGGCAGCAGGATCTACGTCTCTCATATATCATCTGTCTCTCATCTATCTCAGCCCAGGGGACAGAATAAAAAGATTGCATTGTACATTTCTGCAATCTAGTGATATGTTACATTTGTACATTCATCATATCAGCATCTCTAAACTGACATAGTTCAGATTACCTATATATCAGTGGAGTTTCTCAGGTGGGGATGTTGATTAAGGTGACACCAGGCAAGATGGCTTCCAAGCAGCAGACCACTGTTCTGAGACCAATGAACAACAGAACCAGGTATTTTTAACGATGCTTCAGGACATTTCCAGTCGTGCTTGTGGTGAAAAAACTGGGTATTTTAAGCCCGAATAGGAGCTTTTCCTAACCCTAACCAAGTGGTTTTTGTGCTTAAACCTAACCACACGTTAACCACAGCGTTGACACAACATGAAATTAAAAACGAAGACATAAATTTTCAACATAAAACATTTGCTACATCATCAACTTTCAGAGGCTGATCTCAAATAAACTGGTAATTGTTCCAGTCCTATGGGAAAATACTATGGTTGGCCCATGAAACAAGAAGGATGGCTTTGATTTGGCTGTGTAGAGTCAGCATGCCATGGCCCCCACCTTCACCTGCCACCTGATTGCCAAAGTACCTGACCATGCCTGGTCTTGCATATGGCCGACACACAAAGCTGTGGCCCCATCACTCAAAAGGGGCAGAGGCCAGCAAGTCTCCAGAGGTGTAGGTGTGGCCACTGTAAAAGTCTCGAATCCAAACTTGCTGAAATGAAATTGGTCAAATCAGATACACATGTAACACCAGAATGTACTGTGACCGACAAGGACGAACGTGTTCCAGTGACCCAGAACATTTGCATCAAGTGATGCAACACATACAAAATTCCAGAACAAATACAACTGAGACACACTGCAAATGAAAAAATGTGCCGCAGAAAGCCAACACAAATACACTGACAGAAAGGATGCAAAAACAAAAGCAAACAAACCCTAAAACAAATGCAACGCTAAGAGTGGTGCTAAGACGAACAGTTTGATTTTTATCCTGAGAGAGGCAGAACAGATGAGAGAGTGTTTCTGCTTTTGCAACAGGAAGAAAAGTGGAGTAAAGAGTCATAATAAAAATGTACATATTCTTTTTCACATTTGGTCTTATTCTTTTTCAATATATAAAAGAGTAACAGATTTCCATAGTTAGAATTAGCTACCATGCTACAGACTTTGACACTAAAAAACCCCTGAAACAAAAAAAAAAAAAAACACCAGGAAATCGGAGCAAATCTGAACCATTTCAAGCCCGGGGAATCTTGAGAAATCACAGTTGAGCACTATTGACCCTTCGCTAACCCACACCCCTCAAACACATACTGTCCAATCATAGCATAGCATTGGTCAGCTCTGACAAGGGTCTGACAGCATCATGGCTGTGCTCCATAGACTCAAATGCAATAGTTTCAGATTTAATTTATTTTCAGGCTGGTTTTGTGGATATTGAGCTAAATGCTGTGCCTAGGGCACATTGTGTATTTACAGTACTCATTACCTTGAGAGGTTCCCCATTCCGAAACCCAATCAAACCCTGGAAAGTGTATGGTTAACTAGCTAGCTACTGAAAATATAGCCTACTGAATGCATTCACATATTACTTTTGCTTTTTAATGATTATAACAGTGAATGAAGACCGACCCTGCTACACAGGAACCAGTGAGGGGAAGCAGGAAAACTTTGCTGACATTCAACCAGCTGTGTGTCATCGCAGTCTGTGCCAATAAATGGTGCTTGGCTTCCCCTGGGGCTCCCCACCCGTTCACCAGCGGAGGCCCTGCAGCGGAGGTCTGGCCGCTGTCGACACAGATGGAAGCCAAACACTGTTCATCTGCATACACTGCGATGACACAAAAGTGGTTGAATATTGGAAAAGTTTCTCTTTCTATTCATTGTCTTCTGTCTCAGTTGCCAGTGATGTGGTGGTTTACTTTTACACCTTCATCTGTAGTTTATAGTTAGGCTTTAGCTTCTAACTATCTTTGTCTTTTTAACCCAGTTTTCGCTGCTGAGTCAGTTTGACTCATGGATATATCCATGGATATAGCCTTCAAACACAGACTGTCTCTCTGAAATTGCTTTTCCTTGTTTTTCGCAAAACGTGATAATTTTTCTTTAGGTAGTGCAGTTCAGTACAGTAGAGTGTGGTCTCCATGCTAACTCAAACAGCTTCACAGACTATCAGAAGAGGGCGGGGCTTAGCAAAGGGTCAGTTGGGTCCAGGCCAAGAGTCATAACCTTTCAAACTCATTCATGGGATTGTTTGCTTATAGTTCTACTTCTCTTTTTTCATGTCATTTTGTTGGTAAATAGTTCAAAATTACTGTTAAAAGTAACTTTTCCCATGTATCGGCTCTTAAAAGCTGCAAGACATAGCAGATATAAAGGAATGTGTATTTGGGTCAGTGCTGCTTTATGCTGGTAATGAGAGGCTTGTTCCCTGGGAGTATATGCGGCCCTCTCTCTGTGACCCCCTCCTCTCTCCCCTTAATTATAAAGATCATTACTGCCTGCTGCCCTCCTACACATCACTTGCCACCCAGTGAGTTGTTTAAACCTAAACTGGATGTGACTGGAGTTATAAGGAGGTACTGGGCCTTTAGTTTGCAACAAAACTGAACAATAAATACCAGAGTGATTATGGCCTTGCTGTCATCTCACAGACAGAATAAATGAAGAAAAAGAAAAGATCTCTGCAGTAACAGCTCTGTAGCTGTGCAGCACAACCAACACTACACAGTTCAGTATGTAACAATCACTGAAATAATCGAAGTCTACACAAGTACACACAATAATTAAACACAAAACCAAATAAAAGCAACATACAGCTACGATACAGAGAGGGTTAAAAATACCAAACTCCTCATTTCCTGTTATTTCCTATAGGCTCATCATTTATTGTACACTACTACGAACAGCAGCCCCTATAATATTATCCCGAGAAGAATCATAGTCACTGTTGAGTAGGCCTGTATACATAAAATTAGACAAAGTCACTTATGACTGAGAAATGTAAGTTATAGTAGAAAATTAAATATGAAATGTTGTGATGTTAATTCGACTTAGACTTAGACTTGCTTTATTGTCATTCAACAAATACACCATCGGTGCACATATTAAACAAGATTTCGTTACTTTGGCTCCCGAGTAGACACATAAATTATGTAACATACAATAAAATAAATTATAAAACACTGGTATGACTTAAAATAAGTTAAAATTTCAAATAATTAATTAAGTTCACTGTAGAGTTCCTAAACTTAACTAGATCTGTCTCATTCGGAATGTATAATGGAGCCTATGCACAGTAGCCTCTATAACCTGTGTTATCACTCCTATCACTACATAAATGTTTACTTTTATTTACTAATATTAAATAACAATTGACAACCAACTATTACTCGTGAAATATTTACTAACAAAATGATTCAAGAATTAATTTCAAGCTTTTTAAGACTACATCAAAGTACCAATAACATATCCATTTAAATGGGAAATAATGTAAGATAATGAAGATAATGTAATGTTTCACACACTTAAAATGCCTCTGCGTGAACTGGGGCAAATAGGTTCCTCGTGAAGGTTTTTTAAATTGCATTAAATTAAATTACATTTTTTAGGGTAGAGCACAACATACTGATATAGTCAGTTAAAAATTTAGTCATAACTTTTTGTTGAGGCCCAGTTGAATATTACAATAATAATGTGTGATTATCACAAAACCACATGGTAGACCTGGATTTGCATCACGGGCAGCTGTGGCTCAGAGGTAGAGCGGGTCATCCACCAATCGAAAGATCGATCCACGGCTCCTCCAGTCTACATGTCGAAATATCCTTGAGCAAGATACTGAACCCCAAATTGCTCCCGATGATGCTTCCATCCGTGTGTGAGTGTGTTAAAAACTAAGTAGTACCTTGTATGGTAGCCTCAGGCCACCAGTGTATGAATGTGTGTGTGAATGGGTGAATGTGACTCGTAGTGTAAAAAGCACTTTGAGTGGTGTGATGACTAGAAAGGCGCTATACAAATGCAGGTCCATTTACCATTATCATCAGGATTATCAGGGCGTGAAGTGAAGAAGTAATTGAGCTGTAGTGCAATTTTAGGTTTCATATTTCATTCAGGTTTGTTATTATTTTATAAGCACTGAGTAGCCATACTTGTTGGTTCTGTTTCCCTCAGTCAAAACTCAAGGCTTCTGTCTCAGCTGTTTTTCTAACTTGCTCCCTGTCTCTCACTTTCTCATTAAAATAACCTTTGTTGAATATTCCATAACCAGCAGCAAGCCCAGTAATAAAAATATGTTGATGACCATTTTGGGGATGCTTACCCTCTTAATACCTTTGCCAATATGCATTAGAGGGCAGACGGACACAGTATAACAGCATATGGCTACTGTGTAAGCAACCATTTACCTTCTTTAAAAAACAGCAACAACAACAACAACACTTAATTACAACTATGGTTTCAATTTGTAGTTTGGTTCATTGGTTTCATTTCATGTGATTGCTAAAAATAAGGTTAAATGGGGCAAGACATATGAGCAAAAAGTATAAATAAGCCAACAGTTGACTATCTAAACCACTTTAGTTGGAGGTCACCTAAAATATCGCTAATAATCCCTCACTGCGGAGGAAAACTGTGTGCACAATTACTTTAAGTACAGTGGGTCAAAGCTGAAGCAAGAGTTAATTGGCATTTCTCATCCAAATAACTTTGACTAACCAGTGTTCCCTCAGCATTTAGCTCAGTGAGTACAGTGTTTTTACCTCAGATAGAAAAGATGGTCAGAGCTGCGGACATAAAAACAAAGCTGTAATAAACTTTAGTAGCTGTACAAACAACCCAGCTGTCAAACGTGTGCAAATAAAGCAATCTGACGCATCTCAGTGGTGGCGAGAGGCAGACAACAGACACAGAGCTGCTGTTGACTCTTAGTGTGACTGTAAGTACAAGAAAACATTTCATTCAGTGTTAAACATTGATGGATTACTGAACGAGCCTACCAGGCACAGACCCAGGGGCCCAAGTGTCAGGACCCCCCTGACCTTCACTTGTCAAACGTCAAATTAGGACATACCAACCAGGAAGAGACTGAAAATGACCACGAAGACACAAAAATACCACACAGAGATGCAAATGAACTGCAAAGAGACACAAAATAACCACAAGAAGATCAAAAACAGCTGCAAAGAGACACAAATGGCCACAAAAAGGCACAAAACAAAGAGCAACACAAAATCACGTAAAAGAGAAATGACACAAAACAACCACAAGGAGACACAAAATGACCACAAAGAGATACAAAACAACAAAATGATGCCTAACGACTACAAAGCACAAAGTCTATTTGTCTTGCTCCTGTGTAGGAGAGGTGGTGGTGCCCTTTGCACATCTGTGCCCAGGGGCCCATTGCCTTAAAATCCACACATGGTGTTAACATCCATAAATACCTGCAGTCCAGTGCGTCACTATTCTTGTTAGGGTCTGTAAACATAAATCTGATCAAAACTATTCCAGTACAATCAGTTTTAGCAGATAACCAGAGAAAAGAGTAAGATCCCCAAATACTTCAAGAGTCAGAAGTCAAACTCACCATCCACCATGTCTTGGCAGTGACATCATAGCACAGTTGCCACTTCACCGAGCTGTCTGCCTCTCCGCAGCCTCCTGGTGTGGCTGACATCGCCATGACAACAGACTGGAGCCGTCAAAGTGTCAAACGAAGATGACTTTTGGAGGAGAAAAACAGGATTTGTGGTAAATCCAAGAGATACCAGTACGGTGTTGTGATTTTCCTGCTTTTTTACTCCTTCTCTTGGTATTTCTGTGCCTTTCTCAAGTTTGTTGGACAGAATCAGTCTCTGTCCTGTGTGAGTTCAGTCCCAGTCCCTGTAGATCCCAAACCCGGTAGATCGCAGTCCCTGTAGATCCCAGTTGTAGTTTGTCTCTGATTCCTTACACAAAGCAAATGCTCTTTAGAGGTGCATTTTCCCTCCAGCCTCAAAAAATGAAGGTCTCTCATGTCATACTTCCAGTCAAATAAAATGAATTTACATAGACTGTTATGTGAGTGAACATTTTAAGATGCGTCTGTGCTCCTGGTTGGACACATTAATCCAGTCTTACAAACTCCGACAACAAGTTATTCACTCAGAGCAGTTTTAACCACAAAGGCTACACAACCTAAAACATACCTTTGAATTACAGAGCCATCTGTTGCCTGATCCGGCTCCGTTTCTCCTCTCAGTCCTGCTGGACTCCCACTGAGTCAAAACACTTCCAGGTAGAGACTTTTATACAAGTCCCAGTCCATCATGTGGCCCACTTCTAGCAGTTCTGCCTTCGTGCACCTAAGCTGTGGTCCACCTGTCTCCCACAGCCTCCAGTAAATCCTCTTTACACAACAGTTGCAATCAAAGCTTCATGCCGCAGCTAAAATAAAAGTCACCTGAATTGTTTCAGTTCAAGCAAAAGACATACTGCTTCTGTTAATTAGGGCTCCTCTGATCATCCCCGCTCTGCGCTTGAGTCTTGAGTCTTGAGTCCTGATTAGATCCCAATGTCCCAGCACCTGTCCAAAAGTGTCTTTACACAGGGACTCCCAGTTTAAAAAGTCCAATCAAGCTCCAGTCTCTCTATCTTATTCAAAGTGGACAAAAGCACCAACCACCAACCAACCAAACCAAACCAGACAGCCACCCCCTCGCTTGATTCCACTGAGTGGGCCGTCACTCCAAAGAGGCGGATTAGGAAGTAGTAGACACACACGGGCACACACACACACACACACACACACACACACACATATACATCAAATGTTTCTCATGGGGACTCCTGTGGCTGGTAAAATAAGAGTTTGATCATATATGGTTAAAACACAAATAAGGTCAAACCTGTTTTTATCATGACATGGTCTGTCTGTCTGTCTGTCTGTCTGTCTGTCTGTCTGTGACTCAGTGCCCGTTTTAAAATAATGACAATGACCTTTCTCAGTTTGTCCCTCACTTGCGCTCTTTCCCTCCTTCCATCTTCCTCACACCCTCTGAACCAAAAGGGTTCCACAGGGGACCTTGCGTACTTCTGTGACTTTGGACCATTGAAGAACCCTTTATGGTGCTGTTGTGAACCCTTAAAGAAAACATGAGGTGCTCTGAATAAGCAGAGCTTTTTCCAGTAATACACAGTCAGGAACACACTCAAATTTAGATTTCCCTTTTTATCAGTCTACTACTCTATGCACTACCACTACTCGCAATCCGAGATCGTCACCTGCTTCGAATTTTAACACTCCATTGAACAAGTGTTATCAGTGGTTATGAGCCTGATAGATATTATCAACCACTGTTTATTCAGGGAAAACTGACTGAGCATTAAGCTCTTTTACAGCATCACCACATTCTTTATGATGCCCTACAAGTAGGTTCAGAAGGCCGTTATCAGCCCATAAAATGCTTGTGTATATTGTTAGTCAGTGACATCTAGTGGCTGTAATAATTATGATGGAAACAAAGGAGAAAATCAGATGACATAGTATAAAGAGTGAATAAAGAGTATAAAGAGTGATCAATTCAGGATGGTGGATGGGTTAAACAAACCAAGGACTTTTACCCAGGAGACTGCTGTTGGTGTCCCGTGTGAAACTAAAAGTCAACGCTGACACATTATAATTCACGTCACGTCACGTCACGTCACGTCACGTCATGTCACGTCACATCATGAAACCTAATGAATCTGATAACAGCCTTCTGAACCCACTAGAAGGTGTAGCGTGACCCTTCCAGTCCACATCTATGAGGCTGATAGCCACTGATAACGCCCATTCAATCAAGTGATAACATTCAAAGTTTAACAAAAAAAAAAAAGCTTAAAGGAATACTTCAAGTTTTTTGGAAATTATGCTTCTTTTTGAGAGCGAGCTAAAAAAATAGATATGAATCAGTGTGTGTAAAAATGGACCTGCATTTGTACAGGGCCTTCCTAGTCATCCGACCACTCAAAGCGCTTTTTACACTATGAGTCACATTTACCCATTCACACACACATTCATACACTGGTGGCTGAGGCTACTACACAAGGTGCCACCTGCTACTCACTTTTTAACACACTGACACCGATGAAAGCATCATCGGGAGCAATTTGGGGGTCGGTATCTTGCTTTGAAATGCAGACTGATTAACATGTTGCATCTTTTTGTGTACACACACAATCAGAAATGTAAAAATGACAGTTTTCTTTAAGGCAAAGTGATGTGCTGAAACTATTTCTTAATAATCAGCAGTTTCCAGCCAGTTCTCTGCTACATCTCCGCTGGTTGCCTGGCAACCTCATGCCTCAGACTCTGGGAAGTCACTCCTGCCGGTCTTTACACTTTTTTACACTAATTATTCCTTTAAAGGACAGTTAACTCCAAGATCAAAAATACATATTTTCCCTCTTGCCCGTAGTGCTATTTATCAGTCTAGATTGTTTTGGTCTGAGTTGCCGGGTGTTGGAGATATCAGCCGTAGAGATGTCTGTCTTCTCTAGAAAATAATGGAACTAAATGGCATTTGGTCATCAATCTAGATAGATAAATATCACTACAGTTAAGAGAAAAAAAAAAATTTTTTGGGTCTCTTTAATCGAACCACAATGACCCATTCTCCCTGAACTTAACGATAGTTAATTTAACCCAAACCTAACCTTAACCTTTCACTAACCTTAACCAGGTACAAAACCAAATGTCTAAATCTAACTTTAACCAATAGTGGCAGATCAGACAATGCTCATATTTTTTTGTTACAGTGACTGAATGATGCTGGTAAATTATGTTGTCCTGTCAGTAGATCCAAAAACTCTTATGTAATTTGATTATTCCAGCAGGAATGTAACAGTTCCTTGTAAACTAACCCAGCACATTGCCTTTACCCTCAGCAGAGAACCCTTGTGTGGAGGACCACTGGTTTTTCAGGGTGTGGTAACAGTGTGGTCAGGTTAGTGTCTATGTCAGCCCACAGAGCTAGAGCCTTACAGCTGACGGCTTGAGGTCTCTGGATCAGACCAACCACAGCCCACTGTGGAGAAGGTCAGGACTCCTCCACCAAATGTCACACTGCTGTTTTAGGCTTGCCTTTAACTGGCATCATTATTTATGGTAGCATTGCTCTTCATTGTTCTTTTTTGGTGGATTTTTAGATTCCATTTCTGCTGCAGGACTGAAACTTTGGCGTAAGGGTGTAGTGATGTGAAACAACCCACCTCCCACCACACACATGCACATAAACTAAAACATAATCTTATAATTAGTAGTCCAATCAATCAACTCCCGGCTCCCACCCCCCCAGTTAATTAGCAATTAACCTCCCTCAGAGGTGTAAACATCCAGCCAATCAGGCCTAAACACAGCAGCTCCAAGCCAATCACAGTGTTGGTCCAGAAGAACAACAGGACATAAAGAGAGAAAATTACAGGACAGAATACACACACTCACACACACACACACACACACACACACACACACACACACTCCATTACCGAAACCCCTGAACAGACCTCACACTTACTGAATGACAGAGCAGAACAGCCCTCTCTCCTCTCTGCGGCTTCAGAATCTGCTGTGCTTTTTCTGTCAATGTTCAACCTTTACCCAGCGCTGCTACTGCTACACTCCCAGCCATCATACATACGTGCTGCATAAAAATAGTCTTTTCAGAGTTTAATTGGAACAGATGCATTTAGTCAGCAAACTTTGACATCATGAAGCTGTACTTTTATGATGTATGTTTAACACAATGTTGATTGTCATATAATGAGAATCAGCTTTATAAGCAAAATGTGTGTATACATACATGGAATTTGACTCTTGTTTTACATAGAAATAGAAATGCAGGTAAAAACAAGGACTGCAATGCAAAACTATGTAAACATAAACATTAAGTGGCCAAATCTGGCCCACCATAGGGTGCTGGGTGGCCCACCAACCATTTTGTAATTCACAATGAGAATAAACAGATTTACACTGGGAAATTATTTTGTGCTTTGAATGTAAATAAGGTGTCAGAGTGCTTAAACAAGCATAAAAATAAAGTTTGTTCCTTAAAAAAAAAAAGTGCCGGGTGACTACCGCCCCAGCAGAGGTCTGGGCCAAAGCCCAAATGTCTTCAAATCTGCCACTGTACACCTGAACTGTGTGGGGCTGCTGCGACTGGATTTGCCTTCTGACAAATATGAGTGAGGACAACAAATCTTGAAAGGTTGAAAACAGGCAATTCATTTATTGTATATATACTGATAAATATTTTTAATGTTTATTTAATAGCTGCTCTCCTGTCATTTTTCAAAAGTGGCCCCCGGGCAAAGCAACTTGAGTATCCCTGTTACAGACTGTGCTCATTAAGCTGATCCTTGTGTAATTCAAAGGCATCCTTAGGTCCTTGCTTTGGAGAATTTGGTATTTGATTTATAAATGGTATTTTGTCGGAATCAAAAGATGTTTTAAATATGTTGCACAGAATATCAAATACTTTTATTTTAGTATCTAATTTGGTATGTTTTCAACTATATATTGTACAGGAAGGTCACTGGTTTCCAGCCTCTGATCTCAGTTAAGCATAAAGCACATGGCATCTTTGACAAACTGGCAGAGGAACAGTGGATCTGTTCAAATAAACACAAGAAATTGGCCAAGGTAGCAGGTAATCAAAACACATTAAAATGCAATAAATACAACATATAAATCGACAATTAAACAACAACTATTCAAACATAGTGGCCTCTCAAGAAAAACAAGCACATGTCTCTGTCACCACATTATGATGCCCTTAAATTCATTGATGGGTATAAGTGTTTCTAATCTTAGATCTTTTTGAAGATTGCTCCATGTCCAAGGTGCATGGTAGGAAAATGCAGTTTTCCCAAGATCTGTTAAAACCCGGGGTACATTTAAATGCAACCACCTGGAGGAACGTAGCTGGTAACTACCACAACTGACACACAGAAGGGTGCAGAGGTAGGCTGGAGGTTTGCCCATTATTGCTTTATAGATAAAAATATATTAATGCTGTTGTCTGCGAATGGTAAGTGACATCCAACCCACCAAATAATAAAGAATGCAGTGATGAGTAAGGGACTTTGCATTTGTAATAAAATGTAGAGATGCGTGGTACACTGAATCAAGGCTACGTAAAATGGAGGAGGTTGCATGCATATACAATATGATCCTGATGATTGGCAGGATCTGGGGTGAAAGGAGAATCTGGTAGACAGATAGAGAATGACGGTTTTTATAGATGGAAATGAGGCTGAAAGGTGGGAAAGAGAGGCAGAATGTGACATGAATAGTTGCAGCCGAGGCGGACATTGTGACAACAGTAGTTCTGTATAATATCATGGGAGGGGAACAGAGTATTACAGTGCATTTAATGGAGCAGCAATAATCTAAGTGAATGAACAGATGAGAGACGAATGAAAGGACCAGACAAATGTGTGGAGCTCAGCTAGAGGGATCAACAACATTTTTACAACAGATATTCCCTCATTTGGTGTTTTGATGGTGGTGAGAGAGAGTGCTGTCTCACAGGATCCACCACAGGTGATAAGTTGGGTTGAGATCTTGTAACCATGAAGGCCACATAATACAAGTCACATCATATTCAACCTCATCAAACCATTCAGGGAGCTTGGAGGTTTCATTTATGTTTTTTCCTGAAATGTTCTGTTTATGAACTTCCAATCTGGTCACAGGTTTCTGGTTTCAAATAAATTTATGTGAGATAAAAATACAAGCTTATATTGGAGGTGGTTTTATTAGAGTTTTGGTAGTGGGTCACAACACATGACTGAACTAAGAAAACATAATACATGTTACAAACAGCTCGACAACTGGAGCAGCAGTGATGCGAGTCATTTTATCTTCTGTGTTATGGGCCCCTCTGGTGGTGACAGGGAACTAGAGCAGTTAATCAATGTGGCGCTGATACATTCAAGACTCCATGTATTTTATAAAAAGCAAATAACATTTTTTCCTGGCTTTAAAAGAAAAAAAGCGCAACAGAGACATTAATAAAGGCTCTCATTAAACTCAACATGACAAAAACGAATATAAAGCTGCCATGTTGTTCAGTGAAAAGAGCATCTGTTGAACAGGTGACGTGGATGTGATGACAGTGGCTCTCTCTAGTGCGGCTTCTACAGATTGGTTTGTTTGTTATCACCTTCCTCCATCTCTACAGCCTTGTTGTCATAACCACAACTCTCTTCATTGTCCCTGCAACACAAGACAACAACAACAAGCACACAGGTTATTTTATAACTTTCACATGTTTTACTTGCAGTTATCTGGCAGTTCAGTTAAAGTGAGTCATAAGCACGAATCCTGATGCAAGACCAGAGTGGAGGTGGTAAAAGTCGACATTTCTTTATATGTGGGCACCACCATGACTTACTAAACAACAAAAGAGAGGCTTTGTTGGATCCATCAGCTATTCATACTGTGCTTCATTTAGACTGTCTTCAGTCAACAAACAGCTGTTAGCCTGAGCTGGCTCTGACAATCATTTAGAGTTCCCTGTATCTGCTGCACATGTGACATTCAAGGCCACAAAGGGAAACTCAGTTCACATGATGTTAATGTTTCTCAGCATTAATTCCTTGGACCAAGAGTGTGAACCAGATGTTGTGCAGTGTTCTACACATCTGTCACATCTTCTGTATGTTTTTAAAAGTGGGAATCACAAGTCCATACAGTCATCGAAAAGCAAAACATATTTTCTTTTTTCCTACACAATTTACTCAACAGTGAGGTGCTGTGTGAAATGTGGAAAGTGTGTGTGTGTGTGTGTGTGTGTGTGTGTGTGTGTGTGTAGCTGACCTGTTCTTCCTGAGTAATCTGCGAACGATCAGGATGGTGAAGACAATGAAGAGGAAACCGACCACAGCTGTCAGACCCACCAACCAGGGCTGAAGAGTCACTGTCTGCGATCCTGCTGCTACTCGCAAGCCAGTCCGTGCACCTGAACACACACACACACACACACCCTATTAATTAAGCATATGTGGTGTATGTGTGTGCAGCACTTTAAACAGATCACTGTATAATAAAATGGGAGCTGATAGTGCACCAGTTATATCACAGCAGATAATAAATGCACTGCCATATTTGAGATGAGTGCATTTCTTTTTGTCTTTGAGCCATGTTGAATCTCAGTCTTTAGAATGAGCTGAGGTTTTGAGCGAAGGTTCAAGAGAACATTCTCACAACTTTCATACCAACAGTGGCTCTAATACACTGGCAGGTTGAAGAAACAGTGTGTAAGATTTAGGAAGATTTAGTGGCATCTAGTAATGAGGAGTGCAGACTGCATCCAGCTGACGCTTCTCCCAGTTAAAATTCAATCAGTGTTTGTTGTTCAGGAGGTTTTTACTGGGAGCTTAATCATCTGCAGAGGTCTCTCCTTTTATAAAACAAGCGGAGCAGGTGATTAAAACCAGTAAAAACACTGAGTTAAGCAGTTTCATGTTACAAAAGTCAGTGTTTTTCAGAGACTGTCATCACAGAGGGGCTTTTAACCGTGACATGAATGGCCCTTATTTGTCCATTCTGGGCTATTGTAGACACATCTCCATAGATGAGGGCCCGCTCCCTATGTAAATATAAACTGCTCATTCTAAGGTAACAAAAACACAATGGTTCTTATTTTCAGGTGATTATACACTTAACAAAACCTACTTGTCATATTATGTTCCATTTCTTGCAACATATCTCCCTAAATCCTACACACTGAACCTTTAACAACAAAGAGAAACACACACAGATTCAGCTGCCAATGGGGAACACACAAACACATACAGATAAAAATATAACTACAAATTTATAGATTCATATATTGAGAGATGGAACAGAATAGAAAAGTTGTACCTTTGTTAGCTGAGCAGCTGGAGGCAGACAGCAGCACACACAACACAAGGAAAGACAAATACATCCTGAATAAACCAGAACGAGTCGAGTCAACACACCAGGACTGGACCTTCAGCTCCACTGGACCACTGAGAGAAACACACACAGCTCACTCTAATTATGGTCAAAGTTCACAGTCCAGAGGGAGGTTGTCACAATATGAAATATGGCAGTGTGTGTGTTATCTGCTGTGTTACTCATCAGCCAGTTCCTGTATATTACATGCTACATAACATGTAGAAGAACACAAGAAGAGTTCACAAGCTCTGGTGGTCTGATATCTGTTAGAACCTAGAGTGATTAAATTTCCATCAATAACTTGTTCAAACATCCCAGATAGGACGCGTGTTAATTCACACTATCACACATAGCCCAGAAGTTCGCTTGAACTCTGGATCATTGTATCACTACCACAGGTCAGTGTGAGGGGCTGTATAAGCCAGGTAGTGCATATTATTATTTTGGTTACAGTAAGATGGCAGGTGGCAGGTGACATGTGATAAATACAGTCTGCAATGTAGTCTGCAATCATAAAGGCCCTCAAACTGGAAGGCCTTTAACTTAGAGCCACTGCACAACACTGACCTTCAAGATTATGTAGTTAATAATTACGTAATTAGAGGCAGTTGCCCAGTTGGTGATTCAGCCTTGTGTACACTGGTTAAATGCACATATATTCACAACACATTATCTTATAAAGTTCACCATATTTTGTGTATTTATCAGTGAATGAGTGAGAAAAACAAATCATGATCAACCTGGTAATGAGTGAACTGGAGGACTACAGCCAGATAGTCCACAGGAGATAATAATAAGGCCAGATCCTCTGTTAATCATTACATATTGATTAGTTCCTAATGGACATGTTTACCACTTTCTTAATGAACTGTTCCTGATTAGCTCTGAATCATGTTAGGTAACTTTCCATTTACTTACTTAAAAATGACTCACAGCTTTTGTCTCTCCAGCACAATGGTACATATTACAAGGCAAGGTCAGATAACACATTGAGCAAAGCGGTGCATGTGAAGACCTCAGGTTTATTATGTCACAATTTGTGATCATTTGAAACCTTGTGCAGTTGCCTAATGGTTTGTTTGGTAATATGATAACACACAATATAGCCTCAAAAGCCCCTAATCTTTTAGGCTTGCAAAATCTCTTTAACTTTGTCATTCAGATAACACATGTCCATGTTTTTTTATCAGGCTATGCTATTCCCAAAAGAAATCTAATATAACTGAGTAAATATTGAAAGCCACATTTACTTGGCATGTAGCTGATCTGTCTGCTAAACATACACTTTGTGATCTCTTGTGAAATGAGTCATCCTCAACATTTGTTGTGTGATAATTTCAGAATGATGACGAATATTGGAGAACAATTAGATAAAAAAAAATAGGATGTAGGCTACACAGGATGACTTTTTTACTTGGCAATTATCATGTTTTTCCCAGATGATGTCCAGATTTTTGGGCACTCTGTTATCTTAAATTGCTTGAAGTTAGTGCATACAGCTGCTGTTAATGGGGGGAAAAGTATCCCCAGAGGAGCATTTGTCTGGCTCCGCTCCTGCTGGAGGGCCCACAAGTTTTTTTGAACCTCACCATTGTCTACTAATTGTTGCAGCATTAATAGTTACGATATAAAGTTAATCAATCATGTAGTATAATGTAAAGTGCCGCTGTCGTGGAATCTTTGACCAAACCCCGGTTTACTTCTCTCGAAACGCTCGGGTGCACTTCAGAATAAAAGCAGGTAATGCTACTGCTACTAATCTGCCAGAAATAATGTGGGTCGGGAACTGCTTTTTAAGGGTTTCGTGTTTTTTTCTTAAATCGCAACAAATTAGTTGGTGTCGAGTGAAAGTACAGCCCTTGCTAGTTAGGAGTATTTTGTGTAGTTTTGTGGCAAGTCTGATTGTGTTGGAAAGATACTGCTTTTATTCTGAAGGACTCTGGACGGAAGTGTTGCTGTTGTTGCTGCTGGCGGGCGGAAGACAGTTGGGGTGTGGAGGTGGAGGTAAACACTACTCCCAGCAACATTTGACGGACTGTTGGGAGAATGTCTCGGTTTAAAAAAGCGGGTCAGGTGGACTCTCTGGCGGGCTTCAGGACGGAGAAGAAGGAGCCGACCGTCCCTCACGGTCTGCTGAAGGCAGCCAGGAAGAGCGGCCAGCTCAACCTGTCCGGCCGAGGGCTAACAGAAGGTAACTTTACCTCGTTAGCTGTTAGCTACTGGTTACAGTTTCACTCATAGACATATATATGGTTTCACTGACAGTAGAAATGTTCACATTAATTTAGGTCCAAATGGTGCTGAAATATGTAAGCCTAGATATAACGCTTGGAGCGAAATACAAAAAGAAAAAGGACAGTGTTTACAATATAAGGTAGATATATTAATATACATTTCTCATAATATTGCAGCTATTTTTTTTTTTGGTGTAACGTTTTTCACCCTGTTTTTGAGAATGACTGAAAGTTTTTGTCCAATGTAAACTATGCTGGATGAGTATGAACATAAAATTAAAAAAAAAAAAAACTTATGTTCAAGCACGCATAGTAGATATAGAATAGAATACAAAGCTTTTATTATCATTGTATATAGAATATAAATCGAGATTAGGAGTGCTAACGTTATATCTGATTAGGTGCTAACTAGTCATTGAAACAAGTAAGTTAAGTAAAAAATAGACAACATAATCATTCATAAAATAGGAAATTAATAGTGTAAAAATGTGCTGTATCAAGCCATTGTAATGTAAAATCAATAGTGGATTGCACTTGATATTAATGGATTGCACCTGAAGAGGAAAATTATTTAACAGGTAAAATCTTTGAGTTCATTTGTGCGTGACTGTAAGCTCCCATGACTCCTACCAGAGGGCAGGAGAGAGGACAGTTTGTGACCAGGGTAGGAACAGACTTTAATAATTTTCTTGGCTCTGCAGAGGCACCGGGAGCTGGAGATATTCGTCAGAGAAGGCAGAGGGCAGACAATGATTTTTTCTGCCATTTTTATGAACCATAACCCATATGCTCTAGACTAGATGACGTGCAACTACATTGGTGCTTTCACTCTGACTGCAGTTGATGTTCGGCCTTGCAATAGATTAGTGGTAGATCAGATGAATGTAACTTTAACATACTACACCAATCAGCCTAAATATTATAACCATTGACAGGTGAAGTGAATAACACTGATCATCTTGTTACAGTGCAATGTTCTGCTGGGAAACTTTTGGTCCTGGCATTCATGTGGATGCCACTTGACATGCACCACCCACCCAAACACAGCTGCAGACCAAGTATCCCCTCTAATGGGAAAGGCACTCCCTGATGGCAGTGACCATCTAGCAGGAAATGCACCATGCCACACCACAAAAACTGCTCAGTAATGGCACGAGGAACTTGAGGAAGAGGCCATTCTGATCGAGCATCTGTGGGACCTGCCAGTACCCCTCCTCACAACTGGCAGGTCTCAAATGATCTGCTGCCAATGCCCTGGTGCCAGACACCACAGGACACCCCCAGAGGTCCTGTGTCCATGTCTTGGCATGTTAGGGCCTAGTCTGCTCCATGAAATCGGGGTCTGGGGAAGCTGAAGGCCAGGTTGATGTCATGAGGTCTTTGTCATGTTCCTTGGGCCATTCCTGAGCAGTTTTTGCAGTGTGGCTTGGCACATTGTCCTGATGGAGGAGGGCTACTGCCATCAGGGAGTGCCTTTCCCATTAGAGGGGATACTTGGTCTGCAGCTGTGTTTGGGTGGGTGGTGCATGTCAAGTGGCATCCACATGAATGCCAGGACCAAAAGTTTCCCAGCAGAACATTGCACTGTAACAAGATGATCAGTGTTATTCACTTCACCAGCCAGTGGTTTTAATGTTGTGGCTGATCGGTGTTTACAGTGTATATAAGACTTTCAACAATGAGTAATAGTGCCACCCCACTGTGTCTGTTCTCCTGCTGTCACTTTGCCTTTTGTGTGTTTCAAAGGGATAAAAATGGAAAAATATCTGCCTCAGAGATTATAAGGACATTTACATCTGCATTCACTGCAGCATTTATTTTTTATGCTTTCTGACCATCATTGATCCAGATCCTATTTTAGTCTTCCTAATAGCTAAAAGAAGATGAGTGGCAGTAAAGAAAAAAATAATTCTGAATAATGAATTCCCCTTCTGTAACAAATACATAAAGTGGCAGACAGTAATATCACTGCTGGAAACCCAAGCACACTTCTGCGGTTGGGGTCTAGTCAGTGTTGTAAAGCAGCCATGTGACACTTGTGCATAATGTTGATGCTGAAAATCTTGTTTTGTTTTTTTTTCTCTTTAACCAGCTAAACATGTATGAGTGTGTGCGTAATAACCATATTAACACATGCCTCAGTCCCTCAGAACGTTTATCGTCTGAACGTCGACACACCAGAGGAAGCACAGCAGGATGTGTCCTTCGGAGCATCAGATCGCTGGTGGGAACAGACTGACCTCACCAAACTGCTGCTCTCTTCCAATCAGCTCACACAACTGTCTGATGACATCAGACTGCTGCCTGCACTCACTACACTGGATGTAAGTAACTACAGCTCAGTCAGTAAGAAGCAATAAGTAAGTAAGAAGTAGTACACATCGTCATCTCCCACCAGTCATGGGTTTCCGTGAATTTATGCTGGTCGTTGTTATGTCTGCCTCTGAGTAGCTTGAGTAAAAGTCTCTTTCAGGTTACCGCAGCTTCTGTTGGAGGAAAACTGACTTAATCAACTAATTAAGAACAAAACTGAACAACAAAACATTTTTGAAATCGTGTAGAAATGGAAACTCATTTTAACTGGTGGATCCAAAATCACATTTGAAATTAGAAACAGGTTACTGCCAAGTATGTTTCACATACAAGGAATTTGGCTTGGTGTTATGGTGCTTAACAGTAAATACAGTGAGAGAAAACAAAAGATACAAACAAAAAAAATAAAAGTATGTGCAATATATCTGTTTTAAAAATAATTAAGAGCCACGCAATTAATGTAAACAATTTGTGTACAAGATGGGAGGCGTCAGCCACAGTCTTTCCTGGCGGTTCTAGAAGTACAGGTCCTGGTGGGATGGCAAATTGCAGCCAATCATCTTCACTGAAGAGCAAATGATTCGCTGCAGTCTGCCCTTGTCCTTGGCAGTGGCAGTGGCATACCAGATGGTGATGGGGGAGGTGAGGATGGACTCCATGGTGGCGGTGTAGTAGTGCATCAACATTGTCTTTGGCAGATTGAACTTCTTCAGCTGCTGCAGGATGTGCATCCTTTTTTTTTTTTGATGAGGGAGCTGATGTTCAGTTCCCACATTAGGTCCTGGTGATGAGGAGACTCGTTGAATGGGGAGTCACACAGGGCGATGGGGGGCAGTGGGGATGCGTTGTGGATTAAATTGACCCAGAGATAAAGTGGTGTCAAAATGATAAATGTTACTGATGTCTCATAGTAGCATTTATCATTCTAGCTGTTAAAACTAAAATGTTATCATTTGCCCTGGCAGCTCCACGACAACCAGCTGAGCAGTGTACCCAGTGCTTTGGGAGAACTGCAGGAGCTCCAGCAACTGCGACTCAGGTACACACGCAAACACACACACACACACGCACACACACACACACACACACACACAAAACCAAGATCCATCATGACATATAAATAAGGTTTCTATGAATGCGAATCTGCCGAGCGCTTTTATTTGTATTGAAACACTTGCAGCACCCACCACAGGGTGTCACAGCTCTAACTGGTCTAATTATCTGGCAGCAGCATTAAGCTCTTTTTGTGGGACGACATTCTAATGAGTGTTTGTTCTCCTGTGTGGTCAGTCATAACCAGCTGACATCACTGCCAGCGGAGGTGTGTACTCTAAAGAACCTCTGTAGTCTCACTCTCCAGAAGAATCTGCTGGAAAGCCTGCCAGAGGAACTGGGACAACTGGAGAACCTGACCCAGCTGGTAACTAACACATACTGTGTGTAGTGTATTACACTCCCATTCTGTTGTGCTGTGTGATGGGCTGACGGAAGCGTCCTGTCTGTTGTGATCGATTAAAGGACCTGTCCAACAACCATCTGAAGGGCCTGCCCTCCAGCCTGGGAAGTCTCACCTGTCTGCAGACACTGAACCTGTCTCACAACAAGCTCAGCTGTCTGCCTGACAGCGTGGCCCAGCTCACAAGTAAGATCAGCTGTGTTGTGTTTCAGCTTCTCTGCTTCTTTGCATGGCTGCTTTTCACACCTGAAGAGTGGCCTTAATTTATCTTGACATCTTTTTTGAAACAGGTTTAGATTTACGAAAGGGCTTTATTTCTGCTTTATGCTGTTTTTATATGTTATCATACTTTAGTGTGTTTTTTTCTTGCTTTAATTTGCTGGCAAGACTGTTTGCTGTTAATGCGAACTCACAAGGTCTTCAATGTTTACCTGTTGTCTTGAAAATATCAGTATAGTGTCCATTTGCACAGCCCTGATTCAGTCAGAGGTCATGTCGTACTCATCACTCTGGTGCTCTCATTTTAAACCAAATACTGTACATTTCTGTTTTTTTATGCCTTTGCACCACCAACAACCATGGCCAGAGGCATCATGTTTTCAGGTTGTCCATCCGTCAGTTTGTCTATCCTTTTTTTTGTGAAAGCGATACCTCAGGAACCTCTCAAGGGAAGTTCTTCCAGTTTGGCACAAATGTCACTGTGACCATACCAAACAAGTTTTTTGCCATTACTCATCAATTAATGCCCTAATTATGACAAAATGGGATAAAATGAAAAAGTAATGAAATTTTTATCTCAAAGGTCAAAGGTCAACTTCATCACAACATCATAATGTTCTGCAAAAACACTTTGCTGGCAATTATTCATCGTCATATCTTAGGAAGAGAAGAGGTGACATTTAACAGATACTGAACTGGTGACACTAATCCTTGGCGTCCATCTTGAAACTGCTGATTATATAGATCCTTTGTGCTGCTGCTTTGAAGCTGTGTGTGAAGTAGGGCTGGTGATATGGAAAGACTCTCAAATCTACATATTTTTAACCCTTGATGTCAATATTACAGTGATAATGTGGGGTTGACTATTGGTAATTTTGCAGAATATTTACAAAGAGAGATATTTTTATCAATAATCATCAGTAATGTGGATAAAGTGACTAAGTGGGTAAAGGCAAATTATAGAACAGCTAGAACAGTTTAGTAAGTTCAGAAAATTAGATCACTTTACTGTATTGCAGCCTTAAAAAACAATACTTTTGATGTTACAGTGTGTAAGTCTCATATCTCAATATAATATCAACATATTGCCAAGCCCGAGTGTGAAACATCCATGTTTCACCCAAAAATAAACTTAATTTCATTAAATTCCCTCACAGTCCTCACTACTTATATTATACAAGTCTGGACACAAATGGATGCAAACTGCAAATTGACTGGTTGGCAAAAGCACACAAACGCAAGGCTGTTATTCTGTTTGATATTTGAGAAGCTGCTTTTAATGAAACGTAACACTTCCTGTACACATATAACATTAGAAGCCTTTCAATGGCTAAAAGGGCTCAGTCCCTTCTTTTCTTGCCAGGCTTTTAATTTGAAATATGTGCAAACACGGTAAAGTTTCAATGTCAGTACTTTAACAGCAGTTGCAAAAAAGAAAATGAAAGACGAAGTGTTTGGAGATAATTAGTGAGTGTGAAGAGTCTTTGTGTTAAAAACAGAGAAAGCGTGAGCAGCAGAGTGGTGAGAACAACATGGCTTTACACTACACTGAGAGACGGTCATCAGTGTCCATCTGATTGAGGTCTGACTTTACTTGACAGGTGTTAAGCTGTTGGACTGCAGCAACAACCAGCTGACTGACATTCCCGCCAGCATATCAGAGATGATCGCTCTGGAGCAGCTCTACCTTAGACACAACAAGCTCCGCCTCCTCCCAAAGCTCCCTGCACCGGCGCTCAAGGTAACCATAGCAACATGAGAGTTTCCCTAGGTGAAAGGCTCATTTGTGGTGTGGTTAATGCTGACTGAACTTTCTGTGTGTTTCTGAAACATTTATGTCATTATAATGAAGTATGTGTGTGTGTGCGTGTGTGTGCGTAGGACGTGTATGTCGGGAACAACCAGATTGAACAATTGGATGCGGAGAACCTGGCCTGCCTGACAGCCATTTCTTTTCTAGAACTTCGAGACAACAAGATCCAAACCCTCCCTGAACAGATCACCTTACTGAGCACGCTCACACGCCTCGACCTGACCAACAATGATATTGGCACGTAGGTCACCAGCATCATCACACTAGTTAATTGTTTGTGTGCAAACATTCAGTCAGTAACCAGTATAACCACTCTCTTACCAGTCTCTCACGCACTCCTACTTTATTTTGTATTATATACTGGGTGTTTTGTGATTTAATCCTCAATTCTGTCTTTGTTGTGAGTGTGACTGTGTGAGCTAACAGCTGTCACTGACTTTTCCCTGTCAGTCTTCCAGCATCTCTCAGCCTGCTGCCCAATCTGAAGGTGTTACTGTTAGAGGGAAACCCTCTGAGAGGAATCAGGAGAGACCTGCTCACTGTACGTGACACACACAGCACACACACACAGGAAAACGGAAGATAACCCAGTGTTAGTTTAGTCTGTACAAACACCATCTGAAATCACAGTATTAAGGCCCATCTACAATAAGACAGATAACAATAACTGTAAATATAAATTGTTCTAACTCCGGTGGATGGTTTCTAATTTAGAAAACACTTTTTACATCGTCTATTCTAATCACTCAGTCTGGCTGTGAAATGTTATTGTTCATCAGTGTGGGTGCTCACATCATTGTTGTTATAGCCCTTGTTTTAGTTATCTTTCTTGGTTTTCACAATCCTTGAATAGAATACACTGCGAACAGGGTTCCCACGGACATGGAAAACCTGGAAAGGTCATGGAATAAGTAAAATCCTTGAAGTTTTTTAAAAGATATTGAATTTTATTGTGTGTAATGAAACTGTTACAGTAGTCTTCTGTGGATAACCCTCCACATAATGTAAATATGTCAATATGTAACATTTTTGTCTCCCTGTGTTCCGTTATGTTAACTAGCTGGAGTGATGTTTGAAAAGAGTTTGTATCTGATATGTTTGAATAACACCACTAAGTGGGGCATGAAAAATAATGTTGTGACAGTGTAATTTAACATGTTCAGGTCATGAATCCCAAAGTTTCCTTACATTATCTCACTAATATTTTAGGTTGTAGTGCATTGTTTGAGATGGAGCAATTGACAAACGCAGCCTGTTATCACTCAGGGCACCAATCCGCACGTTGGTTTAGTTTTTAACTGCACAGTAATTCAAACAAATTAACCAACAGGCCATCCAAACTGTCGGCTGTCTTTCCCCCACTCTGGGAGCTCCACGCCTCTGTGTCCACAGGCTGCCTTTAATAATATAATTAACATTTGGAGTTAAGTTTACTATACAGTTCTCTTTGTGTTATACACCGGGGTCTCGTAATCTACACAAACTGATCAAAATGAAGTACAAATATAAAACACAATAGACTGTGGAAGTATTTGAACAGCTGGGAAAAAATCTGCTTGTTCCCAAAGCAAAGATTCAGCATGTGAACCAGTAAGGACTGATGTCTTCTAGGATAGGTTCCTTTATATGGAAAGTTTCTATCTGACAGCTTTAATAGGTATTGCTTCCCACCACAGCAGTCATACGTTAATGAGATATCTTTTGTAGATGCGGGTGATGCAGGTGCAGGTGATGGGTTTAGAGATGGTTCTGTATGTATGTGTCAGCTGGTAATGCTTATGTCCAATGTACTTACTTTTCTAACTGCTTGCACTCGTCTGCTGTTGTCCCCATCACAGAAAGGAACCAATGAGCTTCTGAAATATTTAAGAGGAAGAATTAAAGGTACAGTACATTTTTTGTGCTGATTTAAAGCCGTTTTCACCACTGACCTCACCAGGGTTGTTACCAGTGTAACTAATAAATCAACCTGAATAGAAATCTTCAAGATTCTTTACCTTTTTTTTTCTTTTCAATTAATCAAATGTTGGACATTAATAATAGGGACTATCAATAGAATAAACAGAAAGTAAAGAGCTTATATGGCATCCTGAAGTTTGTGTGTGTGTGTGTGCTTGTGCATTTGTGTGTTGCAGAGGAGCCTGAGAAAGCAGATGATGGACAGACAGCCATGACGTTACCCAGCCAAGCCAGGGTCAATGTACACAACATTAAAACTCTCAAGTTAGTGGAATACAGGTCAGTGACACACTCGTGTGGAAAACTTCATAATGAGTTATATGCTTCTCACATACAGCTGCTATCTTGTCACATACTGTGTTGAAGGAGCTGGTTGTTCCAGGTCTCTGCTTTTAAAGGGACAGTTCAACCAAAAATCAAAAATATATATTTTTCCTCTTACCCGTAGTGCTATTTATCAGTCTAGATTGTTTTGGTGTGAGTTGGTGACTGTTGATGATATCAGCTGTAAAGATGTCTGCCTTCTCTCCAATATAATGGAATTAGATGGAACTCAGCTCGTGGTGCTCAAAGTGCCAAAAAATACATTTTTGGTGTGCTTCTTTCCGGCCCATCTGATCATCTGACAATGTTGTGTTGTTGTCGTGACTACAATGTTGTCATGACTGATCAAAAAGAAAATAAAAGCTGCATAGTTGGATATTAATACATTTCAGGGTAACTGTGTGTGTTTGTGTTCAGTGAGAAGCAGGCAGATCATATTCCAGATGAGCTGTTTGATGCTGCAGCAGGTGAAAGTGTTACCACAGTTAACTTCAGCAAGAACCAGCTGACATCCATACCTCCCAGGTACACACACACATTATCATCATCATCATCATCATCACTGTTTGACAGAGATGAAAGATTGTATTGACCACAGTTTATTAACCACATGCATGTTGTGTGTGTGCAGGCTGGTGGAGTTCCTCTCCTCACTCTCAGATATCAATCTGGGTTTCAACAGACTGACCTGCTTTTCTCCTGATGTCTGCAAGTTCCCGAAGCTGACACACATCGACCTCAGGCACACACACACACACACACACACACACACACACACACACACAGGCACACAAATCAACCAACATGCATTTACAGTTCTGCTTCCACAGTATTCACATGGAGGGCTGCAGCTGACAGTCTTGGTCCAATGTGATGTCCTCACATGTCTCGTTTTGTCCAAGAGTCTGATACCCAAAGATACTCAGATTACAAAGCTGCAAACACTCCTATTGCAGAATCAAAAAAACAACAACAACAACACAAATCATCAGACCTTCAGTGTTTTGTTCATGTTTACTGCTTGCAGTCTGAATATGCAGTAAAATACTTCAAATACAGTTTGTTAGCAAATAGGAATGAAATGAGTCCAAACCAAATGTTTGTCTTTTCTAACTGTCACAATGTGTAAAACAGTCCAATTCTATACTTTATCTAAAAAACGACGGTATTGATTTTATGGAATTTAAAAGCCAAAGTTTGCCTAAATGGCACCAGAATGCATAGCACGCCAAAAAATAGCATTAGGTGACAAATACTCACTCAGTGGTCATCTGCCCTCTCGGCCCTGCTAGTCTTGGTTGTCTTCTCCATTTTATCTTCGAGATCTTGAAGAAAGTCTCCAGCACACATCCGTCCAAGTGAGAAGTTTAATTTTCATACATAGTAACACACACATGAGCTCCACCCATGCTAAAATTCATTGCAGCAGAATGATTCCGTTTTCGTTAACATCACAAGGCAATTTAAGCAAAGGCACCACCAGTAGGTGTTTGCTTTTAGCAGCTCAGGGTCTGGAGGGTCCCCGTATCCTCTGCACAGCTCATGCAGCCATAACCTCGGCTTCTCTCTGCTGCATTTCTTTGGCCAAATATTCTAGCTCAAATAAATATGGCTGAATATCTGAGTCAGCCAGCCCTGCAAAATGTATCCTCATCTTCCATTCAGGAAGAACAACAGATTTTGCAGCTGTGATTTCAGCGCTCTCAGTCAATACAACACACAGTGGCCATCAACACTGGTTGGACGTCATATAAAAAGTGGCAGATTTTTACTTTAAGAAGATCTACAGACTCGATTAGATTAGACAACTTAGAAGTGGGACTGATGTGAGTGTGATGATGATCATTAATTGTGTCACAGCTCTGAATATGGTGCAAGCACTGCAGCTCTATCCATAGAGGTCATGTCCTGTTTAAACAAAGAGAATTGAGTACAAAGTCAAAACTTTATAACAGGCACATGAAGCCATGAATGTGAGAGTATTTGATTTAGAACCAACAGTGAAGGGTTCATGTTGCACCAATGTTCTGCTTTCTTTTCTTTCAGGAATAACCAGCTGAGTGATTTACCATCTGATATGAAGAACTTAACTAAATTACGCTCTATTATCCTCAGTTGCAACAGGTAACTCTCTGATCCAAGACGTATGTGCATCAGCATTCACTTAGAGCGATTAATGAATTGTTTTTATTATGGTTATTGATACTATACTTAAACATACTGTGTAGAATCATTCAAATTGTACCAAACAAATCTGTGTGGTCTTTAGCATGATGACTTAAAAAGGCCCTTCAATCCTGTAAAGACTTAGAGCACTGTGTCAAACACTGAGCTCAAACGTGACCTCAGAGGGATCATAGTAATGAGTTTAGTGTCACTGCTGATGTCACATGGAGGTCATGTGTTCCAGTGTAACCTGTGGCTAACATCACTTCCCTCAATTGTCTCCTCCCCTCCTCTCAGCTGAAGGGGATATGAGAGAGACATAAGGAAGAGATACTGATAAAGGACACACAGCATATAAACACTCCATAATGTGTTAAAGAATTCAGTAACTCTGCAGCTCCAATAGCAGATCTATTAGGACACCAATAGATCATTAATATGTTTTATTTATTATTGAAAACAAATCAGTTAGCTGCACTGTCTTCTACAGTTTGTCCACTAAGAGTCTTTGTGCTGATCACAGGTTCAAGTCCTTCCCTGAAGTCCTCTATGAGATAGTTTCCTTGGAGACAGTGTTGCTTGGTAACAACCAGGTGGGCAAGGTGGACCCTCATCGTCTGATTAAGATGGTTAATCTGTCAACGCTGGATCTGTCAAACAATGACCTGCTGAACATCCCCCCTGAACTGGGCCTGTGTACCACCCTCAGGTATGAATTACAGTCTGCCAGATGTCCTGTATGATGTCCCAACTTGTGTTAGGCCGCAGATATACTGGCTTATTAACCACACATTTGTGCTGACAGTTTTCTGGGTTGTGAACAGAATTGGTCACATTCTTGCCTGTGTACTGTGCATGTTACTGGAGAATTCCACTAGAGGGCACTCCAGGAAATTATTTCTAGTTTAGAAATGGTGAAAATAAGATTCAAAAACCATTAACTGTAAAATCTCTATTGTTCCTCAGGTGTCTCAGTCTGGATGGGAATCCTTTCCGCACACCCAGAGCAGCCATCGTGGCCAAAGGAACAGATGCAGTGTTGGAGTACCTCCGCAGCCGCATACCTACGTGACCCCTGACCTCAGCTCAGACAGCTCCATCTCCACCCTCTCAGATATTTTCACCTTTTCTATCAGTGTTGACACTTCAATGCATCAACCAACAGCCTTGTTGTTCTTTGTGATACACAAATCTACACTTCAAATTCCACAATCCGTGTGTAAAACAGGGAGGTCATCACACTTTGCTCTTTGAGAGGCAAACCAGTTGCCAAAGTTTTCCTCTGAACTGGTTTGTGTCAGATGGATGCAATTGAATGTCTGAATAAGATGAATATTTCTGGACAATCATATATTCAATCTGATGCCTGCATGTGTGACTGAAAAGATGCCAAAGGCACTTCTCTTAATAAAGTTATTGCCAAGAATTAGGAGTGGTGTGAGTTTTATGGTAATGTAGCAACAGTTTATGTCTCAGTCCAATTTTCACAGCCTCAGTGACAAAGAGCCTTTTATTAAAATATCATCTGTAAGCAGCAATAAAACCAAAATGAGTTTTCAGAATGAGGCACAACTTTATTTATCCCGAGGGAAGTTGTTGTGCATCACTTGCAATACAAAGTAGGAAAGAGTGCGAATATGAAATATTTTTAAAGGTGCAAGTATGTGCACACAGTTTGTTTATTGGTGAGGATCTTATAGATAAATATGGCTAATATTAAATCTCAAGTACAGATTAAGTGTATTTGGATAATTTGATATGTTTATTCAAATATATTTGATTATGTCCATGATAGTGGCCATTATATCCTATGGATCAAAAAGTTGTAATGATTTGGCTCCAGGGATCTTATTAATTACTTTTAGGGCTCTTCATGGCCTGGCTCCCTACATTTCAGACCTGTTAGTCCCGTATGAACCTTTATGTAGTTTGAGATCCTCAGGCGGGGATCTTCTGTTTGTCTCAGAGTCCAGACTGAAGACCAAAGGGGACAGAGCTTTTGCCATCAGGGCCCCCAGGGTTTGGAACAACCTGCCTGAGGATATAAGGCTGTCTGAGTCACTGGCTTCATTTAAGTCTCTCCTACAAATGTACTTCTATCGGAAAGCATATCCCGACTTTATCTGAGCTGTCTGTCTATTTTATTGATCTTACTGATTTTAATGCCCATTTGTTATCTTGATTTTAACTTTGGCCTTCCTTATTTTATCTTTTACTAGATTACATTTTATGACATGTTATTTGTTTTATTCTTCTTGTGTTTTGTGTTTAGTTTTATCGTGCAGTACCTTGTAACTGTATTTTGAAAGGTGCTATATGAAATAAGTTTATTATCATTATTATTATTCATTCATTCATCTTCTAACTGCTTCATCCTCTTGAGGGTCGCAGGGGGGCTGGAGCCTATCCCAGCTGACATTGGGCGAGAGGCAGGGTACACCCTGGACAGGTCGCCAGACTATTGCAGGGCTGACACATAGAGGCACACAACCATTCACACTCACATTCACACCTATGGACAATTTAGAGTTATCAATTAACCTAATCCCCAATCTGCATGTCTGGACTGTGGGAGGAAGCCGGAGTGCCCGGAGAGAACCCACGCTGACACGGGGAGAACATGCAAACTCCGCACAGAAGGGCTCCCACACCCGGGATCGAACCGGCAACCCTCTTGCTGTGAGGCAACAGCGCTAACCACCATGCCGCCCCCATTATTATTATTATTATTATTATTATTATTATTATTATTATTATTATTATTATTATTATTATTGTTATTATTATTATTGGAGAACTCCTGCAGGTGGCAGTACTTAGAGTTGTATCTGAAGTCTGAGGCATGAAAGGTGAACAGAAATGGTGACATGACCGTGCCCTCTGGGGCCCTGTGTTGCTTGCCACACTGTCGGACATGCCGGCAGTCTAACATACTGTTGCCGACAGTCCACAATCCAAAATCTACCTTCATCACCATCAGCTTAATCCCCAGCAGGGCAGGCCAGATGGTGTTGAACGCACTTGAGAAATTTAAAGAATGTGACTCTCATAGTGCTGCCTGGCCTGTCCAGGTGGGCATGGGCAGGGTGACGCAGGAAGATGATGTTGTCTATCACTCCCACCATCAGCTGGTTACTGAAGGGGGTCCAGTGATGGTTGAACCAGGTGATGGAGATATGACAGGACCACCCTCTCCAGGGACTCCGTCATATGGGAGGTCAGGCCACAGGTCTGTATCATTAAATAATCAGCTAATTAACATTCAGCCAACTGTTGCCAGTTTTTTTTTTTTATTCACTCATTTACAAAATTCAGTTTATACACAATAAGAAATTCCTCATACTTAGTCATCTTTGTCCCTCCTGTTTGGTGAAGTGACTTGTGGTTTGATGGCCTCTTTTCACTCTCATCATCATACCTCACTGTTAAATCAGACTGGAGGATGGACACTGTCCCACAACTTTGTTCAAATGCCAACAGCTCCTATATAACTATATTAACTCTGTGTGCTGCGGCTTTGTGATTTCACCCAAACTGTGAGCTGGAGAGTACCTTACTCTGACAACAGGAGGAAATGATCTCACACATTCTTCTGCTTCTGAAACCTCTTCAATAGTTTGTAGAAATTTCACCAGAATTTTGCAATCCTGAGACCTAAATCAAGAATTTGTAACATCTGTTCTGAATATGTATCAAACTTTCAGCTCATAACACACAAAAATATTTGGCTGATTGTAAATATTTTTTTCATATCTAAGGCCATAGCAACCTAATCTTTGTAAAATGTATCACCCAGAAGATGTGAATGAATATGAATATGAAAATGAATGAATATACAGTAACATGTAGAAATATTAGAACACC
This sequence comes from Epinephelus lanceolatus, assembly GCF_041903045.1. Classification (NCBI taxonomy): domain Eukaryota; kingdom Metazoa; phylum Chordata; class Actinopteri; order Perciformes; family Serranidae; genus Epinephelus; species Epinephelus lanceolatus. Next base: position 32,748,611 of record NC_135739.1, read on the forward strand.
TATGCATGATGACAAGACCCAACAGATTAATTCATCCTTGTACTTATGAGAGCTTTAAAGTCAGGCAGAGAGACCAGTTCACATAGTTTCAACTCTTTTGTAGGTTATTCCAAGTGAGAGGAGCAGAGCACACAAAAGCTTTCTTTCCCAGCTCAGTCTGAGCACCAGGAACAGACAACAAAACTTGAGTCTTGAGATCTCAGACTGTAGCTACAGTCAGATCTCTGTTTAATCAAACTACAATGTATGAAGGGAGCTTACCCAGTAGGGCTTTATAAATTAACAAATACCAGTGACTGGGTCTGTGAAAGGTCAAAGATGTCAACCAGCCCTGGAATAAAGCGTACAGTGATGAGTGAGGGCTTTATAGTTTGTAACAAATCTTAGTGCACTATGATAAGAAGTATCTTACACGTGTAAACAATGTGCAGGTGCATTCACGTACAACAGATCACCATCATCCAGAACCGGTAAAAACGTAGCAGCAACCAGTCTTTTTCTGGCCTTAAAGGACAAACATGACTTGTTTCTGAAATAAAATCCTAACTTCAGCCTCAGCTTCTTAAGGAGATTATCAACCTTAAGTTTAAAAGAAAGGGCATCATCAAGTCAAATACAGAGATACTTGTAACAAGTGACAACCTCTAACTTCTTTCCCTGAGCAGTAAGAACATCAGGAGTGTTCACAGGCTACTTCCTAGTGTCTGAGAAAGGCCTAACCTTAGTTTTATCAGCATTTAAAACCAGCTTTAGTTGTGAAAGCTGAATCTGTATAACGTTAAAGACAGCCTGCAGTTTGGCCACAGCCTCTGTTAGTGATGAGCCAGCACAATATATCGCCGTGTCGTACACATATACAGTAAATGAGGACTATTCATATAATTGAAAATAACAGCGGACCTAACACAGAACCCTGGGGTACACCATTGCAAATACTGTATGGTTAGTAAAATAACTTGATTTATGTATGCTTTACATGAACTTTTTACCACAAAACTCTTCATGGATTAGCACCTCCTGACTTGGTATTGCAATGTAATTCGAGCATCTTACCTCCAGAATCAAAATCAGTTTTGTTGGCCAAGTATTTGACAAAAGTATTTGGATAATGTTAAAGACAGCAGAGTTTCTTTCCCTGGACTAACTGTCCTAATTTTCATTTCTAGTCTGGGTGACATTACATTCAATAAGTGCAATAACATCTGCCTATTGTTATTGATTATTATTTATTTCATTCTTATTTATGGGTGACGTGATGATTATTCTGGGTTGTCACTTGTTATTCCTTTTAACTTGCACTGTGTACAGCTGCAGCTTTTTAATGTCATTGTGCTAGTAAAATGACAATAAAGGACTTTTATTCACTGATCAATCTGTTGAAAATTTCCTCAATTAATCTATTAGTTATTCTTTCTATAAGATGCCAGAATATGGGGAACAATGTCAATCAGTGTTTCCAAAAACCCAAGATGACATCCACAAATACCTTGTTTTCTCCACAACCCAGAGATATTAAGTTCTCTGCCAAATCAAAATTGAAAAACTAGAGTGCTAAAACTCCAATTTGTGATGTTGTAGGGAATACAGTCTGGGGCTGCTTCACAGACAATGAATGGTGAAAGATGTTATAGATGACACTGAGAGCACCCAGAGGAATGTTCTGAGTATATGGGTACATTTTCTGTTTCAGAGCTGAGAACACCACAATAGAATAAAACTCATTTGGATATAAAAAAGAAAACAATTGTTCTGTGGGTCCACAAAACCAGGCTCCCATTCATTGTCTCTGGAGCAGCTCCCGACTTCATGCTTTATCCCATTTTCATTTTTATTTATAAAGCCATTACAAACATTACAAACCAGTTTGCCTCGGAGGGCTTACCAACACACGACATCCCTCTGTCCTTGGATAACATCTCTCCTGTGCAGCTACTCACTGCTACACTTGTTTTGGAATGTGCAGAGGATGCCAAGATGGTTTGAAATACATGACCCCCAGTCCACTGTTTTCAACAAACTTTATTGAAACTGTCAACCAGGACAGGTGCAACCCGGCAAGCTGAATATATTTCAAAAGAAAATGTATGAAGAGAGTCTCCAACAGTTAATGTGTCAGTTTGTGTTTTACAGTCCTCAACCACATGGCATAGTAACCAGTTATCTAAAAGAAAAACAAAAAGGTAGATGTGATATCCTGGCTGTCCAAACAGAAACATCAGCTGATCTGATTTCTATTTTGAAACGGGTGAAAAGATCGCACATCACAGATAACTGCTTCCCTTCTTTCTTTTTACACACAACTGACAAGTAGAAACTAACACAGTTACAAACAAAATCAAATGGCTGTTTATTGTTCAACAAAGTAGCACAGACATAAAAAACATTCAGATCTGGCAATGACAGACAGAAGAACAGAGACAGACGGACAGCAGAAACTACAGCCTTGGAATCTCATACAAACTACAACTAATACACACTCAGCACTGTGAGAAGCGCCGAGTCACTGTAACAATCCCATGTGACTACAGGTCAACACACACCTTGTTCCTACTGACCCTAGTATCTTATATTGTAATAAAAGAAAGCCGGGGGTGGGACATCCAGCCTGTGGATGGACTCGTGGGCTGGATGCCTCTGGTCGGTTCATACAGAATGTGGACGGCTGACGACGATGACGAGTCTGGATCTAAAAATCTTCAAAGCACCACTTGATACCCAGAAAGATCACTGTTGCAAGATGGCCGACCTCCTTACAGTATTTACAAAAATATAAAATGTAAATAAAAATACAAACAAATTCTCTTTTTTTTTAAAAGTATTCTTGTTAAGAAGGGAGGACTGAGGTGTTGAAGGTTTGCTGGAAAACTGGCTGTCTCTTGATGGTGGCGTCCTCCAGACACACTCTACTTGTCTGTCTTCTGTTTCTTGGTTTCAACTTCGTCCTGGGAATAAAAGAGAACAAAGTGAGAGGTGCCATCTCAGGTGAATACAGCAATATCTTTAGTGACCACTAGGGGGACAGGGCTGCCGTCATGACTTTAGATTGTGTTTTATTCCTTACTGTGGCAGCAAACAAAGTGGTTACATCAGTATACAAAGTCACAGCTATAAATACCACATGTTAGCCTGTCGCTCTCTGCACCATAGATCTGTGTTTTGGTTCTTTATGTTTCTTGCAGGTCCAAAAGAGGTAAGCAAGCACAGTCTGTGTTGTTTGGTGTCCTCAGCTGCCTGTGACTTTATGTCTATGAGAGCAATCTGTTGTCCTATAAGGCTGTGATTGACAGGGGTACCTCTCCTTCTTTCCTATCTGGAGGTTCTCAAGCGTCTTCATGCTGGCTTTTTCACCAGTTGCAAGATTTCCTAGCCTAGTTTGTTATCATAAAGACAAGCAGCTAGCTTTGAGCCTATGGTTGGTCTTTCACTAGCTGCTGAGATATTGCTGGAGCACTGAAGCACGGAAAGCAGTTGAGCCAGGCTCCAGAGGCCGGGGATCATCAGGGTAGTCGGGCTAACCCTAATCATGATGCATGGGACCAACTGCTCTCACATCATGAACCAGCTAGGGTGCTGCAGGCTGTTGGCTTCAGCCCAGAGACGATGTCCAAGGGTTACGGGTCGCAGCATCTGCACCAGCACCTACCACTCAGCTTTTACCTTCCTATTCACTCAGAAAACAGAGAATTCCTTCTCTTTGCTTCTCCAGATCAGTTATATCAGTTTGTCATCCTTCCATTCAGCCTGCCCCTTATTTAAATGGAGGGGGTATTAGGGCAAAATGTGTAAGTCACCAGTTGCTATCTTGCTGAGTGCATCGAAAACAAGATTGATGAAGGTAATACAATGAGGTTACAGTGTGTTTCCATTAAAGTTGGCTGTGTTTATGTTGACTGAACTAATTTAAAGGTTGCATTCAATTAGAGTATGTTCCTTCTCTACTGCACTCCTGGTGATAGTACTTCAATGTAAAGCTGAATTTGCTGTTGCTGATGTACAGTTGAGCTTTTAGTGATCGTCCTGTACTCAGCCGGCAGCTGTCACTAACTGACTGATGTTCAGTCTCTCCTCTCCTTGATATTGATTTTACATTGAGTCTCCATCAGGTTAGTAAAGACTTTAGTACCTCTGAGCTGTGCAGATGATCCCTGCCATTAGACTAGAGACTTAGAAGGTGAGCTCCCGGGTCTCATGGTCCATACTATGTGTGTTGTTTAAATGGAAACCTGGGATCTGTTTGATGTATCAGGTATTTTCTGTTCATCCAACGCAACAGAAATCTTCAGGGTTAACACTTTACCAATACAGATGACTCCTCAGGGCCCTGAATTAGAGTTGTGTTAACCATATTATCTAAGTTTGGACATTCAAAGGTCACTTTACATAAACCCCAAGCATGATCTCTCCTTTACCCCTGGTGGTAGAGTATCTAGCCATGCTTTGGTCCTAATTACACAAGTTTAGAGACATCTGTCTCTGAGCTGTCTGCCTCCACCAGTACAATGGCTTCATGGAATTTAATTTATGGTGCTCACAGCTGAGGATGACATTTATGTGCAACAGCAACTATTATTTCCAGAAATACTACAACCCCATCTGTGTCCAAAAGCGCTCCCTCGTTAAGTAATTCATTACTCCCTGTTAACACACACTCAGTGGTTAACTCAACGGTGAGCAGCAAATTCAGATTTTAGACACATATTAATCATTTTGCATCATCACCCACAGCTGTAGGGTCATATCACAGTGATTTATGCATCTAAACACAATGTGTGGCGTCGTGGTACAGTTAGCAGAAAGTTCCGTACACACCATAGACCACCATGTTGTATTTTTAGTTCCACTGTTGGCAGTTTTGAGGATGAATGATGGTAAATACAGTGTGCTGTATAGTTAGTGTCAGTGAATGATGAACTGTTTTTATGGGAACTACTTTCTACCAAACAAATACTCCCTACACTATAAAATGTGTTGACCTTGTGTTCTGTAGATTATCAGAAATAACAAGGACACTATTCCAGGAAACTGTTGAATTATTATGGCACTCTTCCTCACCTCTTCATCATCATCATCATCAGCTGCTCTCTTTCCCCTTGGCCCATCGAGGTCATCCTCTTCATCGTCCTCTTCGTCACCTGAACACACACAGATCATCGCAGGCTGTTAGACTGACACAGTGACCATCATGTTACAGAGTTGTTATAAGATGACGCTGACCTAACAGTAACCTTACAGTAAATATTACGGCGGACTCCCCTTATCCATCACTTCTTTTCCTCTTAGTCTGAGACACTTGAACATTTAATGTCGCTGCATTGCACACAAGGATAGACAGCTTTCAGTTGCATCTGTCAGGTGTGGACACTGTAATGCTGCTTGGAACAGAGAAGCAAATGTGTTTTAATCTGCCACTGAAAATAGCTTTGACAAATGCACTATGTTGAGTAACATTAGTTAAAATGGGAAATACGGAGCCTTTTTTTAAGGTAAGAAATTAAAATATATATCTGTGAGCTGTTTTTTAAAGGTTTTTATCTTCCAAAATGCTCAGAATATTTTTTCTAATTTAATGACATTGCAATCAGCTTGCTTGACTATGGGTTTAACTCCTGGAAACTGGTGTCTGTTTGGTTTTGTGTGCATTCTGCAGTTACACAGTCTGGCCACCAGGTGGTACACTAACCCTTCTATTGACTCAATATGGACTACAGTGAATTAGGCGGCTTAGCTGTCTGTTTCTGTAACTGCACAGTGTTAACATGTTTACACCACACGGCACAAAAAGGCTGCATTCTCTGTGCACAAAGATATTAAGTTTATGAATACTTATATTCTGATCGAGAGTTCATCCCCACAGCTCTGCTGCCTGGAGAACAGCTCTGTAAACTCCAAAGATTTTCTGTAAAGGTGGGATCCTTATGATAAAATCACCAATTCTTGCCTGTTTTGCATGTGCAAACTATAGATTAAAGTAGTTAAATCAAAGTTAGGGTTAAGTTAGGGTGACGTTTCCTAAAGAAACGTTCCCTTTGAACCAAAGGTATATTTGCATGCCAGATCATTTTCGCCATCCCTTACAACAGTTAGCTGCTTTGTGATTATAATCCTGTACTGTTAAACATGGTCAAGCTAATTGTTACTCAGAGTGAAAGCTGGACTAGGCTTCTTTATAATACTCCACCTTACACTAGACTCTGTTAACCAAAATGAAATGTGATATAAGTTTTGTCCAAGCTGCTGCAGTGTCACAGTATCTTTGGATTAATATCATCAACATGCATTTGCTTAGTTAAGTCATGTTCTCAAACTCCGGGTATCATGACCTCTACTGTCTTTGTGTTGTTCAGCATGGTACAAAGACACTTACCCTCTCCATCCTCCTCCTCCTCCTCTTCTCCCACGTCCTCCTCGTCCTCCTCTACCTCATTCTCCTGCTCGCCGTTCTCCTCGTCCTGCCAGGGTGAGACACATTTGCACTGGTCACCAGAAGGAAAAGGATCATTCATGTTCCACAAGCTGAGAGAGGAAACAGAGAGGCTTTCCTTACAGTTTTGCCGTTGGCAGCAGCATCCTCTCCATTCTTAGTCTCCTCCGCCTGTCTCTTCTCCTTCAGCTCCTGGAGGCAAACACACACACGTGCACTCTGTTATGAACATAGCATAAATAACACGAGGACAAAAGAAGTTACCTCATGACCTAAGATGACCAGGCGAGGCGGTCTTTTTGTTTTCAGATGAACTTTACTACTGAATGTGAAAGGTCAATATTAAGGTATTTGCCTCAAAATACTGAGCAAATGTTCACACTCTTGTTTGTTTTGTGTATTCTCTCTTGTCTCATGTTCTTGGCACTGTGGCTGCATTCTATTCATTTCCCGTGCACAGCAGGGAGTAATGCATTTTTATTAAGCAGACTCACTTTCCATATGCCGTGCCAAATGTATTTACCAGTCACGACAATGTTGCCATAGCCGGTATCATTTTCACTCTGTGTGTCATCGTGACTCACTGTGGTCGTGGTGACACCTCTTGTAGCGGAAACTACCACAGAAGCAGTTTCAAGTACTTTTTTAGGTGTTTACATGCGATCTGTCTGTGGACAGATTTTTGTTAATGTGATAATGCTGCAGCCGTGCAAGATGCAGTCACGAAACTTTACAGATGCGTGAGATCACAATGAAAGCTGAGTTCGAAGATGGGTGTGGTTTGAGCAAGGGGGGCTGGAAGTAGCAGGGTACGAAGTAGGGAAAGGGCCATGGACACCCACACTTCATGCCACTGGCTGACATTTGCTTTAGGTTGCAGCTGTATCAAGGCTGGAGTGCTCCCATTGCAAGATTGTCCAGTATTTTAGATGTTTTTTTATGATATTGAAATGCAGATGAATAATGAGTTACTTACAAGTGATTATGTGTTGCTCTTATTTAAATATACATAGATTTTTATTAGCCAGTTTGAATAGAAAATCATAATATCTAACTCTCTGCACTATCTGAAAAACTATGTAATGACTACAGGGAGCAGTTGCCACAGAGTGACAACATAGCCACAAAGTATTACATCAATATGCCGTCATGTATCCCTTGCTATAAACCAAACAAACAATGTTTGAAAATGCAGCATGCTCCACTTCCAGTTGGAAAACAGATGTGGTTGTGTATTAGCTCCACTCCTCGAGCTTGATCAAACTGGGCTCTCTGATTGGCCGCAAACTTGAGTGTGTCCTGCCGAAGGAGGAGGAAAACTTTCCCCTCCATCCTCCACACTCCTCACCTTCATGGAGCTGAGCTGCAAGTTGCCTGTTACAGACAGGTGGTGCTTTAAACCCACATCTCCTATTGGTTAAATCCCTCCTAAGTCCCTCCCACCTCCTACTTGCTGGCTGAAACCTGACACCGTCTGTCACTGCTGCAGTTTATTCAGAGCGGAGGCTGGTGGTGGGGAAACCACAGGCACACCAGTGCAAAGACTACAACTCCCAGCAGCGCAGCGGCGGCTTATTCTCTGTCAGATAATCAGAGCAGGCGCCAAGGCAAGCAAATGATTTTGTACTGACGAAGCTCCTCAAACAACCCTGGCTGGACTGGAGTTTAATTCAATATGCTGCCTGAGCAACACGACGTATCTCCATACACTGAAGCCCTAATGCACATTAGTATGACCACATTATACTAATATATGAAGACACGCTTTCAGAGCATCCTTAATGCTGACACCAATGTCTTCTGTGTTCGCTGCAGACACTTTTCTACCTGCACCAGAAGAATGCACACACATATACACGGACCTGCCATCTCGCGATAATTCAATAACAGGTCTCGATAGCTTAATTTAACTATGTGTCTTTATTTTCTACCACATTGGTGAAAACTACCGTGGAGCATACAGTGGTTTGTTACGCTCGAGGCTATCCGTCTGACATCCTGGTGGACGCTGCTCTTTTTTTTTTTTGCGAAGCAGTCTGTTTGTCTCGCGCCCTCCTGCGGCTGCAGTCAAACCGAGCGCTACTGCACGCGCGGCTCAGTGGAATCGGGCACGACCCTGTCCCTCGCGCACAAGCTGCTTGAAGTAAACCGACCGGATGAGAGCGCGGCGGCGGCGGGCTGTACGGTATATATAGATATTGATATAATAGGCTATACTTCCACTCACTTCATTTATCCACTGTGACCCGCAGCCTCGTGCTTAAATGAGACTGACTTTGTTTTACATGACGGCGGCTCACAAACAAAACCGGAGGGGGCTCGCGGGAATCAACAATAACCCGCCTCGGCATCCCTAGAAGCACCAGGTAGCCACTGCAGAGTCCTTGTCCATCTTTTAAAAGACAACAATAAAAGACGCAGGGAGGGAGGGAGAGTCTCGTGCGCGTAGTATCTCCGCGATGTAACACTTATAAACATGGAGCCGTGCGCGCGCGCAACGATTAGCAGAGCTCGAGGTGAATAAACTAAGATTATTGTGCAGTCACGTCAGAGAGAGGAGTTAGAGCCTAAGCTGGATAGTGGAGTTATTTATCCATGTGTAGTAGGATATGTATGGGTCGTCTCATTATACAGCTCTGTCCGCGTCAGAAAACTCCTTTGGAATATTAATTTAATATGCAATGAATGAATATGCATGTCCGCAAGAACAGGGTTTAAACTGTGAGACAAAACCAATAATGAAATATCGGCTGTGGTTTATTATTTAGCCTAGTATTGATCCGATTTTTAATATGAAAAAACAAAACACTTTTTAAAACAAAACCGAGCTGTTTCTTTGTAATTAGCCTGCACATGGTTTGCTTTTATTCCCACAGCATCCAAACACTGACCGGTGGGCGGTAACGTCCGCTACTTAACAAATTATCAAAGTCTTTATTTCATTGAAATCAATGAAAGTAACTTCAGTGAGTTTGGCGACAGATTGCCACCGACTCCTCTCTGTAAAGCAACCTGGATGGAGCAACAATGTTAGTGAGATGACGGACAGGCATGCTATAATGTGAGATTCATGTGTGACTCCGTGTAGATTAAACCGAGAGGCGGTGTAGGTTTAAACCCACAGAGGAAGCTTCTGTGCTTCATGCATTGTACCGTAACCAGCCCGTCCTCACTCCTCATCATTCACACAGCTGCTTCACCTACACACTTCAATGGACTACAATGCACTTTAATGTCACACAATGATGCATTTACACTCCAGTGATGCTGGATAGTGTCTAACAAACTGAGAGTCTTCTGTCTTACACCGACACTGTGCCTAAAATAGGCAAATGAGTAATACAGTTATAAGCGGAGTTAGAAAAAGCATTGTGTCCCTGTCTCCTCTCCTCTTGTCCTTACCTTGGCGCTCAGTTCCCCGCTGCTCTCCACCTTACTGTCCGCCATGTTAGATAGAGAAAAATAAATTAGTATCCAGTCAGAATATTGCAAAATTTTAAAAAAGACGTAGGGGCTTTTATTCCAGACAATGTGGAGCAAATCGTTTTGTCCTGCCAGCGGCGTGTCCACAAGCCGAGCTCGCGCCTTTATACACCAGGAGGCGGGGAAAGGTGTCTGGAAGGACGCGCTGATTGGTCCATTAGCTCTGGAAATATTTAGCCTGCAATTGGCCAGAGGGAAACAATAGACAACCCACCCTTGTGTGTGTGTGTGTGTGTGTGTGTGTGTGTGTGTGTGTGTGTGTGTGTGTGACCTCGATATAGAGCAAATTTTGGCCACTCAAGTTTTCAATGTTTAATCTGTCACTCTTTGTGATAAACATACACAGGCACATGCACACACTGCACTGTAAACTCACATTCCGTGTTGCTAACACACACACACACACACACACACACACACACACATCTACTGTATTAAATTAAGGCGTGCAGCCCAGCACACTGTCACCTCATTTATGTTCTCAATTTAGCTTTCTATTGGCTGAACAGGCCCATGGTAGCCAATAGTCAGCAGTGTAGTGGAGGGTATATGTAGTTATACGGATTATACCCACCTCTTCTTCTGATTGTTTACAGTATACCAAATTATCAGTCAAAAATTAATGGAATATATAAATGAGTATACCCACTACCTCCTTGGTACCCTACCCATCTACCTAGTAGACCTACTACACCCATCTCGTCAACTACCACGACACCACTGCCTATATAGCCTATGTAGTATCACTGCTGTTGCAACTCCTACCACACAGTGATGGAGGAAGTAGTAATGCCATTATAAAATACCCCGTCATAGGTAGTAGTTCTGCATTCACAAATGTTGGTACCTCTAAAAAAAGTACTTAGCAACAAGTTGAAGTTAAGTAAAAGCAGTCGTTACGCACAGTGATTCCTCTCAGACTGAGGAAGCAATAGGCTGCATTTTAACCATGTAGCTGGTCATATTCAAGCAGCTGACCTTATCATACTCTTTAGGCTAAATGTGGAGTCATTGAGTTACCGAAATTAGTTGAGTGGATTTACTCAAACAAAGTACAAGTACTTGAAAAATGACTGTAAACAAGTATTGTAAGTATTGAACTTGACTGAAAAGTATTTTAAGTACAAACCAGTAAGTAGAACCCATAGTAGCCTACCCATTGGTACTGAAATAATTTTAGCTATCATGGTGCTGACATGGTGCAACTATTCCACTACTGCAGTTACTGCTTGTATTGTACTGCACTACACTGCTGCAGCCACACAAGTTGCTTCTTGTGTTACTACTTCTATGACTGCTGCTATTACTTTTATTACAGTAATAATATTGGTTGCCACTATTAGCCACTACTCCTGTTCTACAATCAATGTTTAGAACATGCATTTGCTCCACAGTAAAAACATTAAAGGTCTTTATTTTTACATAATTAAATACGTTGTCCTTATAAACTGATACAGAAAAGGCAAAAATTGTTGTATAAAAAATTCACTAGAATGCAGTTACTTAAGTGTTTTTCTGGCAAAGGACCCCAAACCCCCCTATTTCATATGTATGTCCCCCAGTGTTGAAATAAAATCTACGCCCTTGGAGCACAGGTTAGGCTACAGTCTAATATATCTGGTTAAGTAAATATGTGTCTGCCTTTCTGTTCTTTTTCTTATCGGTCTCATTGTTATTGACTGTTGTTTGTGTTAGTCTGTGTCCACTGGTGTTCTTTTATTACAGCACTTATAGAAAGAGACAGAGTGAAATGGAGGGAGGGAGAAGAAGGGCAGAGAGCACAGGAGATGGATGGAGAGGGAGGGAGGGAGAAGGAAGCAGGGAGGGAGATAGGGGCCGGGTGACGGGCAAAGAGAGGATGGAGAGGGGGGGAAGAAGGGGAGATGGAGTGGCTGAGAAATGAAAGACACAGATGGGAGGGGTCGTGGAGGAGGTGTGTGGACAGATATTTAAATCATATTCATGCTGTTCTTTGTAAAACACATGATGTTCATTCGGCAGTGTTTGATTTATTGGTTTGTTCTTATTAACAACATTCTCAGTATGTATGGTATCCACACTCTTCAATACAAAACTATCTCATAGCCTAAATAATGTCACTAAGACACTGATAACACACAACACACAAATGCATCAACATAATCATCAACATAAAGGCTATGTTTGAAAATGGAACAAAAATTATTCGTATGAATCGATATTTCTACTGTAAAAGTGATTGAGGCTGTTCTTCAGGAAGTCTCTGTGGTCCCGGTGACAGCTGAAGGAGTGCAGACAGCTCTGTGGTCCTTCGTACCTCACCATAATGGCGGCCTGCAGAGGACGTATGGCGTCGCGATTGTTGAACATCTCAACTGATTGGCTGGTGAACTGGAGTGAACATAAAGCTGACGCTTTGCGCCCGGTGAGTGGCTGTCACAGCTGTCAATCATCCGCAGCAGGCTTATGAAAGTGGGTGGGGTGTTTGGTTTTAGGGAAAGGCAGGAGCGACTCGGAGCGGACTGGATGGTTCATGGGGTGGCTGAAACCTGTTACAGTCTATGGCTGAAACAAGAAGTGCCTGGGGAATAAAATAAAAACGAATAAAATAAAATAATAAAAAACCTAATAAAAAAATATATTTTTTTAAAAGTAAAAAATAAAGTTAAGTGTAGCATCATTTGTGTTGGCCAATTAAGTACTTGAAAGCACCATTTCCTGAGAGATTACATTGTAATATGAATTTAACTTCTCGCCTGGCAATTATTGCAACTGGAATAAATTGAATGTAGCATCTGGTACCTGAAACAAAACACCCATTTTTTATCTTAATGAATATAGTATAACTGGATGAGTATGGTTATGGCAAACCTAATTTTTTTCTTTAAATTACTTGCTTTTTTGTTGCTTCCAACGGCATCTCAAAATTGTAAGGAAGGGTGGGGGTGATGCTATCTGTTTTCTCCATTTATTCAGTCCCTTGCCAAGGGTCCTTGCTGTTTCACTGATGTAGTGTAGGAATGCGTGTCCATGTTCCCTCAACCCACTCTTCCCCGGCCTCATGTTCCCTCAGCCCTATGTTCACTCACCCTATGTACCCTTAACCCAATGTTCCCTCATCCTATTTTCCCTCAACCCAGTGTCCCACACACTATGTTCACTCACCGTATGTTCCCCCAGCCCTAAGTTCCCTCACCCTATGTTCCTTCAACATAGCTCAGCCCCAAGTTTCCTTAACCCAAATGTTCCTTCACCCTGTGTTCCCTCATTCCTATGTTCCCTCAGCCCAATGTTCCCTCAACCAAATGTACAATCACCCTTTGTTTCCTCAGCCCTATGTGCTTACCCCCTTTGTTCTCCTAGATCTATGTTCCCTCTGCCTTGAGTTCTTTCCCCAGCCCAATATTCCCTCAGCCCATGTTCCCTAAACCCACTGTTCCCTTAGCCCTATGTTTCCTCTCCATATGTTCTGCAACACTTTGTTCCCTAACCCTATATTTTTTCAGCCCCATGTTCCTTCAACCCAATGAACCCTCACCCTATTTCTTCAGCCCCAAGTTTCCCCGACTCAGGGTTCCCTCAGCCCCATGTTCCATCATTCCTATGTTCCCTCAGCCCCATGTTCCCTCAACCAAATGTTACCTCAGCCCTATGTGCCTACCCCCCTTTTGTTCTCCTAGATCTATGTTATCTCAGCCCTAAGTTCTTCCCCCATGTTCCCTCAACCCAATATTTCCTCAGCCCCATGTTCCCTTAATCCAGTGTTCCTCCAGCCCTATGTTTTCTCGTCATATGTTCTCACCGCACTGTGTTCCCTCACCCTATATCTTCTCAGCCCCATGTTCTCTCAACCCTATGTACCCTTACCCTACATTACCTCACCCTTTGTTCTCCTAGCCCTGTTCCCTCAACGTAATGTTCCCCACCCTGTGTTCCCTCAGCCTTACATACCTTCACCCCATGTTCCCTTAACCCAGTGTTCCCTCTGCCCTATGTTTCCTTGCCATATGTTCTCACAGCATTTTGTTCTCTCACCCTATATTTCCTCAGCCCTGTTCAGTCAATGTAATGTCCCCCACCCTATGTTTCCATACTGCACCTCCTTCACTCTCTCTCATTGTGTAGGAGACCCCTAATCTTTTATGTGGAAGAGGTGAGAGCTCAAATTGAGTTAAAACTGAAATACTCTGTCATGCATGCTGTTCAAACTCAGACTGCTCATTTTAAATGACTGATCAGATCTCATTGATCACATCCACACCTCATCAGGTTTATCACACTTTTCTTCAGGTCTGACTGTTATATTTTATTAAACAATACTAAAAAACAATGGTGCATCTTGGAGATTTGTGAAGAAGCAGAGACATGAGAACAAAGCTGATTGAGTTTTCATGTGAATCAACCACTGCCTGCTCAGACTACTTATGTGCATATGTGTGATAAATATTAGCAATTGCCAAAGTGTCCAATTAGCACACAGTTGACTACAGGGTCACCTCAACTGCACTATGATAGCTGGACAGCAGGGGGCAGCAGTGGACTGACACTTCGAACACACTGTTCTGTACTGATCACCAGCTGTGATGACAAAGTAACCAGTATCTAAGTGACACATGACCAAAACATTTTCCAGTGAAACCATTACTGGAAACTTCTGCTTTTGGTTTAAAACTACACCTGCACTTCAATATTTTCTTCATGCTGCAAACTTAGAGATATGAGGAGAGGCTGTTGAAATCTTTTCCAGCTTTGTGCCACAGCTAATCCACACCAACACTCTCTCCACAAATAAATAGGCCTACTGTGGTACACAGAGTAGTACAGGAGACCATCAAAGGAAACATGAGTTATATTTTTTTTAATATATTAAAGGAATAGTTCAGATCTTTTGAAGTGGGGTTGTATGAGGTACTTATCTATGGTCAGTGTATTACCTACAGTAGATGTCAGTCGGCACACCCCCAGTTTGAAGAAGCAGACAGTAGTACCGACATGGAAACTAATAAATGTACTGCTGTGGATGGGGGCAGCAGCAATATGTATTTCAACCACCTAAAAAGTCTCACATAAATATTAAAAATCAACATTAGTTCAAGTGTATGCTATATTAATAATATTTTCACTGCTTTACCTTGCCATCAGACAGCCATTTCCGACAAAGAACTGAAGCTGTTCTATCGCTCTCTTCAAGCCAGACGTCATTGAGAAAAACAGCAATTTAATCTCCGTAAACACAGGAGCTGCTGGTCTACGGCTGCTTTGATCAGTTTGTTATTTGGTGACTTTAGTGTTTTAAAGGGTTAGTTCGGATTCACAAAAGTCACACAAAAACACAAACAAGATAACTGATCAAGGCGGTGCTAGACCAGCAATCCCCGTGTTTCCCGAGCTAAAATTATTGTTTTTCTTAATGGAGTCTGGTGACTTTGATGAGAGCATATGGGGAACTGAAGCCATGACTTCCCTGTTAGAAAGGGCCTTCTGAGGCAAGGTAAAGTTTTCAAAATATTCAAATTATAGCTTCCCCTCCAACACATATAGATGTTTTTTTAGGTGGGCCTTTGTTTTTTAGTTTGCTACACTATGTTTTGCTGCTGACTCCGTCCACAGCAATACATCTCATAGCTTCGGTGGCGGTACCCCTGTCTACTTCTCCAGACTGTGGGCATGCCAGCTGACAGCTATATGTCATACACTGATCAGAATAAGTAGCCTACATCATAGAATCCCAATTAAAAAAATCAGAACTATCCCTTTAAAGTTGCTTTCCCACTTTCTTAGCCTCATATTTGTGATGATACTAAAGTGATATGTATTTGAAAGACAACTGATAGAAGACTTCTTTTAGAACTTCACTCTTTTATATTTCTGACTTTCCAGCTGATCTCACAATAGCAACAGAGAGCAAAAGCTATATAAAAAAGAAATTTTCCCCACTGATCTGTGATAAACACCACAAACTTGATCTGTTTTTGTTTGACTTCCTGTTTTTCTGTTTGTATTAAAGGAAAATGAAATTACACAAAACTTTGACTGAAAACTAGAGCGGGTCTTTCCTCCTCCTCCTGTCTGATCTCTTT
The DNA here is from genome assembly GCF_041903045.1 of Epinephelus lanceolatus. Taxonomy (NCBI): domain Eukaryota; kingdom Metazoa; phylum Chordata; class Actinopteri; order Perciformes; family Serranidae; genus Epinephelus; species Epinephelus lanceolatus. The sequence goes on from NC_135739.1 coordinate 32,764,574, forward strand.
CCACTCCCTCCCTCCTTCCCTTCTTTGCTCCCCTCTTCCTCCATCACAGGGCAGACTGCAGGCGGCTGTTTGAAATGGCGGAGGACAGAGGAGGAGAAGTGGAGAGCAGCAGAGTGGCTGCTGGGAAAACACAGAGCGGAGCTGCAGTGCAAAGTGGAACTGGACTGACGTCCTCTCATGCAGTGAGCAGTGTGTTACAACAAACTCTGATCTGTGTGTCCTTTCCCCATTACTGTCATCTTGTCATACAAATAGTTCAAAGCTACTCAAATTGACAGTTTTTAATGTTTGTATGACACATTTTGTAGTTCATTTAAAAAAATATGAAATGAAATATACGTCCTGAATTTGTCAAATGGTGTGATTCTGTCTTTATGCAGCTTAAAAATACGTACTTAAATTACAAATGGCATGGCCACATTAAATTATTAATGAAGCTGCTGTGATCACAGTGGCCACTAGACGCAACTGTACTGTGTCAGCATGTCAAATCAAAGAGTCAATTACTGTCTCCTCTCATACTCCTCGCTGTGCATCGCAGGCTTACTGTCTGAACTCTCATGTTTGAGACCTCATCTGTGAGGATCAAAAATGATTGCACAGGTTTGATGCAGGAAACATTATTTACTTACACTTTTGTCCCACGTTTATAACAGGCTGCAGTCTGTCTATCATCAGTGATGAACCTGGTTATTACCTGATTCACTTTTTGTAGCTTTTTTTTTTTTTTTTTAAAAGTCCTAATTGTTTGCCTTAATTTTCAATACAAAAAAATTATTTTCGAACTCTTTCTTTGACTCTTTGTGCTCCTTCAAGATGAGTGCGTGATACAAAACAACAGAAAATAGAAATAAGACTTGTTCTTTGGTTTTCTTGTTTGTTAGATTACCCATTATATGCTGAAAACAAGAAAACATACAGCCCTGTCACGAGAATAAAATGTTGGCATTGTGCATTTCTGCAAACCGTAAGTTCATGATGCATTTCAGATTATATGTATATGAGCTGAGTTCTGAGGAGGAGGGGATGGTGGGTGGTGTGAGCTGCACGGCTGCAGGCAGCAGCAGACCACTGTTCAGACCAACAAAAGCAGATTTTTAATGACAGGTTGGGACATTTCCAGCTGTGTTTGCTGACCAGACCGAGTATTTTAAGTCATGATGTCAAGAAACATGATGTCTTTTTTAGCTTTCATAAAAACATATCCACTAAGCATACAATATGCAGCAGATAATATATTTGTGGTTTGTAAAAAAGTAAGTAATGCCAACATTTATTCTGGTGATTGGGTTGAAACATGCAGTCATTTTCTTTTTCAAAGCCTACAAAACCTGGAAACCTGTCCAGTTTGTCTTTTCTCTTTTTTTTTTTAATGAATAAAATAATTGAACAATTGGACGATAAACGACCCTGCAAGATTTGGTGTCATGGTGCATGTACTGTACAGAGACCAAACCAAAACCTGTACTCACCGACTGCATCTGGCAACTATAATGATGATGATGATAATGGAAAAGCATTCGTGATGATGCTGACAAACTTAGCAGGCTAACAGAGTGTGGACACAGAAGATTCCTAATGCAGTGAATTCATTTCCCATCAACACAAAACACTGAGTGAAGGATGATTCACCAGTTTGTAATGAGCGTGCTGCTCTTCATTGAAAGCAGCACATGTGTAACTTAAAGCACAACTATACACAAGTATTTATGGCATCAGATGTTGCTCGTGGTTTGTGTTACATGCTCTATATCTTACAACACAGTCTAGAACCTAGAACTTCCTCAAACAGTCAGACACACCAACACCTGGCAGTAAGCAGAGGAAATGCCTGGACAAATCCAGTTTTCTGTCAGAAATACCAGGAGTGAAGTCTTAAGAATTCAAAGTTTGACTTAGTTTATCTAAACACATACAATATGATTTTATACTAATACAGTCATGTGTCTTATTCAAGGTAAAGAAGCAGATATGTATCACACTGTAGCAGCAGTCATTTAGCTTTGTGTGATCATCTTCCTGCTTCTTCTTTCACTATCAGAACTGTATGAATGTGAGTAGGAAGTGTTTGAAGCTCAGTGAGTGACTCAGACATAGATGTGCAGTGAGACAATGATGTTGTTGCATGTTTCAGCATGTCTGCTGAATTCCTGTGAAGCCCACCCGCTGCAGCCTGTACATAACTCTGTGAATGTGCTGCTGTGGATGCCCTCTTATTCACTGATGCAACTATCGCCCATTTTAAGTCAGTTTTAGTTACAGATCATTTGTAGTTGAAGGACTGGATTCATGTTGCACTCCTCTAGTTGTGTATTTAAAAATCCATTGTCTGCTTACAGTGGACCTGGACTTTAAAAAGTAATGTGTGATTTAAATCCTCAGCTTGCTACCTGCAAAAAAACAAGATTAAAAGCCATCAACAAGTAAGTACTGGACAGGTGAAAAGCATGAAAGTTTCTAAAAGCCTTCTCAGGAGTGGGGCTGAAATATACAGTCTGTCCTCAGGGGGGCACTAGAGCACTTGTTCTTAACCTGTGAATCCAGGGCTCTCTTACATTGTCTTGTGTCTCCATGAAACACCACGTTTACATAAAATGGAGAAGATTCTTTATGTTTGTGGACATGGACTCTTCATAGCTCTGGTGTTGTGGCACTGCGTTTCCTGTACTTCCTGCTGGCTCAAATCTCAGTTGATGCAATCAGTAGGTTTGGGGTTTCATCAGCTGACAGAACTATCCTACTCCACTACTTTCTACTCAACCTTTGCTTCCTGAACAAACAGCTGACTGATTAATATAAAAATATTGATCCACACACCATATGAGGACTCCCTGAATGGGCGTGAATCATGGATTTTATGGTCACCAGATCTTAATCCAGGTGAGCACCTTTCGGGGATTCTTTGAGACAGCACCCTCTGTCAAACATACATTCGAGGTCAAAGAGGAGGCCCCATGTGTGAGGAGCTTTAGTAGTTGTTGCTCTGGGGCCATTGAAGGGGAATCCGTGAGAGTCTGGCAGACTTTGCCACTGAGGATTCCAGCTGAGGCCCAAAAAAAGGCTACCCCTAAGAAAAGTCCCAGTCCCACCAAACACTCCAAGGGCACCAATGGAGAGTCAACCTGAGTAAAACAGACTCCAGTAAAAGATGCCAGACTCTGTTGTATTACAGTCATGGAGGCTCAAAGAAAGCCAGATGTCAACAAGAAGGTGGAGAGCTTTGGCACTGGATGCTCCAGGGCCACTGAGGAGGAAACTGAGAGCAAGAGAAGCCCCCAGCCCTGCCAAATGCTCCAAGGGCACCACTGGAGTAAAAGACTCAGCAGAGGATGCCAGATTCTGGTGTACTACAGTCGTGGGGGTTCAAAGATAGCCAGGGGCAAAACAAAACCTTCATCTAGAAGTAGATGGGAGGTTGTTAATCAAGCTGGTATCAGAAAGTGCATATTGTATCCCTTCCCTTTATTGATTCAAACAAGTTTTAGTCTTTATGCAAAAGGCCAGACAGACTCACAGGCAAAGAGAGTTTGGTGAAGAGCAGGAAGAAGACAGAGGAGAGGCAAAGGCAAGCCTGTACAGGGTGCAAGATACACAGTGCAAATTGTCTAATGGCAACACACAGACCTGGGTTCACTTTGTGTTTTGTTTGTTTTTCCCATTATTTGCCTTTATGACAGGGATTACAGCCTGAATTTAGATTTCACCGTTTGTATTAAAGACACTGACACAGAAAAATGCTCTGTTCCCAATGTGAAAAAGACTCGGAGAGGAAGGAGGCAAAGGGCAAAGCGTGGAGACGCTGACAGACGCAGGTACGTTATTTTATAGCAACACACAAACACTTGGGATTCATTTGTTCATTAATTTCTATCTAGAATAAACTTTTAAGTGTGACAGCTCTGCCATTACCAGGAAGTTACAGTTATTACTCAACTGTTAATGTGTGGTTTGGTTTTGATTTTCAAGCTTAGGAGGAACTTTTCCCACAAGTGTTGTCACGTCCTTGACCTTTGTGGAATAAATATTCCTCATACAGGTCACCCTCTGACAGATGGAGAAAACTGGAGCAAAATAGAGCAGCATGCCAACTTGCTCCAGACCTTCTTGCTGAAGGACGTAAAATGCACCGCATGTCAGAAGACGGCGCAACCAACAGAACATGTCACTGTCAATAATTAAATGACTAAAAGAGATAGTGCCTTAACTTATGTGTCTTTTTATGTTGTAATTCATGTGTGTCTTGCTCATTTATACTTTCTATTGTGTCCACCCTTTAAGGACTCGTCTATTTAATTCAAAGATGCCTCTCTGTAATTTGAAAATACGCAGGAAATGAACCACAAACCTGCTTGCACAAGTTTAACAGGTGCCGTTAACACCAAAGCATAAGCAGACTCTCAGACCTCCACAGTATTAACTGTACCACTTCAATAGTGTGTCTGAGTGTGATATAAAAATATAATGTGACAGTGGGCCAGCATGCACAATACAAGGGCCCCAAAACTGAAGCAGCTGAATAGAATTCAGCCATCAATCATTTTAAGTTTACTCAGGTTTTTCCATTCATTCATCACCTGTCTGTACATCAAATGCGATCAATTAAGAGATTTCACAGTCTCGACTCTAGGGAGGTGTGTCTGTAAAAAAATATATATCTATCATTTCTATAAACATGGATAAACGGACAGCTTGTGTTGCCATCAAGAGACTGGCAGGGTTTCTAAAGGTATCAAAGCACTTACATTTAATGCTTTTAAAGACCTTTACAGGACAATTTTTATTTGGTTATTAGAGTGTGTTAGGTTACAGGTAAGTGGAAGTCTAAAATGCAGGTTCAGAGGTAGGTTTAAAGATTTGTATCATTAAAAATGTGAACTTTTACACAGAAGAGCTTGACTCATTCTGTCAAAATGAAATTAAGGTAGATGAATGAAATTGTGCCAATCAAAACCTCACAAATTCATATTTAAGGTTATTTAATGACTTTTATGACCTAATATTTTTTAATTCCCAGTCATTTTAAGCTTTTTTAAGGACACCCTGTGATTCACGCTGTCTCTGACACCTCATATGGAATGCCAGCTGAGAGTGGTATCTTTTTTTTTAGTCTGTGTAATAATGTGGTGGCTGTAAGTTAAATACAGAAATGACATGAGAAGGTGTACATACAATAAAAGTTTATTACCAGATAAATTAAGTTGTATTAACTTGGTCTGCCAACCCTGGTGGCTGCATTATTAGATGTCCTGCACGAGTCCACAAACATCACCAAACATCTGTGACAGCAGCTCCTGGCTGACATACGGAGCCACGTCACCTGGAAGGACCAGGAGAAGGAAGACTGGCACTGGGGACAGTGCTGCGGTGATGTCACACGCCTCGTTTGACCTATCAGCTCCTACTGAAAGAAGGCACTGATCTGCCAAATATATTGAAGTACAGTTGCATTCATTCTTATTCACAAAAGACCTTTGCAAGACTCACATTCTAGTGAAAATCAGTTGGATATGTGCCTATCCTCACGGTTTGATGTTGTACTTTCTATACAAACACATCTCTTATTGATTCGTTTATTGTGAAGTTGAAATTAGATCAGTTTTGTTCACTACAATAATTCATTGATGAACTTCAGGGATAATACAGGCCAATCCCAAATGTCAGAGCGTAAGTAAAAACAAAAAACAAACAAAAAAAAAAACATAACAAAAATGGCTTCTTGTTGTTGTCCACATTCACACTTGTCCAGAATCATATATGTTCAGATCACGTTGATAACAGAGACGGTTCTGCTGCCGTTCTCTGTGTCCTCTTCATCACTTCTTCATTATCAAACTGAAACACAAAAGGTAAGACAGATGGAAGGTCATCAGGCTGTTTGTTGCTGTAGCTGTACATGCATATATCTACGTATTTCTTTCTTCTTCAGTGCCTCTGAACTGTCATTAGAACAAGATAAGAACAAAGTGTTTGTGTATGAATGAATTTGGAACTTCATAGTAAATATATACCAAAAACAAAGGCAAAATTTATGTTCTTTTCACCATAAAATATCTTTATGCCTTGCCAAATTTACTAAGAATCTTTCTAGATTAACGTTTTTGGGCACAGCTTTTTATTGATTGTATTTATTCATTGATTGATTGACTGTATTAATATCTTGTTTTTAAATTTAGAGGCTTTAATGTGCTCTTGGAACGTATGACTTTGTGTGTTAGTGTAACTATTGAGGCATCATGTATTTCACGTGTCATCTGACCTGTGTATCTTTTGTTACTTTGCATGAGCGACCAAACCACTTTCCTCTTTACGGATTATCATAAAAAACTACTTGATTATTAGCCATTTACCACAAGTTTGTGCAATTCATAAAGTCTTGTTCAAGGTGGAACACTGAAGTATGAGATGTTAGGTATGGGAATACATAAATGTTTTTGCATGAGGCCCATTGAGATGCTGTCATCTCCACAATAACTAAAACCCAAGATATGGTTGGAAGCTCGACACTTTTGATGAGTGTCACTTGACATAAATGACCTACTTTAGACAGAAAAAAAGTGTTTCTCGACACTTTTCTTTCGTGTCCCATGCCTGGAGAATCTTGTTATGTTGCAGACAACATCATATTTTGTCGCGCAATGGGATTGGTGGTGTTTATATCATTGCCATGGAGATCGTACTTTTAAATCCACACCGACTCTGACATGCATTCAGTGTCTCTGTCCACAGATCAGCCGTCTGTCAGCAGCAGCTCCTGCGAAGCTAAGAGGACAGCGGGTGGCCCAATACACATCTATGGGCCAGCCAGACTGCCTTCACCAGGCTGACTGACAGCAGACATTTACTGAACCAAAATTATTTTTCATGTCAGCTCCACGGGAAGAAATCAAAGTGTTCTTATTTATTTATTCATTGATTTTATTGCCCAGCCTGCTGTAGTGAGTGAGGGGAATCTGCAGCTCACAGACTGGAACTGATCAATCAATATACATACATACTGTTAATAAATCAAAAACACATATAAAGCAGGATACATGTGTAATATTTAACAGCTGTCTGTGCAGTTTATGCTTCACTTAACGCGTCAGAAGTCTTGGACCGTTCAAAAACACAGGGGATCTCTGGTTACCACCGAGACAACTCAAACCTTTCATGGAAGCATAAATTGAAAACATCACTCTGCTCTTTAATTTCTGATGAGTGATTCCCTTTAAAATGTCGAGCACCGAACCACAAATCAGCCTTCAGCGAATTTCATCTACTGAATGTAAGACTTGTATTTATGTGCCTAAAATATGCAAAAAGGCTTCATTATGCTTTGAATCAGTGGAGGTGCAGCGTCCATATTTGGCAGATTAGCTTTAACTGACATGACATATTACTTTTTCCTGACAGATTCAAAATAACTTATAAAGAACCAGTGATTACTGTTTTTGTGTGTGCATAGGTGTGTAACAAAAAGTGTGTATGCAAACCTACTTCTTAAAAAATGCCTCGTCTTGTAGGTTCAGGACCAAACTGTCGGCATTTAGGTACACCTTGTTCTGAGATGATGACACCTGGAAGCAGACACAACAGCCATCAGCATTCATCACCACTAATGCTGGGACAAATTACCTTTTTAGCTGCTTATTCTGGGATCATCATATAATATTCAAACAGGGTTTAAATCATTTGTGTTTCAATTAAAATCACATTAAATCAAAGTGTAATAGAGGGATGGAGTTACAGCTACAGGAGATGAGCACAGGTACTGACCGTCTTTGCGATGTTCTGTGCGGCTCTGATTCTCCTCAGCTTCAGGTAACCGGGGTTCTTAGTCACTGCTAGACCCAGCTGACACACACACACACACACACACACACACACACACACACAAAGGTTTTATTTAGTCAACATACTGCCTTTCAAACAACATGACCCGAACATAATGCAAAGCAGACAATGACGTGGATCTATCTATCAATAGTCTTCACAGTCAATAACGCCTGTCTGACGTCAAGTTTACATCAAAACACAAACTTCACTTCATTTCCCAGTAGGACAAAACTCGGAGGTGGAGCACTACTGTTTCCATGGTAACAGTGAAAACCAGGTTACCATTCTGGCAGCTTCCGCCTCTCCCTCAGCCTGGATAATCTTCTGTCTCTGATCCTGTTTCGCTTTCTCCACATAGAACTGGGCTCTCTGGGCCTCTTGCTGGGCTACACACACACACAGACACACACACAGACACACACACACTTACTGATAACGTTCGTCTTAGTACAAATTCAATGAATTTCAAGAGGTCTTCAAAAAGCCTCAGAGTGAAGCATCATAAATAGAAACATTTCTACAAAGAAAACTTTAACAAATATTCTGCCCCTTTTTGTGAGTCACTGGGCACTACTCTTAATTTACCTTTTCGTTTCAGACTTTACATGAGAATCAAAAACTTTCCCTTTTATTGTCTCTGTCTGAGTATTTTGACACTCAGTGCCTTCAGATGGAGCAGTGCTCTTTGGGTTATTCTTTTGCTTACCATTGATATCATGTACTCAGTGTTTCTGGAGAAAAGTTCACCTCAAAGACAAATGTTCATGATGTACCTCACGAGAATCACCAGGTAGCAGCTACATGTGCTGTTGTGCACACAGTGACCAAGACATGTGTATGTGATCATCTTTTGGCTCAATTAGACAGAAGCAGCAATACTGAAGCTGAGTAAGTCATTAAACAGGAACCCTGTGGTACACTGAGCCTTACCAACTTGCTTGGCCTCCACAGCAGCTGTGTACTGGGAACTGAAGCTCAGCTCAGTGATGGCCACGTCATCAAGAATGATGTTGAAGTCTTTGGCTCTCTCAAACAGCTCCCTGCGCACCAACAGGGACACCTAGACCACAACACAGTTCCACCTCTTAACTAACAATATCACACAGGTATGGACCAGACTGGACTGGTATTGTGTTGAAACTGTATATTCGGAGGAGCTTGGGCACCTGACACAGTCTAAAAGAAACTGAACTAACTGCAGCAGGCAGTGCTGAAACAACTGATTATTACATTAGATTTACTAAAATATATTTCAGGATAAAACAAACAGCGCAGACCCTCATCATCACAGCAGAGTATACAGAGATGTGAGGCTGTGGTGGCAACAGTACCTGTGCTCTCTGTGTGATGAGCTGCGAGGCGTTAAACTTTGCCACTACAGACTTGAGGACCTCGTTGACAATGGAGGGCAGCACTCTCTCATCGTAGTCCTTCCCCAGCTGTTGGTACATTGTTGGCAGGTTGGACGCCAGGGGTCTGGACAACACTCGCACTGCTATGTTCACCATCTGCAGATCTACACACAGACATTAGACACAGAGATTAGATATTGTACAGAAATTCAAGTTATATCTGTTATATGATGCAGTTTAACTTGTTTAAATGAAGGCCTGGCTCCACATGCTCCAGCTGTGTCTCATGTGATTAATACGATACCAACTGTTCACCTGTGATCGCTTTCAAATTTACATATCAGTGCCCTCTTCTTCTTTACGCCCAAAACTTTTACATCAAGATGTTGTCTTCATTGTTTTTCATTCTAAACATGCACCAAATCAACAATATCAACAAAACTAAGGGCAAGCTCATAAGGATATGCAAAAATATATTAAATTTATAAACAAACATGCTTCTGTATTGTATTTTTAGGAGTGGGGAAAAAAATGATTGTTAAATGCATCCTGATTCTCTCATGAAAAATTATGTCTCGATGCAGAAAGGAAAATTAAAACACAATTAGACATTATGAAAACAATGTTCCTCAACTTAAAATTGAAAAAAATTTAGTGATTTAACAATTTATGATCCACACTATCATCAAAAGATCCAGGGAATTCAGAGAAATCTCTGCAACCTGATAACCTACAGTGAATGCCTATGACTTTTGACCCCTAAGGCAGCACTGCATTAAAAACCAACATGATTGTATAAAGAATATTACTACACTGGCTCGGGAACATTTTGGAGAAAGACTTTCAGTAAACAGCTTGTTGCTGCATCTACAAATGCATGTAAGACTTTATGTTAAGTGAAAGCCATATATCAAAAACATCCAGAGGTGGCGCCGACTTCTCTGAGCCTGAGCTCATCTGAGATGGACTGACACAAAGTGGAAAAATGTGCTGTGGTCTGACAGGTCCACATTTCAGATTGTTTTTGGAAATCATGGATGTCGTGTCCTCTGGGCTAAAGAGGAAAAGGACCATCCAGACTGTTACCTGTTCAAAGTTAAAAAATCATCATCTGTGATATATGGAGGTGTATTACTGCCCATGGCATCATGGTAACTTCCACATATGTGAAGGCCCCATGAATGCTGAAAGGTACATACAGGTTTTGGAGCAACATGCCATCCAGATGACGTCTGGGACGTCCCTGTTTATTCCAGTATGACAATGCCAAGCCACATGATACACGTGTTATAACAACGTGGCTTCATTGTAAAAGAGTGCAGGTACTAGACTGACCTGCCTGCAGTCCAGACCTGACTCCCATAGAAAATGCGTGGCGCATTATGAAGTGCAAAACATAACAGAGACTCCTGACTGTTGAGCAAGTGAAGTCGTATATTAAGCAATAACGGGAAAGAATTTCACTCTCAAAACTTCAGCAATTAGTGTCCGCAGTTCCTTCACATTTACTGAATGTTGTTAAAAGAAAAGGTGATGTCACACAGTGGTTAATGTGTCCCTGTCAATACTTTTTTGGAACTTGTTAAAAGTGCCAAATTCAGAATGAGTGTATATTTACAAAAAACAATAAAATTTGAACATTAAATATCTTGTCTTTGTACTCCGTGCAACTGAATATAGGACAAAGGGATTTACAAATCATTGCATTCAGTTTTTATTTACATTTAACACAGTGTCCGAACTCTTTTGGAATCAGGGTTGTACTTATACTGAAGTAATCATAAAAATCAAAAGCACCAGCTGAGTGTTTGTGTGTGTGTGTCACCTTTGCTGCCAGTCAAAGAGGAGATCTTCCTTGGTTTGGCTCTGATATCATAGATGATAGGGTACTGGATCCATGGGATCCTGCAACACAGACACTTATGTTATGGCACAGGAAGCACTAGTAAAATGATGTGTTTCAGGTCTGGTCGACTTCAATTTCCCTGAGCCTTACAAATGTACCAGCTACTAACAAGCCGCAATATAACATGAATGCCTAGATTGCAATGATAAAACTTAGGATTAATCCCTGTGAGCTCAACAGTAACTTCACTTGTCCTCCACATATGTTGTGGGGACAGCCCACTCTGGTCCTCTTCTCGGGACGCCATAATGCACTACACTCTGCATTGGTTTCAGTTTACCGATGTCAACAAATAGACGTAGATGGAAACTAAACCATAATACTTCTAGGAGGAATTATTGTCTATTATGGTCTGTGTTTGCAGCACATCACTCTCATACATTAGTCAATCAATCACAAATGACAGCCTGTGAGTGCCTGTGAAACTAAATAAAGCCATGACAGACAACACACTGACCAGTACACATAAAGAAACATCCTACCTGAAATGCAGCCCCTCAGCCAGAACTGTGTCCATCTGCATCCCTCCAATCCTGTTGAAGATGACGGCTCTGTGACCACCCTCCACTGCACGCACACACACACACACACACACACACACACACACACTATGTGATTAAAATGCAAGGGTACACGTTGAGAAAGATTAAACATAGTTTTATGTTTCAACATGCTGCTATTATGAAAAATATAATCAGATTGAACCACATGTAACATCCAGCACATCGTCTAGTCATCCTACATTCCTGGTAGTTTGTGTGGAGTATCGCTGCCACCTGGGGACATGAACCATCTGCCTGGGTCTGTCACATACTGAGAGCTTGGTACAAGTGTGTGTTTACCTGTGAAGGTAGCTTCTTTAACGCCATATACCAGAGCACCAGCTCCAATCAGCAGCTTCAGTCCTAATCCTGCCCCTCTGCCACCAGATGAAGACATCCGACCTGCCAGATCCCTCAGGTGCTGGAGGAAGCGCTACAAGTTTTCAGTATGTGCATGTGTGTGGATGAGAAAGTGACAGACAGACAGTGAGAATAAGATTAGTCTTGTCCTTGCCAAAATGTTTGAATTTTTAAAGTAGTGCTGAAATGATTGGTTAAAACAGATTGATCAATTGTGGGAAAATCAATGGTTTTCAATTTTAATAATCATTTAGTCAAACAAAAACACAGAAAATGATTCTTTAGGTCCAGTTTGTCCAACATGAACATGAACTGATGACATCTGACATCAGCAAAGGCATGCAGTCGCAAGAGGTTCCCACTGCTGAATCAAACGGGATCAGATTCCTTAAGGAGGCTTCAGGATAAGAGAGTATCTCCGGAATCTGAGCCAAGTCCTCAACGAGGGCACGTCTCAAGCCCGTTGTAGACGGGAGGTTGCAGACTTTAAAAAAAACAAAAACGTTTTCCTTCACTTTCCTGTTCCATTTTAACCTACTGCAGTAACTGTTTTGATTAAAGGGGAACTTTACCTATTTTCAAAATTCATACACTTTATACCTATGGCCTAAAATAGTCCAAAAAATATTAGTAAAATATTAGTAAATATTAAAAACTCTCTGCTGTGTGCTAAAACTCAACTGTGTGATGTCCTAGGCTATAAAGTCTGGAGCTGCTCCATAGACAATGAATTGGCAAAGATGTTATAGGTAACATTGAGAGCACCCAGGGGAATGTTCAGAGTGTATGGGTACATTTTCTGTTTAAGAACTGAGAACACTACAACAAAGTAAAGCTCATTTAGGTATATAGAAAAAGAAAACAAACAATCTGTGGGTCCACAAAGTCAGTCTCCCATGCATCGTCCATGGAGCAGCTACAGACTTTATACCCTATGACAGCACAAGTTTGACACTTACTTCTCTGGTTTCTGACTTTGAGAGAGAGAAGCTAATGTTCAAAAATATTGATTGAATTTTCCAAGACCATGAAAATAACATACTGGAATTCTTAATTTAGGTGGTGCTCCATTTTAACTATGGGTGCTTCTCATTTTCTCAGTTAAAAAAAACCCAATCAATCATGTATTCGTGTGTAGGGGACAGGGATTTATGTTTATGCAGTACAGATGTGTATGCATAGATGTCTATGTGTGTATATACTGTATATGCAAGTACTGCTGTTCCTTTAGGGCTAACTTAAACGAATTTAATGTCTTCTTGCTACTCAGGTGACAGAAGCTGGACTGGTCCGCATCATGGCAGATGTCTCTCTTATTTATGTCGCAGAAATGTGGTTCAAATCAGGTAATCATACTACCAAGTTTAGATTTAGATTATATTACTGGATCTGTGGTAACTTTAGCTCTGATTGTTGAAGGAAGCATACGCTTCTTTTCATTGTCCCACTGAACCTAACATGGATAACAATATTATAGTCAGTGAAAGGAAGAGTCTTTAAAAACATCTGAATTAAAGACAGGTTTCTATGAGGCTGAAAATCCTTGTGTGCCAGGAGTATATTTTGATGATATATATTTATACAATTTCCACTTTCAACATAGGTATTACTACATTATTTATACAAAATGACAAGATATACTCATTATAACCTGGGTTACTACATGATGAACTGATCAACAGAATATTGATAAATACAGATAAAACTACTAAACAAATAATAACAGCATTGCTGGCTTTCAGTGTCTAACCAGGAACTTTGCAACCTAAAGGATCTGTTCACAATATAAATACAGAATACATGTTTTTAATGAATGTGCAGATGCTTGTCAAACTGTGTATTTAGACGGAAATATGATGAAATATTTCCCAATCACTCCGCTGTAGTGACAATAGTAATTCTGAACCCTTATTATTATCTGGGCAGTATATCACATCACCTGTACAGATATAAACCGCAGGGCATGTAGAGCTGTTAGCACCTGCAGACTGACTGCTGATCAGCTTTGCCGTCGCTCCAGGGGACTGATTTATCTGATTTATTTATTAGATCCCCATTAGCTGCTGGAACTTAACAGCAGCTACTCTTCCTGGGGTCTCACCAAGTTCATCAACCAAAAATGCATAAGATACATTTACATTCATAGTCACAAACAAACACGACACAAAACACCTGCTCAAACCTAATCCAATAATACGGTTTTTCCTTAAAACTCATAACATTACTTTCTGAGACCAGAAAAAATGGTAATTCATTCCATGCCACCATTGCTCTGTAATGCATTGTTTTCTGTTTTAAATTAGTTCGACATAGGGGTAACAAAAACTGACCCTCAGACGACTGTCGAGTAAAATGATAGTGTGTGTCTGAAAAAAATGCTAAAGTCCTGTACAATATTTCTGGTGTTTTTGTTGTTATTATGTTTTTGATAAGACATATTAGTGAATATTGCACCCTGCATTTTACACTTAACCAAGCTAAACGATCATTCATTGTACTTACATTTGTTTGGTATGGGCATTGAAGGACTAAACGAGCCGCTTTATTTTGGGCTACCTGTAACCTATTCAAATTACTTCCTGATGTACTGGACCAAATTACAGAACAATAGTCTAACACCAGTACCTGCACCACTTGCTTCAATAAACAATTAGACATAAATTTTCTGCAGTGTTTAATCACCGCCATACCTCTACCCATTCTTTGCACTATTTGATCTATTTGGTTGTTCCAGGACATTAGACTATCTACAGTAATTCCTAATAGTTTTACCTCGGTTACTTGTTCTATCTCTGTATCACCCATGGATATGCGAAGCTTAGGTGCTTCTCTTAATGAATGTTTCAAACCTAAAACTATACATTTGGTTTTCCCCCTATTTAGGACCAGTTTATTTCTTATCATCCATTTTTCTGTTAACTCTAATTCCTTATTTAAAATCTTAGTCAATTCATCAGTTGTATATGCTGATGTGTAAATTGTCGAGTCATCAGCATACATCACAACAGTGGTATGATTCAAAATCAGAGGAAAATCATTAATAAATATTGAAAACAAAAGCGGCCCTAAAGAACTTCCTTGTGGCACCCCACAACTCACAGCTCTCAGCTCAGAATAACTACCATTATAGTATACAGTACATTTCCTATCAGTCAAATAACTTTTAACCCACGCGACAGCAGATGGCTCAAAACCATAACAGCGCAGCTTATTCAATAACACATGGTGATCAAGAACATCAAATGCTGCGCTCAGATCTAGTAATACAGAACCAACAATTTTTTTATCATCAATTTCCTTCATCCAGTCGTCTGTCATCTGAGCGAGTGCTGTAGCCGTGGAGTGTCCTTTTTGTATGCATGTTGATATACTGTATTCAACTCATTTTTACAAAAATAACTTTGAATTTGATCATATATTATTCGCTCCATTATTTTACTGAGGGCAGGTAATATACTAATTGGTCTACTATTCTTGCCCGAAAATGATTCTCTACTATTTTTTGGTAATGGTAAAATCTTGGCTACTTTCCATTCAGAAGGACAAACACATGTTTTTAAACTCAAATTAATGACAGCTTAATTGAATGGATGTCTCAGTCCAGGTCCAATGTCTCCCTCACAGGGACAGTGGACATTATAAAAACCCAAGGCTGTGACTCAGGGCTCACCGGTGTAGGCTAACCTTACACCTGTGCCAGCTGAATGAATAACGTTAAGTAAAGGCCTATGAAACCACTTCCATTCAGTCTGTTTATATCAGTTACATGATGTTAGCTAGCTGTTAGCTACCAACAGTCCAGTCAGGTCTGGTCATTAACGGTTTGTGAAGTTTAGCAGTGCAGGAGCTAACTTAGCACAGCAGTCACCTCACGTTACCCTGATGCGACATGCTAACTGTTGTGGTGCTGTCCACTAACCGCAGGCTGGTTAACGTTAACTCACTAACACACCATTAAGTTAGCAGCTTCAGTAACGTTAGCAGATAAACATGTCTCTCAGCACCAGATAAAACTCATTCATTTAAAACATTTAGGACTTAAAACACTTACGTTGGGCTCCTTGTTCGCCATGCTGCTGTACGTCAGACTCCAAGGTCGAGACAGTCCCCCTTCCTCGTGGGCCGCAAAGTCTGCTGGGACATGTAGTTCGACAGTATGGGAACACCTTTTTCAGTAGAATAATAAGTCATCACAATCACAATCTTCTTCAGCTATTATAGGTTCTCTCCATTGGCATATTAAACTTTATTAGGAACACTTGATTAAGATCAGCTTTGACTATATAAAAATATATTTTTAAATTGTATACATCTTGTTTGCCACACTAAAATAAGGTCCAATCTACAGCACAGAGCAGTAACACGGGCTCCCATTGGTCAGCCATAATTTTCAGTGGTGTGAGCATTGTTATATATAAAGGTTTACTGTATATAGAATGTAGGGTATATTAAGGTTTGCCATATATACTTGATATAAAGCTTTACTGTATATACAGTGTGTAAAGGTTTACTGTTTATGATGGTTTATTTTATATATATTCCATAAAGTTTTACTGTACATACTGAATGAGACATTACTGTATATACAGTATATGAGTTTGTATATATAAAAGTTTCTTGTATGTGAAGTTTCACTGTATATATATATATACATATATATACATACACACACACACACACACACATATATATATATGTATATATATGTGTGTACAGTGAAACTTCACATACAAGAAACTTTTATATACACAAACTCATATACTGTGTGTATATATATATACATATATATATATATATATATATATATATATATAATGGTTTTAGTGTATATACTGTATATATGTTAACTGTATATAAAGGCTTACTGTATAACTACCATATAAAGGTTTAGTGTATACACTGTAAAAAAAGGTTTTACTGTATATGTACTGTAGCCTGTACAAACATTTGCTGTGTATAAGGTTTACAGTATAGATATTGTATATAAAGATATAAAAGTATATCTTGTAAAAGGTTTACTGTACTGTTATATATACAGGTTTAGCATATATAAAAGTTTACTGTATAACTACTTTATTTAGGTTTAGGTTTTACCGTATATAAAGATTTACAATATTATATACTCTACTACTCTTGGGTTTACTATATATAAAGGTTTACTGTATATTTATACGTTATATAAAGGTTTATAGTATTATATATACTCTATATAACGAGTTTACTGTATATAAATGTTGTATATGTATATACTGTATATAGGTTTACTATATACAAGGTTTTACTGTATATATATATATGCCATATAAAGGCTTACAGTATTATACATACTCTATATAACAGGCTTACTGTATAAATCAAGGTTTACTGTATAACTACTGTATATAGGTTTACTATATACAAGGTTTTACTGTATATATATATGCCATATAAAGGCTTACAGTATTATATATACTCTATATAACAGGCTTACTGTATAAATCAAGGTTTACTGTATAACTACTGTATATAGGTTTACTATATATAAGGTTTTACTGTATATACATATATATATATATATATATATATATATATATATATATATATATATATATATATGCCATATAAAGGCTTACAGTATATACTCTATATAACAGGCTTACTGTATAAATCAAGGTTTACTGTATAACTACTGTATATAGGTTTACTATATACAAGGTTTTACTGTGTGTGTGTATATATATATATATATATATATATATATATATATATATATATATATATATATATATATGCCATATAAAGGCTTATAGTATTATATATACTCTATATAACAGGCTTACTGTATAAATCAAGGTTTACTGTATAACTACTGTATATAGGTTTACTATATATTTATACGCTATATAAAGGTTTATAGAATTATAAATTTTCTATATAATGGGTTTACTGTATATAAAGGTTTACTGTATAACTACTGCATATAAAGTCTTAGTGTATATACTGTATATAGGTTTACTATATATAAGGTTTTACTGTATATATATATATGCCATATAAAGGTATAGGTATATATAAATCAAGGTTTACTGTATAACTACTGTATATAGGTTTATATATATATAAGGTTTTACTGTATATATATGCCATATAAATGCTTACAGTATTATATATACTCTATATAACAGGCTTACTGTATAAAGCAACGTTTACTGAATTATAAATAGTCTATATAATGGGTTTACTGTATATAAAGGTTCACTGTACAACTACTGCAGTATATATATATATATATATGTATATATATATATATATATATATATACTATATAGAGAGATAAACATAAAACAAAAACTCACTCCAAACTAAACTGAATTAATGACAGTACAGTTTTTATTTATTTATTTATTTGGTATTATTTTTAAATTCATATATTGGGTATTATAATGGTTTTACATTCCCTTTTTAATCCTTGACACTTTACCTTTTTACTGTTATTATGTTACTTTGTCTGACCTGTTTGTCTGTTTTGTGTGGATGAAGCCAAATCACTTAAACTGTAACTTTATTTGTACCCGAAGGTAGATTTGGTTCACATGTGAACCAAATCTACCTTCGGGTACAAATAAAGTTACCTTACCTTACCTTACCTTACTCAAAAGATCAGGTTTACTGTATATTTATATGCTATATAAAGGTTTATAGTATTATACATACTCTATATAACGGGTTTACTCTATATAAAGGTTTTACTGTATATGCCATATAAAGGTTTACAGTATTATATATACTCTATATAACAGGCTTACTGTATATAAAGGTTTAGTGTATATACTGTATATAGATTTACTATATATAAGGTTTTACTGCATATTTATACACTATATAAAGGTTTACAGAATTATATACTCCATATAACAGGCTTACTGTATATAACGGTTTACTGAATATAGGTTTGCTATATATACGGTTTTACTGTATGTACTGTGTATACAGTGTATAGGTTTATGGTATACAAAAGTGTATGTACACACACACACACAATTTAAGTTTTCACTGTGTATATACTATATGTATAAATGTTTATTGTGTAACAGGTTTTGCTGTATATTACCTCTATATGGTTTACTATATACAGTATATACACTATATAAGGGTTTACTGTATATGTTTTTATTGTATATATACTCTATATGTTTATATATATATATATATATATATATATATATATATATATATATATATATATATAAAGGTTTACTGTGTGAATACTGTTGCTTGTATGAAGGTTTACAGTATTTAAGGTTTTACTGTATATACGTGTTATAAAGGATGACTGTTTATACTGTGACTAGGATGGTTAGTCACAGATGTCAGTGGCTAAAGAAGGCTGAGTTATTTACACCATGCAACCATGAGACAAGTGGAACTCAAATGCATGGAAAACAACCAACTCAACAAATAACTTGGCTGAACTGAGGAATACAGAAGTCATATGAAACCTAAGGCAATATCACATGCACACAGCTACACTCTGTCTTCTCTTTTGACTGGCCAAAAGAAAAATAACTCCTTAAATAACTCCTGCAATAATCAGTGCAGGCTAAACTGCAGGGGTGCCTTCTTACTAGTATCAGTTAACATCTTCAGTACAAATAAAATATTCAGCTGAACCTGAACAGCACTACAGTGCCACTGTGTCTAAATTCCTGCAGATGGCAGCTTAGCTCAACTAATTTCATGCTGCTGCTATGTAAAACAAATGTTATGTGACAGACCAGCAGTTCCCTGTGTTCCCAAAGGTGTTCAGAACAAAGCTATTTAGGTCACAGTGTTTAAGGGTTTTGATCAGTCAAACATGATCTACCTACACGTGCATATGATGTAACCTTGCAAC
The DNA here is from genome assembly GCF_041903045.1 of Epinephelus lanceolatus. Lineage (NCBI taxonomy): Eukaryota > Metazoa > Chordata > Actinopteri > Perciformes > Serranidae > Epinephelus > Epinephelus lanceolatus. The sequence goes on from NC_135739.1 coordinate 32,784,422, forward strand.
ACAATAACGACCAAAGACACAAAATGTTATTACAACATTGGATGACTTTAATCCACAACTCGTCATATTAAAACACAAGTCTATTTTACACAGCTCAGTTAGCAGCTAAGAAAAAAAAACAAACCCCAAAACAAACAATGACATTCACGCAGTGAATTAGGTGGGAAGCCAGAATGTACAAAGCAGAGCTGCATTAAACAGCTGTTAACATCTGGGTCTAACTGGGATCAAACTGTAAACAAGTGAACTACTGAGAGTAAATGATGCAGGTCTTGGTCTACACCTGACGATGTTTTAGTTCAAAGTTGATTTTAAGTACAAGCATGTAGGTTGGATGTAATAAAACCCCTCCTGTCTGCTGATAATTGTCCCTCAAACAGTGCTTTTCAAATGTGTCATCCTGACAACAGGGTGCAGCTTTTCATCCCAAGAAGCAATCCAGATTAACCAGCGGCTCTCGTGGTGGACTGGAAAAAAAACAGGCGCTTGGTCCTTCATCACCGAGGTTCTCAACCAGTGGTGTAGGGACCCCCAGGGGTCCTTAAGGGAGTTCCAGTGGGTCCCCATAAAAGTGAAGAATAGTTTATTTTCTATCTAAACTACTAAAATCTTTTCAGACAGAGGTCCCTGAAGCACAATATTAAATATCAAATATGCGTCAGTGAATATGTGTACCAATCTAGAAGTCCTTGACACGAGAAAAGTTGAGAACCACTGCTCCATCACACCCCACTAAAAACAACTCTTCTACACTTGGTCCTGCAGTCAGGAAACAGGAAAGGTTTGGTTGGTAGAAGCTGTGTCCCACTTCAGAGGCTGCCTGCAGAGGACCAGAGCTACATCACAAGTTCCAATACTTGGCCTCACAGAGACCACTGTTAACAATGCATTCAGGCAGTCCTTGTCAGCTCATAAAAGTAGACATTTCAGAGTTGTTGTTAGTCCCAATATATCTGTATTACTTCCATTTCTCTGATAATTGAACAAGTTTCTGACTTTACAAGACAAAAATTGACCAGTGCAAAGGATTTTGGGATACTGAGGTCAACAAACAATGCATCAGATATTTAAAATAGGCTGTATTTAATTCAGAATTTAAAATGGGACACCCTCCTTTACACATGATAACATTCTCTGTCAGGAAATGTGGACTTCACATGAGGCAGCCTCTGGAGTGGGACACAGCTAGAGGAAATATTATCTAGTGTTTTATGATGAGGATCTCTTGAGCGTAGCTCCGGAGAGACGCTGAGCTTCTTCCCTCGACACTGACGACACATGGACAGCAGTGTTTCCAAACAGAAAGGAGAAGATCACATCAGACAGGTTACACGTCTGATGTTCTGTTCCTGAGTAAATGTAACCTTGGAGTGAGAGAGGGCAGAATTTTAAAAAAGCACAAACTGTGTCATTTCATTGTGGCTCCATGGCTGACTGGAGATCAGTGATAATGTATTTACAGTGGAACAGTCTGGAGGGGGGAAATGCAGAGAGAGATGATCTTGGAACGGAGGAAACAGCAGAGTGCTCTCTCCTCCTCTCCCCTCTCCTCCCAAGGTCTAGAAGAAGTTTTCGGGTTGACATAAAACAAGAGAACAACCAAACACAAAGCTCACTTCACTGACTGTGGGACCACAGCTGGGTTTCATCCAAATGTGCTGATCCCAAGTCAGCAATGAGCTGTTTATGCTGCGAATTGTAGCTAACCTTGGTAAATTTTAGACCTTGGCAGGACATCAGCATTTTGGAAGGTAGAGTCAGGGGTCAGAGGTCAGACGTAGAAAAGTCGTACCCTGGAGGTACTGACATGGAGGTCATCGTCGTAGAACTTGGTCTCTATGATCACATTACCACTGGAAAACAAAGACACATGGAAACATTAACTGATGCACTGAATTCCACATGTAATGTAGATTACATCAGCATGAATACATGAATGTGTACTGTTGTAAAGGCAACAATCGACGAAAAATTAAAGGAACATTTCAGCTGATAACAACATGCATCTAATAGGGTAAGGATTTGATGAGTATAGTGCTATCATAACTGTCAGGAATAAAATCTACAGGACTGAAGGGTCAGTTCAATATTTTTCAACCTAGATCCTATCTCCCAATTGTGTGCATCTAAGTGACAAGTGGGAACAAAACTCTTTGGAATGTGTCCAGTATTGAGTGAGACTGCTGCCACTAGCAGCAGTGAAAAAAGCTGCAGTTATCCACTCCAGGCATGTTTGCACTGTCAATTTATGTCCACTAAAAGTGCTTGTTCTTGCCACTGGCGTGCTTAGTTTATGAGAGGATCCCTGAAGAGATAGAGCTTTTCTGTTAAAAAAATAAGATCCTTATTGTTTAACCAGAAACAGAAACAGACTCCATTTAAAATCATTTTAGTGTGTATAGAGCCAGCATATTTTCACATCTGGCCAAGTATATTAAGGGTTTATTTCAACAAAACCAGAGTTGGTAACTGTTTGAACAGGACTTTTTTGTGAGTTTTATTTTGTTTGAATGACTTTGAATGGCGTGTGTTTCACAATGGTAAAATTCCTGTTTATTTAAAGGGATACTTCACCGATTTTCAACCAGCTTTGTATCATAACAATGTGGGTAGTATGTGTAAATGAACTATCATTAACCTCTTCCATCTAATCAGTGCCGAGATATCACTGCTTGCCCCATGGCGAAACCACGTCATCTGGCAGAGTTTTGCTGGCTCTCAGGCTGTTGCTTTAACTACAGGCTGTACTGCCGCCATACATGCAACCACCACGGACACAAAGAGTATAGAAGCAGGTCAAGAGACAGACCTGCCCCTCTCTCTGTCAAACTTGCACCAAAATCCACTAAACAGTAAAACTATGCAGTACAGATCAAATATATATCAAGATTATGCTACTGTACTGCCTATTTCTCCCCAACACTGTTTTTAGAAACATATTTTAGTGCTGTGTTTAGCTGTAACAGCAAGCGTTTGTGAACAGGAAGTGGGCATCTCCTGCACAGTAAAAACAGAGGCCATATAACAGAGAACTAACGGTAAAACTAGGCAGCGCTGGTCAAATTGAAAACAAGATTCTGTTACTGAGTTGCCTATTTCTCACCTCCAATGTTTTCAGAAACATGTTTTATCTTATTGTTTAACTGTAATATAAGACTGTTTCTTACCAGCTGGCCGCCATTGTTTTAAACGGGCATGTTCGCATAACGTCACCCACCAGCAGGAGCATTAAGTGGTCTGGTGCAGTGCATTCTGGTAGTGGTAAGTTTTCTTCCTCTTTAGCAAAGGTGTCCTTTTTCTGTTTTCTCTGGTTCTGTAGCACCAATTTCAAAAGTATTTGTGTCTTTCCACTCCACTGACATCCATTGACATTGACATAGTTTTATTAAAAGGCCATCTTTTCAGCAGTGAAATACTTCTTTAAATGGAGTCTGGTGGGTTTGGGGATGGCGATTCCAGGGTTGTTTTTGGTTAAACAAAAAGGATCTAACTCTTTAACCAAAAGGTATTTCTCTGTATTTCTTTCTCCTTTCCATTATATTATCAGACCCTTATGATAACAATCTGAGTATGTCAGTGGTAAAAGCACTTTTGGTGGATGTCAATTGATGGTGCAAACATGCCCAAATGATTACACTGCAGCCTGTTTCGTGGCAGCCATCTTGCTCAATACTGGACCAATTTCAAAATCTGTTGTTCCTATTTGTTGCTTAGACACAAGAACATGGGCAAAAGGGTCCAGGTTTAAAAATAGAGAGCCTACTCTTAAATCCCGTAGTTTTCATTCCTGCCAGTTATGATAGAACTATTCTCATCAAGTCAATAAAGAGATCTGAGAACACAGTGATATCACTTAAACTAAATCTGACAGACGAAACTCAAGCAGGCAAATGATCGGACAGGTTGTTTGTCCAGATGATCTAAACTACTTTCAGTTTATGGAATGCTGCACATTATACACAAAGAAACACCTTTGTTCACCTTTGTTTTGTCGTCTCTAAACTGTGGGTTTGTGCCTCTGACCTGTCAGCACGCACTGTGGTGATGTCACTGTGTTTCCAGATCTCAGCTATTAACTTGGTGTATACAATGCTATCATAACTGACAGAAAAGATTGATAAAACTACTAAACTAAGACCAACATTGTGATAAAAAACAATCCCTACTGCACAAGTTTGACTATCTTCCAAATATTGACACAATAAATTATCACAATATCAGGTCATTGTAAATCAGGATAAATTGTGGCAAACTGGTACAAAAAGTTTACACTAAACAGCTTATTTATTATTTATGTACACATTTTTACCCTTGTATGCTTTCTGTATCACTGTTTGTTGGTTAGATGTAGCTCAGTCTCACAACTGTATAGAGTTATAGAGAAGAAGTCTACTGCATGTGTCAGCAGATATAAAACATAAAAAAGAGAGATGATGAATAAAAATGATCCAAGTGGAGACTCACGTTAAAACATTAGCTGGCATCATCTGGGACTCTGGAGCTGCTTCTATCAGAGACTGCCATGTGTTGGTGGAGTTGGGGATAACAAAACCAAACTCAAAGAACCATTCTGGACAGAGACACAGACAGAGAGAGTTCAGTGCTGCCTCCATCACAACATATATATCATTATCAGGAATTCTGTTTATATTGTATGTTAAAGTACCGTAACAGTCTACAGACATTTTCAGACCTGGAAACCTGCAACATAAACATGTTGTGTTGGTGTGTGGTCCCCTGGGGCTCTGTAACCTCACCTCTGTACAGCAGGGCCCCAGAGATGGCAGTCCACACACACACACACACACACACACACACACACAGTAACAGGGAAGTGACAACAGCTAACTGAGCTGTCTGTGAAAGGATCAGAGATGACGCTTAAACGCATTCACAGTGAGGTGGGGCAGAAGGTTGAAGACCTGAGGGTCTGTGTGGTTTTGCTCAACAGTGTACATTTCATTTCATCATTGGCGGGGACACATATGAAACAAGGGGTTTGGGGAGAGAGAGAGAACACCTGGACAGGTCGTCAGTCACTCACAGGGCTGACACATAGGGCCTTTCCCAAACCGAGCCCTCTTCACTCACACTCCATCTAAGTTTGTAACTGTTTATGTCTTAAAGGGTAGTTGCATGGAACTTTTGTACGGCGCGTCCTCCATGACAAACACAATAGAGCGTTGTACATGGTCAGTAAGTCGGCATCCCACTTCCACTCCCCACTAGTTGGTTTGGGATGGCACTTAATATCCTTGATCCTCCGCGTAAATACAGAATCGGAGGGAAGTGGGTAAGGAGAGGGTGTAGGGGATTGTTTGGGAAAGGCCCAAAGGGATCAGTGGAATAGTGTAAAACTGTTGGGATCCATAATGCCACGAGTGGTCAAAGCTCACAGGGTACCTTTAATTGACTAACGTTCTAGTTCCTGTGCCTTTAAGCAGTTCAGATTACCTTCTAGACACTGTCCTTTGAAGAAAACTTTCTGCTCCAGCCTGAACTTCTCCAGTTTCTCTGAGGAGGAAAAGTTCAGTTCTCTGGACACTGCTTTACACTTCAAGATCTTCTTCGGGACGCGAGCTGGGGAGACAATGAGAAACTAGAATTAACTGAGAGAAGAGCTATCGATTCAAGACCTGCAACTTGTTCGGCTGCAAAATGTGCATAATAGCAAGTGTATAAGAAGCCGGTGACTGTATCACTGCTAGCCCTACTTAAACCCTGAACAAATGCTTCAAGTCCATAAAAAAGAGCATTACCTGCTTCATTAAAAAAACACCAACAATTCACGTAATCTTGTTTTTGAACACTACTTGTACATCAGATAATTTTGTTAATCTATGAGCATGATTATTTCCATCAACAATTTCACTGATGATAAAGTGCTGATGTACATTAAGAGTCTAATGTTCATAGTTAGTCAGTCAGGATTGCACCCAGTTATGGTACCCAGATATGGTGCCCAGTATTAGATGGTACATTACACATCTTTGTAATGAAGTCTAAAGGTCAACGCTAGAGGAAGCAGCCGGACTAATCCAGTTTAACCCGAATATCTAATCCGAAGCATGTGCATGCCCTAAAAGAGTCAACTGCATTGTACAACCATGTACATGCCCTCAGTGTATCCTCCTTTTGCATATTTGTATTTGAGTACATACACACTGTGAAAACTGTGTTAAAACCATAGTTATTATTCTCATTACATTTTGGGGTTATATAAATTACTCGAGTTAACCATACTAATTTCAGCTGTACAGTACACTGTGATGCATTGGATACAATATCCATTTTGGTTGCTTTCATTAGGTGCACGCTGTCTTGTCATGTTGACCAAAAATTATTCGTAGACTGTTCGAGAATGCTGCCAACCAAGCCAACTGACTGACATAAAAAGCCCCAAAAAACATGTTGTGCCACGATACATAAGGTTAACTCATATCGAAGTGGTGCCTGGATAGCGTGACGTGTGCTGCTGCCGTGGTCCTGCCAGATGCCTCCTGCTGCTGCCATCATTAGTCATTAGTCATACTTCTACTGTTATTTTACACATATGATTATTGTCACACATGTATACTGCCAGATACTAATATATACTTTCAACATATTGTACCACAGTAGCCAGAATTATAACAATAATATTATTACTTTCATTAATGTTGTTGTAAGCTACTGTCATTACCGTCTGTCCTGCATCTCTCTCTCTCTCTCTCTCTCTCTTATACGGATTCTCATACGGATTACTGTTAATTTATTATGCTGATCTGTTCTGTACGACATCTATTGCACGTCTATCCATCCTGGAAGAGGGATCCCTCCTCAGTTGCTCTTCCTGAGGTTTCTACCGTTTTTTTCCCCGTTAAAGGGTTTTTTTTGGGGAGTTTTTCCTTATCCGCTGTGAGGGTCCAAAGGACAGAGGGATGTTGTATGCTGTAAAGCCCTGTGAGGCAAATTGTGATTTGTGATATTGGGCTTTATAAATAAAATTGATTGATATGTGTGTGTATTGTACCTTCATGTTCTACTCCTGGTACGGAGAGGTCCTCAGTTCCCTGCCACAGCACTTTGCCCGTCTCTGCATCTCGAAGATTCATCCAGTTTCTGGCAGGAAAGGGTTAAGTGACAACAACCAAACTAAAGGACAGACTAAATGAAGTGACCTCAAGTATCCGTGAAATATTCTAAATGTCTTTAACGCAATTGAAACTGTCTTTCAACCTCTATTACCACTTGTGTTATCAACCTACAGTATCATTTTAATTTAGTAGAATCAAATGTAATATTTCCAATCAGGAAAGCGGCTTTTATTACTTCTATAGAATGGTTCTATTCAGATATTGACCCTTAAAAAAGGGATACGTAGGGCTGTTTGGGGGAAGCATGGACTAAGCATAGACTGGATAAACACATAGCTGCCTGGTACAGAGGACTGTAGGTGAGTTTTAATAATCAGATCACATTGATTCAGATGGAAGAAGTAAGCAGAGTAAGCAGACGGGTGTTCAGGTTAACAGGGAAATTATAGACAATAGGTTCATTCACAATGAGCTGCCTATGGTAACAATGGCGCAACTATACAAGTGACAGTCAACTACAATACATTGATATCTGCCAGGAAAAACATATAAACAGCCCCTAATTTTTCCACAACAGGAATTCTATATTTCTTACTGCACTATGAAAAGTTATCAGTGTCTGTTTTGAAGCTAACTAAGATAGATCAGTAACACAACTGACACCATTTACATGTCAAACAAAGTCAATCACTGACACATCAACATGACAGCATACTGTGATGTTGCCGTGTGAGGAGGCTCATCAGTTCACTGATACTCATCAGCTGATGGTTATTGGCAAATTTTAGCAAATAAGGTCAGTTAGCTTGTAGGTTCATGAGTAAAACAAGTGTATGGTTTCCCTTCAGCTATCAAAAGTCACCGTCTACCCCCACCAATCCTGACATAACAGCTCAAGTAAACAGGTAATTTATGGAGCTCATTTTGAGCACTACAGGCCTGGGTTGAAACATACATTCAGTCACTGATGACAGTTGAACTTCCTATCTGGCCATCTGCACAGACCACCGGCAAACAGCTCATCATCTGCTGACATGTATCTAATACGGATGCCTTTTACTGGACCTCTGACTGAGTAACTATTTGGTTATTAACCACAAAATCGCAGATGCACTGTAAACACTAAAAAAAACACAAACACAAAAAACAGCCGTCAAACATGGTGGCAGCAGGACCTCAAATGGGAAGTTCGTGCTCCAAAACGCTCTAATGTGGTTGCATTAAATCAACTGTCTCTCTCTCTACACTGAGCCTCGACACAACCAGCCATTAAGTTAATTGGGGACCATGCCATCCAATGATTGGTGATTGATCATGCTATATTTAAACGCAAGGTAGGCCTGTTTCTGTGACCTAAGTCTACTGGCACAATAGTGTATTTACTGCTGCTGAAAGATGTTGCAGATCTTGCCCTGAGGAGGGAATGCATCTACTAGGACCGTGTAGATCTATCTACGTGGATCAATCTGTGTTTACCAATGCTATTTTGGATCAACTGGCATGAGCTTACAAAGACAAGGGGATTCATCATTATAAGAACACAGGGACAAACAATTCTGCTGTTTAAGAACATGCCATGAACCTGACATAGACTTTAATACAGGTCTTTCTCAAGAACAAATTTAAGAAAAAGTTATAAAGATATTGGGAAATTAGGCCCAGTGGCCCCAAACTTCCAGCAAATATCATATTATTCTTTAGAAACCTCTATTCAGCCAAAGATGAATGGAAGGAAATATGTCTGGATTCTCAGTAACCTAGGGACAACAGTGTGTGACTGGGAGAGAGGAAGCTGAAGAAGCCTTTGTTTCAATGATGCTGGCTGTTAGCTGTCCCATCAGTCTGTCAGCTGGTCAGCTGTTCCTGACCCCCACATTCACTATAAACACAATACAGCCGTCAATCACAGAGCCACTGCACGTTACAGCGTCTCCACAATCATTTCAACAGCAGTCAGAAGGGGCATCAATGCATCTGCATCCATCAGAAATCTGCCTCAAAGTGATTAATGTACTTTACACCAAGCAGAGATGCAGCTGCTGTATTAAAGAGTCATGTAAAGGACTTTATCCTCTGTGTGGCCAAATTCGGAGGTGAGCCGATATTGATCAGTACTGGTGGCAAATCCTCATGATGGCGGTGACAAACTCAGTCGATAAAAAAGCTTTTAAATCAATGACAGCCATCAGCGAAGGCATCATCCATCAGTCCAACACTATTAAAGAACCATCTTCACCACCAGCACTGATTTTCCACTCAGCATCCTGTCACACTTGAATACTACTTAGTGTCACACACACTTGACTCCACACCATCTGTGAAGCCCTCCATCCCAACTGCTTCACAACACACAGCTTTTAAAGCTGCCATGTTAGCATACTGTTACACCATTGAGGAGAACAGAGATGCAGATTACTAAAACACACAGTGTTCTGAAAGGACTCTTTGTTGCATTCAGGGACTCTTCCTAAATTCATATTACTGAGTTTGGAAGCCATAAATCCTGTTGGTCTGGATGTTGTAGTGGACATTTTAAAAAGATTCAGGGGGAGGACACAGGATATGTTGAAAGAAAGGTTTGTGTCACTATGCATCGATTTAGGAAGGTAGGGTGGGGTGGAGGGGACATGTCCCCAGCAATATTTAGAAAGTAGTGGGACTTTAAGTAATTAAAATTACAGTAAAGAAGTTTACACTATAAACTGATGCAGAAAAGGCACAAATTGGTGCATGAAAAATCGCCAGAGTGCAGAAAATGAAGCATCTGATGCTCAAACTTTTGTAGCGGTGACCCCCCAAACTCCCCGTTTCATGTGTACCTCTCCAATACTGAAAGGAAGCCTATGTCTGCAATGCCACTGCAATGCTGAACAGCATCTTCACCAACATGTCCAAAAATATACAATAATTAGGCTCTAGATTTTTTTATTTCATTTTGATGCATCTGTCTTACTTTTCACAAGATTTAATTTTTCTTCCATCTGCAGTATTGACAGAAAAAAAAATCTAGTCTTACTTCAATACATCTCTAAAATGTCTTGCTTTCATTTTATCTAAAACAATAAAGACCTTTTATGTCTTTAATGAAATGCATTTATTAAAATGTTTTCATAAAGCCTTCAGAGTGGGGCAGGTATAAAAGTCCCAAAAATCTGAAACAGCCTGGAGCCATGGATCATAAATGGTGATATTAAACATCATTTATGTTATATTTTCCTCAATAATAAAAGGCTAAACTAGGATTCAATAAACAAAATCTTGATTCCCTAAACCCCTAAAATACTCAACTCCAGTCAAATTTCTTGCAGTTCAGCTAATGTTACGACAATCTCAAATCACTGTCTCCATTAGCTTCACGTGTATGTTATCAAATACCAAATTCTGCTTGTAGTAGTATTCATGAAGCTGCAAACTCTGAAATAATGTATTAGTTAGTAATTAGCAAAGTGCTCAATGACATCTCCAATCCATGTCTGTTAGTGTTGTACTTCACTGGCCAGATCCCAGTGACAGCAGAGCTCCACCACCTCCACCATCCCCCACCTCTTCCTCTGGCTTTCTAGTAAAGTGTGCTGACTTGAATGGTCTCTCTAATCCTCTCAAGTCTAACTAAATCCAACCTCCCACATCAAACTCATCATTCTCCACACCTTCCAGAAGAATCCAGGCCACACAGCAATGTCCCTCTCACCCTCCCACTAGGTCAGGTCGCACCACTCTCATTTTTTAATACATCACTGTCAACAAAAGACAGCACATGTATCATTTTAGCAGGTTGTCAATAATGGCTGTGATGCCATTGAAAGAAGGAAAGGACATCACCAGCATATGCTAATAACTGTCCTTTTCCTTCAATCCCTCTTAAATCACTTCCTCATAAACTAAAGAAACTCTCGTACAGCGATTGATTTTACCTCAAACAACATCATTCGAGAACGTACCTTAGCCTCCCGCAGGGCTGGCTGCAAGTCGTGTGTGTATGTAAATCACGAGGGTGCCAGCACAAATCTGTCAGCACACGCACACACAGACACACATACACACGTTAATGAGCCCCCAGTGAACAGCTGCTGTCACTGTTTAGTCTGCATTTATTTTTAAAGACATGTTAATGGTTCAAGTATAGGCAGCTTCCTAATCCCAACCTCTGCAACAACAGCCCCAACACAATCCTACTGAACAGATATAGGCTTGCACTTCAGTCAATTCATAATTGAACAACTCAGCAACACTCAAGTCTATGAACACAAGTATAACTACAGCAACTTCAGAATATAATCGTCCAATTATTTCAACATCAACCATTTCAATATTGTAGAAAAGGGTGTTTTATGCCGCTATACAAATAACAATAAAGCATACCTACTATAGAGCAAACTGAGCCCAGCGCTGCCACACTACACAGACACACACAGTATCCACCTGTCCAAAGGCATCACCTTTAGAGGTATGTGATGGGTCATTATTATTTTATCTCCTGTTAGGGTGCAACAACAAAAAAACTAACCAGTAAATCAGAGTGTGGAGTTCAGAGCCAGATAAGGGACCTGTTTCACCAGGAAGTTTTACAGGGCATCATCATCATCATCACAACTGTGCACATCATTACTGTGCACTCTGCTTATCTGGAAACTGGGAAAGAGGTCATACTGAAGTTACATGTTGTTTGCTAAAGACTGGAGTCATATGCTCTGCTGACACAACATGTTTTTGAGTCGTATGTATTTATCGAGAATTCAGATGCTGCTCAGCTGACAGGCAGTCTATGTTTCTTAGACAATCAAATCTTGCTCTTGAGAGAACTATATAAAAAATGCATTTCTGCCTCCCTCATCAGAGACCTGCTTTTTCCCTTCTGACCTGTGTTTGGCTGTAATTTCTGTCTTATTGTACAAATGTTACTTAGTGAACCTGCCTCTTGGAGCAGGCAGCAGGTGAAGTCTGTACACAACACAATATATACAGTATAAAACACAAATATAAAACTACCAATATCTTAGTCTGACTCAGTGGGAATGGCAAAGTCAGATTGGTATCCTATGGTGCAACTCTTGCATTCTGATTCATCCTTTTTTTAAAAAAAAGCAACGTGCTAATAGGGGAAAACTTTGCTTCAAACTATGTTAAGGTTCATCAGCAGCCCTCTGATTGACTAATAACCGACTACAACAGGTGCGACTGCTTGTGTGAGCATCTTAGTTTATGCTCTGCTGTTGAGAAATGCTAACCAACAAAGTCAGAGATTTTCACAGCTAAACGGTCTGCTACCTTTGCTGTGTTTTGTATTCCTATTTATGCTCTTCATAAGGATTTTGGTATGGCAGCAATGTTGCCTTTACAGTCTAGAAAAGAACGAAAATGATGTACTGTTTTGTCTCTGCGTTGGCTTTAACAGAGCACTACGGACAGAAGGTAGTAAATCCCTGCTCCACTAAATCATGGATTTAGGCATTACCACACTGCAAAAGGCCTGATCTTCCTTGGAAACATGCACAAAGTCACACCTCCTTCCTCTCTAGAGACTGGGATAGGTGTTATATAATAAGGGGGACACCTTACCTATACATTGAAATAACTAAACTAAGTTAAGTTGTATAGCTGGAGAGCATTAGGTCTGCGCTGCAGTAAAGCATAGCATGCTGCAGTGCTCTGCTGCTTATTCTAGAAGGTATTACTGGAGCTAATTCGGTCCTACATCGTCACATGAAGACACAGCCCGGTCAGTAATATGGAGAGCATCGATTTGCCATGTTGACTACACACACACACACACACACACACACACACACACACACACACACTAACCTCCTAAAGACAAAGCTACAGTTTGCTTTTGTTGAAAAAAGAAAGAAAAAAAAAAACACAAAATTTTTTAACCTGGGATTTACTGTGGTACACAAATTAATGGGCCTCCATACAATCATTCCTAACACAACAAACTAATTTTTAACAGACCATAGTGACTTCAAAGAATGCTGTTGATGAGCTGCGCTCTTTCAAATGCTTTTTGCCTTGGCATTATATTTTCCAGCAAAGGTTCTAGTTTATGCAGTGGACTGAAACCTTAACTGATGTAAAATACAATGTTATGGAGTGATGAAGGTCAGCCTACACTCTGTATCATTGTCCTGCTTTTCTGTTCAGCTCATGTGGATCAGCTTAAATACTCCAAAATGGATGTGCACATGCTTCTGTTTATACTACATTAGGTGTCTGCACACGCTAACATGATCATGTTTGTCACCACATATGGTTTGTGTATTCATAAACTTTGGACTTGGACAGATGATCAAAACATATGTCACGCAGACCCTTTGTGGATCCATGCAGCCATGCAGATGTGAAAAGTATAATTTTGGCTGAAATGTGTTCAAGGTGTGGAACCTAAGTTCTCAAGGCCACTGATTCACTGACAGGTAGGATTCTGCTGCTAACTCTGACAGTATACACTAAACACCACTGAGAGGATTTGTTGCTCCAAACTTAATTTAGGAAATCTTGGCAGTAAATTCTGCCATTTTGGGTTGCATGCACCTAATTTTTTTGCAGAGAGAGAGGAAAGGCCCAGTCACTCCTTCACACCTCACAAAAAATATACTGATGACTAAGTAAGAAATAAGTTGCCCAAAAAGTGGCATCGGCCTACACCTTTTATTTATTCATTCAAATTTTAGCTGAGTAGCTGCTATTGAGCTGGCAGCTTGTGTTTGGAAACCCGTGACTAACACTGTGAGAATACATGTTTGTTCATATCATCTGATCTGACAGATGAACAACCTTTGAAAAGTAAATCTATAATTTCTGAATGAAACAAAGAAACACTCACTTATCTTGAATAGAGAATAAAATTGTTGGACAAAGTTTAAGTGCATACACAATTTAGGTATACTGTAGATCAGGGTTGTCAAACATACAGCCTGGCGGCCAGAACTGGCCTGCAAAAGGGTACAATCCGGCCCACTGGATAACATTGCACACCTAATAGGGATGCACTTGTAAAGGGTAAGAGGTGCCAAGTTTCAGGAGCAAGTGAAACACTGAGTGGCTTTGTTCATGTAAAATGCTTCTTCAGGGGCTTTTCCACCCCGACCAGAATACAGTTATTTTGGTTCACTTTAGTTTGGTGTGGTGATGTTGTATAGAAAAATGCTCATGTAATGACAGCAAGTAGACACCACAAGCTGTTTGTCATCTGTTATGTAAATGGATTAGCGCTTTTAAAAATGTACTTCTTCAAACAAAAAAAAAGGGAAAAATTTGGAGGTGTTTATTATTTATAGGACATTATGCAATGGTTTTACTGGTCCTGCCCACCTGCAATCAAATCGGATTGTATGCAGCCTGTGAGCTGAGTGAGCTAAAATGAGTTTGACACCCCTGCTGGAGATGATCTTAGCATACACAAGGAATTGTGAGTCAAACACAACCAGACAAAAGACAAGGTACTACAACCACGTCTTGTACTACAATAATAAAAACAGTAAAGGGGAAGAATATCAGCAATAAACAGCATAGTAAAAACAAGTGCCAGAGCACCCTTGACACAAACTATAGCCTGTAAATACAACACCTCAGGCTTGATTCCATCTGGGACCTTTGTTGTAGATCATACCCCACTTTGTTTCTTACCATGTTTTCTCTTTGGATCTCCTCAATATAGTCTACAAAAAAGGCACATGCTTAAATATATTAAAAATTGCCTATTGCCCTTGTTTTCAAAGTCTTGAAACAAGTGACTGCTCAATTTGGCTCCAGTCTGATGCTCCATCAGCACACATCAGTAAGACAACTGTGACACATTCAATGTCTTACAACACTGTTGTGAAATTGTAGTAAGTAATATTAAGTACGAGTGGCTTTTGGGGAAAGGGATAATACATTCAAAATAAAGTGGTATGACTATAAACAGTGCAGCTTCATGCTTGAAATTGACTGAGTGGTACTGAAGTTCAGCATCACTTCCATACATGACAGGGACCCACCTGGGTTTGACAACTTCCCATAGTCCTGTCTAATGTTAGCTATCATGCAGCAAACAATCTATATATTTGACGCCAGCAACATTTCGGCTAAGAGCTTAAGTTACTAGTGAGTTAGTCAGTGAAAGTTTGACAAAGCTATATCAGTATCCATCCCCTGCGCCAGGCTGAACACCGTCTCCATCGCATGTCACCTCTGCTTCAGTGCTCAGGGCATTTAACGGTACAGCGCACTGAGCAGTTAGCCGGGCTATTAGCCACAGCTCAAGGCCACTCACTTTAGCTGGCGGGACGTCATTCAGACGTGAACTAGCTGCTTCTTAACTACAACAACATTTACATTTTGTCACATCATATTAAAACAAATATCGGCTGTGTAGCTGGCGTTATGAAACGAGAGGTGACAGTCACAGGTTAGCCCCAGCAGCTAGCAGCTTACTCTACCATCAGTCACGAGATGTTACTAACGTTACCATTTTGCTAACGTTAGATAACGCTTTCTATTTGTAATTAACAGGAAAGACATTACGCATATTGCTACGTGTCTAACCTTCGCAGAGCAGCAGCAGAAAGGATACAGTTTGAAGCCCTTCAAAATTTCCTTGGCCCTGTCTTCGTCTGAAGACATTTCTGAAATCGTCTGTTTTCGTTCCTTACTGAAAATCCAGGATCCCCTGAAACCACAGAGCTGCTGCTGGTGTTAGCTTCAGTTAGCTAACCACTGTGCCGGCTAATGTTCGCCTGAAAACAGCATAAACTATGTGTGCTTAACTCTGTATTGTTGGACTGCAGGTTAGTCTGATCCGATAATACAATCAGCTAAATATACCCAACTAACTGACAGACAGCTAGCCTAGCCAGTGAAAGGCGCAGGGTAGCTCCTAACAGCCAATCACAGTCCGGGAATGGGAAGTGTGGGCGGGACTACATGGGATAGAGACGCGTCACCAGGGGCAACGCCGCGCACACTGTGAAGACTGATTGGGGCCACACGGTGACACGATCCGTGCGGGTACCGTACCACTTTTACATCTCATTTAATATGTTCACATGAATACTACACTAGACTGAAGATATTACACTTCAGGGAAAAAACTTAAGTGATTTAAAACTGATAATTTCAATAAAAGAAAATATGGGATGAAAGTTAATATGACGTATAAAACCACAAAGATTACTGGTGAAATATCATTGTATTGTTACTACTATTACAAACAATAATAATAATAATAATAATAATAATAATAATAATAATAATGATAATATACTAACAGTTGCAGTCATGTCATGTATGTATCTCATCATGTCATGTATCTTTAGTTTTAAAAATAAATATTCCTGTATGAACACACGGGTGGTTCCTACAGGATGAACAACTTTAAAATCAATTGCATCTATTTTTTTTGACCACAAACATTTGAGGTTCAATGCCTTTATGTTTTAGTTTTACAACACAGTGAATGCAGGGGCGGAGCCAGATGCTGTAAACATTTGGGGCAGCCATGTGAGCTCTTTTTCAAACCATTTCTCATAACAGAATGCCTAAAAATCTGCACAACAATTGAGAAAAACATGATAGTCACCAAGGGAAAAAACATCCTGTGGAGCCTACATCCTAGTTTGTTTCCAGTTGTTCTCCAACTGTCTCCATCATTCTGAAACCATAACACAACAAATGTTGAGGATGACTAATGCTCACTCCTGCCACCTATGAAAATGCAACATTTTTCTGATGTTACTAATTTTAAGTTACATAACAGGTAGAGTAATGATTTGGCAGAAACAGCATTTCTAATCTTGAAACCTATTTTTGTCATACTATGCTGGAGTTAGGTTCACAGAAGGAATGTTTAGCAGACAAATCTGCTACATTTAATTCCGTACCTGATTGCAAATATGGGATCTTCAAAAATACAATGTGCTCTTCAACACTCTGAATATATACTGAATGATACTGAATATCAGACCAACAGAAAACCAATTACTCAATCATCTTAGATTTCTTTAATGAGCATAGCTGTGGGTCTGGAGCCTCACTTTATTAGGGTTTATCTATATTTATTTTTTGTCTGTCACAGTTTGATAGCTGATTTCTTCAATATTTAATGTCTACAATGAAGAATCATCCCTACAGATGACCAAGACAATTGCATGTTCCTGACCTCAAGATAGGAAGGGGAACTTTCAGTCTTTACTGAGGCAGAAACCAACTGCACACCATAATTAACACAATTACGTAACTTTCCCACCAGGCTGTTTGTGAAGGAGTGATCTGGATAGTCAGTGCTGTAATTGTTACAATGTTCATGTTATTTGTCTAAAAAACCTCAACATTTCAGTAGCATTGTTTTGAATTAATCCCTCCAGTGTCTAACAGACAATAGTCAGTCTTTATGGCAGCTTGTGTGTGTTGGTGGAGGCCAAAGTTTGAATTGGACCCAGAAGTTAGATGTTTAATGATTTAATAATGCTCAACTGAGCAGATTGCACACAGCAGATTGAGCTTCTTTTTGTACAAACACTTCTGGGAGGCAGAGATGCTCACAGAACAGATTTAATATTCACCAAACTCAGTTTTGATGGGCAAAGCTGGGGACTACAGTTTATGATGTCACTAACTGGCTAATATGAATGTCAAAGAAGTCAAGCTGATCTTAAAATAATGGTACCATGATTAAGTCATTCATTCAACATATATATGCTATTAGGATTAGTCTAATGAAGGTCAGCAAGATAGCATGCCCATTTTTAAAACATGTATTTTTACACCAATTTAATGAGTCATATTTTAATGTCAACAGTAATCTGATTGATTAATCTGCTTTGGCTCGGCTTCCCTCACCTGTTACAGTAGGCTGAACTACATGGAAAATCCACACTGTAATTTCTGTAACACCACCTGTGAACTGCAGTGTGCTTTATTGGTATTCTGACAACATAGAACAGAGGTGAAGTGGAACTCATTACATCAGGGATCAAAGCATGTGCTGGACATGAACCATCAGAAGAACCAGATCTGATGACTGCTAACAAAAGCAAAGCAGATGACAAATGGACCACCAGTCTGGATTCTGTAGTTTAGCAAATGTTTATTGAGTGACATATTAGTCCTTCTTGGCGGCAGCTTTCCTCATGGCAGCCAGCACGTTGCTCAGCTCCTCTCTCTTTCTCTTGGCGCGAATGTGAGTGCCAATCTGTGGAGGAAACACAGCAACATTAGACTGATCCAACACTGCTAAACCCCACTACTCACAGGACAGATTCAGAGTGAGGCTGCACCCTTTCGTCTTATACAGTGCAGCGAGCTGGTGCCTCACTGCTTCTGTACGGGCCTGATCAAATATACATACTGTGCATTAGATTTGTAAAGCTGTGTGTTAATGTTGTGATATTAAGATCAATCACTGAACATCTGTTTAACTCCAACAGAGAAGAAATTGATGGGAAAATGCTGCTGTGGCTGTTCAGTGGGTGTCATGCTCCTTAAAGTATCCTGACATAACAAATGCAAACTCACCCTCTTCTTGATAAACTTGAGGGCTCTCTTGTCCTTAGACACCTTCAGCAGCTCCATGGCTCGCCTCTCATATGGAGCGAAACCGCACACTTCGCGGATCATGTCGCGAACAAACTTGCTGTGTTTGGTGAGACGCTGCAGAGGAAACACAAGGTGTACAAAGACAACGCTTTTAAACATGATCTGCTTTATCTGAACTGTGTGATCACTTTTAAACTCTTCATGGCAGAAATTCTGGATCATAGAGATGGACATTGTTATGCATCACATCTTCAGCAGCAAATCTACAGCATGTTACCACTGAAAAAATATCCAAGTCTTATGACAATGTGATAATCACATGCTTGTAAAAAAAAAAAAAAAGAAAAAGAAAAAAAAGAGGGGTGCTATGAGGTTTGTAAACCACCAGATGTCACTGTGCTTGCAGAGTTTAAAGCCCTAAAGCTTCACAAGGCTTCATCTGCTCATCAACAGATCTTTAATAGCACAAATCACATTCATACATTGTAAATATACATAATCTTTTCAAGGCTCAGTACTTTCTTAAAATGACTGGTCATAGTAGTTGTTTGTAAACTTAACAGCAGGAGGAGGTGCATTTGTTGGCAACCAGTTTTCAACAGAGGATTAAGATTCCGTCAGCAGGTTTGAGTGTATGTGGGATTAGGTTTGGGCTGCTACTAAAAATTATTTTGATTATAATTTCATGTTAGTTATTTTTCTTTTTTGACTGATTAATCCTCTGGGGCTGAAATGTTCTTCAGAAAACCTCATCACATCAGCCAAGGCTGACAGATTCAAATGCACTTTCCAACCAACAGTCTGAAACCCTACAGCATTTTGTTTGATATCACGAAGACAACCAGCAAATATTCACATGTGGGAAGCTAAAACCTGAAATTTTTGCTATTTTGCTGACATGATTTAAACAAATAATTACCGAAATAGTGAATCGACTAATCATTTCAGCTGTAAAGTATGTTTCATTTAAGAATTTGTTATCCAGTGCAACAGTGTGGCTCATTGTGTTTGTACTAGTTTTGTGGAGCTCTATGGCACAGAAGAAAAACATATCAGGTTCATAATAACAATTCCTCAGTTTTAGTCTTTTCAAAGGATTTGTTGATGGAAAATATTAATATCACCAGACCTCTCTGCAGGCTGCAAACTGTTTCTATGGTGCGTACTTCAATGATCTGATGTTAAAGCTGTGAACCATTCAATGTAAAGTCATTAGGGCTGTCAAACAATTAAGTTTTAAAATAACGATTAATCGCATCTTTATGATTCCAATATTTTGCTATTTTGCTTTTCAAAACAGTTTTGAAGTCCATAAACAAGGTCAAACAACTTTCACCAGAGTGTCTTAACTGAGAATCAAATGAATGCAAAGAAATTTACTGTCTGAACTTTAACATTTGTTTCTTTCAAATTGGCGCCACTCTGCTACAACAGTCTGGTCTTAAAACCATGACTTAGAGATAGGAGAAGCCCTCAAGGTGCTTATTCTGTGAAATACAGTGTTGTTTTCTTCTGTACGCCAAACCATTAAAACACAGGAGTGCAATGTCCAATCAGTGTCAATATGATTTGCAGTTACAAGATCATTTCGATTACTAACTGACGTCCAATGATCCCCAGTTGACGGGAAAACATTTGCACTTCTCAGGAGTTCCAGTATAGTTGTATTCTCTGATTCATACAGGTACAGTTTGCGTGAAACTACTGTTCCCCACGACAGGAAGGCATATGACCGGTCACAACGTGCCAACCAGAGGATGTCCCTTAGACCTGAGTCTATCACGATGGTCTGCAGTCAGTGGCAGACTGCAATAGTGCTTTGCCAGCTTTGGTGATGTGGTTGCCCGCTGACATCAGTCTGACTGCACCTATGTGTTTAGCTCACAGGTGGCAGCTCAAACTCAAAGTACTTAGGTGATATTTTAATTCCGATTATTACAAGGTGCATATTACTTCTGACTTGTTAACTAAGCCATCTGGGGGTTTTATAAAGTGAAATGACCCATTCAAAAGCAAAGTGGTTTTCATCACTGAGGCAGGAGACTGCTGTGGCAAATTGACTACAGTGCATCGAAGAGACAAAATAGCAGCCCCGGATTAACACGATTGCAAAAGAAAGTGTTATGTTTAGGCCTTAATTGCACTGCGATTACATGTTCACGCTGCTATAATCAAACACTGATCACTTTAAAGTTGATTTCAGTTTCACACATCTGCACCCAAACTACAAAACACTAGTGGAATGACAAGGTGTAATGTGTAGTTGCAATAAACATCTGTATACCAACTCCTCTCAAACCCGCTCTCTGCAATAATGAAATAAAAACGGTATGACCAGGACTGACAACTAGAGTCACTCAACAGCAGATACTCACCCCACGTCGGCGGCTGTGTTTGGGAGCAGTCACATTTTTGGTAACTGGATGGCCTTTGTTAAGGCCCACAGCCATAGGGTAGCGTATAGCCATGTCTGCAGAAGAAGGCACACAAACATCAGTTACATACAAACAACAGTCTTACATGAGCTGCTTGGGGACATCACATCCCATGTCAAGCTATCACACACTGTAGTAGCAGCACCCAACAGCACCCACATTTCCAACTGTCAACAACAGCACACTATTGATAGCAGAACAGAGCAGGTTTAACTTCAGTTGAAAAGTCCTCAATACACTGAAATAGGGCATTACTTTTCATTCGACTACTTCAATGTGTGGGTTACTCAGTAGTATACAATAGTGATACAGTAGCAAGTGTAACGTTATAGCTTTCACACATGTACAAGATCAATTTCTATACAGTTTATCCAACAGAGGCCTGCCAACATAAGAACAGACTTCGTACTAACAGTCTGTGTCTGTGTACAGCACGTATCACGACTGTAACTCTTATAAAACAGTCAGTTGTGCGGAATAATTAGCTGCAGCATAGCCCTGAACACAGAAACATGGATGCCGCTTAGTGTCTGAGGCGGCTTCAACTTTTCGTCCGTTTTACATGTTATCGTGCGACAATACTGGAGACAGACGTTAGGTGAAGTCTGTAGTCTGATATAGTTTAATTTTATTCGGTAAAAATGGACGGATGGCGGAGATTATGCGTGGCTTTTAGTTGATAGCTGTCAACATTAAAGTCTTACCTGCTGTCTATGATGGCGGTCAAGCCGGAAGGACTGCCGGATGAGCGAGGCGGGGTAATGAGAGGTTTGACCCGGAAAACGACTTTGAGTCGTCGGCAGAGAGGCGCCCCTACCGGCCCGGAGGAGGTACTGTTTCAGTTTGGTTTATTTTGGTCATTTTGCAACCTTGAAATCTCAAATACACTGGAAGATAGACAATAAATAAACATTAAGTTAATGCTTTTCTAGCAAAAAAGACAAGAAAAGAAAAGGTTAAAAGAAACAAACAAAACAAAACGAGGTTTCTTCCCAATTTCCTTCTGGCCTCAGGATTTTGGGGAGTTTTTCCTTGTCTTCGTAGAGAGCTCAGGCTGGGTCAGGAGCTGCTGCTCATATGGGCCTATAAAACCCAATTAGCAATGCATGATGTAGGCTAAATGTAATACTGAGCCATTCAAATAAACTTTAATTCAATTTAAATCCAGTGAATTCACCTTGTCTTTAGACCACAGAACATCATCATACCCTCTTTCTGATTGCATTTTGAGTTAAGTAATGGTTTGAATCTACCTCCAGGCTTTTGTCTCCATTAAGGTGACAAGATGCACAATAAATAATAGTGACAGCAGAGAACTGAAAAAATCAGCAGTTAGACGCTGTAATATAAGTGAATCAGGGTTTGTAAATAAAATACACGTGGAGTTTGGATTACTTCTCAGGCCTGATTAAAAATATTTACTCTCTGTCATTAAGAAATTTGTTTTTTAATTCATTTGTTCACTTGAAAATATTGATAATAGGTAATAATAATGAGAAGAAGAAGAAGAAGCGCTTCTTTCACAGCAATGATACTTTTAATGGGAAATTGAATAAAATGCCTTTCAAAAGAGTGACATATAAGCAAATAAAAAAGAATAAGAGACTCTTAAACAGGCAAATATAAAATGTGGGCATATGGTAAGAAACGTGTATTTCAGAGGTTTTGAAAAGTGATTTAAAAGACAGCAAACATAAGATCCTCTGGCAGGGAGCTCGGGAGCTGAAGGACCCTCTCTGAAAAGTGCTTTGAGTCTTAAAGCCAGCATTGGAGAAAGCATTTATATCCTTTGCTTAAGTTAAAGTTCCAGTACCACACTGTAAAAATACTCTGTCACAACTAAACAATTTAAGTGGTGCTTTACCCTCTGAGCCAAAGCTGCCCCATTCATTTGTAGCCTCCTCTAACTTTGAAAGTTTAGATAGGGGCTTAGAATATTATGATGAAGATGGTATATGATGGCCATCCTCACGCTCTGTTACTTCTCATAAGTCATATGTTGCAGCAATTTTCATAGATTGAATGCAAAATGTAACCATTTTGACCACTCAAGAATTGATAACAAATTGCCAAAACTCCCTTTAAAATACCACATTAAGATGTCAAGACCCTGAGGAGAGGAGCACCGCAGAGAAATCCATGCTGTGATTTGGCATCAAAAACTGTTTTTGTAAGAATTGCATTTTTCGGTAATCAAGTGGTTAGCACTTTCTGGAACCTGCTGAGTAACCCCCTTATTGTTAATATACATATGAATGCCATACTGTACATCCTCTAAATGCCATTGAGGTCTCTTGTTTGTGTTTGTAAAATTTTATGAGGCTCCGATTATCCGAGAGGTCACTATAGGTCATTTTTTACAGTGAGGTAGAGCTTCAAAACATGGTCAGTGGTCACTGTAGCTCCAGGGGCTACAGTGGGGACTAACATTCATGAGATCATCTTTATTTTGTTGCAAGTGGTCCCATTTGTTGCCTGTGTTGTAAAATTGTAATTAGCCACGAAAATCAGAGGTGAATTGGATTTATTACGAGGGATCCAGCTAGAAACAAATTATGGGTGGGCACCATTTCAAAAGTCCAAGATGTCCACCGCAGACAATTTGAAAACAAAATGAAAATATTGATTTTGGGGTTCATCGCACTCTAAACTTTCCAAAAATGTATGGTTAAGCAACTCCCCTAAGATTTTAGGGAAAGTTACAATCAGGCAATAATGAACCTGACAAATAAAATGTAAAGGGTATTATTATGATGATGATGATGATTATTATTATTATTATTATTATTATTAGAATCATTTGAAAAATATACTATAAAAAAAACAATTGGTGCATAAAAAATAGCCAGAATGCAGGAATGTCTGACACTCAAAATCTTAAGGGGAAGGACCCGTAGACTGTCCTCTTGATTTCTTTCCTCCATTAACATACTATATTTATAGATCATTATGGAATGATTAATTCATAGATATTTGGGAATTGATATACGGACCACTTTCTTCATGTGTTGGTTAGTGTGGTTAAATTGGATTGCATTATTAGACATTCCTGATGAGACACCGCTAAATGTTGCACAGAAGACAGATCAAGCACAGCAGCTGATCAGTCACTGGACCAAATACCAGTCCAGTACATCAGTCTATCCTCACTGATAACACCTCATTAGGCAAAGTATCCCCAGAGAAACACATTAACAGCCAGTAGTAGCAAGGCATTTATATTGCAGACTCTTCTCCAGAGCGGCTCCTCGTGCAGGGAGGTCAGTTCACTGGTCTCAGTCGCTGGGGATACAGAGCCAGAGCTCGGACTCGTCAAACCACAGAGCCACAGAGCTGCTCTCCGCCACCAGGATTGTGGCAAGTGGTCAGAGTCAGGGCTGACATCAGAGATCGCTGGGTCAGAGGTCATGGGGGGACCTGTGAGGTCGATACGAGGCTCCTGGCTGTGTCTGGACCACCAGGTCAGCCTATACAGCTGGAAAAGAGAGATGAGGCTGAGCACATCAGTCCCTTAGCTTTGAAGCAAAACTATCGAACTGTTGACTGTAGTTCAGAGGAATTTTACAACTTAATACTTGTGTTTATGAATGTATGACAGGTTTCTTACATGTTCCTTAGGTATTGGGGCAGTGGCCAAGCTGACAGCAACAATGATGATGCAGGTGAGAGCCAACAGGATGAGAGCAAAGTACAGGTAGTGGACATCAGCCAGGATTGCAGGCCGATGATCAGGCTGTCCACAGGAGGGAGCTGCATAGGAGAATTCCAGAACCATGCGGATCAGTCCCACTACGAGTCCAATCATCAGACCCCAGAATGCACCCTGAGTAACACACACAAACACACGTGCGAAATATTTAATGTAGAGTAATATGGAATCAGCAAAGTAAAAAGCCAACATTGAAATGAAAAGGAGCCCTGCGATAGTCTGGCGACCTGTCCAGGGTGTACCCTGCCTCTCGGCCGATGTCAGCTGGGATAGGCTCCAGCCCCCCCGTGACCCTCAAGAAGATGAAGCGGTTAGAAGATGAATGAATGAATGAATGAAATGAAAAGGGCCTTAAGGGTCTGTACGTTGGCCTGTCTTGTAGAGTTGCCCAGTGTCAAAATCTAATTTTCATACTTTTATTTACCTGGATTTATAGCTGTATGTTGAGAGCTTACAGCTTGAATATGTAACTACGTGCTCAGGCTACAGCGGCTATGGAGATACGAAATGGAGATCACATGAACTGTAATGGGCTGCTTGTGTTTACTCTCCTACAAGTTTGCGATGCAGGTAGATCATGTTGATTGTGTATATGTGTGCGTGTGAGACAGAGACCTGCTCGTTGGCACGTGGCCAGAAGATAGCCATTAGGAACACAGCGGTAATGGGAGGAGCGAGGAAGCTGGTCACTGACTGGATGTAATCAAACAGCTGTCCACTGTTGGCTGTTTGGATGACTGGAATCCACAACAGACTAAGACACACCAAGACCAGGATGAACAATCTGAAAATACACAAAATATTATTATGCCAGCTTTGGATGAGGTCAAAATAGTCTTCAGTCATTATCAATAATATCTCGTAGAAGTAGACGTAAGGTATCCATTGGTACCAACCATGTTGGCAAAGCTTTTCAGGATGGAGGTTACATTACGCTAGGTTACAAATGCAGGGTAGATTTTGGTGAGGGAACAACTGGCATGGCCATTGTCAAAGGGGTGCCTTAAGCTCTTACCTCAAGATATCTGAATGAAAATGGGTTCTATGGGTATCCACGAGTCTCTCCTAAACTTGAGAAGGCTTGTTGCCAGCAAATGTTTTGTTCCTTATAGTCAATGTTCATTAGAGCTGTATATTTGTCTTTTTAAGGAAAAGGACAATCAGCCTATTTGAAGAAAGATGAATCTCCTAACACGTTTAAAGATACATGACACATTAAAACAGGATTGTTAACGATACCAGTGTTCATCCATGCACATCATATAATTAGTAATATTAACTGTAAAATAAGAAGCCAAAGTGTATCAGTATACGATTCTGTAACTCTCAATATTGACATCGTTTTCAACTAGCCTATTCCAGAAATTAAGTTATGGCTCATGGTTTTGTTGTACTACCCCCAAGTTTTTCAGCGGCCCCATCTGGCCCAAAAAAATAAATAAATTCCTGGGGCACCACTGCAACCGAAAGAGCAATGACTTGTCTTCAAGCTGGGTTTGTCTGAAAACAGATCTTTTGGTTTCAGGAAATTCTTTGGAAAAATGTCTGGAGGCTATGAAGTAAAGTCCGTTTTAATTGTGTAGCCCAGTATCACAAAACACAAATTCGCATCAGTGGGCCTTTTCTGATATGTACCACTGAGTCTTCACACCCCTACCTTCCAACTATCATGAGCTCCCTCTCTGAGGCTTTGGGCCTGGCTTTGTGGTAGAGGTCCAGTGTAAACAGAGTGGAGCTGCTATTAAAGATGGAGGTCAGAGACGACATCAGAGCAGCTAACATCACTGCTAGCATCAGACCACGGAGACCTGCACAGAGAGAAGGATCAAACCCCACACAATGACAACTAAACGTCTATCTGCTGATGAAGACACTGTCATACACTTGTTTAAGTCTAACACAAATATTTCATTTTAAAACAAGCTTTGCATGGGTTTGTGTGTGACTCACCAACAGGCATTAGCTCCACCACTAGTTTAGGGTAGGCGATGTTGGAGCAACCAACTGAAGCGCCACAAACACTGTTACACACTGTTGGATCCACACAACCTACTTCATCTACAAACACACACAAACACAGAGAGTAAAGACACAGTTAGTTATGGGAATTTGCTTAGCTTCCACAGTTTGTAGGCTTCTGTCTTTCTCTTAAATGTTTCAGAACAAACAACAACTTTCTGTATTAGCCACACTTCAAAATATCATACTAGGTTTGTTTATGTTGTACAGGTTGCACAGGCACTTTACATTACTGATAACCATTTAAAAATGCTGTAGTATTTTAGATTTTGGAAATCTTTCCACATCTCAGACAGTTAACCTCCAGAGACGCCACAGTGAACATTATGTCTGCTGTAAATGTATTACATGTGACTGCCTGAATGATAATGCATCGAGTTTAACATTGGATTTTTCTTCTCAAATTCAAGTTAGGGTGAGTAAATTATATACAAATAATCATTTTGGGTGTGAAGTATTCCTTGAAAAAAAACCCCCACTGAATTTCATGCTTCCATGAATACAATTTACGTGGCAGTCCGACATGGAGGGGCAGACTGACTGACCTGGGAACAGTGCTCGGCTGATCATGCCTGGCATGACGATGAAGAACATGGGCAGCACTTTGAGGTAGCCTCCCAACACGCTGCCTGCTTTGGCATGAGACAAAGACTTGGCTGACAGAGACCTCTGGACTATAACCTGTACACACAAATGTACATAATAGTATTTGCCTTTCTATACTTATGAGGACTCTCAACTTGCTGTACTTTTTGCAAACTGTTACTTGGACTTGTGGTTTGGATTCTTATCAGTGCACATGACATTTGATTACAACAGACAAATATTTTGGTCTCACTGATTTCTAATCATGGCCTTGTTTAAAGAACTCACGAAACAGTAGCTAAATCAACTCAAGAGTGTTTATGATGTCATAAAGAAAGCACACTTTATCCATCAATTATCCAGTTATTTTACTGTTCGTCTGATCGAATGCAACTAATAAACCCTAAAAAAACAAAGACTTTGAAATGACTGATAACTTAAACCAAATATCTTCGAGTCATTAGTGTGGGTAAAGTTACCTGATCTGTGCACCAGACCCATGTAGCCAGTACAGTGAGCCCAAACACCAGACCTGGCCACGGTATATCACCTGACACAGGGTCTCTGAACAGGTGGAAGGCGTCACTACGAGGCAGGTGGCAGGTGGTGTTGGGGACTATCACCGAGGGAACAGCTGACATATAATGATCCATAAGACCCTCATACCAGCCAACTTTGGAAAACGCTGGAAAATGTACACACACACACACACACACACACACACACACACACACACACACACACAAACTTAATTTTAGAACTGAACAATTTTATACCTTGCCCATGAAGTACCCTCTAGTATTAATGTGAATGTGACAGGAAAAGAAAAGTGGGTAGAATCGATGTTTATTTCTTTCACAGGTATTTGACATAAAAATGTTCACTCAATGATATTCATTATTGGTACAAAATATCAGTTACCATCAGTTATTGAAAAACAAAAAGTTTTAATCAGCATCAATTCAGTCATCACAGGCACAATTTGTATTTTCAGTTTCCAAAAATGTCCACACAGACTTGAGTAGACTGCTACTGTGCTACTGTTTCCGCAAAGCTGGTCTCCAGCATGTTGAAGCCTTTCTTGACTGTGTGTGTGTGTGTGTGTGTGTGTGTGTGTGTGTGTGTGTGTGTCCTACCTATGAACATTAGTGCGAAGGCTCCCCCAACCATAATCACAGTCTGGAGCGCATCAGTGTAGATCACTGCTGCCAAACCACCTACAGACACACACATGTACATTTGTGTCAGAGTATTAGGACAATAAAACTGGGCTTCATGAAGAGTTTGTTTTAGAAAAGGCATAAGCAAGATGGGATCAAATCATTGTTTTAAATCACTGACTTTTACGTGAGAAAAAAATCTTGACTCAAAGTCAACTTTTCAAGAGCTTTCAAACACATCTTCTGTAGAAGTTGCCACCACAAGCATCCCAGTGGGACTCTTTATTAGTGCGGTCAATATTCTAAAATATTCTGTAATATTCTAAATTTGATTATAACACCAAATTGTAAACACAAATCAAAACAAGCAAACAAATAAAAATACATTTGATTGTGAAAATTAATATTTGGTTGTGAAAAAACAGCAGCACTACCCCTGCTGTCTGCCTTGCAAGTTCTCTTGTGGGCCACTGCACTGAATGCACTGCATGATGAGAGTCACACTTTCATTGATTGATAATGAAAAGTAGGTCAAGCTGAACAAGCAAATAATTTAACAACACTGAATAACACATTAGCGACTACTAGTGACTATGACTTTGTCATTCTGGGGACTTCTGTTCCGGAGAGCTGAGAAGTTGAAAGTGATGTAAAATAATATTATATTCAGCTGTTATTTATCTTCCTGTTCAACTCAGGTGTGTCGCAAAAGCTGTCCAACCTGGTAGTCTGCCTCCAGACTTCTGACTCACCACCTGCATTTATCTCTGGTTTGTTGTGTGATTTAGTTCACTCATGTGTTGTGGTCACTGGCTGTTTATGACAAGCAGTCAGCCGGTGAGGGCATTATAGTAGTGACAGAGTTGGTGACAATCATGAATGAGATGAACTTGACTTACAAAAATAACAACTCTTATGTAAACTGACATATCAACAGAATAACAGCAGCATGACAGATAACTCATTCTGATTGGGCAAAACAACAACCCCTGGCAAGTAGGCTGAATCAGACTGAATGAACAAAGTTAAAACAAATGGACATTCTCTATTTTCCATTTATTAATGTTTACAATAATAGATTATAATTAGTTTTTGTGTGTGTGTGTGTGTGTGTGTGTGTACCTGCCACAGTGTAAGCAGCAGTGACCAGCAGCAGTATACCAGTGGACAGGTAGAGATCCCAGCCCATTGACACCTGGATGAACATTGCCCCCGAAAATATATCTGTCTGGGTAACACACACACACACACACACACACACATATAGACAAATTATTCTGCTGTGTCTCGGATTGTACCTCATTTGTGTGTAGCTTTGGACAAAACAGTCTGCCAAATAAATAAATGTGTGAGTGTGTGTGCGTGTGTGTGTGTGCCTTACAGATATTTTGGTGAAGATGTAGAGGATGAGTGACAGAACAGACATGTATATGCGTATCCTCTGGCCTCCAAAGCGTTTGGCCAGGTATTCAGGCATGGTCACCACACCAGCAGAGATATAGACAGGGATGAAGATCCACCCCAGAGCCACCAGGACCCACGCTGCCTACACAAACACACACACACAGGCTCAACAACACATTGTCAGCATTGTCTGCTAATGTACTTTATTGTCAATATAACTTCAGTAGACAAGGTCGATATTATGAGTCATGTCAAGCTGGTCTGAAGAATGCAAATGGTTTTTACATCTGGCCTCACCTCTCTCAATTCTATATACATATATATATATATATATATATAAAGAAGAGATGAACAACAGGTCGCCCCATTTCTCTTCCATAATCACACATATAGTGTCAGACTGTGTTCCTTACATTCCATTCAAATCCCCCAACAGCGATTCCTCCGGCTGCTCCTGTTCCCGCCAGACCAATAAACAAACCGCTGCCAACATTACTGGACATCAGAGACGCTCCAATCTGTAAACATATTGATAATACTCAATAACAACAAAAGCTTGTATTTACTTTCACAAATAAGATGCTAGTTCAAAAATTCAAAAAGTGTATTTATAGATGATATGAAGTAACTGTTCTGTAACGTTACGGCAGGTGTAAGAGCAGCAAAATGTAACTGTTCACTACAAAACAGACCAAAAATTCAGGCAAAAGAACAGCACACTATGTTGACAAAGCCTTATTGTATACAGTACAATATAGCACATTAACATGGAACTGAGGACCAAACATCACTTCAGTCAGAAGTTTGGTACTCACAGGCCACCAAGTCATTGAACGGCCAGCCAAGAAGTACCCCCTCACAGTGGTGCGATTAGCTCGCATTGATGACTGTAGAAGGGACAGAGGTACAGGTTAGGCCAGCAGTACACTTAAAACTGAAACTAATGTGTTCTAATGTGTAATATCACACATCTGATACTGATACTATCCAGGGATAGCACCTGATTGTGTTTTAGGATGCTATATCAACATTTGTGGAATCCAAAAACCAGTTAATAGTGAAATTTGACCAAGTACACTGTTAGCACACTGGGGTTTAACAAACTATCACCAACACCTGTCCACCTGAGATAGGTCTTCAGGTATTTTAAAGATATTATGAAGAGTGATGGTGATGGTGTGAGTGTGAAATGAGTTGAGCCGTTTACCCAGATTCCAACCACCATGACAAAGACAAAGTAGACGACAACCACAGCGATGTCTGCAGCATCCACACTGATACCTGGGCGGGGTGGTGCTGCAGTGGTCAACCCAGAGGAGCTGCTACCTGCAAGCCAAGTATAGAGTATCATGTCACAATGATAGCATATTCTTCTCTTAGACAGAAACACTACATGCAGCAGCTATGTAAAAAAAATCAAAGCAAACAGAAGAAATATAAGAACAATACATAAAAGACAAACTGTCACTCAACAAGACCATAGAGGATGCCAGGATGTCAGCTGTGACAGCAATGGGGTTAAATTTCAGACTAGCGTGTGGGAAAGATTTGTCTTCTGCAATGTAATATTACAAGTACAATATAATATTTTATTCCTAACGACTTAATTTGCCATCTAAAGATTTGCTCTACAGAACATGTAGTCCTGTCTTTGAGCACAAAAATTATATATATATATATAATTATACTTTATGTTATTTATTGTAGAATTTTGGTGTTTTTTCTGTTGGAAAGGGGCTTTATCTTGTGTAGTTTTGGTTATACACATAATTTACTTCCTGTGCATCTTTAAACTTTCTTCTCCAGGTGGGCCTAAACATTTTTAGACTGCAAAAAGATTAATATGTTTCTAAATCATAATGTCATATCGATAACGTCACAACAGAGAAATATGACATGAACATTATGGACAGCTGTTAAAAGATGCTTGACTCATCTCTTCTCTTGACTTGTCTGAAATACTGGTTACCTTCTCTTTTACTCTCTGAAATCCGTTGTCTTTTCCTCATGCAGGGTCTTTTCTTAATGTGCAAAATGTGGACACACTAATATTTATAACTTGTACGCAGGAAATGGCAATAAAATTGAAAATAATCATACTCTTCTGGAAAGTGGAAGTCCGTCCAGTTACTCAGAGCTCTATGATGATCATGTTAAGTCCAGTCAGAGCTCTGAGGAAATGTTAGGTGCAAAAACAAATACTCCAAAAGTGCACAGAAATTAAAGATATGAGTTTTATTCCTGTAGCCTTGATCATGGAGGGGCAGTTTGTTATTTGAAGGTGTTGTGGTGTGTTGTTATTGAACTAAAAGATATGTTGCTGGCATTAACAGTGAGTACCTACAGCACCTTGCATCAACAGGGACCAAAGATACATCTCTCAGCTGCTTCTTCCTCATTATACCCCTCAGCCAAGGTGTCCAAAGCAAAGGTTTTTGTCTTCCTGGGGCTGAAGGTAACATAGTAATACTGCTGTTGTTCCTGTTAAGAGCTGCTGAATCAGCTGTTTTAACACAACCCTGTTTGGTTTGTATCTCAGCTTCCACCTGTGTCCCTGTCTTACTCTGGAGAACTATCTATAAAATCTGCTTTTCACATGCCATAAAAACAAAGCTTGTTGTCGTATAAGCAGTCGTCCACAGAGCCAACAACATGAGTTAAAGAAGGTTCAGACCTGTAGTCGGACTGGCAGACATGTTGATTCCAATCTTCCAGATCGTGTTGACTTCTCACAGACACTCAGTGTTTCTCCAGTGTTTGAGTTCCTGTGACTCTGTGACAGAATTAGTCGATCCTGCTGGTAACCCTGACAGAGGTGTGTGAATCTGTGCAGTCGACCTGAGGCTTAATTATTAATCAGTTTGTTATCGAAACAGGCAAACTGCACTGGTTAGCTATAATTAGTGAAGACTGACCAACATGACAGTACATGTTCTGTATGTGTAGCCTATAGTATTTAGTTTGATTCCATATTTAATTGGTCAGTGCTACACAGGTCACTGACAGCTGGAAAAAGAAAGTAATATGTTCCTACTTAATACTTAAGTCATTCAAAGTGTGTAAACCTGTCATTAAGTTGTATATTAACACTTAGTCATTCAATAAAGAAGCTTCCAAAGTCCCTTAGCAAAGAAATAAAAAGAAGGGAAGCATGTTGTCCAGGATGTTTTGCTACATGGTGATGCATTTAATTAGCGCTGGATCTACACAGAAGGCTTAAACATTTACACATCATCCATTACATCAGACATGTTTTCATGCATATTGAGTACATAACCACCTACTTTATGTATAAAAGCTAATTTATTACCCATTTAATGTTCCTTTGCACTGTTGGTCTTAGTTTACAATCTATAGATTTTACAGAAACACCTGAATTGTATAGATATTGTATGTTGGTCAGTTGCTTTTCATACCCAGTACTGGTATGTATATAAACTTACTTTTTCTCCAAATTGTATGTGTAGTACATAATAGTTGTGTGTGTGTGTGTGTGTGTGTTTTTTTTTTTTTACCTATCTTTGTTCAGCACATACTTGGCCTATAAAGCTGACTCTGATAAAGGTGATCAGCACATCAGCAGCAACTTCAGCTATTTGTCTACATGAGATGCGTTCAGGCACAGTATTGAGTGTAGGTCACCCACATAAAATGAAGAAAAAGATATCTTTCCCAAACTGTTTTCTTTATGCTCCCCAAACTATGACCCTCTTGGAATTAAACTGCTTTCAAAAAAACAACTCAGTGTATTTTGTCATTTTCACAGAAGTTTATTACATGAATTCTTTATACAGCATAAAGTTACATTTACAGCCAACTCGACTTCATCATCATCATCATCATCATCCTTAGAGGGAACCACCTTTGCTTCTCCTCATAGTTTAGGGGGTCCATACAGCTTCCATCCCTCCATCTTGCCGATTTTTGTGAAGAAGGCCAGTGTACCCAGACCCAGACACGCTGACGTACCGGTCATAGCACTGTGGGCTGGACACACAAACACAGCAGGTGATATGGCTGCAGTTAGGTAAACTTTTGACATATTTTTTCACCTTCACCGCCATAAAACAGCTAGCTAAGTTACCGCAGAGTGACTGTTGAACACCAACAACCACATCATCGTCATTATTGCAGAGATTTTTCAACCAGGTCATAGGATAAATCTGTGCTCTTCTGTCAGCTTTAGCTTTATGTCTATTACATGTGACCTTTCCAGAAAGTACATTAATTTCACAGCTTTTTCCTTTGTTTAATGCATTCTCTGTCGACACAATCTTCAAGTGCACAACCTTAGATTATGGTTGTAATGCTTGTGTGTATTCGTGTTTGAAATGTTCCTTATGTTTATAATGAAAATAGTTTACCAAAGTTGGCTGTGGGTAAAATGATACCTCAGTCCCCAGCAAGACAACTTAGCATATGACTGGACAGAGCTACACGCCCACTCATTACTGTATCAACATCATTATCTTAAAAGGTCAGTTTTGTCTGAATGAACATCTCAGTGCTCCATGTCTCCACTGAAAAACATTTTAGTGATCGGAGCAACCTCAATATTGGCGGACCTGAATCGATTTCTAGGTCACCGGCTGGGGGACGGAGGAGTGAAATCGGGAGGAAGCAGAATTAGCTGAAAGGAAAGCACCTCGTGTCTCCTCTGCCAGGACTGATACTTACTTCTTGCTCCCAGAAAGATCCCAGAGGCACAGCCCCCGATGAAGTAATTCAGCGGGTCATCCGGGGCACCGCGAGCCTGAGCACTGAGACAAGTCGCCATGCCGAAAATGGCTCCCACGGAGGCTGGTACAACAAAGACAGACACCCATAATCAGCATTACACAATTTGATACAATTTGTTGAATCCATTGAACAGTACGTCAACACATTTAGACCAAAAGGTCTGACTGGGATTTTAACTATAGGATAATGCAGAAGAACATCTGCAAGGTTTTCATGACTTATCTGGCAGGAGAAATGTTTCCCTTGATTATCGTGTTTTTAAGCAGTGGAATTTGGGACATAAACTGCGTGAACTAAAATAATGATGAATGATGACATGAATATTTACCCATGGTTACAGTTGTGTTGGTCACCCTCTGTACTGCGGCCAATGCAGATTCAGGCTGGAATGCCACTAAGTGATAGGCTGACCCAACCAGGCCTGAAAGCACACACAGACACCCGCACACATTACAAACTTGTAATATAGTCCCACTTCTAATGTTGATTTACCATGAATTCTCAGATAGAGTCAAACTGTGTCTGCAGTAGCATGAGACACTGTAAGACCTGAAAATTGGCTCTGAATTCTTAGCCAGACCAAATCCTGATTGCTTACTTATTTTTTTTCTGGTTTATTATCATTTTGTGAATTTTTTATTGTATTGTGGTCAGGAAAACATGATTTTGCTTGTGTTAAGACAACATCAAACACTAGTGCACCGTAAATCTAAAACGATACATTGTTTGATGTCACAATATCGATATAATATCAATATATGGCCCAGCCCTGATGTGTGTGTCATCAAACCAGTCTAAATGTCGAAGTGTTTACAGGTGTTTTAAATGGCCTTCTTATATTATATCTATAAAATGGCACACATAAAATGACTATCATCACCTTTATTAATGTGCAGCCCAAATCTAACTCCCTGAGCTTTTCTGCAAAACTATCTGTTAATCAGCCAGATGTCAGATATCAGATCAGTCAAACAATAAAACTTCAGACTGCGTGACTCTTCACAACACCTGCGTTAATGTGTGTTGTTAGCTCCCTGCTGGCAGCGACAAACTCACCAGACTCAGGTTACATTCATTAACTGTTAAAGATTTTAGAAAACCCTGACTGAAAAAAAACCGCGGTCAACTTCACCCTTAAAAAGGCAAAACAAAATGTGTTTATCTAAACACTGCTAACTGTCAGTCTGTGGCTAACCTGCTAGCATAAAAGCGTTAGCATTAGCTACAACACATAGCTATCTTTCATGGTCCAGAGCAGCAGCCTGCATCTATGCCCGGCACCGTTCACAGTAGTTTAAACAATGCTGATATTTACCCACAGCTGTGGCCACTTTTGTAGTGATCCATGTCTTTTCCACACAGCCAGTGCCCTCTGGTATATCCCAGTACCCCATCTTGTACTTAGCAAGGACACAAGCCAGGATGTAAGTCTCGCGAGAAACGGTTTCCTCGTATATTTTGTGGCGGCTGGCTACCCAGTGTTCAGTGCATTACCGCCACCTACTGGAAGGGAGTGTGAATCTGTGAACCGGCACCATCACATACCGTGTAAAGTACTCACCAACCGATGTCTCGGCCTTTCTATGCCTACCTGCCAGTAAAAGCAGCCGCCGAAGGCGTTTTGTTTTCAGGGTGTCCGTCCATACAATGTGATATCTCAAAAAGGCCTTGAGGGAATTACTTCAAATTTGGCACAAACGCCCACTCGGACTCAACAAGGAACTATTTAGAGTTTGGTGGTCATAGGTCAAAGGTCAAGGTCACTGTGACCATGTCTGTTTCATTCTCATGACCGCAGTATCTCAAGAACACCTTCAGGGAATTTCTTCAAATTTAGCAAAAACATTCACTTGGTCTCAGTGATGAAAATATTTGATGTTGGTGGTCAGAGGTAAAGGTCATTGTGACGTTGCATCCGACATGAAATCCTAAGAACACCTTGAGATAATTTCTTCAAATTTGGTACAAATGTCTGTTTGCACTCAACAATGACCTGATTAGAATCTGGTGGTCAAAGGTCACTTTGACCTTGCGTCCGTGTCATACTCGTGAACGCAATATCTTAAGAGGTCCTTGAGAGAGTTTTCTCAAATTTGGCACAAATATCACCTTAATTTCAAGAATGAACTGATTAAAATTTGGTGGTCAGAGGCCAAAAGGTAAAGGTCACTGTGACCTCACAAAACATATTTTTGGCTGTAACTCAAGAATTAATTCGCTACTCATGATGAAATTTCACACAAAGGCCTGATAGGATAAAATTATGTCATTATATGTCCAAAAGGTCAAAGGACCCCCAAATCCCCCCTTTTACACCCTTGTCTGCTCCCAACATTCATTTGTATTGTGTAAAAAGGTTTCCTTTTTAGTAGTACTGTATTTACACAACAGTATTTTGGATTTCAGCAGAGTACAGACAATCTGTATTCCATCTGTGAAGTCAATGCTCTGAGTAGCCTTTAAAAGCATGTTTGTGATTAGAGGATTTATTAAACCTGTCACCGTAGAGTACAGAGATGACAAGCTGCTGCTTACTGCAACACATCAAGGTCAGTTTCTTGCCTCTGTCATATCTAATGACCTATAAACTATGGGCATTTGCAGCCCAAAGAGCCATCAACATTTTTCAACAGCAGAAATTAAAGAGCGTAAAACTTTAAATCAGTTTATTAAGTCAACATGGTGCCTGGTTCCAGCTTTAGCAGGGTATTTACAAAGAGCTCCGCCCGCTTCATCAGTCATCCTGCCATTCAAATGTCGATGGTCTGGGTTTCATTGTCCCACAATTCAGGCTTCTGGAGGAATCACTTCTTTTGCCAAGAAAACAATTCCAATCAGACCAGACTGTACATGGACAAACGGAAGCTTCAAGTGAGAGTCTGATGTTTATGGTCATTGCCCTCGTGTCACGTCAGTCATGCTTTACAGTAAATCATTTCTTTTTCCAGAACTGGCTGTATTTGTCAGCTTGGAAGTCGTCTTCAAATTGGACTGTTGTCTGTTTTGTCATCTTCTTCACTCCTCTCTTCTTCTGTCGAGCTCGACGCTCCTCTTCAGACAGAGTGGACAGATTGATCGGCATCTTTCAAAACACAACGAAACACCAATAAACTTACAAAACATCAACTATGAATGAACACACTCATGGTCTAATATGCTACAGTATTAGTGCACCCTGTTCTCTATAACAAGGGTGAGGGTTGTGATGGAACAGGATGTTGCCTTAAATGAAGAGATTTTAATAAATATAAATCTGAGTTTATTCATCATTGGGAGTGCCAATCAAGTGAAAATAATGTTTGCGGCTCTGGCTGAGCTCTGTCAAGTCTGAGAAAATAACCCTAATGAGGTCATAGTGATGTTGTTAGGGTTAACACAGCTCTGGCTCGGAGACTACAAATTCATAAAAGAACTCAAGTTGAGGGACTAAAAGTCACGACATCTCTGCCTCAGCTGTTTTAAGTTTAACCATTGTTTATAAATTTAGAAACGCCAGGATCGAAAAGTGATTGATGATATGTCAGTCTTATTCTATTGATATATGTCACTGTTGGTTTGTGGTATGTTTTTATCCTATTCCTGGCATATGGGACTTAAAAACAGTATATCACATCCAGTGTCATTTATCAATTCTCACACGGATACACAGATTCCTACTGACATATGAGACATGACATGACACTCCTGCTTCACTGGTATATACCACTGTCCACCGGTGTGCTGGTGTCTGGCATCTACTCGTGGAAGAACAGTGGCAGACTGTTGTCATGTGGCACACAGCAGCGACAGGCCATTGGCCAACAGTGGCATATGCAAGTAAAGATTCGCTATGGGCCACTGGGGAGCACACAGCAGCAGAGAAGGACTGACATGCTGTTTTCATGTGCCATATTCAGGTACTGGGTCAAAACTTGCACCCAGCCCAGGGGTCTGAAACCTTAACTATTAAAACAGACATTTTTTGACCATAAATAATTAAAAATAAAATCTGCCTGGAGGCACAAAACATATTTAAGCTTCACGGTAACACTCCGTATTGAGTCTAAATTAGCTTATTGACATTAAAAATAGATCTAGATAAGCATTTAAAAATATGTTTTCCCACAATATGGCTCATCTGCAGTGGGCTATATATGAATATTTGGTACTTTAACTTTGAAGCATTGGCACTGAAAGCAAACAAATCTGTCCACCCATGATCAAATTCTGTGTTTTCCTCCTCTGAGACTTTTACTTGTATGGATTTGGAATCAATTTCTAGCGTTGCTTGGGAGGCTTGAGACTAGCCACTGCCGTTGAGGTTTGGCAACATTAGAGCAAACGGTGCCAGGCTATAGACATATGATGCACAGAGTATGTAAGACTTTCTTTAGGCCTACAACCATGATCAATAAAAATCTAAATGCTAATGCTGTTATTCAATTTCATGTGATTTTTTTTTATTTTTTTGTCAAAGCCACAGAGAGCCACTGGAGAGGGGCTAAAGAGCTCTGCAGCTGCTGGTTGCCTACCTCTGACCCAGCCGATTCAAACCTAAACCACAGAATTGGCATATCTTTATAAACAGTGGCATGTGTCAACAAGGATCAGAAGGTATACTGCAGTGGAACATACTGTTTGATCTCTGCGCTGCTGCAAAAGTATGGAAGCAATACTAAAATCACTAGCATTGCCCTGTAAAGGTCGTCTTAACATGGTGACAGTCAGTTTGCTGCATCTGCATAAATGAAGTAAGCTATAAGATTTATATCTTGATTGTAGATCCTGATGATTTCCTATTAATGAAGCTGTCTGGTCAGTCATGTTAACATAAGCAAGAAGAAAGGAGCCCATGTTGTTTGAGATGAGATGGAGCACTGACCATGAGGATGCGTTTGGGTTCTTTGTATCTGATGCTGACAGTGGATCCATCAGGTCGCACCAGCATCACAGGGTACAGCCTCTCATACTTCTGCCGACCACAGCGCACCACCGACGTCCTGTTGGAGTTGAGCTGAGGGGGGTGTGTGTGGAGCAGTGACGCCTGGCCGAGCCCTGCAGTGTGTGCTGGTGGAAACACTGACTGGACACCTGTCCGGGTGAACACAGAGCAAACATACCTGCCCGAACACACACACACACACACACACACACACACACACACGCACACACACACACACACACACACACACACATATTATAAGTACAGAGCACATGAACCTTAATGTAGCCAGTTCGCTCCTCTGTCATTTGACAAGCATCTGATCAGTGTTAAACATGACGAGCTTCTTCTTCTGAGGTCATTTTACACAAGGTCTGACAACAGCACGAGCTCTGACTACGTGTCACACCTCTAACATACATGTCCACACATTATTCAGAGGGTCTTACCGTGATAACAGACTCTGAGGTGTACTAAGCTTCATTAACAACATGTTCACGACGAGCTAACTCTGACAGGAAGCACTCAACCAGAAGGTCACACTGGAGTTCACGGAATAAATGTCCGACTGAAACAGTAAGGCGCAGGTTCGTTCCGGCACAATTCACACTGGAAAGAAAGGGCGGTTTCTTCTCCTTCTTCAGATGATTTTTTTCTTTGTAAAATCTATTAATTACCAAATAAAATGAAAACATACATGAACAGATAGGGTCAGGGGATCACAGTACTTAAAAAAACATATATCAGCTCACCTGGAGACTGTGGAAACTGAATAAAAAAAAATTAAAAACGTTGGTGGAATATTGATAAATTGTCATTATGCTCAAATAAAACCAAATTCACAATATTTGGATATCTAAAAATCTATAATTCAGTACAAATTATTATGGATAATGTTGAAAAAGAACGAATTAATGAAATTCAACTTTTCATTGAGTTGTAATACATCAAAAACTAGGCGGGAAACCACCTCTAAATCATATAAAGACAAAAATGGAAACGTTTATTGCAATAATATATTAATATTACATATTACATGCACTTGTTTATTGCTCCATACATTACACACTGTATAGAGGTTTGGAGAAATACACACAAAACAATCACAAATCCCATTTTTATGCTACAAAAGAGAGCTATAAGAATTACAAACAGAACTGATTATCAAGAATCAAGCAACAAATTATTTATAAACTCACATGCTCTCAAATTTAGAGGTTTGGTGGACTTTGAAAGTGCTCAAGTAAGAAATAAAATGCTTCCACGCTGTATGCAGGGGTTGTTTAAAATTAGAGCAAGTCAGTAGCAGCTAAGAGGAATTTATGTGTTCATCAAAACAAAGATTAAAACAAACACAAGACAAATAAATTAGGCCTAAATTGTGGAATAATTTTTGAAAAGGAAACGAAATTGTGTAAAACACTTGATTTAATGCCATGAATGCCAGTGTGTGTATATGGGATTTTGTTCTGCACTTTCTGTTGTCTAGAATATGTTTTGTTTTGCCTGTTTCTTTCATTTTCATTGTATAAATCTAAAGAGAACAAAAGTATGAATGAAAAAAGGGTAGGTATAATATGCTAAGGCTTCAACAAAAACCTGCTTTGGTTTGTCACTGCTTCAAAAGTAGTGACTTAAATTGTTTTTTTTTCTTGTCTGTATTTGAGATGTATAAGTTGGGAAAATACTAAACTAAAATAAACTAAACTAAGCTAAAGTAAACAAAAATGTCATACAGGGCACACAGATTCAAGGCTTTAGTAGTTGTCCTATTTTTCAAATACAGAATTGATGTAGGTTAAGTATTCTTTGAGTTTTTTTAATGAGGTTCAGAAAAGAGTAGAAGAGTAAAAAAAAAGAAACAACAACAACAACAACAACAACAACAACAACAAAACATTTTTATAAGAAGGGAAAATTCAAAATCAGTATATTTGGAAATAAAGTTACAGACATCTTGCCAAAAATACGAGAGTGGGGACAAGACCAAAATAGATTTTTTAAGAAGTTCTTTATTAAACAATCAAATACAAAACACGTTTAGGTGAAACCAATCAATCCCAATACAATAATTAATCAGAAACAGAAATGCCAGGGGACAATATACACAAAGTCAGAAAACAATATTCATTCATAGAAATACATAGGAAGGTGCACATTGTCCAGTAGCCCTCTTGGTTTTGGAGGAGAAAATGGTTTTCATGTGTTGCTTGGTTTTATTTTTAAATGTAAAAAATGAAGGTTTAGAGTTATTAAACTCGAATTTGTAGATATGAGATTTTGACAAAATAATAATTAGTGTAATAATATAATGTTTTTGATTTTACTGCCACTATATTTAGTGAAACCAGACAAAACATTCTCCAGGCATAAAGTAAAGTCAGAACCATTATTATCAATAATACATCTCTTTCATAGCCTTTGCACAGTGCCATAACAGGTGAAGAAGTGTTTCTGGGAATTTGGACAAAATGAACTATTTATATTGATATCTTTTTTTCTACTTGACAAGATAATGATTAGCTGGGTAATATCTGTATAATTTTAAAGGACACTTCACTTATTATATCAGTCAAAAAATACTTATAAATTCCAGATATTTTTCCAATTAAAGTCTTTTGTAAAGCTGTTCTAGTAAGTAAACACATAAGGAACAGAGACTACAGCTCTCTAAAATAAATCACGTATACCTCTGTTGTCAAAGACCCAAACAGATTTCATAAATCTTTTGGAACCAGCTGACAAAATGAGCAAACACCTTGGTGGCGTAATGTTGTCCTCCTTAGGTCAAATGCAGACTCATATCA
Organism: Epinephelus lanceolatus; assembly: GCF_041903045.1. Classification (NCBI taxonomy): domain Eukaryota; kingdom Metazoa; phylum Chordata; class Actinopteri; order Perciformes; family Serranidae; genus Epinephelus; species Epinephelus lanceolatus. The sequence goes on from NC_135739.1 coordinate 32,826,795, forward strand.
TCTCTGTTTGTCAAAAAAAAAAAGACAGACAGGAACGAGCTAAACGTAAAGAGAATAAAGACATGAGCAGTAAACAGCTGTGGAAATTCGCTTTTTAAACCAGCCTTCACCATGTTACCTACAAACCCAGGGCTGAGGACAGGGCTGCAGTTCAGTGACTCTACAGCAGGTGGCGGTAAAGATCCGCCCCGCTACAATTCACCGAGAGAAGAAGGAGGAACATACACAAATATGTCTTGTGACTTGTTAATGAGAATGAGGAAGCGGCTCAGGGACAGCTCAGCACATCAGCTGGAGTAAGTTTCATTTTGTTTAACGGGTTCAGGCAAAGTTAATGCGCAGTTTGGGGCTCGTTAAGTCGACAACTTCCTGTTTTTACCGAGACGCCAAAGAATGAGCTGATTATTTAGTTAAAGTTTTGCAGACGACTAAAGGTGAGTTTGGCTCTCTGGAGATGCTCTTATCACACATCACATCTCCAAAATGAGTCTGCTGTTAGCCTTACTTGTTTTACTACAGAGAAGCTGCATGTTATTGAGCACAGAGACTAGGGATATTCTGATGTAAATAGGGAATATGTTAATAATGTGAATATGTATTTATATGATGTATGTATGTGTGCAAAGTCAGAATAGTTGGACTGAGATCAGTTTGACAGCTGCTCACTCTGTAAATGACCCAAATAAAGATGAAATACAGTTAAAGATCTCAAAAACCTAAACACCCACAGATCAGCTTGGTCCTGTGTCACCACTGCAGCTCTGAATATCATAACATATATGACTTAAATGTTGTAATGAAATGACTGTGATGCCTTGTGTCCCTTAGGTTTACAGGATCCATCATTTTACAGAGATGGCTTGTGTGGGCTTGGTGAAGAGATGGCTCCCTGCTCAGCTGCTGCTCCTGTTGACGCTGGCCAACATTTCTGGTGACAGACTGTTATGGATAGTTTGTCTATTTACAGTTTACAGTTACGTGTTCATCCCCATCCAGTGGGGATTGGGGATGGAAATGTACAGGTTGCATGTTGTTACCTCATGATGAGTATGGTTACGATAAAATCGCAAATAAATCCAAAATCTAAATCTAATGCCAACCTGTTGTTTGTGTCTGTAAGCATCTTGGTTTGATTGTCTAGTTATTTTATTTCTGTCTGTCCTCCAGAGTCTACAGCATACCTGTCCGTTCCAGAAGAGGTCACACTTGTGGAACACTCAGGAGTCAACGTCACCATTACCTCCAGGTAACCACAGAGACGGCCTGCAGCAAACAGCACTTTTCCATAATGTCAGCTGTGTCAGCTTATGCAACACCCACACTGGATACACAGTGCTGAAGCTGCTGACATGCTGCTTTTGCTTTGGAGTAAAGGTGTAAAAATGAAGCAGTAAAAAGCAAATAATGTCAGCCACTTGAAGTAAGCTCTCAGTGCTCCTATGGTTTATAAAGCAGCTGTAAGGATCAGTGTTCTGACTGCATTTTTGTGTCTTTCTCCAGTTCTGCTGTCAACCAGTCAGCTTTGATTCACCTAAATGTGACCTACAGCTCCAAGTTGAACTACTCGTCTGTAATCATACTACCAGAGCAGGTAAGGATAATCAAAAAACAAGTTGTGCTGCATGTCCCAGGAGTGCACCATTCTTTGTTTGTTTTCTTTTCTCATTTAACTGCCTCAAGCAGCATCCTCAGGCTAAAATAAGTTGTACACATTCATGTAACCAGATTAGGAATTAGGGCTCCAACTAAAGATTATTTTCAGTGCTGATTAATCTGTTGACACTTTTCTCAATAATCAATTGGTTGTTTGGTCTATAAAATGCCAGAAAACGGTAAAAAAAAGCCGATTAGTGTTGCTGAAAGCCCAGGGTGATGTCCTGAAATGACTTGTTTTGTTCACAGCCCAAAGATATTCAGTTTGCTGTCATAGAAAATAAAAAAAAGAACAGAGAATATTCACATTTAAGGAGCTGAAATCAGAGAATTTAGACTTCTTTTTCCCATAAAACATTACTCAAACTGATTAATCTATTATCGGATTAGTTGGCTATTGATTTAATAGCTGACACCTACTTGATTTTTCATAGCAGCTCTAGCATCTATGCCTCATTAATATATGAAATACACTCATTAATATATGAAATACACTGGAGTTACAGTAATACAGTTACAGATTATAAGTATAATCTATCTTATTTCTCTGGGCCATAGAGCTCCATTGTTGTACAATAAAAGATATTAATGTGCCTCAAATACAAAGAACAGAGCTCAGATCTGTGAGCTGGACATGTGACCTTCAGTATTACTCAACATTGTGTTTGCTGACATGCAAATGAATGGCGTGAATCAGCCACAGCAAACGTCAGCTGACAAGTGTGTAGGATGTTAGGGGGATACACTGGCAGAAATGGAATCTAACATTCATAACTAGGTTTTCATTATTTTAATTTTACCTGAAAGTAAGAATTGTTGTATTTTCATTACCTTAAAATGAGCTGTTTATATCTACATACAGTGCAGGACCTCTCCCACAGAGTCCACCATGTTGTTTGTACAGTAGCTCAGAACGAACAAACCAAACACTGGCTCTAGATAGGGCCCCCACTGTCGCATCCTACACACTCGGCACACAGGAGAAGCTGTTGACTAAAAGCTCTTGTTGTTTGTTTTTGTTTAGGTGTTGCTGCCAGCAGCGGCAACCAACGTCAGTTTCAATGTGACAGCCCGCGATGTCGGTCAGGTGACCGCATGCCTCCTTAGCAACAACACAGACCTCAGCAGGTGGGTATCTGCACAGAAGCAGCGTGCAGTGACGTGAGAATGAATTTCCCCTCTTTCTCATGTATTCCTGCATCAGTCTGTTTATCGAATCACATTATTCACTGAGACAGAAACTTGAGACTGTGCTCAGAATAAGACGCCAGGGTGGAAAACACCTGAGGGTGGGTAGGGCTGTCACAATCCTGAATTTAAGGTGATGATCTATTGACATGCAGATAATTGTGATTAACAACATAATTGTCTTTTGGGGATCATTTTATGCTGCACAGTGGTGCTGTTGTGTTTGGCTTTGCAGCTAGACCTAAATAAACCACACACTCCCCACCCTCACAGTACCCACTGAGCTTTTCCCACACTCCAGCGACACCTCCAGCATATCTCTCCTCAGAGCTGTCAGACGCAGCTGCAGCTGTAGGGCAGAGACTCTACTATAAATAGAATAGCTGAAGCTGAAGAACCCGTCCAACAGCAGCAAGATCGATAAGCTCTTTTTTCCATGTTTAATTCCTGACATTGGAACTATGCGCTCATGTCAACACTGTATTTACCCGGTTGATGAACATGCACCCATATCACGGACTCTTTGTGGCCACATTTGTAACACTGGCTTTAAATTTCCTTGATTCTGGTATAAAATGATAGAGCAAAATGACTGCAGTCAGCTCGTCAGGCGAGGTGCGGGTGATGGTCTTTTACCGATATTGTTTGTATACTGTATGCTGAAGAGTTCACATGATGGTACATTGCCACTATTCAGTCTCTGTGTCTAAGCCTGATTCTCTCTCCACTAGTTCGTCTGTCAGGATCCACTTCAAGGTCATCCACAGCAACGTCCTGTCAGTAATCAATCAGGTGATTGGCTGGATTTACTTTCTGGCCTGGTCAGTGTCCTTCTACCCACAAGCCTGGGAAAACTGGAGGAGGAAGAGGTAGTTTTCTGTCTGTCTGTCCTCTGCCTTTCTCTTCATTCATCTAAGTGGTCTGGGGTGTTTTCCTCGTGCAGTTTTCTCAAGTGTACGAAATTGGATGTTTTTGTACTGGCAGATATCAGCATCATGATCTTTGATTAAATAGCATGGACACACAATGAACCAGTCCAGTATACTCATGCTAAATCAGACTTTCAGCTCAAAGGCACGTCCCTGAATTTTCAAACTCTAACAACATGATGGCTGCACTGGGAATGTGAGAGTTAGATTTTACATACACCGTCCACAAGTCCACACAGTTTCCAAGTAATTTTAAGCCTAAAAATAGGCCATATATACAGTTGCAATCAAAATTATTCAACCCCCATTGCATATTAGGCCTACTGGAAAAATATACAATTTCTCTGCTGTTTGCAATAAACAGATTACACAAGAACTGTTTAAGTAGTTCAATGAAACCAATATTACAAGGGTTTTGATCCAAATTCAACACAAAATGCTACTTTTAATGACTACTGCAGTCTCAAAATTATTCAACCTCTTCATGACAAGCATCTTCAGTACTTAGTAGAGCACCCTTTTGCTGTTATGACCTGCTGCAAACGTGATGCATAGCCAGACACCAGCTTCAGACAGTGTTCCTGAGGAATCTCAGCCCATTCCTCATGGGCAATGGCCTCCAGTTCAGTAATATTCTTGGGTGTACATTTTGCAACCGCCTTCTTCAAATCCCACCAGAGATTTTCTATGGGGTTCAAGTCAGGCGACTGTGACGGCCACTCTAGAATCTTCTGAGACCAAGCCTTGGTGGACTTTGAGGTATTCTTTGGATCATTATCCTGTTGGAAGGTCCAATGATGCTCAAGCTTCAGCTTCCTCACAGACGTTTTTACCTAAGATTTCCTGATACTTGACTGAATCCATCGTGCCCTCCACACGCTGCAGGTTTCCAGTGCCAGAGGCAGCAAAGCAGCCCCAGAGCATCACTGAGCCACCACCATGCTTCACTGTAGGCAGGGTGTTCTTTTCAGCATATGGCCCGAAGAGTTCCAGTTTTGTTTCATCACTCCACAGAACAGAATTCCAAAACTTCTGTGGCTTATCTATATGGTTTTGAGTATAATGGAGCCGACTTTTCTTGTGCTTTTGGGTCAGTAGTGGTGTACGTCTTGGAGTCCGGGCATGGAGCCCTTCAGTGTTTAGTATGCGCCTTATTGTACAAACCGAAACCTCAGTGCCTGCTGCCACCAAGTCTTGCTGCAGGTGTTTTGCAGTCACTCGAGGGTTTTTGACCACTTGCCTCCTCAGGAATCTGCTGGCAGCCCCTGACAGTTTCCTCTTTCTGCCACGTCCAGGTAGTGTAGCCAGTGTTCCTTTAACTTTGAACTTGCGAACTATGCTTCCAACTGTATCTCTAGGAGCATTCAGAGCTTTTGCTATCTTTTTGTATCCTTTTCCTTGTTTGTGCAAGGCAATGATTTCTTCTCTGAACTTTCTGGACAGTTCTTTTGACTTAGCCATATTTCTAACATGCAGTCAAACGTCACTCTCAACAAACCCCCTAGCCAGTCCAAGTATTTATGTGTTCTATCTCAAGCACACCTGAACTAATGAAGCCCTTGATTAGTTGCACCAGGTGTGCTTGAAACAGGGGGTTGAATAATTTTGAGACTGCAGTAGTGATTAAAAGTAGCATTTTATGTTGAATTTGGATAAAAACCATGGTAATATTAGTTTTATTAAACTATTTCAACTGTTCTTGTCTACTTTGTTTATTGCAAACAGCTGAAAAATTGTACATTTTGCCAATAAGCCTAATATGCAATGGGGGTTGAATAATTTTGATTGCAACTGTATGTATACGCAGAATTGTGCTTCATATTATATGTTGTCCATGAGTTGTATCATCATCATGTAAACACTCACTGTAGTTTGGTAATTCATTTGACAAGCATCTCAGAATTTTCTCCTCATTAACTAAGAAGTTCCCCGGAGGAAACTCTGTTATTTGGCACAAATCATAGATAAACTAGAGACAGAATTCAATCTGTATCCTGATAGTAAATTAATTCCATTTACGTGCCAAGCTAGTGTAACTGCCTCGTTGTCAGTAAAGAGCAGGTCAGCTAAATATATGTGATGTGTGTATAAAAGTACTCGGACAAATAATACCAGCCTGTTTCTTTTCAGTGTTGTAGGTCTCAACTTTGACTTCCTGGCTCTGAACCTAACTGGCTTCATCGCTTACAGTGTCTTCAACATTGGATTGTTCTGGGTGCCTTATATACAGGTAAGAGCATCCTTACCTGTAGGAAGGTAAGGAGGGCCGTTCCACTGTCATGTTTAGTACCACTGAGTCTGAAGAAACCTTTCAGAAGTCCATCCATTAATTTTCATCCGCTCATCCGAAGCTGGGTCGTGGGGGGGCAGCAGGCTGAGCAAAGTATTCCAGACGCTCTCCCTCGCTTCCCAATCTACTGCAGACAGCCCCTGTGCATGCTGGAGGTCACAGTGTGATGAAGCCAACCGAAGTAAAGAAGAAGAAGTGAATTGCTAAATCATTTGGTGCCACTTTACAAAACTCACAAACACAGCTCTACGTGTTTACAGTGTAAACATAACTGATTTATAATCTTTGAGCCTGAAGACAGTGTAGGCACAGAATAGAGAAAAGGTATGCGTGTGAGTCAGGTGTGCAAAAACTCCACTGTTTAGCCATTTTCTTAGTCAAAGAAAAACCTGATATTTACCCTCAGGGAAAGAGGCGCTGCTTGTTTGTGAAGCAGTGGCCCAGCAAGTGTCAAATACAAAGCATTCCTAGAATTTAAGTGGAAAGATGTTTCAACATGTTACTGATGTTTCCACACTTTTTCTTGAAATGATCATTTTACAGATGTTACAGGTCATTTTTCTTCATGTAATGAAGCCACCACATTGGACCGTTCTTTGGTCTTCGCCATGACTGCTTCTTGTTGCACATTTCCGTAGTGTAGACATGTGACTTTGACGTCGTTTTGCAACTGTAGGAAAAACATGCCAGCATTGAAAGCTTGGAGGCATACGATTCTGATGGTTCAGACAATTTGAAACCAGTTCTCAAATCTCAGCCCTAATGGTAAATAACTTAGCCACATTCATGTTTTTGTAGTAAGTTAACAGCAGCATCTGTCTGTACATCTTAATGAACACAACAGAATTCTTGTTCATGTATTCATATTCATGTGAAGAGTTCCTCAATGGCTGAACTGTAACTACAGTAGGTTTGGATTGAAGCATGTGCAGTGTGTATATATAATGTCTCCTCTGTGTGTGCTCTGTAGGAAGAGTTTCTGAAGAAAAACCCAAATGGAATCAACCCCGTCAACGCTAATGATGTCTTCTTCAGTCTCCATGCTGTACTGCTCTGTTTGGTCTACATCTGCCAGGCTGCTGTGTATGAGGTGTGTGTCTGTAATGTAGAGAAGCTGGTGACGGAGAGGCTGTTAGAAATATATCTCAGGTCTCAGTATTCACAAGGTGAAAATGTGTTTCGATGCATCTCTGGAATTATTTTAAGTATTTGATTCTGCCATATGTGTGTTTGTGTGTGGACCTGCAGTTTGTCTGACTCTGTATCAGTGTGTAATCCAGTGTGTCCTCTCTCTGCCAGAGGGGGGGTCAGAGGGTCTCCTGGATAGCCATGTTCTTGTTGGCAGTCGGCTGGACATTTGCCTTGGTCAGCTTGATTCTTGCTGCAGTGAGACAGATCACCTGGTTGGATTACCTCTACTATTTCTCCTACATTAAACTAGCTGTCACTCTGATCAAATATGTGCCGCAGGTAAGCTTTACACACACACACACACACACACACACACACACACACACATATATATGTGAATCACCTCTCTGACAGTGTCACTTCCAGAAAGGTGGGAGCTGTTACAGGACTGTTGTACTGCATTACAATGTACACTCGCTGGCCACTTTATTAGGTACACCTGTTCAACTGCTTGTTAATGCAAATAGCAAATCAGCCAATCATGTGGCAGTAACTCAATGCATTTAGGCAGGTAGACATAGTCAAGATGACCTGCTGAATTTCAGACCGAGCATCAGAATGGGGAAGAAAGGTGATTTAGGTGACTTTGAACATGGCATGGTTGTTGGTGCCAGAAGTGCTGGTCTGAGTATTTCAGAAACTGCTGATCTACTGGGATTTTCACACACAACCATCTCTAGGGTTTACAGAGGATGGTCTGAAAAAGAGAAAACATCTAGTGAGCAGCAGTTCTCTGGGTGAAAATGCCTTGTTGATGTCAGAGGTCAGAGGAGAATGGCCAGACTGGTTCAGGATGATTACAAGGCAATAGTAACTCAAATAACCACTCGTTACAACCAAGGTCTGCAGAAGACCATCTCTGAACAAACAACACGTTGAACTTGGAAGCAGATGGGATACAGCAGCAGAAGACCACACCAGGTGCCACTCCTGTCAGCTAACAACAGGAAACTGAGGCTACAATTCACACAGGCTCACCAAAAGTGGACAATAGAAGATTGGGAAAACGTTGCCTGGTCTGATGAGTCTCGAATTTTGCTGCAACATTCAGATGGTAGGGTCAGAATTTAAAATAGACAACTTGAAAGCATGGATCCATCCTGCCTTGTATCAACGGTTCAGGCTGGTGGTGGTGTAATGGTGTGGAGGATATTATCTTGGCACACTTTGGGCCCCTTAGTACCAACTGAGCATCCTTTAAACACCACAGCCTACCTGAGTATTGTTGCTGACCGTGTCCATCCCTTTATGACCACAGTGTACCCATCTTCTGATGGCTACTTCCAGCAGGATAACGCACCATGTCACAAAGCTCAAATCATCTCAAACTGTTTTTTTGAACATGACAATGAGTTCGCTGTACTCCAATGGCCTCCACAGTCACCAGATCTCAATCCAATAGAGCACCTTTGGGATGTGGTGGAACAGGAGATTCGCACCATGGATGTGCAGCTGAAAAATCTGCAGCAACTGTGTGATGCTGTCATGTCAATATGGACCAAAATCTCTGAATATTGTTGAATCTGTGCCACAAAGAATTAAGGCAGTCCTGAAGGCTGGTACTAGCAAGGTGTACCTAATAAAATGGCCAGTGGATGTACATATGTTCCTATATTTTTGTATTCACACTGTGTGTAGAAAATATTGTAATGAAAAATATACCATGCATTTTTTTCCAGGCGTACATGAACTACAAAAAACAGAGCACTGAGGGTTGGAGTATTGGCAACGTGTTGCTGGACTTCACTGGAGGAACCCTCAGTATTCTACAGATGATCTTACAGTCTTACAACAATGGTAACTATTCGTTTTATTCATTCATTTTATTATTCATTTTAGCTTACAGCTGCAACGTAGTGTCACAAAACTGAAGGGGTCAGAATTCTTTTAGCACCCGCTGGTGATAACGCGCACACACACATTTGTCACTACAGATACTGTATATCTGACTGACAGAGCATGCCATCTGTACTAACTGTGATGTGTCTCTCCTCAGACGAGTGGAGGCTGATATTTGGTGATCCCACAAAGTTTGGTCTGGGTCTGTTCTCCGTGGTGTTTGACATCCTCTTCATGACTCAGCACTACTGCCTGTACAGATGGCCACCACAGTACGTACCTGTTACAGGGGAAGAAGAAGAGTGATGTGGACAGACTGTGGATTAACTGTTTAAAAGGACACGATCACAAGGGAGCACAGGACTGATTTCTTTCAGTCCACAAGAATTAGCACATCTGATGAACCAATAAATGACTCAGACTGCTAAAGAGAAGTCATGGTGGTTGTCATGGTTGACCTCCATCATGATATGTTGCAGAGTTCTCTCGAGCAGGTTTTACTTGTCTGATCTGTACCCACCTACGCTGAGCTTAGCGTGCTTCCGCCTTAAATATCTCAGGATCTTCACTTGCCTTTTTTTTGTACCACGGTGTGAAAGTAGTTGAAGGTATAAGAATAATGGGTGTTTTGATTTCTATGTGAACAATTTTTTATTTAAATGCAGTATCACAACTAAAATCATAGTGAGTTAATTGCTGTAGCTTGATCGATAAACTGGCAGGCCAATATTATCAGATGATTTTAGCTCATCACAGACACACTGGTGTGCATTTCGGTTGATAAGAAACTAGAAATATCAGAGATAAGTTTGAGGTCATTTATAGAGAGTGTCCACCAGAGGACACTGTGTAAAGAGTTATTCTGGGTGATCACTTTTTGTCCTGTGATGAAACATTTTGTCCAGATGGAGGTGGTCTCTTCCAGGATGACAGAGTTCACTTCCACGGCACACGAGGGCTCACTGACTGTTTTGATGAGTATGAAAATGTGAATCACACATTGGGGCCTTTACTGTCACTGTCACTTTAAGCCAACTCAACACTTGTGAGGAATTTTGGGGCATTGTGTTAGAAAGCACGCTCCACCACCTTTATCCAAACACACAATAGGGAATAAATTCTTACATTATCCTTTAGGTTCTGCACAAAAGGGTCATTTATCTCTCACGCTAACCTGACTTATTGGCTTGGCTGGACAAAATACCATTAGAAGGTAAACACTCTGGAAAACTGTGCCTTTATTGACTGTATTCAAATGGGAAACATTTGATCTGAATGATCGTCGCATATAGGTCAGATACACTGAGCCTTTCTCAGTGTGTGTTCTTGTCTCTACTCATGGACAATGGCCAGTCACCTGCAGTTATTTAGTTGTGATACACAAAATAAAAATAAAATATTTTATACTATTAGTCTGTTTTCAGCTCTTTGTATATGAACAGTATGTATGCATGTATTTGTGTATGTGTTGTGTATACATGTATAAACACACACACACATCAGTGTGTCCGATTGCTTGTATGGGTCAACATGCTATTTCAGTTCTCTTCTGAGTTTATAATGGGCATGTATTGCACTGCACAGTTTGTCACACGACCCATTCTCATACAATTTATACATCAAAATGTAGACAATGACGTCTCTTTTACACAATGTCAGTGTTAATTTTTTGGATTTTCTGCCTCAAAGCACCGAGAGACATGATTTTTGGGTCTGACACTTTTGGAAAACTAGAATTACCACCCTGCGGTTGTATGGTTCTGCACAGCTGTCAAGTTTCTCTTACAGTTTACATCCATGTCTGTAAAACATGGATGCTTCACACACTTCTTCCCTCAGCAGTACAGAGGATCTATGCAATCAGCACAGTTGAAGTGTCACAAGAAGTATCTTCTCTTCTGTTCCTGAGCTATAACACTAAGTAATGGCCAGAAGTGTTTCATGCAGAAAAGTATGATGTCACAGTGAGGTTGACCTTTGACCTTTTAGATATAAAATGTCATTATCATCATGTCCTACTAGACATTTGTGTGAAGTTTTGTCATAATTAGCGTATGAATTCTTGAGTTATGGTCAAAAACATGTTTTGTAAGGTCACAATGACAGTGACCTTGACCACCAAATTCCGATCAGTGTATTCTTCAGTCTACGGCCCAATTCCAATCCGATCCCTTACAGACTCACTGACTTAGAGGCGCGTTCATGTGAAGTGTGTGAGGGCTGTCCCATTGTCAAATCGTCAAGTCAGTGAGTCAGTGAGTGAGCCCTTTATGCCCCCTTACCGTAGGTCAGCATCAATGCGGACTTAAGGTAAGGAAATTACCCACAGTTCATAGCGTTGTGACGCCAAATACAGGGGTTGCCCTCGGAACACCGGAAGTGTTATTTAAAAAAAAAAAACGAAAACACGGTCGGCAGATATGCAAATGGTAATGTTATGGAAGGAGAGTGAAAAAACAGATTAACAATGAAACATTACATTAACAAGGATTTAAGATGGTACATAAACACACATGAAGTCAGAGGAATACCAGTGGTTATATTCCACACACAAAGAATATATATCCTGCACATATCTATATATCACATATATATCTATCTATCTATCTATATATATATGTATATATCTATCTATATATACATATATATATAGATAGATATATAGATATATATGTGATATATAGATATGTGCAGGATATAGATAGATATATATTCTTTGTGTGTGGAATATATGCTGAGTGCTGTCCCATTCCTATTTGTAGCATCCGGAGCCCTTTCAGACTCTCACACTCAATCACTTAAAGCTGACGTCAGTTAAGTCAGTGAGGGTTCAGGGCTTGAGTCTTTAGGGGCCAGATTGGAACTGGGCCAAAGTGAACGTTTGTCCTTAATTTAAAGGAATTCTCTTAAGCTGCTCTTGAGGTATCGCTTTCACAAGACTGAGTTAGACAAGGTCACAGTGACCTTGATCTTTGACCACCAAAATCTAATCAGTTCATTGTTGAGTCCAAGTGGATTTTTTTGCTTAATTTGAAGAAAAGCTCTCAAAGTGTTCTTCAGATATCACGTTCACGACAATGAGACAGATGCGAGGTCACTCTGACCTTGACTTCTGGTCATCAAAAACTAAAAGCACAAATATGAGGACTTTTCAAAACTGGCATCCTGACAGGCCGACTGATGGAGCTGGATCAGTGTTGTATGTTTTCACCATGAGAGGGCAATAAAGTCTGAGTACACACAGACACACTGTAAAAGGACTCAAAAAGAAAATAAGGATATTGAATTCTTGAATTTTCCACCTTGATGTGTCATTTTATGGAGCATACTGCATACTAGTAGTAAAATACTGATTAATACTGTTGTGATGCATTCATGAGGATATATCATGCTGTCCTTTAACAAAGTATTTCTCTCTTTTTGTGCTGTTGTTTGATCAGTTTCCTGAAGTGCTGCACCCAGAGGATAACGTTGACCTCTGGGAGCTCATTGTAGAGTGATGCTTCTAAGTCATCTGCTGTCTTTGATTAACTGTAATTAATGACAGGGGGTAAATGTTTTTAGGCCCTTTTGGGTGAAGAGGATAATATATATATAATATAAGTATACTTTAGTTTTGAAAAACCCCCAAATCACACACTACACAGACACAGAGGACCTGTGTGGAGCTCTGGCCCTGGTTGTGACTTATCAGTTTCAGCACCCAGTGAAGCATCCAGATGTGTCATGATGTGACCTCAGAAAATAAATATCATTTATCCACAGCAGAATTTTGTCTATTTTATATACTTTATAAGACCTGGAACAACAACACAATACTCTGTATCTATAAATGTCAATTGTTCCCTGGCCAGATATCAGACAGTCTCTCACAGTACATACAGTATCATTAGTTACATTTTTATTTTCTATTTACAACCAATTTGTTATATAAATATAATACATAATTTTCAGAAAAGCTGTCAAGTCAATGCATACAAGAGCTCGATCACAATATGGTGAGGTTAAATACACAGGTTAGGAGGGGTGTTCTGATTGGATTGGCTGACTCTAGAAAATCAACTGCGTGCACATGAAGACATGGTCGTCTGTTTTACTGATGGAGTTAAAATCACACACAGAATGGGCAGTGAGACGGGGGTCTGTCGTCAGCCTCTCGCCAAGGACTCAATGAGAAGACGTCTAGGTGCTGAGGCGTACAATATTCAGGATGTAAACAGCTCTTGTTAGAATGTCACAGTCACTGACATTTTAAAACTACTGCTCGGTCCAGTCAGGAATTTTACACATCTGGTTCCTCCAGAGTTCAGTATATTTGCAGGTTTAAGTTTTTGCATCAGTCCACAGAGTCTGGAGCTGAAGGCCAGTCCAGCTGAACTGAACCACACGCACAGAAACTGATATCCCAGTGATGTGAGCACTCATGTGACGGGGCTCCACGTGGGCGCACACCCTGTTTAAAAGAAGTGCAACAGTTTGATCTAAAGCCTTAAAGCAAAGTCAGAGACAAAGTCAGTGTTCTGGTCTAACACCAGCACGTGTCTGCCAGATGACCAAGCTTTCCTTAGCTTCCAAACACAAGTGGGTGTTTGAGATGCTGGTGGCAGGTGTGTGAAACAGGGCGGGTGGAGACAGTGGAGCCATGGAGGGCTGGATGGTAGGAGGGTAAAACTGTGTGTTGATGAGAGGACCTTGTACAGAAAAAAAATAACATGCAAGTGAAACTCTTTGATGCCTGGATGATGAAAATTAACAGTTCTGAGGCCCATGAACTCATCATTTGTTTTAAATACACCTTTATCTATTTAAGTAATTGGTACAAACATCTGCACTTCCTGTTGCCCTGTAGCAATTAAGAAATATGCTCATGTGGGAAGAGGAGCATCTGGTCCTCCCGTCAGCAGCCATGATGCTCCACTCAGGCGTTGTTGATGATAATGAGAGCAGGACTAGCTGTCTGCTGACTCGTCTCACACATGACGCCCTGCTCGGCCGGCTTGGCGAAAACTCGCGGCGTGTTTAGGTTGTAGACTCCCGCCTGGAGGAAACAGGCTCGCAGAGTCAGGCACAGCACCTCCTGAGGCTTCAGCTGCAGCTTGTACTGGCTCTGACCCACCCAGGTGAATGAGCTGTGGACCTCCAGAGACTCTGGGCTGAAAGAGGAATCAATGGATGGAGAGTTTAGTAAATATATTTACTTTAAACTGGACTATTGAAAGTTAAAGTTATTTAGGTCAGCTGCAAATCTATTTGAACAGGAAGGGGGACCAGATGCATCTGCCAGAGCAAATAAAACATGAGCTTGCAGATTTGTCAGGTCCCCAGGCTAACTTAAGGTAATTTTCTCCCTCAGCTAACCACACTCAGTGCCCCACAATGACAATGCAAAAACAGGATTGAAGAATTTTTTTTTTTTGCAAATTTATTAAAACAAAAACTGAAATATCACAACCTCTGAAAAAAAGTGAGGGGCTCAATTTCCTGTATACACAGACAGCCAAACACACATCATCTGTTGAGAAACTTACCTGCTGCTTTTGTGTCTTAGGTCAATGACGACATCCACTTGAGCCAAAGAGCAGTTGGACAGAGTCAGAGTGACCGGCACCACACAGAGACTGCAGACAGAGAGGAAAGCAGCTTAACTAACCAGTTCTTCAAAGAGCTTACTGAGGTTATCTTTATCTCTGCTAATAACTTCATTCAGATGCAAGTCAGGAGCAGACAAAATGGTGGTTTAGAAAGTAGCTGGGATTTAATAGGAGAAACACACTAATATTCTTCAGGTATGAAACTTTTGGCAGGAGAAGCTGCAGTGCATGAGAGAACTGCTCCACATAATCATTTCAGATCTGCTGCATGTACCTCTATATATGTCTGAGTGACGTAATAACTGAGTGTCTATCTCTGATATCAAGGTGTTCACACACGTCTACCTGCCAGAGCTTCACCTGCCTGAACGCTGAGAGCTCAAATGGTCCAGAGAGCTTCATGCTGCCAGTTAACCAGCTGAGCTGCACAATACTGTGTACCCCTGGTTATAATACACGTTCACAGACACAGCTTAGACTTCACATCCCACGTATGAAAAGTGAACTAGGAAAGACTGCCTTCAGTTTTTATGCCCCTGACAGATGGAATAGACACCAGGAGTCACTTAAATTAGATAATCTGGTTTCCATCGAGTCCTTCAAGGTGCTACTTGATGAGGCTTTACTTAGAGATCAGTCTTGCTCCTGTTATTTTTAGTCTTGTCTGTATCTACTATGTTTAGTTTTTTTTCACTTTTACGTTGTAAAGACTGTATTTTTTTTGTATTCTGTACTCTCATGTTTATGTACCTTGTAATTTTGTAATTGTGTGTGTTATGTATTGCATGCAAGGCGTCCTTGAAAAAGAGAGCTCGCTCTCAATGGACCTCCCTGTTGAAATAAAGGTTAAATGAAAAATAGACCTCTGGCAAAGCTATGGAGGACAGTCCTCATTCTTGACCCCACACTACAATAGGTACTGTCCATTCATCCTATAGATTTCGTGGGATGTTCTTAAGTCCTCTTCACAGAAAAAGTCTAACTTGAACCTCTGAACGTAGCATCCCTATAACCAGTCATGCCAGGTTTAAAAGTTCTGGCACACATGTGTAAAGAAATGTACCACCTAACCTGTGGTGGCGTTACCCATCAGGTCAGCCGGAAGGTGTGCGAGCATCAGTAGCAATATTATGTCTAAGAAAGTGTTGAGAATCTCTATCACAATCTCTATCTCTATTTTCCCCCTTTACTGTGTGTGTGTGTTTGTGTGTCTCACCTATTCTGGACAAAGGGATGTGTGTAGGTCTCGGGGTAGTGCAGGTTGGTTTTGATGAGTTGCGACAGCTCTGCGGAGGGCAGGGCGACTGGAGTAGGTAGTTCTGATTTAAACTTGAGCAGCACCATCTCCTGAGATTCCTGCACAAAAGTGCACAGACACACACACAGTTAGAGCACACAGCAGCTCTTTTTATGGCCTCATCCAATCAGTTTTCAAAATGAAATTCTACTGAGACATGAAGCATCACATTAGAGAAAGACAGTAAGACAGTAAAATTATATTATCTTACCATTAAAGCATGTTCACTGAGTTACAGAGAGGGTGGGGTTGATTGTGTGTGTGTGTGTGTGTGTGTGTGTGTGTGTGTGTGTTTACTGTACCTCTTTGGGAGTCAGAGAACTGGCCTCTTTGCCGATGGTCTGCAGCGCCACATGGAGCTGGCCCTCTAGGATCAGCTGTTTGTTGTCCTCCACCACATAGGCCTGTAACGACACACACATTACATACTAGAAACTCAAGCACTGATGGTCAGTTTAGAGTTTTATTAAAGTTTTTATAGCTGTGAACAAATTAAAAAAACCTAGTTGATCTGTGAAATAGTCACAGCGGCCCTATTTCTGTGATGTCACACACTGGTTGGCAGGATGTTCACGGAAATTAATTTCAGATTTGACATCGTGGATAAATTCCTCATAGACCATGATTTTGAAAATCACCACCTTTGCTTGGTTTACCAAATATGAACAGAATGATAAATATGACAGTATTTAGAGGTGTTGGCATGACTCAGGGGTGAATATTAAGAAGGCGTTGGTGCCACTCTATGACAAAACTCTTCACATTGTGTTCCTGGTGATGTTACAGTGTTAGCATACTCAAAACATATCAGTGCTAATTATGAAAATGGGAATAGGAGCAGCTAAAACTTCCACTGTTGCTTGTATGAACACTGTAAATAAAACATTCTGTTTTGATAAATTATGAGTCATATTCATTTTTATGGGTTGATCCACCTGTCTTGTTCGTGGTCTATACCACAACGTCTACGATAAGGAAGGAAGTCCATTATCATCAGGCTCTCTTTAACTTATCTGGCTTCACTAAACCTGACACTGTGTCATCTGGCTCTGCCATACGTACCTTCCAGATGACGATTATGTTGAGGTCCAGCTCATTACACTTCTTGACGATGTCAGTGATGTCAGAGGCTCTGTCCTCAGTGGGGACAGAGCCCTGACTCTTGTTGCTGGATGATGTCCTGGACGAGGCCCCATCCCCTCGCTGATACTCCGAGGTCCGACAGCCACGGAAGAAGAAATCTCCACAAGGGGTGGAGGAACTGATGATCTGTACGGATACAAGAGTGAGAGGTGAGGGGAAGACACGGAACATGGAGAAAACTCAGAGATGTCAAGTGAATGCAACCACTATGACTTCTATACCAGCTATCATCCCCTACCTGGCGAACACAGTGAAGCATTTAGCAGCTAAAGAGAGAGAATATTGGACTAACATTCAGGTAAACATAAACATGAATGCAATGATAGCTAATGTTGCTCCATGTCTAGTTGATGTGTTTATAAACAGCTGTTTGCTAACATACAAAGTAGCCAAAAAATCTGTTACTAGGTACAGTACACCACATGTATATCTACAGAGACGTGAAGGAAACACTACACTAAACTGAATTACATGTAACTTTAATTTTCTTTGGTTAAGTATCAAACACCAGAGGTATCCACAGAGACAAAGTGAAATCGGCCCTGTGTCCAATAACTGAGCTCCAAAGGACCAGATGACAAATTGCAACAAACTGTAACTAAGTATCAACATGAGAGCACACATTCAGTCTGACAAATTAAACAGACATCTGCATTTTGCTTTTAATTTACCCTTTCATTTCCCAGATTCAGGTCTGCAAAGGTGAATTTCTCTACAGCAGCCGAGGTAGCTAGACACAGATAAAACAGGCAAGTCAGTGTTAATTCAAACCGTAAATCTAATCAAAACAGATTGATGGTATTTGGTTTCTTATATGAAATACCTTGGGGGGGCTTGCATCGTGTGGCCCTGAAACACAGCTTGGCTCTTTCTCTGCTGGTGAGTTTACAGTCTGGAGGGAAGAGGGCAGACAGAGAGAAGCTGTGATGACACGGACATCAAACAGGCGCTGTGCTTTTAGGAGTAAGTCCATGTTTTGTTTGTAAATGTGCACGCATGAGGACATGCACACAGACTGCCTGTGTTACACTTTATTTTACCATAATCACTGAACAGCTCCACTGCAGCATCCTGGGGGTAAAGTGCCTCGCTCATGGGGAGTTCACTCACAGTATATACAAAGTAAAGAATAAAAGCACAAACTGAAGCACAGATGACACACACCTTTATCCTTGGCTGGGTTGATACACTTGTGGAGGCGCCAGTGTTGACTGCTGCTGGACACCTGGACGATGTGGAACTCACGCACGCCAGCTTCACTCTGAAAGCACAGACGCAAAAAGTTTGAGCAGCGATATGCTGTTTGACATGACAGCTAAAAGCTGCATACTGTAAATGTGTACTGCAGGCATGCTGTGTATCTCACCGTATTAATGTTCTCCACATCAATAAAGACCAGCGTCCCACCGCTGCCTTTGTCATCCATACTGTGATGTGGAGGAACACTGCTGCGGCAGGCTGATGCCTGCACACTCAGGGAGCGACTGGCACAGATAAACACTGTGTGACGCAACACCCGGTGACTTCACATGAAGAGAGAAGAGGAGAAGAAAGAGATGATAAAGACTGGCTGTCTACACATTAAGGTTAGTGCAGTGTCTGTGAGGAGACCTCAGTTTACAGCCATTATATCAATAATACACTGATACCAGCAGCACCCAGTTCTTTGACTGTGTGAATGAATCTGAGCACAAGATGAGACACAGATTAAGTTCCTTTATGTTGTTAATCAGTGCTTTGCACCTATAAATATTATTCAAGCCAATCAACTTTCCCTCAGTTTTACCTGATTTTGAGTCCTTTCTCTGTGCTCTCATAGTAGAACAGGAAGTTGATTTCATGGACTCCCTCCTGGTCTGGTCCTCTGAGCCAGAGAGGCAGCTGAGTGGACTCCCCGGGTTGCAATGTGCTGCCATTTATCGGGATCTCTATCACACCGGACGGCTGGCTGAAATCCTCCGCTGACACCAACATCTCAGTTGCCACCGAGCCTGGCTGCCGGGGTGTGGCCAAGGTTTTATAGGCCGAGCAATTTTCAGCTGAGGTCGGGCTGAGCGGCGTGAGGGGAGTGGTGGTCTGGCTGCCAAAGGTGAAGAAGTGTGGGTGTGTGGACGCCACTCGAAGCCCACACAAAGCAACACCACTGACGTTACAGAACTCAACGTAGGCTTTCCTGATCTCTCCGCATAGCAGAGCGGTGGGAAACTGCAGGAAGAAGACCTGACACACACACACACACACACACATATTAATAAACAGGCAGCATTGGCATAACTACATAGATTTATTTTTAGCATTTTGTTTTGGTGGCGTCACAGAAGAATCTGTGAGCCATCCAGAGGATTGAGTGGATGAGGATGTGACAAAATGGGAAAAACAAAATCTTGCTTTTAGAGCTAAAATGTCTTCATTTGCCATCATCTGCACACACTGGCAGGTTTCCCATCAAATTTAGATCCAGTTCAAGACTCTTGCGATCCCTTTCAAAGCTCTGCATGGTCAGGTAGCTGTCTACATTAAAGATATACTGCAGCCCGACATCACCAGCAGGTCTCTGAAGTTTGTTGTTTGCTCTTCACTCCAGGCTTTGAACTACATAAGACGGAGCCTTTGAAGTTGTGTCTCCTAAACTTCAGAACCTTCTCACTGATTCGTGGACACATTTTAAAAAGCATCCAGGCTGTTTAGACTTTCCTCTGTGTAGTTTTTACTTATTTCATGTATTTCATTTTTTTTTCTTATTATCATATATATTTACTCTGCTTATGTCTGTATTGTATGTCTACTGCTTTGTCTTTTGCTGTGAAGCACTTTGTGACATCTGTTATACAGCATACTACCTCCATACCTGCCATATTTCCTGTGGTTGGGCTTGTGCTGCTCATCAGCCAGACGACCGGCTTGCTGCATTTCTGGCTGACATTTAACTCACTTCAAGGTAGGGAAGGTAGGAAGTGATACATTTTGTGACATGCAGTGGTAGTTTTAATAGCAAACTATGATAGCTTGGTATTTTCATTTACATTGATAAAAGGAAAAATAATAATTATAGTTAAAAGAATAGTTCATAACAGACATCATGGAAAACATGCTCATTCGCACTCCTGCCAAGAGTTGGATGAGAAGATGGATTCCACTCAAATCTGTGTGCTGAATATGAAACTGGAGCCAGGAGATGACTGGCTTTTACATGAGATCATTCTGGCTCGTCTTTCTTTGAGTCAACTGGCGTCACATCATCTCCCTTTCGTTTCCCAGGAACATTTAATGCCTCCTACCACATTAATATTTAGACATTATTTCTGTATTCTGAACACTTTTATGAGTAACATTTTGCATAGCCTAATAGTCAGTACTAAATAAATGTTTTTGAATAGTGATTACTAGATTAGTATTTCTTTTCTGATCTTGATGATCTCATAGATATCCCACTGCTGAACTGCACCTG
Source organism: Epinephelus lanceolatus (assembly GCF_041903045.1). Lineage (NCBI taxonomy): Eukaryota > Metazoa > Chordata > Actinopteri > Perciformes > Serranidae > Epinephelus > Epinephelus lanceolatus. The sequence continues at coordinate 32,847,364 of NC_135739.1, forward strand.
TGAGAGATGCCATTAAAGGATGCATGTTTTAGTTTCTTCCAGCAGAACTAATCAGCAGTCAGATAAGTGAAACAGATTTCCTTGTTGTAACGTAGGTGAAGTGTGTACTGTCCAGTTGTATAATGTAGGACAACATTAGCAGTAAAGTGCAGTAATGACAGTATCAGTGCATACTAAATATTAAATGACTCAGACTGATAAGATCATGCTCAGGTCATTAGATGTGCCAGACTCTGTTCACATTGCAGAATGAGAGGAGATGAGTGTCTCTACAGTCAGTGAGTCTGGTACCTCCATTAGCGGCATGGGTGGTGTTATGATGGGATCCAGACGTCGATCCAGACCATGTCGAATCACCATCTTGTCCTCTTTGGTCTGGTTGAGTCGTGGGCCCCGGATCTTCAGGTCCTGTTTGCCACGGACCTCCATGAAATCCAACGTCTGCTGGCCTGTAGACAAGAGCAAATCCAAACATCAATGTTTGATCTGGATCCATGTAGGAAGCAAAACTACACATAAAGGACATATAAAACATATCTACTGACACTTAAATGAGTATGAACTGATACTAAAGCAGCCGACAATAATTAAAGCAAATATCAGCTGACGAGTCTGTGTGCCTGACCTTCAGTGCTGGGAGCCATCTCTCCAGAGGAGGCTGCAGCCAGGTTGTACACCACACCCACAATGTTCAGCTGGCCTGTTCTGTGTGGCAGCAGGCGGAGTCGAGCCTGAGGTCAGAGGTAACAGAGACTGTTAGCAGCACAATACGAGATGGTTGTACAGCCTGAAGTATCCCATGAGCCAAACAAGAAGCAGTCCAAGTTAACATTTGCTGGAGATTTTCACAGTAATTTTAATGATCTTTATGCATTTTTACTGCCAATGTGCCATATGTACACTGATGTATCAGTGCATGCACTAGATTTAATCCAGTTTTGCAGTGGCTTTCTGTAACTACACATTCCTACATGTCATGTTTACAAGAAACCTAGATCAGGGTAAGGGATTTAAGAAACCCGAATTGTCCTGCTTGATTTCTTCTCAAAAGCAAATGTTTTGGCTAGGTTATATGTATACATAATTTGGATTTTATGTGGCTTTTTACATGTGAACATGTGCAGGTCAAAGACTTCAGACAGGGAAAGTATTGCTGAAAACAGAGCAAAAGGGAGATCATTACATTTAGCGAGATGTTCTTATAATCAAAATAATTCCAAGGTCTTAAAATGGTCCTAAATCAGTCAGTTTCTACTGCTGAATGTTTGAATGCTGACACATTTGCTTTGTACTGACAAACTGTGCTGCCAAAACACGGCCTGTCCTCTCACTGCACCTTCAGCCCTTATAGTCCCAGTAAGACAGAAGTTGAAGCATCTTTGGCTTCTGTGCTGTGGCGAATTTCCCAGTGAAACAGAATATTTGAGCGGTGTACAGTTACAAGAGGGCTTTAAATCAAATCATTTGCATTTAATTGGAAAGCTGAGAAGTGGCTCATCACACGCACACCTCCCCCACTGTTGGATCAGGAGGAAGACGAGGGAGAGATGAATGAATTAGAGCTCAGCCGCATTGTTTTGAAAATGTATACAAAGGTTTGCCTACTGACATCCAAACACAAGTCTCATCCTATCTTTCTCCATATTGCTCTCTGCTAGTCTGCTTGTGGCTGCTATTCGCCCAAAGTCTTAATTTCATTGGATAAACTTTTGTTAATGTCCCTGAGTGCAGGATGAGTCATCAAACAGGCGGCAGTGCACTGTACCACTCCCATTAAAATCAGTAAGCTGTGCTTCCAGAATAAGTTTAGCGTAGAAATGAAATCTGATTACTGACCTGCTGCATGTGAATAACTCAAACATATTCAGACATGGATGGACAAAATGACTGAACAGCATATCAGCTTATTTGACATGAAACTAATAAGATGGTTTCAGCGCTTACCGTTTTTGTCTCCTCTAAACCCATAAGAAACTCCGGGATGATCTCAGTGGTGACGATATCATCTTTCTGTGCCTTCTGTAGAAGGAAAGAGATATTGAGGAGCTCATGGAATGCTTAGCTTTGATTTTTATAGCATTCATGCATTAATCTGTGGCCATGTTGCCCACCCCTTGAGCCGGAGTCTCCTCATTGGTGATGACCTGTCCTGCCTTCTCTTCAGTCGTCTTCTCCTTCGATTGAGACGCACCATCAGCAGTAAACCTCCAGAGGAGTGAGAGGTTGGTCAGAGCCAGAGGAACCTTCAGAGGGTTCCTGAATGTCACCTCCACTATGATTGGCTCTGCAGAGACAGAAAGAGGGCTGTTAACTGACCCAGTAGCAGATAGTAATGGGATTGCTCATGATCTGATGATTTATACTATGGCAAAAGATATAAAATCTGTATGTTCAAACACCTTCGGGGTAGAGTAGTACTAAGTAATAGTCCATAGTACCATTTTAAATACAGTTCCACTGTCTGCCAAGGAGCTCTTACCCTCTGCCACAGCCAGTGGGTGGCGCAGGTTGTCTGTCTGGCTGTTCAAACAGCTCTGGGTGGGCTGGAAGTTTGCTGGGACCGTCCCTCTGTTGGCAGCAGCCACAAGCTGTTCCTCCAGTTGGCACCACATGGCTGCCAAATCCTGGTCATACTCCTGGTCCAGGGACACATGAGTGGCTGCCTGCTTTTCCCCTGCACACATCATGTAATTCATCAAACATTGTGATTTAGTTGTTCAATATAATATAAATGAAGGACTTCAGAACTGATTTTACATTGGAGCCTTCATAAACGATCAATTAACATGAGCAGGACAAACATAAAGGGGTGCATGTTTGAAAGAGGCTTAAGATAAACCATTACAGCTGGGACTTGGTGGTGCGAGTGTGTACCCAAACATTGTCATCGAAGATGATAAGGACAAATCACAACTCTCTTTAGATTTAGTCAAGCTGCGAAGAGATTACAAATGACTCATCTGTGTGTGTTACCTTCTGCAAGGCGGCGTTCATGTCCAAAGTAGACCCTCGTGGCTGAGCTGTGGATGCAGGGCAGAGGCAGCTGGGGGAGGCTGTCTTCATTTCCCCCTACCACACTCTAAAAACAAACACACACACAACTTGATTATTTGTGTGTCAACTTGCTTTTTCCAACTCTGAACCTATTTGAATTTCATTAATTAATTTAAGAGGTTTGAGAAGGGAGCCTTGAGGAACTCCACGTCATAGTTATTCACTTGGGTATGTAGTAACCTAAATACCCAATTAGTCTCTCTCCTGTAAAGTCAGTGATATGAGCATACAGACATGGCTACCAACTGCAGTTACCTTATAAACATAGAGATATTCTCTGAGAAAGGCGCCCTGCTGTGTGGCCGTCTGCCTGCTGTCATTGGTCAGGATCTGTCTGAAGGCTGTTACAGCGTTTTCAGGTTGTCGAAGTGTGAAAGACTGACGACCAATTGTGAAGTTGATATGGTCTTCTGCCAAAGACCACCCCCTCTCCTTGTACACCTGCATGGCTTGGCAGTAACAGCGCAGTGCATGCCTCCTCTATACGAAGACACAGTAGAGAGGGAGAGGGACAGGAGAAAGAGGAGGTTGTGAGGTATGAAAGGAAACCAACGAGGGGCAGGACATGAAGAGAAATAGGAGTGTAAGGAGTGTGAGGACAAGGAAAGACAAAGACAGGTGATGATTAACTCAAGAACTTTGAATTGAACACAAACAAATCTGGGAAAGTTAGTGTTTACAGTGCTACAGATCACATGTATTAATGCAGTGTTTATAAGATCAGACCACATTCAGTAGATCAGTGATGGCTGAAAGGCTCACCTGTCCTGCTTTGCTGAAACGATGACCAGCCAGGATCATATGGAAGGCAAACTTGCGCACCATAGGGTTACGCATATTAATGAAGCAATGGGCAGCCTGTTCTAACAGCAGAGCACTGCGAAGGTCAGAGTCCTGCACAAAAAAAAAAAAAGAAATAAAAAGGTCTGAGCACAATTAATCCACTGCAACTTGATAATTCTACTTGTAGGAAGGATTTTATTCACCAGCCTAAAAAGGTAAATTGTGTACAGAGATGCTCAGCCCTCTGGATTCACCACTACAAGCTGATGGGAACAGCTGTTTCAACAGTACTCAGGTGATTACGCTCATCTGGAAGTTGCATGTATGTTTTTTCTGTCTTGCAATGCATGATGGCATTTATCTCTTTGATGGCAACTACTGATTTTACACAGCAAAACTGATTTTACAGTTGCATCGTGGGATCACTTGTGTCCACGTTTTCAGGTATAGCAATTCTCATTTGAACAACACTATGAACTATGCAGCGAAAAGTTAACAACTTGTTATTAAGACGTCACAATTCAACGCTACATTTATCACAGTTTTTCCTGTGTATAAGGGAATACTGGAGTATGGTGTACATGTGGCCCTATTTTCATAAGGATTAGTCAAATGTACAGTGCACCTGGGGGTATAACTAGACGTACAACAGGACAGATAACGATGTGGGTTTCCTCACCTCACTGGTCATCTTAATGAGGAGAGTTGCCGCCTCTGAGTATTTGGCCTGACTCTTGAGTATCTCAGCACTGAGTAATGCACAGCGCTCAGCCAGCACCATGTTCCTGTAGAGGGCAGAAGATGTGTTTACATGCTGGATCAAAGCTACTGACAGATAAAATGATGAGTTAAACCATGAGAGAACCATCTATTGTGCATATTAATCTGGCAGCCTAACTTCACAAGCATTTGGAGCAATTTTGTTTCAAACTAGCACCTAATGGGGTCTCCTAAGGTAAATTGGACTCAGATGAGAAGGCACCCCATTAAGGTATAGTTCATTAATGACAAACATGATTGTGTCAGAATTATCAGACCTTGTATGGCATAAGAGCACTAGTGGCCACATTTGAACTAAGTCTGGAAGTGGTCTAGATATCCTCAGAGTCTCTAATAGGATTTATGAACCCAAACCCCTGAAAATAATTGTAGCTGTACTGAGGGCCTGAAAACTGTAAAATTAAGTTTGCACTCATGAAACCATGAAAATAGACGTATTAAGCACCTGACTTTCATTAGGGTGCATAAAGAAAGATTCATTTTGGTGAGCCTCTAAGTTACACTGCATTAGCACAATGGCCTGTTACCAAAAACTGACAAAACATCAGACAGAAAAACATTTAGTAATTAGGTCATACTTGCAGACATCTCTGTACGTCTGTATTGCAGTGTCCATGTAGTGTGCTGGATATGGTCTGGGAGCTCCAGCCTGCAGGAAGGCTGACACTGCAGCCATTTCCTACAGGAGATGTCGGGATGAATGGGCAGAACATGAGGAAAGATGGAGTGATCAAGAAAGGGAGAGAGAGGGAGGGAACAGAGGGATTGAGGAAAGTAAACGTCATAATTAATATGCATACAAGATAAGATGACAAGCTTCAAACACAACGAAACACCTGGTGTATATTACAGACAGAGCTTTCCTCTGAAGTTGAACCCGCTGTTAGAGAGGCCTGTTTGAGGGAATACTTCTTTAATGCAGCTTTAACATTTGGATTAGGGAGTTAATGCTGTTAATACATGGTCCTCATTAGGACAGAAAGAGAGGTGTGTGAAAGGTGTGTCTTCTCACCAGTGCTCCTGCAGCATATAGCATGGCCTGGTCCGACAGGAAGTCCTTCTTGGCAGTGTGGTAACAGCTGTAGGCCAGCTCATAGTGCTGAACCAGGAAGCACAGGTCAGCCATCTTCCTGATCTGCAGCTCCGGGGCTTCTGGGGGATATCTGTCATCACAGAAGCAAACGAGCAATGTATATGGTGCTCATGGTGTAACGTGGTGTTAATATATAAATATACAGGAGCTCTGCTTAGGTAGAGGAAGTGTGATGCTTACAGAAGGCCAAATGTGCTCTTTGGTTCACTGATGCTCTTCTCGGGAACTTTCCCTCCACCAAACCACTTCTTGGTTGCAGTGAACAGAGACCGACTCAGACCTTTTCTGGAGACCAGCTGCCGACAGAGAGGCAGATCATGTGTCTGAGTGCTGGGAGAATGTTGGAGGCTCTCAGGCTAAACAGCACCGGTCCAACTGCGTTGACAATTAGCAATAGCTATCAACTCTCTGTGCCTTCCTTTAGGCAGATACTCGAATGTCCTTATCGATGACGCATTCGGTTCTGGTCCAACCAGTCACAGAGTAGTACTGTATGTGTTTCAGGACAACAGAGACACATACATGGATGCGGACATAGACTACATCAGCAAATGCATCAGTGACGTTGTTCTATACAGACATTCCCAAATCAGAAGCTCTGTTAATGGAGAAATCTGTGCCAAACCTAAAGTATGGACTAACGCCTATGTCTGAGGTGACGTGGTCCATTTTGGAAGTGGTAGGGAAGCTGTAATTGAATACGTTTCTAAAGTTTTGCAAAGAAGTTTTGGTGATTCAGCCAAAACGTTCATTTATCAGAATTAGAATGGGTTTAAAAAGGTCAAGGGTAAAGGCTCTGAGCTGTACCTGGTCGTTGAGCTGTCTGATGTTCTTCTCTATGTGTGGCAGCAGGCCTCTGAAAGTGAACTCTTGAATGAATTGTCTGATGTGGTCATGGTCATTCAGGGTCAGACACGCCCCGTGGCTCCCTGCTCCCCCCGCCTGGCTCTCTGAATCTCTCGCACCTTTTTTCAGGTCGGCATTAACAGTGCTGAGGGCATGCAGGCTCCCCGAGCTGCTCGCTGTGTCCAGCTGGAGAGGATGGCTGTCCAGGCTGTTGGATGCTCCTTCTGGCAGGAGACGAAGAGGAGTGTCGAAACTAAGCTCACTTACAACATGGATACCTTTGGTGTTCACTCACACACTGAGATTTATCCTTGACTAAAACTTCAGTTCGTTAAGATATCTTTCTGTTGTCTTGACATCAAACTTGAGTTAGTATATTAAGGAGCTGTTGACTTGACTGACCTTTCTCTGTTGAGTGCTGGCAGTCCACTTCAGCTGCACTAATGTTGTTCTCAACAGCAGCACTGTTCACTGCTGCAGCTACGTCATCAAGCGTTTCCTGCAATAACAGTTGTCTTGTTAACACAAGGCTCGTCCTTGACAGAACACAACATGCCATGCCATCGCTGCTGTGATAGAGTTGCCTGTATGTGGAGGAAGCTATGGTGCTAACCTGGCTCTGCAGATTATTCCTGTGCAGGTATTGACTCCAGGGATCTGGAATCTGTTCGTCTTCTTCGGCTGAGATGGTGCGAGAGTTCATTTTTAACAGATAGCAGCCCTGATGACCATACCTCTGTTTCATATCCTCATACACCGAATCTGCCCTGGAAAGAGGACAAAGAAACACTGATTAAACACAGAGCAGCTTCATCTCATATTGCACAGACGCCCAGAAAATAAAGCTCATGTTACACAACTTTAGATGGCGTAATGTATCCGGTGCAGTACTATAACACAAATCTACACATGCACATAGTGAAGCTCTTCTCAGTACCTCTGTTCACCCCCCTCGCTCATGTCGTGCAGTAAGACGTAGTACTTGAGTGTGTTGGGGATAAACCACTTGGGGTTAGTGTATTCTCCACTGTGCTGAATCCTGTGCTGTTCCTGAGAAAGCTTGAGGAACTGATCCACAGGGACTGCCTCAGTGGAGGACACCACCAGCAGGCCTGTTAGGACAGAGCGTCAAGGACACACAACCACGTGGATCCATCATAGACGAGCAGGCAGATAGACTCAAGCAGGAGGGTCTATGGGAGCCAAAGACGTCTACTACTACTACTACTACTACTACTGGCAACACCACTACCACTAATTAAAATAATAATATCTTTAGTCAACAGGAAATACATCACATTATGCAATTAAAGTTATTTAAATAGATACTCGAAATTTAGATTTGCATATGAAATGTACCAAGCAGGATCATGAGATTTATCATAAGTTTGTCTGTGAGATTCTGACGAGTGTTTACTATTTTTACTACGAGCATGCCGTAAAATGTCTTACTTCCATTTCCCCTCACATTCCTCTTACAGTAGGCTTTTCAGATTTCACTAAAACTGTACAGAGTTCTGCTGGAGTGAATAAACAGCACACACTCAATGTTGTATATTAACAGAACCCGTGATATGGCAGAGATCACACCGCTGAACCAGGAACCTGCTTTACATAACTGCGATCTTTAAAACGGAACCTGACCAAAGCATGTTGATTCTTCATGATTAGCTTTTTCAAGCTGTGGGAAGGATACAGGCGAGGTAGTGATTGAGAAACTCGTGGTCGGAAGCAGGCATGGACTGCAGGAAGTTCTCCCTGTAGGTTTCAAACCAGGGCGTGGTTGCTAGAAACACAAAGACAAAATGAGGTGGAGGATTTCCTTAAACTAACAACAATCAGCCATTGTCTCTTGCCATATGTTTTTCTTTGTTTAACGGATCATTATTCAACTTTGATTGCTTAGAGATCAACATGCACATCTTGGCTACAACTTCAATTAAATCACAAAGACGCAGGTGGACTGATTGCCTCTACTGTCAACCCTGCTATTTATCTATTCTACAGTCTGTATGGTTTGATTTTGAATCTTACAATGTCTTGATACAGCTCACTTTTTATTTTAACAGTTAAGGCCTATATTTAAATTTGTACAATATGATAACTTCTCCCATTCAGTGAGCCTGATGAGCCTTTTGACCTGAAAACTCTGATCCTTCACCAGTGCAACATAGCTGTCATGTTTAAACAGGATCGACTTCTCCACCACACTGAGGCGGTTACAGCTCAGCTGCCAGTCAGACCGCCCTGTGTTGCACTACCTAATGTATACTGAGATCCTATTGTGAGATCTAGCACTGCACACCAGAATTTAACAGTGGAAGCAAACCCTTGCACACAAAACAATAATTGCTAACCAACACTGACTTCTTCATAGTTTTGTTACTGTCCCACCTGACGTCTAACGAGCTGCAGACATAGGGTGGTGAGAAAAGGGAATTAAACATGTGTGACACCAATACTGCACCTGCATGGTTTTGCACATCTGGACATGGTGAGCTAGTGAGCTACCCCCCTTCACAGAGCTTTCAAACCAAAAGCACAAGTTTGACACTGACAGACTAAGGCCATTAATCCCAATGGAGAGAGTGGCTGTGCTCTCCTGAGGCATATCACCATCATTTTCTGCTCGACTGAGCAGCAAAGGTTTAACCAAATTGAACTTTGCCAAATATGCTGACCTTTATGATGCACATCCAATGGGATTCTGGGATTAACAGGAGGTGGAAGTTATTATACTGATCATTTTACAGAACAGAAGAATGACAGAACGGTTGATTTTTGTGTCTGAATTCACAGCTCTGTAACTCTACTCTCCGATCCTACAGGATCTTCAAGGATCTCAAGCCTGGCAGAACATGCAAACTATTTGCTCTTGTACTTTTGGTCTGAAACCCCTGCCTGGTGAACCCTAGAGCACCATCATGTCACTAAGAGCACAGTGACAGGTGTGTGATACAGAGACCCACTCATTACAGGTGATGAGTGCGCACAGTGCAGTACAGACATCCTAACCACATGTAAAGACAGCATTGCATCAGACCTTTGGATATGTACTCATTGGAACTAAAGGTATAGAGCACTCTACAGTGAAGTGATGAATAGGGGAAAAAACTGGGAAAACTAGTTTGAGGGGCCAGATGCATAAAACTCTGTGTCGACCCACAACTAAAACTCTGCGTACAGAGAAAGACAGGAATATGAATACCTATTCTTTTCATCAGATTTATAAAGCTGCATCTGATTCTTTTCTATAAATCTTGATCATTGAGGAACCGGGCGCACGTGCAGGGGCCTCATATCCCTCCAACATGTATAAATGGATGTAGAAACACCCTTAAACATCTGTTAGCATAGTGATACTTCTGCCTGCTCAACCACTCATCAGACCTATCAGTAATGAGGAAGAAGAAGTGCAGTTTTACTGACTATGCCAAATCGGTGAGGTTCTCCAACAGAGCAGCTGACGTTACACACGGCTATGGCTTTTTGTAGCGTCTGTACCATTAACTCATCTCATGTACCTGTAAACCATCAATGCGGTATCACAAAACATCTCAGTCACAATTTTTTAACGTCAGAAATAGGTTACTAGGAATAATTTGAAGAGCATATATTGAAACAGACTTTACAAAGTGCCTCACAATTTGAGATAAAATCAAAATTTCATGCACTAAAGCAGTGGTTCTCAACTGGTCTATCCTCAGGACCCACATTTTTCCTCAGTCATTAATAGCGACCCAAATTTTTGATTCTCCACTCAAATCTATTTAACAGACACTTCCTTGAAAGTTTAGGACTTTTTTCATGAAATATAATAGTCTTTTGGCACGTATTCATGTTTATTCATCATCTTTGCATTGACTATTGTATGTAATATACAGACTAACATTTTGAGAATTTCTAGAAAATATTTCTAGAAAAAAAGTTATAAAATTACATGAACAAAGTTGCAATATTTTTGCAAAAAAGTTGTAAATTTTTTTAGAAAATAAAAAGTCAAGAATTTTTTTTAGAAAAAAGTCATAAAATTTTGAGAAAGAAATCATAAAATTTTGAGAAAAATGTAAGATTTCAAGGAAAAATCATAAAATTCTGGGGAAAAAAAGTCAAAATATTGAGGAAAAAATCATTACATTTTTCAGACAAAAATTGTAAAACTTTAAGAAAAGGTCATACATTTTTTAGAAAAAGGTCGTAAAATTTTGAGGGAAAAAGTTACAATATTTCACAAAAGATTTGTGAATCCGCGACCCAGTCAAAATGACCCCACGACCCACTTTTGGGTCCCGACCCACCAGTTAAGAACCACTGCACTAAAGGATATGATGGCTCAAAAGTAAATTTAGAAAATGATAATATTAATCACTCATTAATAATTTAAAATTAAGTTATACATGCTCCTTTGATTGACATTTAAGACATTGACATTCATCTTAAGATAAGATCACCTTACATTCCATGTCCACCTTATTCCACTTCATCCATTTTTGTGCATACACATTATTTACACATCTGGCCCCCAGGTCAAGAATAACCAATTATTTCATACTTCTGGTGATCTCAGTACATACAAGAGAGCACCCACCACACTGTGACAGACAGCAGAGAGATGGTGCAGCTACTGGAAAAACTAGAAGGAGAGAAGCAGGGCAGGTGTGGCAGAGCTGAGAGGACTAATAGCTATCCACACATCAGCCAGGAGATAGTGATACCTGTGTAGTGCTTGGAGGTGCTGATTTCCAACAGTGTTTCTCTCCAGGCACTGTACCAAGGGGTGCTAGCTTTAAGAGAGTTATCTGATAGGTGGAAGCAGACAGCCAGGGCCAGTGTTAGCAACATCCCATTACCTTCAAGGTCTCCTCAGATTTACAGATGATCAAGGAAACACCAGGGAGCAGAAGCATAATTGAGGTGTGACTTATCAATTCAGCCTAAGCTTTTTTTTTTTAGCTTATTGCACATTTATACTGGTATCTGCGTTTCTGTCGGCTGATAGGTAACATGAAATTGAAGTTTTGGTAAGCCAAAGAAATGTGCTTGAGCTGTTTTATAAACAGTGTTGTGGTTGTAAATTTGTCCAGTAGAGAGCACTGTTACTCTAAACCATGTGAGGTGCCTGAAAACATCACAGCTGAGCTGACCACTGACAGAGCAGAACAGACTCTTACTGACTTTGTGGTGAGCTGCTTGTGTGTGTGTGGGTGTGTAAAATACAGTAGCTGAATGATAAGCTAATCAGTACGGTCAGTCCCTCCTCTCATACATTCAACTTACTGTAGTTGATTGGTGTATAACCTGCTGACAGACTAATTTTACACTGATTTGTGACACTATTATAATAAGTGATCATCACATTCCAAAACTGAGGACAAGAACTGTTGATGTTGGAGGGATTACTGGGCCAGCAGAATAACACTGGTCACAACGCTGACTCAGACACTCCCTATGATAAACTGATAAAATATAATGCATACAGCTGTTAAAACTAGAACACTCATGGGGCCTTTTAATGAAATGACAGATATTTTAAGGACATTTTTTTAACAATTTCAATGCATGACTCTTCAGTAGCTAAACATAAGAGACCCTTATGCTCAGACTACATGATATCAGCCTGATTAAAGCCCAGTCTCCAGACATGGGGTGGAGAAAGACAATGGGCCTTTTATCATATGTAGTGAGTCAACAACAAGCAACGTCCCGACAGAAAGACTAGCATGTTAGTATTTGTTTTCACTATCCACAATGAATTTTATGATGAAAAATAAAAATCCTGTATCGGTCCAGCTTTAGTCCTTACCACTAAAATTGAGGTCATAGTCTCCTGCCGTGATCACATTGTTCGCAGCGCCCTCTTGTGGCTGGCAGGATAACACCACTTCATTGAGCAGTCTGCGCTGGGCGGGGCTGAAGGCAGCAGATGCTGTATTTGGGCTTGTCACCACATTGTTGACACAGATTCGCAGGTTTTTCACAACCTGCACCTGGTTGTTGGGGTCCCGGATGTGACCTAGTGAAGAAGGAGACAAGACATTTATTTAGTGCTGTTAGCCTGCTTATGGCTGCAGTAAAAGAGCAAACAGTTTTTAGGGTGTGTATTTGTTGTGTGTATTTCTGTTAGAATAAAAAAATACTTTCAACATGCCTCCCCTTTATTTACAAAACTATGGAGTACCACTTAGAGTGTGAGATGTGGTTGAAAACTCAGGAAAAAAGCTAGCAGGCGGACCTTGAGTTAATCATTTTTTTAATATTATTTCAAAGGTCAAGAAAAAACATTCACACCTCATTGATTAATGCGTCAGTCAAGGAAGATCTCAGCTACTTCAAGTTTTAAACAAAACGAGCAATATGAAAACGTCACAGTGGGAAATTGTGATGGCTGCTCTTTACTTTTTATTACTCTGACAGTAACATTTGTTTAAACTGGGGTGTGAGTGTTTGGGATTGCCTGCAGCAGTCTGTCGTTGGCCCTTACTGCCAGCCTGGGTTCTGTTCTTGAAATGTGGCTAAACAATCCTGTTTATTCTAAACCAGCTAATTTCTTTTAAAACAGTTTGAGGACTGATTTGTTAACCCTGATTGAAGTGATCTTGCATAGCACTGCACTCCTATTTTGAAATGCAGGCCAAATGAGTAAAGAGCTGAAAACTTTACATTCATATGATTGGCTGATTGCTGATCATGTGTTAACAATTACATAAGGTAGGTGTGTAGAGAATCTTCCCAGCGTGCACTGGGGCAATGGATTCCTGGGTAAGACTCGTGTGAACCTGCATTGTTACTGGTGTCATTTTGTTCTACACTGTGCTCCACCATGTGTCCAGGCTGTTAAACATCAGATATTACCAGTGAGTGTGGTGACATGACAAGTGATGCATGATAAGGTGAGGATCTCCTCAATGGACATGCAAGACACTTTTGAGTGATATTCATGAGCTTACTAGAAAATTGAACCCGACTTAAACAACTTAAAAAGCAATCAAACACTGCAAAGCAAAGTGAGTTTTGCAAGTTCATAATTTAATACATTTTGGTGCTAAAATGACAAAGTTTCATTTCAAATTAAATGCTGTTCTGTCCTGATTGGTCTTTCAAGACAGAATCTTTTGTTGAACTATTTTTACTCACAGTATCTCAAACTAAATTTGGATTGCTACTTTTGCCTGTAGACCTGTATTTTGTTTATAATTTATTCACATATAATTACAGGTAACTCTGTTTTGGGGAAGCTATTTGGAAAGCATTGTTTTGCAAGCTACCAATTACTTCACACTGGAAGGAGTTGAACAACATCAAAGCTACCCTAGGAGGAAATCTAGTTGGGTTAACTAGAGCTACGTTCAAACTACTTTGAAGAAAAAAAAAAAGATTAAATTGACAATGTTAAGTGTGATATGAAATCATAACAAAATATAATACCAAAAAGTCACATGCCAGCAAATAAAATGCCTCTCAACTGAGCTTATTGCAAAAAGTGCCCACTTTTTCACAGGTCATACAGAAACCAAAAATAAGTATATAAATTAATAAATAAATAAAATGCCCCACTATTCATGAGAAAGTGCAAAGAATGTGAGCTTTGGTTTTGTATACAATGTCAATCAGTTGGACACCTGCCTTCCAGAAACTAGTGTCCAGGTGGGGTTATTTTACAGTTGGCCAAAACACTTCTTAAATATCATGCAATAACTTCTCTGGACATTCGTAACAAATAGCAATAATTAACAATTATGACTAACTGACACCAAATATTTTCAAGCTTAATTTAACAAATTCTGATTCAAAACATTAAAGACTGTAGCCAAATACTTTTCACAGGAAAGCTGACAATCCAGCTTCCTGCAACAGCCCCGAGAATGGGCGTGGTAGGTCAAAGGGGGTTCAACTACAGTAGAGAAGGTAAAATAAAATGTGAGAAAATCATTCATTTCCTTTTATGTTCCAAAATTGTTTGTAGTTTTAGAAGTTAACTCAGAAAAATGTCCAAAAAAAAAAGGTAACTTAACTACTAGAGTCACTATGCAAATATGAATGTAATTGAACTACCAGCAAGCTACTGCAAAATGTAGGTAAACTACCAGTTTAACTACACATAGTTCACTACTCCCCAACATTGGTAACTCTTCATTATAAACATTTTGTTGTGATACTTAAATCAACAGGTTATAATGATTTCTCAATAACCTGCATGTTTGCTTCAGTGAAGTCATGTAATTTGGGACAAATTTTTGGTTGACTACAAAGAAAACCACCTAAAACTCTGAATTCTACCTTGAGTGGTACTTTTAGAACTTGTTATGGATCTCTGCTGTATTTCTATAAAGAAAATATCTTGCCAAGTAAAATAATTTAGAAAACTTTGGACCTTTAAACACATCACAAACCCCTGCCTCAATTCGATGACCTGTTCAGATAAAATGGGACATTTAATCGTTGCAACCTGACGCTATTCATTTTAAATTGTCCAAATTCTCTGTTGTGCTTTCCCTGTTGTTTTGTTGCCTGTTTCCTTGGTACCATATTGTCTACAATGGACATGCCTGTGTGCTGGCGTGTGTGTAACGATAATGGCTAATTCTGGACTGTTGTGGCTGACATGGTCTCACTACATTGTCTTTACTATTTTATGAGTAACAAAAATACAAAAGATGTCTGTAATATGGCAGGGTGGCACACAATTGCACAAGTCATGATTTTATGGCGCCTGGTCGCCGAAAAACATGATGGTTTCACTTCAGAAAAATTTTCCATTTTAGCTATTTTTTTGTCCAGTTCTAACTGAATGCAATAAGTACTCATTTAAAACCTTTTCTCATTCTAAGAAAAGAGTATTGTGAAAATATTTTTATTACAAGTCAAACATTTAATAAAATGCAACATCCTATAACAATTTTTGTTGTTATACTCTTATTATTTTAGCTGCAGAGCTCTTATGACTAAAAGAGTATATCAGCATGCCACATGGTTTACTTTGTAAGTTATGGGACCTGTGATTGTTGAACCTTTGCTCTGCCCATACTGGTTAAATCAGACCAATACAAATGATTGTTTCGTGTAAAGCACATTGTAGTAACAATGCAATAACCTGTATGGTGACTGGCTGCTATTTGATGAGCCCAGGATGTAAAACCTTATTTGTCCCATTTTACCTGATGTCCCACATCACCTGACATCACCTTTCTAAAATCATATCAACACTTTAATTACAAATCTGAGTAAGTGAGCCAGTTGTTTGTGAAAATGACTTCATGTCTGTGGTGTGTAGGGCTGCAACTACCGATTATTTTCATTAACGACTAATCTGTCAATTATTTCTTCGATTAGTCGACTAATCATTTTATCGAAAAATGTTAGTCTGTCTCTCTCAAACCCCCAAATTATGTCATCTTGTCTCGTACTCATGTCAAAGGGGTTTAGCTCACTGTCATGGGAGAGTGTGTAAAGCTACCAATATTTGAACATAAGAAGTTGCAATAAGAGTATTTTAGGGTACTTTTATAGTACTTTTCTATGAAAAATGACTCAAACCGAGTAGTCGCCTACTTAAATAGTCACTGATTATTCTAATAGTCGATTAGTCATTGATTAGTCGACTAATCGCTGCAACCCTAGTGGTGTGCAATAAAATGTCTTGGTCCTGATCAAATGTCAATGGGCCTGCCCTTTTGCAGGTTTGGGCGTATGGACTTGTTGCACAACAGTCAGTGTATAAATTCAATCAGCTTCAAGTAACCAAAATATCCAGACTCATGCCAAGATTATAATCTGGATAACTCGATTATATATGTAGGAAGGACAGGGCACAGCTCTCGCCCTCCTTCAGCCGAGCTGATCTCAGAGCAGTCTGTTGTTGACAAAGCTCTGTGACACAGCTTTCATCTTGGTTTCACTTGGCTCTGTGCAGTTAGCCTTCTTGTTTGGACTGCACCTAAAGCCTAATTGCCAATTAACTTATTTACTACTCGAGCTATTTCTTGATAACTGAGCACCAGAATCATTAACTACATGTCTGAAAGTTATCCCTGGGAGCTGCTGTCAGGAGCAGAGTGCTCAGGTGTCATTGGGCCCTCTCAGGTGTCAGTCTGGACTTCATCTCCCCTCCGATCAACAACACACAGCTGCTTCAACACAACCCGGTCTGCTAGCAGCCTGTTAGCTCTGAGCTAATGTCAACTAACGTTAGAGCCCGTTACAAGCTAACGATGCTAGCTCCCTCGCTACAGTTCCGTCTGTGACAGCTGTGGGACTGGCAGTCAGGAGACATGGTGGCTTGTGAAGAGTTTATCTCACCTTCGGACGTTAGTCTGCAGAAAGGCCGCAGCAGCTCGGCGAAATTCAGGTTGTTCTTGCGAGTCACTCTCTCCGCTTCTTCACTACACAAGACGGCCACCATCGGGACAAACGAGTCCTGGACGAACTCCTGCACAGACTGAACACACTGGGCCATGTCGGACCAGCGTCAACACCAGATAGCACACTGAACCGAGTCAACTGTCCTGGAGACTGAGAAAGACTCAGTATTTCATAGCTTAGACTACTCCTCCTCTATTAGCACACAGCGGCCATGTTGAATTCGCCAACCGACTTCCTGTGTGGAGCTGAGACGGTCAGGTGATGCCTGACACCACCGACTCACTTCCTTTTCCTCTCCTGATGTTTGTATTCAACAGTTTCTCTTGTACAAACATCATGGCTTTAGGTTATTTGTATTGTATAAATATATATTTTAAAAAAATTAAAGGCTAGCACTTTTTTTAAATGTGTTATTCTATTGCACTAAAAAGTTCCGCTGCATTTTTATTTTTCATGACTTAGACTTTCATATAATGAAGAAACTCCTCTGAAAGTCACTTAACCTCGGTTTTTACTTTTGTGTAGGCCTACTGCTCCTTTGCTGTTCGATAACCGTGCATCAGTCTCATCAGGAGCTCAGGAAAAAAGCAAAAATAAAGTTAGCAAAATATAAACCATGTACACAGGTTATTATCATGTGACATGAGCCTGAACTTCAGCAGACAAAGTAAATGTAATATATTGCTATATTATTCCTTTTAGTATTTATAGGCAAAAAATATCTGCTGTAAAAGTAGCCTATATGTGGGGTTGTAGCATTATTTAAGTAACTAAATACAAATACTTAAACTGCAGTCTGTGATATCTGTTCATTTTGGTCTTAATATGCCTTTTTGCATATTTGGTCTTTATATTTTAAAAGTACTGTTTCACAAAGGAGTCTGTATTGTTTAAAAGAGGCACGGGTAAAAAGCAACGTGTATGAAATCTTTATGCACAACTGACACGGCGTCCAGTTTCACTTAAATTCTTCTCTTAATTCTTTCCCACAACAGGTACCATACAGAAAAGATCACTCATTACCCACAGAGGAAAAGAAAAGTGGAAGAAAAAAGGAAAGGACTTTAGTTTCGGTCCAACCTATATGTGGTATTTGTTATGGGGGTTGTAATGTCATCTAAGTGATGTCAGATTTACATTGACAAATGACTTTTTCACCTTTCTGTTACTTTTTAAGGACATCAATTGTCCTAAAGTGAGTGAGGCTAATCTGCAGCACCCACAGAGCACTCTCAGTCAAGCCGGGGTGTATTGAGCATATGACTGGATACATAATAATCTAATTATACTGAACGAGTTGTGTGAGAGGTTGTAAATGGATGTTTTGATATAGTTCTGCTGTTGTTAAAGGTGGCCCCCAATGACTTTAATTCATCAAGAATTTCCTCCATTTTTGGATCCTTCGTTCACCATGGAGGCATGCAAGAAAAGCACATTTCCGTCACAAATTCAACGTAACACGGGGTGAGTAGCTGATGTACAACTGATCATTTTGTGGGTGTACTATTCCTTTAAAAACTCATGTTCCGTTCCAGTCAAATGTTGACACAGAAAAAGCCAAGGCCTTTCTACCTTTATCCTGTTGGCTTTTACAAACCACAAGAACAGTGTTTCATCTCCATTTTACACTTTAATACAATATCAGCAGTACTGTAGAAACATTATATACAATATAGTCAATACCATCCGGCACGTATTGTGACTCTGTGTGGTAAAAAAGTGATGACGATTTGCCAGACAGATGGGCAAAAACCTAGTTTTTGATCCAGGACCAGATCAACACTGCACTGCAGAGCAGAGAGACACTGCTTATTGTATCCAGGTATGGAGGCAGTGATGTGATGTTCCACAGGTGGCAGGAGGCACACGTTACACAGAAAGTGACCTGGGGGGTTATTTGATGTTGCGACATATGCGGCGAGCATGACTGGTTTTCATGGCAGCCAGAGCGGCCTCCAGTGTGGAGATGAGGTGCAGCAGGGTGCTGGGGTCTGTCTGGAGAACCATTCTGCTGTGGTCATCACGGCTGTCACAACCTCCCGTCAGGAGCAGACGTATCGTCAGCATGGGAATGACCTGCTGACGGAGTGAACGACTTGCCAACTGACAGGAAGGAGTGGGGGGAAACCAAAATAAATGTGAGAAGTTAAAATCTGAACATTGATAAGCAGGTCATTTATAACTCCAAGTGCCAGTTTACAGACTGTTTCAAACTTGACAACAAACACATTGTGAATAGGTCCAAGTGTATTTCCTGTTGGAATGTTTGTTAATGCAGTAGCTGACAGGAGGTAAACAGAAACCAAAGCTGTTGCTGTAGCAACAGAATATCAATAAAACAGTCTATAAATGTACCTATGCTGTTCTTTTACTTTGTAGGGTACTCTGACCTCCTCCTTTGCTTATTTCATACCTGCAGGCTCACATGATGATACACACACACACACACACACACACGCACACACACACACGCACACACACACACCTGTACATCCAGTCTCCATTCCAGGTTTTGGTAGGCGGGCAGGTTGGAGGGCAGCTGACTCAAGATGCTGCGGATCTGTTTGTGGTGTTGCAGGTAGAGCTGCAACATAAACCCTCACACATTCAGCTGGAGATCAAGGAACTGATATTCAAAGAGTAACTGCAAATCAACTCAGATCAATAAAACAGATTCAAAAGTCACCTGTAAGAGGATCTGGTTAAGCTCTTCACCAAACCCCAAAACCAACACTGAGTCCAGAAAGTCCACTTCAGAGATCTACACCCACACAAACACACACACACACACACACACACACACACACACACACACACACAAAACAGGGACACTGAAAAGTTAGTCGACACCACACCTAGTGAAACATCTGGCTCACTAGTTTTTGGGTGTTTTAGTGTTTCACAATGGTACAAAGCACGCTGAAAAAATACCACACATGCTTAAATGTTACACACAGACGGTGACATGTCATATCTCACAATTCCAGTTATTACATTCCAGACCCTGATAATGTGCATGCTGACATGATCACAGGGACTAAACAGAAGCTCAGATCATGTTTGAATTTCTTTATGTGGTCATCTGTTTTAGACACACTACTGCAAGTGTTTACATTACGTAGCCTACTCTGCTACAAGTAGCTACATGCAAACGTCAGGGAAACATGTAACATTGGTTGCCCATGTTGTTAATTTCTACCTAATTTTGGATCATACTCCTGCTGGAACATGTCGAGTTGTGTTCACAAGCTTTCATTGGGAATATTCATTGCAGAGAGTGCTCCTATACACAGTCATTCCACGGCTGCAAGTACACTGCTACATGTAGCTACATGCTAACATTGCTGATGTTGTTAATTTTGGATTATATTACAACTGGAACATACAAGCATTTAATGGCAATTTAAACAGGACAAAGTGTCGCTTTACACAGTCATTACCCTGCTGCAATGACAGTGCGGAGACACCTGTATTATTTTTTCCCAAGCGTGTTTTAATTAGTTCCACCCTACTGTGCTGTGATTGGTTGGTGCTAATTCTTAAGTGGTCAATGTGGTGTGTACTTGTCAATCACAGCACAGCAGGACAGGAGCAGGCAAAAAATTTGTGTGAGATGATACGAACCCGGAAACGCTGAATAATCAGAACAGACTGGGGTTCTTTTGTGGAGGGGGGGTCTAGACAATGTGAAGCTGTCTTCATGTTAAACACAGAGAGCAGTTACAATGTGTGTGTGTGTGTGTGTGTGTGTGTGTGTGTGTGTGTGTTAGTCACCATGTGTTTGGAGCTCTCTGTCATCAGGAACATCAGGCCTTCCACTCCATGCTGCACCATTTCCACAGGAACAGATAGTTTTCCTGCAAGCAGAGGGTCATTATGCATTTACTCTGACGTCCTGGCAGCTTGCGTGTCAAAGCTGCATGATATGAAAAAATGTCCTACTGATTTATTGAGCTGGGTTTATCAACATAAATAATGAACTTTAAACTTGTTTGAATCATTGTATTTATTGGTTAATGAACCAGCTCACAGGAGCACCTTTTCTCTTTTAGCAATTAATAAATCAAGCTGTACCAAATGATTTAAATCATTATGTATAATTATGTTTTCTTTCATTATTAACTGCAGATCTGACACTGTATGAGTTGTGGTGGATGTAGTCTGTGCTGCTGTTGAACTCTATGATGTTAAACTGCCCAGTGTAATATCACCTCACCTATAACAAATAAAGGTAGACTAAATATTAGAAACACATTATTATTGTGGGGCTATTGTGTCACGCTGCATTTACTTAGCAAGGTACACCTAATGATCACGACTAAATACATTTCTAAAGCAACATAACCTAACAGAATACTACATAAAGTAGTTTAAACCTTAATAAATACCCTATATGAGCAGAAATGATTTACAGTATATATTGCCCGTGACTGGTCCACTACTGCCCACAGTGTCATCTAGCACTTTGAGCAGCAGTTTCAATGGCCCAGTCAGCTGCTTGGTAAGGAAGATGTAATGAAAGCTGTATTCTTACTTGCTGCTCCCTCATAGATCTTGGGACTGGTTCCTCTCCTTAAGAACTCCAACGCTATCCGACCAAACTCTCCAACAACTGTGGACAAAAAATGCATGGACACATTAAGCTCAGTGGAGTTTACTACATCAGTGTGTTCAGTTTTTATTCATATAAACAGAGGGGATGTCACTATTCTCCCGAGGAACTATTCTTATATTTATGAAATCATAAATGTATTTATTTATCCAGTTATTCAGCTGTTATAGAGAAACAGCACCTGTCAAACTGAGAACCACAGAGAGCAGTTGTTCCCATCCTTTCTCCTTATGGGACCCATTTTCTATTATTAAGTACACTGACAACCCCTGATTAGTGGATATTTCATATTATATTCAATGCATAGCAATAACACTGCACAATTGTACAACAACACAAACATTAAATGCAACAATAGCAGAATGTTTCTGTAAAATAAGCGATGCAGATGAATTTTGAGCAGATTATTTCCTGTGAGTATCACACAAGAGATGAGTTTTCCTGATATTTTAGAAACGTTTTATATGATTCTCTGTCTGTGTTATGTAGTTTTTTATTTTTAACAATCATACAAACTTCATATGCTTCTTTTTTTGACAGTTTTAGAGTCTTCTTCTACCTGACACTTTGCCATTGTTCTATTAGCTCTTTGGCTGTTTTAACTGCATACTTTCTAACCAAAGATGAAGCTGTTTATCAGAGTGTGAAGGCTCCATGAATATAGCTTGTATTCAGGGCTTCATGGTGCCCTCATCATGTGAGATGTACTTCAAGTTTATATGTTAAATAATGACGTTAAATTTAAAAACAACAATTTCATTCATTTTTCTTCACAGAAACAAATGAATGCCGAAAAAGGCCAACTAATACTTTTGAAAAAAATCCCCCTTTCTTGTGTGGAGCTTTGCCGTGCTCTGTCCCTTAACAAGAGACGGGTGCCTGTTATAATCAAACACAAATTCTCCTATGGTGTCAGCCAGATGCAGAGGGCTGCTTTGTTATGAGAAATGGTTTGATTGGTATTGCATATCACAAAGTTTCCAATGTCTATGTTGCAAATCCTGACTCTTTCTCTTGTTGCCTTTCATCAAATTGTCCACGCTCTTCATCAGTTGTAGTATTACACTCCCATGGATCCCACACTAGGTGTACTAAGTAAGAAACTGGACTGTTTACAGTGGCATATTACAGCTGTAAATCACAGAACTGTGCTAACTGGCTTCTAAGAAACATATGCACTAATATAATATAGTATATTTCTATAAATTGAGCTGGGAAAATGTGCATGAAATCCTAATTGTCCAAAACAATCCTTCTCTTGCTGTTACCCTTTCTCCATTACTTGATAGAACTTTCCCTGATAGGTATACACATATAAAAAAAATATTAAATGGTCAGAGTGTAAGGAATTTCACAGACAATTATTTCTTTGCTTTACAACATTTTGTAGCTTTGATAAACATTAGCACAGTCACTAATGTGCTCAGATCAGAAGTGTGTGAGGTTATGCTGGGGCCAACACACTAATATGATTAACAGATATACTTAGATACATTTAGTTTTAGTGACACACTATGCAACTCCCTTTAGCTCCTGTTAACTGTGAGGAGCTGATATGGCTGAGCTATATGGAGAAAGTCGAATATCTTAGAATATCAGAATATTCTTAGACCAAGTACCTCGATATATTGATATTGTGACGATATTGTAGGGTTGACTATGGGTGCTTTCACAAAACATTTATACAATGAGATTTCTGATAAGTAATCATCAGCAATGTGGATGTAATGACTAAGGGGGTAAAGGCAAATCAGTTCAGAAAATTACAACACTTTACTGTAATGCAACAAGGAGAGGCAACACTTGCAATATCCAAGATCTAAGACAGTATCTTGTCTCATATCACGATATCAATGAAATCAATTTATTGACAAACTCCTGTCTCTCATGCTGTGGTCATGTAGTCTGGTGTTGCATTATAAACATCACTGAGTCTAACTAGGTAAATGTCTCTTTTTGAATTTACAATCTTTTCTGTCACAACACAAGTTTAACTTTAAGTCAAATGTTCAGTCATTTTCTCCCTGTATACTTGATAAAACTGAATTGCTATTGCTGTTGTCATAACTTCTGATGTTGGTGTAATAGTAATCTATAACTGTTGGTTTCACACTGTATCACCTTGTTAGTGCTGTGATTATAAACCAGCTCCTAACTCAACAGTGGATAAACATTTTCTTTAAAGCTATCGCCTCATTTTAAACAGTTGTGTGTGTAGTTAACACTAATGCTGCATAGCCCGTTTAATACTTTAAAACTGTTCAATAGTGAACATTGTCACTGTTTTAAGATCAGCTGACAGTCACGATGTACCGTTACAGCAGCCAACATGTAGTCATAGACCTGATCCAGGAGCAGTTACTGACCTGCGGTATCAACCTTCGGCAGGAAGGAGAGATGCTCTTTATGGTCCTCTGACAAAACCAGCAGCATCCTGAAGAACAGTCCTAGATAACTACAGTTCAACAGTCAGAAACCAACACATCCATCAACCCGGAAAACCATTTGGGCCGTTTCCTCTTCTTCTATGGTGTTTAACTGCAGCTGCTGTCTTCACTGCATTACTGCCATCTAGTGGACGTAATCAGCTCCTACATGTTCCTGCTGAGTGTGCTCCTGTGACTGTGAGGTGTGGAGTGAGACAAGTAAAAGTGTTCAGTATCAAATAAATAAGACTATACTACTAGAATATATATTTATAAAATATTTAGTGTTACGTTATGACATTTGTGCTTCTTTATTGGAGCTTATTTCTATTTTTTCTCTACTGGTCTGTTTCATTTCTTAAGGAGTTTCCATTACAGTACCTTCTCTGCGATTCAAGACAAACAGGGTGGAGCCACTTTGTTCCAACAAAAGTGAAAGAAATTCACTTGTGCTATGCCTTTGGATTATTTGATCAATACATTTCCCATGGTGCGATGAGATATGTAATCCCTTCAGTGTGTTCTAGGTCCACCTCAAGGCCTCCTTCCAGTTGGAGCTCCTTTGCTCCTTTCGATGCAAAGGACTGAACTCCCTCCGGATGTCCGAGCTCCTTACCCTATCTCTAAGGCTGAGCCCAGCCACCCCACGGAGGAAACTCATTTCGGCTGCTTGTATCTTATTCTTTTGGTCACTACCAAGAGCATGTGACCATAGGTGAGGGTTGGGGCATAAATGGACCAGTAAATAGAAAGCTTTGCCTTCCGGCTCAGCTCCCTCTTCACCACGATGGTTCAGCACAGTCAGTGCCTGCATCTCTGCAGACGCCGCAACAAACTGCCGATCCATTTCACACTCAATTCTACCCTCACTCATGAACAAGACCCAGAGATACCTGAACTTCCTCGCTTGAGACACTAAGTCTCTTCCAACCCCGAGGGGGCAATCCACCAGTTTCCAGCAGAGAACCATGGCCTCAGATTTGGAGGTGATGACTCTCATCCCAACCTCTTCACACTCAGCTGCAAACTGCCCCAGTGCATGCTGGAGGTCATGATGTGATGAAGCCAAGAGAACCACATCTGCAAAAAGCAGAGATGCAATTCTGAGGTTCCAAAACCAGACCCCTTCATCCCCTCTGCTGCACCTTGAGAGCCTGTCCATAAATATCACAATCAGTATCGGTGACAAGGGACAACTCTGGCCAAGACCAACATCCACCGAGAACGCATTTCACTTTAAGCCAAGTATGCGGATGCAGCTCTCACTTTGGTCACATAGGGACCTGCAGCAGGTCAAGAGCTGGTCCCCTGTTTCACAGCCAGGATGGAATCCACATTGCTCCGACTGAAGCAGGGTCAACAATTACTCGGAGCCTCCTTTCCAGCAACTGGAGTTAACTCTTTCTAGAATGCTTTCTATAATAATGGTATTAATACCCAAAAATAGAAGGTCTTTGTCACTTGCTTAACTTCTAATATTTTTCTTCCTTGATATTTTATGACAAATATTTACTCCAAGGAACACCACAAATAACCACCCCTGATATCAGATGTGTTTATGTAAAACATTTATTGTGTGTATACAAAAAGTAGTTCAACATCAGTTAATCATGAATGAAAACTCACATTTGGCATGCCCCGCCCCTCCCCCCTCCCCCTATATTATCACAAACAATCACATCTATATTGTAGGACAACTGGGCAGAACCAAGTCATGTAACAGTCCCTCCAGGAACAGAGGTTTGTCAGTTAGTGCATGTGCAGCAGAACAAACTGATGTGCATGCATACTAATATGCAACAATAACTCCACATGTAGTTCCAAAGAAATATTTTTGATTATCCGACTTTGGAAAAGTGTTCTATTAACTTTTATTCTGTATCAAAATTGCACCGATTGGTAAAATTAGCATCTTCAGCTTGACCAGTTCTTGTGAAAAAAGAGTAAAAGTAAAAAAGTTAGGATAGGTGATTAGAAAATATTTATATTGCAGGGATTAGTTAAATAAACATTCATTCTTGTGGTTGACCCAAGAGACTTCCTGGAGGGACCGAATTACCATCGTATTTCAGAGCCTTGTAACAATCAAAATCAGATCTGTATTAACTTAATAGTCAGTTTCGTCTAAATATGTCAGACTTCAAAGTTGGTCACTTATCAATTATCAGACAAAGTGTTGCTTTTGCCAATGTCAAAGTCACTGACCAGGTGACGCCTTTTAACTCAAAGCAGAACACTGCAGGAGTAGTGTTCGGTATCGTTTCCTCAGAATACTGAAATATATTTAAGGTAATTAACACCCAACCTTAATCATCCCAGAAATCCATAACGCTAAATAAAAATGAAATATCATGTGTAAACAAATTGATTATACATAGACAAGCACTCTATTTAAAAAAAAAAAAAAAAACTAGCGATGAAAAGCACAGCATACAGACACACTAGAAAAATGGGGCTTCCCAAAATGACACAAGGTGTGAGAGCAACGCTCGTACGGTGTGGTATCACCTCATACACTGTAGCATGTTGCTTTCACTCTTTATCTTGTGTGTACAATGCCAGTCACAAGGCTATTCAGTGGCCCACAACCCCCATCCACCAGATAGAGCAGTCATGCTGCTTTGCACGGTCCAAGGAGAAACAAGTCTGTCCCATCACGATCCCAGCAGAGAGAACCTGGCGACTATAATTCTGACAGAGCTGACACGAACACAAAACCACGAGTTAAACTAGTTTTATGGCTGTAAACCTACTTCCTAACACAACACTCCTTTCATACAGGAGATGCTGTCCCTGGGTGTCACTGTTGGGCTGCTCATTAAAGACTGTTAAACATTAGCCAAGAGACCTGTTCCTGAGGCAGGTCACCACTCCTCTTCACATTTTAGTGTGCACTAAAGGTTTTCATTCAAATATATCTTTAAGAAGTTTGATTTTAACTGACCACTGCTACTGACTTGGCCCCTCTGCACAACAGATCTTTGAGCAGTTCACAACAACTGCTTCTCAAAGATGTGTGTTGAGCTGCCTGGAGGAGTCGGTAGGCTTTTTAAACAGATTTTGCAATACTGCCATTAAAAAAGATTCGCCATTACGTTGGTTTTGCTTTTTTACACTAAAGCAAAAAAAATGCTACCACGATGCTGCCCCAGTGTGAGACTTAAGATAGCATGCTGGCGTCCTGGAAGCAAAATAGGCTTGACATGTAACAGCAGTGTCGGCAACTACTGTGACGGCTCCTTTATTTTATACAGACATTGATTTGGCTCTATTACTACCTCTGCTGCTAGGTTAGCAGCTTAACAACAATGCCCCCCATTATACGTTCACACGTTTTATACAGTACGGCGAAAAAAACAAAACAAAACAAAAAAAAAACAAAAACAAAAAACAAATGGCGAGTGAGTCAACAGCCTGCTCTCCATGACGCAGCATATTTTCTTTCCACTACAGACCACACAAAGGCAGCACAGATAACTGACAACAGAAATCAAAGGGTTGTCAGTCAAAATTAACCTGTAGTGTTTTTTTTTTCCAGGATGAGTTGGCCCTGCTGCAGGGAGCTCCAACAGGTACTCACAACAGCTCTTGCTACGAACAAGTGTGTCCCAAAGGTTTGACATTCAGTTTTGAGTCTAAGCTTCAGTCCAACACCTGCCAGTTAACCACAAACCAGCAGTGTATTCAAAAGGTTGTTTTGGATTCGGGAAATCAGTTCCTGATCTGAATTGAGGATCTAAGGACAGAGGGTGTCGTACGCTGGACAGACTGTAAAGCCTCTTGAGGCAAATTTGTGATTTATGATATTTGGCTATTTAGATACAAAGAAAATGGACTAGACTTTTCAGCGGAAGACATAAATAAAATATTCAGAAAAAATCTATCTATCCACACAAATTTGTTATAAATGGGAAACACTTAAAAGTCCTGATTTTGGAGAAAAACACTGTTCTCCAAAATCCAATTAAGACTTGCTCGATATTTTGTTTGCTATGAATTTATCATATTTCTATGGCTATACAGCGGAGGTCCTTTATCTTGAGAACTCAAACAACAGGATACAGATTGTGTTCTACTGTGTATGAAGAATGAATGAACCGCAGAAGAACAAAAGACAGCCAGTGGTAAAAAAAAATCATCGACATGTAGAGTACTGTTAGTAGTAAGGGAGGGGAAAATTCAGCTGCAAGACCACAGTCTGACAGAATATTTGGATCCATCATCATCATTGTCATCATCATCATGATCCACACACTTTGCTAGTAATATTTGAAAAAGGACTCATTAAAGCAGGTCCAGAGAGGTGGAGGGCAGTAAAAAGAGTCCATTAGTCCAAAAATTCTTATATTGTCTTGAAGAATAAAAAACACATAACGATGAGGCAATGGATAAGATCATAACTGAGTGGCTCTAGAGAAAAAAATATATAATGGGGAAGTGAAAGCCAGCCGAAGGGGAAGGCTTCACATGATGGCACACTCTCTGGATGACACTTTGCCCTGTAGGGGAAACAGAAAACTTCACATTAGTGATAATAAAATATGTATGTATATGAACATTTTTGGAGCATTTATATAACTTAAAAACAAAAAGGGTTAATATAAAGAGGAACTACTAAAAGCCTATTTTCTTATTTAGATGCAATAAAACGTCTGACAGTAACACAGTATTTACCACTATTTGTTAACAACTGCCTTGAAAGGGTTGGTGTTGTGATATTTGCGCATATCCAAAAACCTGTTGCTATGTTTGAAAGTAGCTGGGTTTCCCCTTCTGACCACAGATGTCGACTCTTCTTTTTACCATGAACCATTACTCAGCCTTGCAAACCGTTAGCGAGTTGATTTGTGTGCAACGTATCCATGACAACGCACAGAGGCAACCATAAACAGACAGGGGGCCGTGTTTCACAAAGTGCTGTAAAAACTGCAGTTGAGACACATATGCAGAATGTGCTGTATATGCGCTAAAAAAATACGCCTAAAACCTAAATCATATCTACATATCCCACATGTCTTAGTGAAAAAAAGTTAATTTGGAGGAAGGCCTATTCTAGAAAATCCAAACTGAATATGCTGTTTACATGACCCGTATCAAATTCAGAATAATGTCATATTAGGAATCATGGTGGAATATTAGTGTGCATGTAAACATACTCACTGCTATAAATAGGGTGGACAAAATAAAAGAAACACCTGTTATTGACATTCAGTTTTCACATGCTTTTCTCACAGGTTAATCTGGCAGGAAAAACAAGTCCACTCACCGTCTGTGCCTCTTCCTCCTCTTCCTCTCCATTCTCTACCTCCACCTCAGTCTTGGTTACGCTCCTTGTGGCCACCTCCTGTAGGACAATCAGTCAACACGTTTCAAAACAGAAACACCATACTACCAAGCTCAACAGCCCTCACCAAAAATAACACATGAGAACAACATTCAAAATGTAACATGAGGAAGTCTGCGCTCCAAATCAATATAAATCAGTACAATCAGCCATGCATGGATATCTTTACCTCGCCATCAGCGTTGATCAAAGTGGTAACTATGTCATTTCCTGTGCCCCAGGAAGTCTGACTCTTCCACAACAGGTCAGTTGGTGGACTGTGGGCCACACCAGCATCAGCAGACCACACCTGTATACACAGTGCAGGTAAATAAACATGTTTCGACTCAGCAGCTAGATGGCACTCAAACATACACACAGAGAAATAACGTCAGCTGAAACACTAAGAGCTTTTCAGCTGGCTTCTACCCCATGGAAAGGTATGAAATGGTTGTTTGATCTCTGACTCAACCTTAGATCTCAAATAGATCCCATTCACCCCCAGCTCTCAGACATTCTCTTATACATGATATTACTCACTGTGACTGTCTGTCCAGCCTTGAGGACAAACTTTGGGGAGAACTTGTAGATGATCTCTTCCCCGTTGTCAACCTGTCTCTTCAACCTCCAGTTGCCCAGCGGCTGGTCCTGCAAAACATAGGAAAGCTTAACATACAGGATATACTGACACCAAACCTCAGAAGGCTGCTCTCTGCTGACTTTATCACAGTTTTTATTCAACCCTACATGACGATGATTCAATAAATCCAACCTTGATAATGTCATTTTCAGTGTTTGTTGCAACTATGTGACTGCTGGTGATCGGCACCCTGTCTTACACACCTGCTCAGTGTCATTGGCCAGTGTGACTGCGTTTCCATCCATGTCAGTGGGCGATATGGTGACGGCTCCGCTAGCGGTGGCTTCTTCAGACACCAGCAGCTGCCCTTCTCCTCTTGCCACCTCTGCCGCATCCTTAGCCTCTGCTTCCACCCTCTTCCTCTTGGAGGAGCGGGAGGAGGAAGAGCCTGTTATCCTGGAAACAGTGACTCGAGGTGATGGGCTGGGGGACAGCTTCAGCCTGAAAGAAGCACAACAGAAGGGGTCTGAATACGAACAGACGCATTATGTATTCCATAGTCTGGCATGCACCTCCCCAGAAATCTAACTACACATCGCAGCAAACCTCCCATTTAGTTTTTTTCTTTTGTGAAGACTATAAATCCTGGCTTTATATGAGTAGAGGAGGTCTGCTAGGCACTAGGCTAATTTATGCAACAGAATATGTCATAGGCTTGTACTAACAATGTTAACAATTTGTGTATGTGGAGAAAATGTGTCTAATAAAAGACAATTGATTTGTGGATGAACCTTGTGAGTTATAATGGAGCCGAATTTTGTAATGTACCTTTGTTAAATGTTGCTGTTGTTCCTGGCTTCACTTGAGTTGAGAAAAACTCCGCTAGCCACTAGGCTAATTTATGCAGTGTAAAATGTCATAGGTTTATGCTAATACCGTTAGCATGTTGTATTTGTGGGGAAACCCCCCGGCAAAAGACAGGAGTTTTGTTCTTGAATCTTGTGAGTTATAATGGAGCCGTGTCTTTAAGGGTTTGTTGGTTGAATCAATCAAACTTAACTACACTTCACATGAACTTAACACAGTGGCATAGAAACCCAATCACGAACTAGTGTTTTGGAGGTGTAATACCACAGAGACACAGACACACCACCATCTAAGCATAGATGCTCACAACAGCATAGGCCACTTACATTGGCTATGGTGTAAGCTCTGCATAGCCTACACACAACTATAAATCAGCCTTAAGTCAAAGAGGTGTAATGACTGTTATCCAAATAACAATGACTGACAACCTGGGAGAGACTCTGGCATGATCAAACTGTCTGTCTTGAGCTCCCTTTCACCTACAACAATTAGCAGTTTCACATAGTGTATGTGTGTATCCAAGGTGTGTGTGTGTGTGTGTGTGTTGTACCTATGCTCCTCTCCCTCCAGCAGTTTCCTGTATGCATTAATCTCCATATCTAGGGCAAGCTTCACGTCCAGCAGCTCCTGGTATTCACTGAGCTGAGCGTTCATCCTTTCTCTCAGGTCACTCATCTCTTGTTCTTTTCCTTCCATGGCACGGCGGTGCTTGTCTCTCTCTGCAGACAGAATTTCCTCCAGCTCTCTGATGCGATCCTCTGAGTTGGCCAACTGCACATACAAACACACACATCAGACCAGCATAACCTACAATTCATAAAGCTAATTAGCATTCAGTTCCTGAAGTTGACGATAGGCGAACTGTGAGATGTGTGTGTACAGGTGGTCTTAAAGGTGTACCTGTTTCTGCAGGGCGCTCAGCTGATACCCAAGACCCTCTATTCTCACACGGGACTCCTGCAGCTCCTCCCTGGCTGTGCTCATTGCCTTGTCATTAATCTCTGAGGACACCTTGGCGTTATCCAACTAGAATGAGAACAAGACAGACTTTGTGTGAGTGTCAGAGCATTGAAAGATAAAGAGGTGGAAAAAAGAAAAAGATTTGTTTCTCACCTTGGCCTGGAAGGTTTGTTCCAGTTCTCCCTTATAGAGAGAGACTTGCTCATCATGTTGCCTCCTTAGGTCCTAGTGGGAAAACACAAACAAAATTAACGCCAAGTGTCAAATAAAGAATTTATGTAATTATGTAAAATCTATGCAACATTTAAGACTCATGTAATGGAAACTTTAAGGCCTCTGTACTATGTGCCACCAAGCAGGAAAAATGTGAAGTAATCTTGCATTTTATGTCTTGTCAGGATATCACAAGCACAAGTGCCTCACATGACGTTAACTCTTTGCCAGTGTGTAACAAGCTGTGAGTACTTCACTTGATGTCCAAGGACATGACTAGATTAGATGGCCCAGACTGCTTTGTCAATCTTCTGATGATGCTAGTCAAAGATCCCTGACCTCGGCTGTTGTCTGTGACTATAGGTATCTGACATCTCTTGTGTTCAGGGCTCACTTTTCGCACACAGCTCAATCTTGACTGTTATGAGTCCGTGTGCGGGTGCTAAATTAAACTTACAGAGAGACAAGTTTCTGACTCAATGTGTTTTGTCTAGTAGAAACTGCCACCACAATTCCTTTTTACTGATATTACAGTGTACATAGATATATATTGTTTATATTTCCCAGTCTTTCCACAGATATGACAACAGCTACTATAAATGAATTCCCCAACATACCTGTAAAGCTTGTGCCAGTTTGAACTCAAAGTCCTGTCGGACTCCAGAATCCACCTCCACTATCCTCTGCTCCTGGCGACGCCGAGACTCACGCACCTCCTAAACACAAGGAGGAAGAGGAAGAGTGCGACTGTGAGATGCCTCAGAAATCCACATGAATTCTTACTTCTGTCAGATAAACTTAAGAGAAAAAATTGCCAATATTTGCTACATGAATCATTGCTGCCATGTTAGTTGATAATGGAAATAATGAATTGTGGCTGAGCACATGTCAATGCCCTCACACACTATACACACACCCCTTACCTCTTCAAACATGCTCTTCCTGAACTCCAGCTCCTCACTCAGGGATTGACAGCGGTTCTCCAAGTCTACGCGCATCAGGGTCTCTGCCTCCAGCTGCCGCTTAGCAACAGCATGGCTGTCCTCTGCCTGCAGGAAATATTAGCACATGGAAACTCAACACATGTTTGACTGACCCATCATGAACAGACTGTGGTAGAAGACCTGAAAAGATTTAAATATCAGTCTGGATTCTGGTCTCATTTTGGGCCAAGATTTGAGTTCATTAGATTCCTAACCTCTCTGGAGGGTACTGAAGCACTATCTCTCATTAAAAGAGTTTTTTCTTCAGACTAGTTAACCCTTTTTAGTTTCTTTCTACCCTCCTTTCTTCCCAACAGAAAACCTTGCAGTACACACCTTAGCCAGCAGGACCTTGACATCAGCCAGCTCAGAAGTCAGAGCAGCGTTCTGACTTAAAGCTGTAGCAAGAGATGCTTCACTCTTGTTCAGCTGGCTTTCCAAACCACTGGCCCTGGACAACGCCGCGGCAAGATCGCTGTCCTTCTTCTTGGCACTGGAACACATGGACAGAATGAGAAGAAGACAGATGTTAATATTCCAAGTGGCCTTCTCAAACAATGTGACCTGCGCGATAATAAGTTGTACTGTATCATATCACCTGCGTGTGGCTTCTTCCAGGTCAGCCTGAGCCTTGCCCAGGTCTATCTGCAGCCGGGCTCGCTCTTTCGCAGTTTCATCCAAAACCCGTCGAGCATCAGCTAACTCTGCCTCATACAGAGACTTCAGGCCTGTCACCTAAAGAGATGGACACACAAATTCATTATAGGATGATTTGGCTTGCTGGAAAAAGAAAAATTACAATTCACTTTGCTTTATTTCACAAGTATAAGCCACTCAGAATCAATCCTGCTTTCCCATGAGTCCTGGGTACATATTAAACAGTTCATATAATTTGTTCAAGAGTTCTGATGTCCAGATTTCAGTTTACAGCTGAATTAGGGCTGCATGGTATATGTGATAGACGGTAGAAATTATATAAATTTGGCCCATGGTAGAGATTTGCGCTCTACCATCCTATCGTCGATGATGTCACCGCACCTGCCTCAGTGTGAAAATGGCTGCAAGTACAGAGACAGCGGAGCAAGAGGAGCTGGTTCACGTCCGTGATTTAGCGTAGCACGTGCAACATGTGTTGCTGGAGAACTTGTGAGTGAGTGAGTTAACGTTTTATGAACAGCCCCGGACTTCTCAGACTCTTTTAGCGACTTACCGCTCAGAGGGAACTCATTCAGCGTCTCCTCTGGCAGCAGCACAGCGTCTCTCTCTCTCCTCTCTTGCCGTGCGCACATGGGAGTTGGTTTTCGGAAAGAGATTTTGTCATAAACCTTTGGTAATGTAAACCTATGTGACGCTAGGGGCTCCACAAAAAACTCCATATGTGAATGTGTGATAGTTGTGGTATCATAACAGCCTGTCACAGGTTACAGCCTGATGATTAGAGGAGAAATGGCAGAGCATAAAGGTCCAGGTGGAAAAAACACAACTCAGTCATTTAGGATTTTGCTAAAAGAAGGAAATCACCTTTTGATATAGATCCCAGGGGACATTTTGTACCATAGAGTGCTGGGTTTTAATTTTGAGTTTTGAGATCTGCATTCTGCACAATAAATGCTCTAAAAAATACATTATATCTTTGCTTTTGTTGTTTTTTTTTTTTATCAATTTAGCTTTGCTAAGGGACTACAAAACCCATTCAGAAACACTTCTATTATAACTTTTACACTTAAATTTATACCGCGATATATACTGTTACTGTGAAGGGATTCGATTTATACCGTGATATGAATTTTAGGTCATACCGCCCAGCCCTAAGCTGAATGCCTATAGACTAATTTTCTCCCTTGTAGACCCTGCTAGTTCCAGATAGAGGCTTTACAATACTGCAGGCTGCTTCTGAACGCAGCCTTTTTGGTGGCAGGGATTTCCAAGAGATGCAGATCCCACCTCTCCAGATGCTTTGCCACTGAGCTAACTTTATGCAGTCATTAGTGGCTGGTGGTAGAGCTAACAGTTCTGTTAGGTACAGGAGGGCAGGGGGCAACGTGCTGCACAGACTTAAATACCACAGTCAGCAAAGGTACTTCAATTCTGTCCACTATGCTGTCTATACCAGCCATTTATAGAAGTTTGTCAGTCTTTATATAGCCTTTCAGAGTGTGGCCTATACTGAGACATGCAGCCCTGCTGATCACTTGCTCAATCTGGTCTAACCCTGTTCTGTGCATAGGGCACTGTGCATAGTGATGAGGACTTCTCAAATGTCTTCAACATCTACAAATGCCTTTGCTTTCTTTATTACTCCCTGACCAGCAACAATTTCTTTTTTAATAAACTTAGTTTTATGCAGCTTCCACTATGGGCAAGGATCCAGTGTCAGGATTAACAGATTGCAAACTATTTTCTAAACCGAGGGCCTAAATTCTAATTACTTGCAGTAATTTGACTGAACTTCCAGTATAGTTTTCAACAATATATTAGCTATACACACGGTCATTTAAGCCCAGTTTGCCTGCCGTTTGCTCTCAGACACAGCGCAGCACTTGTGCTGAACCATAAGAGCCACATGTGCTTTCAGGCAGCTGCCAGCAAACGTCCTCAGGATGGCGCGGAGAAGGACCGTTAGTCCGGATCTGTGTTTCGACTTAAAAATGTCAGAGAATAGCTTCTCACAAAAGAATGTGCTTCAAAACAGACACAAGACCTGCTTGATAAATTTGGGCAGCTGTGGGGCGGGGGAAGAACACTCCCTCACATCTTGTTTACACACGCAAACTCACAGTTACAGCCTTCCCAAGAGCCTGAAGCATACGGGTGTGTTTAGTTTTGAGCGTGTAATTTACATACTCAGCTCTGATTGGACAGTTACTTTCTACTATTGCCTTTGTACTGGTGCACAACAAAGTACTTTATGTCCTGTTGTTCATACCTAGCCAAACTGTTTGGTTGAGAAGTTGCACAGTTAGATGCAGCTTACTAAATGTTAAATGTTAAAGGAAAAGAAAAAAAAAGTCAAATTTTAAGTGTGTATGTGAGTGTGTGTTTTAGGGGCGGGGGTGGTGTGGCCTTTATTGAACAGTTCAGTTGAGGCTAGGAGGCAGACAGGAAAGTGGGGGAGACAGAGGGAGTGTGACGTGCAACAAAGGCTGGAGTTGAACCAGCAACTTGGCACTTATGTGGCATGAACCGAAACTATTCGGAAACCAAGGCTCTCTAGCCTGCTTCATTTATTTTTCAAGACCTGTGCTGGGACAGCATTGTAGATAATGATAGATATCTCTGGTGCAAGTACTGCAGCGGGGAGGAGATCATGAGACATACCATTAGTAACAGCTCACTGGAGCACTCAGTGTATAGTCAGACCAAAAGACATTCCACCTACACATGACCAGCAAACACAACTTTGTTCCTACACAGGCAGAAGACGGTAAAAAATAAATCACATATACACGATAAGGCGGTGGTGGGGGGGACTGTACTTTGTAACATCTGCTGTACCACAATCCATGTGACAAAAGACAAAGTAATTACTTCTGCAATAACCAGAATTGTAAAACCCTGTCTCACAGCATTATACACCACTGTTCAGTGATTTGGCCTATCTGGATCGTACTTATTGAGCCTGTTTATACCTGGGTTTCTCAGGTGATGCGATCACAAGTGGACAGCTCTAAACACAAGTGTACGTGGCCACAAAGACACATTGTGATCCCACCACTCAAACCACATTTAGAGGTGGTCTGGGCCAAATATGGCCACATTCTTTCAGCAGCGTGAACACCAATGCAGCTCTACAATTAAATTAAATTTGACTAATTTTAAGTAATAAAGGTTTTGAGTGTGCATATAGCACTGCAAACCTCCCGCCGGTTGTAAGAACCACAACACATTTAATCTCTGCAAACGGAAATGATTCACACGTTTATTTGCATACTGAGCGGGGAAATCAGATCTGACCACAAATGTTCACTAGAAACACACGTGGAAAAGCATTTTTATGTCAGGTGTGAAGAGGCAGACATAGAGCTGTCTGCCTGTGGTCGGCTCACACGAGACGCGTGATAATACCAGGTATTAACAGACTCATTGTCTCATCAGTGCTGGAAACAAGCCTCCACCATATCAACCCCTTGGATTATTCTCTATTTTTTAGAACCAGGAATCAATTTCAATTTCAGCAAGAGTCCAAACAGCATTGAATATTGATTTTATTCCCACCCATGTTAAAATAAAAATAATATGATCATTTAAATCACAATACGCAGTAACAAGCAGGTTAACTGGTAGCTCCTTAAAAGTTGAAGTTTTTTGCTGGTACACACGCTTGTTTAATAACTACTATGTTCTCTGGGCCTGTAAGTGGAAGCACGGGATCCCTCCGCTTTAATGAACTTACTGATAAACACAATTCTCAGGAGGTCACAGCTTCAACCGGATGGGCCTGAATCTTCACCACCAACAATGACAAACCAAAGCTTGATATTATCGTGATATTTGCTATATCCAGACTCCATTATTCTGCTACAGAATTTTGGGGAAAAGGCATTAATATAAATTCTGCACCCTTGTCACGGAATATGTTGCAGAATGACTTGAAACTCAAGGCAATAATCTCATTAAAGGATTTTAAATCCTGAATGAACGCATTAGAGGTAGATTCCTTCAGATGTCAATGTTTTTAATTTACCTGATTGCGAAACTAATTTAATTTCATCTTTTGATCTGTGAGTTTATTTTGCTTTATGTTTTATTTTGTCTCTTTTTGTTTTGTTTTTGTTTTCTGTCCATAACTATGTGTTTTATTTATGCTGCTGCCTGGGCCAGATCCCCCTTTAAAGAGAGATTCTTAATCTCAATGGGATGCTCCTGTTTAAATAAAATCAAAATATTATTATGCATAAAGGAAGGGCTACCATGAATTTGAGGGACAAGCTGCAATCACAGATATGAGTGCCTCAGTATGACTTTGGTTCAGTTTAATATATTTTAAATCTGAAACATGATCTGCTTCAAGATACTGCAGGTTATGATGTCAAGTGAATGAACGTTACACATCAGTCAATGAGGACTCGTGAGGTCATATTTATATATTGGCGCGCAGAACCACCCGCTCAATCTTCCCGGTCCCGTTACATTTGAATGCAGATTAGGAAATGCATGTGTATTGCTACCGTTAACGAGGTCAGGTTACCGTAACGGTCATCTGTGCCGGTAAACCAGTGTAGTGCACTGATAAACTAGTGCACTTGGTTGTGAACACATTATCCAAGCAACTCGTTAGTCGGTTCACGTTTTAACGGCCAGCAGGCAGCCATAACTACAACTAACGTGAGTTCGTTATAGATAAACATCGGTATTTGTTTGTAATACTTTGCGTCGACTCCGTCTTAATCACACACAGTCGTTTTCTTTAGTTATATTCACCGGAGCTGAGAGTGGACGTTTACGTAAGGTTACGCGGAGTGGTCGGCTGCTGTGCGGCTACATGTGGATGAGTGAATGAATAAGAGAGAATAGTTGAAGCTGGTGTTGGGCTCACCTCTCTAGTGGTCACCTCCTCTTTCTCAGACACTTTGACCATCAACCGGTCGTTCTCCAGCTCCAAAGACCGGACACGGTCGATATAAACGGCCAACCTGTCGTTCAGGTGCTGCAAATCTTGTTTCTCTTGTAAGCGGGAGATCCTGGTCGGGGAGAGAGGTGTAGAGGCCGCCGACCGGCCAGCTTCACGGCTCGGGGTAACGCTAGCTGTCGCCATGACGGTTTTCTTTTAAAATCCTGAGTTTGCTTCTCCGCTCCGTGAGCAATAAAACACAAGTGTATCCGCTGTCGCCGATAAATGGGGACGCAAATAACTTTATTTTCAATTAACGATAGCAGGTCAATCAATGAGTCGCGTGCTCATGCAGGGTCTCAGAGAGTAACCTGAAACACTAATGTGATTCCAAGATGGCCGACGCCGCTATCAAGACCGCGCCAAAAGCAGAGAGCGCTTCCTGTGTCGCAATGGACGATGGGAGAAGGGGAATCGCTCTCTCTCTCTCTCTCTCTCTCTCTCTCTCTCTCTCTCTCTCTCTCTCACACACACACACATTGTTGCACTTCTATCCTTGTGAGGACCATAGTTGACACTGGCCTAATGCATTCCATACGTCCTTAAGCCAAGGGATTGTTCGTTATTTATGAGGGGGGAGGGAGTGGTGAAAAAAGGGGGAGGCTTGTGGAGAAGGACTTAGATTTTTAATTTTGGCTTAGAGGAAGAGTATACACATTTTAAAGGTTGTTTTTTGTATTTATTTTACTGCAGATTTTTAATAAAACATGCTTTCCAAACCCCAGTCATGTTTTCTCAAAAAAATGCCAAAATTACACCATTTACCATAGTCAGAAATTGTTCTGGATTTTTAAGATTTCCGATAGTCCTCGGACAAGTTGTGTGACAAATGCTTCTGTCAGATAAAACAAACAAACAAACAAACAAAAACAAAACAAAAATCTGAGCTTAAAATAATTATATTTCATCACAATCACTTTACTCTATGCACCATTTAAAATTTGGCCAAAAATAAATGGTTTGCATGAACTAACCAGCATGCACGACAAGAGCAACAAACAGAGGCTTCTTTCAACTCTAAGAAATTGCCTTTAACTTTTAAGTTTCGAACATCAAAGGGTACGTTTTAAAAATATAATAACTAATTTGTGGTAGATGGAGGGTCATGCATTTTCCACCAGCCACTCAGTGATGCTCAAGGAAAAATATGT
The DNA here is from genome assembly GCF_041903045.1 of Epinephelus lanceolatus. Lineage (NCBI taxonomy): Eukaryota > Metazoa > Chordata > Actinopteri > Perciformes > Serranidae > Epinephelus > Epinephelus lanceolatus. The sequence goes on from NC_135739.1 coordinate 32,887,005, forward strand.
AGTTTTGGGGAGAGTCAAAATAATGAAAAACAAAACAGAACAAAACAAAAAACAAACAAGTTAAGTCAAGAACAGTCCCTAACCTTAACCAACCCAACCACAACCCTTGCCCTGAGCTAAACATGGCTGTAACCTGAACCCTATAACCTCAGACAGGCATATGAAGACGCGACGACTAGCCAGAGTGTCCTCACATTAAAAAAATGTCCTCACTCTTGCTAAAATACTTTTTCTGGTCCTCACTATATCATGTATGCACACAAAGACACACATTCTTGTTTCACAGGGAGCATGTTATTTTAGAACCTACAACCACCAATTTATACCACATAGATCTCTTATGCAATTATACAGAGTGAAGTGTTTAAGAAATAAAATAGTCCTGGAATTACTCAAAGCAAAAGCCTTGGATCTAGGCAGTTATTATAATAGCCTATCTTTTTTATCTAGAAGCCAGAGATCCTGAGTTGCACAGCTGGGAGCTGGTTTTCTTCCTCTGACCACTGAGGTTGGGTGATTCAACAATATTCAGGAGGAAAACAAAATGTGTGAGTTGTGTAATTTAGGTGAAGTGGGAAGTGAGTCCCCTTTTCTTTTATACTGTAAAAACTATAATGACTCAAGAGAGTTAATGTGTCATGAAACGGCTCATCTACACTCTGACATTCTCTGGTGCTCAGATGACCAAAAGCTAGAATGGCTGTTTATGTTTGTTGTGTGTAATTTTGCCTATTTTGTCGTAAAGCCTGGAAAAGAAGGCAAGACAGTTTGTTTGATTAGTACTTATTGTGATTTTTTTTCAGTGCTACACGGTAAATGTCTCTGTGAGTAATCCATGAACTCATCTTACACAATGTTGATGTGATTATACAGGATACTTTTGTTGCTTTGCCCCATTTTTCTATTTTCTTTCTTTTTTATGTTGTCTGAAAATATGAACATTGGACTCTGGTCATGGCTTGTTTTGATGTTATGATGAATTTTATGGTGAATAAATTAATTAATTCATTCATATGATATACAATGAGAGGGGCAAATCCACCCCAGTACTCAAATATGCTCCAAATGCCCCCCTCCAGTATACTGATAAAAATACAAAGAAAAAAATGACTAGGCTACAACAGGCAGTAATAATCATTAGCAAATGTAACCATAATCAAAAGTAAATCAACCTGGTCTCACTACCAACACATCAAATACCAACGCTTGGGCAGTGGGCCTAGGTGTCAGATACCAATGCACTGAGGCACTGTTTAGTAGTGACCACCACCAATCTCATGCTGGCTCCCTAAAATGACACTCCACTATCAAAACTATGAGAACCCCAGCTTTAAACAGGTGATTACGGCCCTGCCTCATATTGTACACAACTTATAGGAAACGCCAAAGGCAACAATGCATCCCTGTGGAAACACTTAAACAGTTTTACCAGCAAGTTATACAGTCAAAGAGGGATTACAGATCATGCCATGGCACATGAATTTAACACGTAGCCTACTTTATAAAATCAGTAGAACTGACACAAAATGTTGATTTTCCAACTCTAAGTAATAATACAGTGGCTATCTGATCACCAGATTCCTTTTGAATCCAAGGGGTCAACGAAGCAAAAATTGCAGAAGTTTCTAAGAAATCATCAAATTCTACGGCGAAATACATACTTGTTTTATTACTAAGATATACAGCTGTATATTGATATTGGGCTTTACTCATTTTTGTATTCTCAAATTAATGTTGGAGTGTATTAACAGTCCAGCGCTGGAGCCTCTTTCCAGATATATCCAAAGACATAATAGTAACAGAGTAACTCGGAGCATGGTGCATGGCAACTTTAAAATACCACATTGTAGATCTAAATTTGGACAATCATCTCCTCCATAAAGGGCTGTCAACTTGTTACCACATTACAAACTGAAATCAGATTAATTAATTCCAGATATAAAATCCTTTACAACAAAGATTAAATGCTGGCTAAAAGCAAACCAGAGCTGCACCTATTTATAGTGACTTGTACTGTGCATTTCCAAGGTCTATTGCTTAATGGTGTATTGTGTGATGTTTATATATTTCCATATTTGTAGTGTATTGTGGTTGAATGATGTTGAAAGCTGTATATTTTAATTACATTGGAGATGTAATAGCCCAATAGGGACAAGCAGGACTGGACTAGGGCAAATATTAAGCCCTGGCATTCTGGCCCAAATTGGTCCACGGCAATTGATCATACAAATATAAGTCCATAGACTGATTACTGAACTGGCTTACGGGGCATGCCCAGGGGAACCTATATTAGGGGTCCCCCTGGCCTTCAGCTGCAAAATGTTCCTTGAATTAAAGGGCCAGTGTGTAATATTTGGCATGGTTTATTGTCAATCTGAATCTGAATCTGAATATTCTACCCATTAATATGTTTATACAAGTGTATGATTGCTATAAAATAAAATTCGTTTGGTTTTCGTAGCCTTATAATTATGCTTTTATATATATACAGTACAGGCCAAAAGTTTGGACACACCTTCTCATTCAATGCGTTTTCTTTATTTTCATGACTATTTACATTGTAGATTCTCACTGAAGGCATCAAAACTATGAATGAACACATGTGGAGTTATGTACTTAACAAAAAAAGGTGAAATAACTGAAAACATGTTTTATATTCTAGTTTCTTCAAAATAGCCACCCTTTGCTCTGATTACTGCTTTGCACACTCTTGGCATTCTCTCCATGAGCTTCAAGAGGTAGTCACCTGAAATGGTTTTCCAACAGTCTTGAAGGAGTTCCCAGAGGTGTTTAGCACTTGTTGGCCCCTTTGCCTTCACTCTGCGGTCCAGCTCACCCCAAACCATCTCGATTGGGTTCAGGTCCGGTGACTGTGGAGGCCAGGTCATCTGCCGCAGCACTCCATCACTCTCCTTCTTGGTCAAATAGCCCTTACACAGCCTGGAGGTGTGTTTGGGGTCATTGTCCTGTTGAAAAATAAATGATCGTCCAAATAAACGCAAACCGGATGGGATGGCATGTCGCTGCAGGATGCTGTGGTAGCCATGCTGGTTCAGTGTGCCTTCAATTTTGAATAAATCCCCAACAGTGTCACCAGCAAAACACACCCACACCATCACACCTCCTCCTCCATGCTTCACAGTGGGAACCAGGCATGTGGAATCCATCCGTTCACCTTTTCTGCGTCTCACAAAGACACGGCGGTTGGAACCAAAGATCTCAGATTTGGACTCATCAGACCAAAGCACAGATTTCCACTGGTCTAATGTCCATTCCTTGTGTTTCTTGGCCCAAACAAATCTCTTCTGCTTGTTGCCTCTCCTTAGCAGTGGTTTCCTAGCAGCTATTTGACCATGAAGGCCTGATTGGCGCAGTCTCCTCTTAACAGTTGTTCTAGAGATGGGTCTGCTGCTAGAACTCTGTGTGGCATTCATCTGGTCTCTGATCTGAGCTGCTGTTAACTTGCCATTTCTGAGGCTGGTGACTCGGATGAACTTATCCTCAGAAGCAGAGGTGACTCTTGGTCTTCCTTTCCTGGGTCGGTCCTCATGTGTGCCAGTTTCGTTGTAGCGCTTGATGGTTTTTGCGACTCCACTTGGGGACACGTTTAAAGTTTTTGCAATTTTCCGGACTGACTGACCTTCATTTCTTAAAGTAATGATGGCCACTCGTTTTTCTTTAGTTAGCTGATTGGTTCTTGCCATAATATGAATTTTAACAGTTGTCCAATAGGGCTGTCGGCTGTGTATTAACCTGACTCCAGCACAACACAACTGATGGTCCCAACCCCATTGATAAAGCAAGAAATTCCACTAATTAACCCTGATAAGGCACACCTGTGAAGTGGAAACCATTTCAGGTGACTACCTCTTGAAGCTCATGGAGAGAATGCCAAGAGTGTGCAAAGCAGTAATCAGAGCAAAGGGTGGCTATTTTGAAGAAACTAGAATATAAAACATGTTTTCAGTTATTTCACCTTTTTTTGTTAAGTACATAACTCCACATGTGTTCATTCATAGTTTTGATGCCTTCAGTGAGAATCTACAATGAAAATAAAGAAAACGCATTGAATGAGAAGGTGTGTCCAAACTTTTGGCCTGTGCTGTATATATCAAGGGCCTTGCTTTAGAGAGATCGCCATCTTGTGCCGCCATGTATGTACGGCAGACCGAGCAGACAATCCAGCCAGCCAGAGAACGCATTTCGCGTGTATAAATGAACCAACGAAGACAGCGGATGGAAGGAAGAAGGAGGAGGAAACATCAGAGTGTTAGTAGTTCGTCAATAGAGAGTAGTGAAAAGTTTTTTTAGTTATAAAGTTTGCGAATGGACCACACTTACCACGCAACAGGAGAGAATGAACCTGAACCGTCATCTGCGAGGAAAAGAAGATGCAACTTCACTCCTTGTGATGCACTCTCTGCGGCGCTTTTCCTCCTGATGATATATCTCCCCAGCGATGGCAGCATCGAATCCCATTCTGTGCATTCAGCCTCTCTTCTCGCCCGCTCAGCATCAAACACATGGAGTTCCTCATCTGTATGCTCCGGCTCAAACAGGTATGGCTCTGGGTCTGTGTCCGCTACAAGAAACTCTTCAAAATCGTGTTCAAAGTCATCCATTGCAGCTACTATAGTCCAGAGATATCGCTAGGCTAAATAAACAGCTGAGCTCTGTTTACCGGCTACACTGTCAGTCAGTGTGCGGGCTGGAGATTGGCGGAGCAGAGAGGGGAGGGCGGTCCCCACTCGGTATGGTAAACGAGTTTGTGTGTAAAGTTATGAAGTGTGTCTGTTACGCTAGAAGAGTCAGAGTTTGGGACAGAGTCTTTTACCCCCTGGAGTGTTACCGGAGTTTCTGGAGTGCTCAAATAAACTGGCCTTTTTCCCGAACGCTACTCTGGTCTCCTGCTCATGAGGGATTCATTACAATATCATAACATGGCTTACATTTCTAAATAAACATAAACAACTTGTCGCTAGATAGACCTACTCCTGAAAAACTCGTGCGCAAGACTTTTTGTCCCTACGAGGCCGCCGTCATTTACCCAATGGGAGGGGTGAGCGAGTGAGCCCTGCAATCTAGAATTTGACCACTGATGTCACTGTTTTCAACCCATTTTACACACTGGCCCTTTAAAATGTACCGACTGTGAGGAGACTCAAAATGACACAAAACAACCACAACATTTCACAAAACGACAACAGAGAGACACGAAACAGCAAAAGAGGCAAAATCACCACAAAGTCTGTGTCCTGTTCTTATACAGGAGAGGCTGTGGGGCCTTTTGTAGCTTAGAGGCCTATCTGTGGCCAGGGGTCCCATTGTCTCATAATCCACCGATGTATGTTTTGAGCGTCGGAAACTCCATTTCCTGGAAGGGAAATAGTTGTTTTTTCCCACCTGGACCTGTATGCTCTGCTTATTGTATGCTCTGTGTTGTGGCTGCAGCATGGGTGAACGGCCCAGAACAAATTTCTCACTTTGTGAGACAATAAAGTTAATCTTGAATCTTGAATCTGTGAAGACATCTGCTCATTGATCTGCGCACACCTTGCGAGCTCGGCAAGAGATGCCATCAGGTCCAGATGCCTCGTGTGGGTTAATCCATTTTTAATGGTGTGATCTGGTTGGATTTGCTGATGAGGGAACAAGGAAAGGCCTTATATCCTCTTCAGAAGAGTGTAAACAAGATCAAGTGTGTTACCACCACACATTATAGGTGTTGGTGATACCTTGGCAGGACAGGTTGGCATTGTTAAAATCCCTTGCTTCAATTAAGGTAGCCTCTGGCCATGCAGTTCTGGTCCTGTGCAGATGAATGCATATGATATCTTTTGAGGATGTTTGGATTTGTTCAACCTTTTGGATGTCCCAGAAACACTTTACCCTGGTCCAATAAGTGATTGTGTGTCAGCATGAGGTGCATTTAAACACGTTGAATAAACACCTTTAATAATGAAGAATCAACTTGTGGCCTTATATCTCATTCTTTATCGGATTACAGATAAAAAAGAATCTCCATTTCGAGTACAGTTCATTAAGCCCCAGCCTGGTTGCAACCACACCTCTCACACCTCCTGCACAGTCAGTGAATGCATACATGTAGAACATACATGTTACTGAGAGTCAGCAGAGTGCAGTGTCACCTCTCTGTTGCTCTGCCCTCCTGTGGCCACCGACACACCTGCAGCTTCTCCTTTGTTGCAGCTGCTGATTCACCACCCTATGTCTGTCCCATTCAACAATTTACCAGGACTTTCTCGTGTGACTTTTGTTTTTTACTCTACTGTATAACACATGCGATCTGAAATGTAGTATCATCACTGGCGGATTATGAGACAAGGGGCCCCTGGACACATATGCAAAAGGCCCCAGCATCTCTTCAAGAAACAAGACGCATAGACTTAGTGGTGGTTTTGCATGTCTTTGTAGTCGTTATGCGTCTTTTTGTGTCTGTGGTTATCTTGTTTGTGGTATTCTTGCGTCTCCTTGTGGTAGTTTTGTATCTCTTTTAGGTATTTGTTTCTTTTGTTGTTCTTTTTGGTTATTTTGTGTCTCCATAGAGGTCCTTTGCATCTCTTTATGGTCTTTTTTGTTTCTCTGTGTGGTCATTTTGAGTCTCTTCCTGGTTGGTACATGTTATTTTGAGGGAGATTTTTGAAGGTAAAGGTGAGAGGGGGGGCCCCCTGACACTTTGGGCCCCTAGGCATGTGTCCGGTAGACCTGTTCAGTTATCCATCCATGAGCAGAATACAATACTTTTAATAAAAAGTTCTTAAAAGTAAAATGACGTGTTTTTAAAAACAAACAAAAGACTTTGTTACAAGGATAAATGTAATTTGTTGCTTCCCCCCAGTTTTTAACAAATGTATTGTCATATAAAACTGTAAAAAAAAAAATGAGACAAACAAGTCTGTTTTCCAGAATATGGCAATGAAGTGTTTATTTTGTCTTCTGTTGACAAAGAAAAAAAACTTTACAAAGTAACAATTCAACACCAGACTCAAACTGTTTATACTGTCTGTTACCAAAGACTGCAGAAATCTGACAATGGAGCTAACTTCACCATGTAAAGAAGTTCAGTGATTGATGTCTGGAGGGGGGGTGGGGTGGGAAAGGGGGTGGTTGGGCGGGGAGGTTGTGGGGTCAGGGTGCTACATTAAAATGTTCACAGGGTTGGCTCAGTGTGGGACTCAGCTTCGTTCTTCAATGCGGACTCGTGGAAACAAAGAAGTTGGTGATCAGACGATCAGGACATACAGAGGATCAAAGAACTTCAAAGAAAAGATGTTGGACCGTCCAAATCATGTGTGTGACGTGGTCAAACACCCAGACTGATTAAAAACAATATCTGATGACAATATATCAACTGTGTAGTTGCGCCAGAGGGTTCAATACTGACCAAAGAAACAGCAGTCTGACAAAAACATAACTCTTAACACAAGGTCCGCTTACTGGAAACTTTCAGCCACATCTTGTGGTCTTCATCGGAGGATGGTGTTTGTCTACTTATAATGAAAATGGTTCAGTTCTCATTTGGGGCCCGACAATACTGGAATCTGAGGCAGATACTGATATTTATATTGGATGAATACAAAAACTTGATAACATTACGACCAATTCTCATTTTACATAAGCACAAACATTTTGGGTAAGGATCCCGTGAGTTTGTTCTTTTGTTGTTTCCAAGACTAGTCAGCACTCTCTGGTGGACAAATGATGTAAAGACAACACTATGCTGAAATAAATTCAAACATTTTGAGACAACCCATTCTTGGTTTCTCACATAAAAGTCCATCGGTAGCTTTTCAGGCGCTTTAAACTGCATCACATGATCTTCCTCAGCAGATGAATGTCGCCCTTTTGGGATGAATTCAAAATACGTTTTTGAACATTTAGTATTTTCAAGGACCTGCCGTCAATGTTGGCTTAAAAGTTGAGACAGAGAGTCTGCTGCAGAAGATTAATTGATAAAAATTCAGAGCTCCAGAAGCTACTAACAGACCCTTTGGTGCATTTCTTAAGACAAGTTCTTCTTACTTGATGGCTGCCATATACAGCGATACCATCTGCAATACACCAACATCAGAAGATTTCAGCTCTACTCTTATCATAGTTATGAGCAATTTCCATTTGCAGATGGAGGCCACAAAACTCCGGAAAATTTCCAGTGCGTAAACCTTGTAATAAATATTTTACAAATGATTCTTTAAGAATGTGATCCAAACGTGTTTAGAGCATTTTGCAGTCGATAAATAAACTTGTCAGCTCTCTCTGGTGGACAAATTATGCAACAGAAACACTGTTAACGACTTCAAGCATATATTTGGTATTTGTGGATGCACATTGTTCTCTATCTACTGGCATATGCGCCAATACTGATATATCTGTGAAGTGGCCGGTATGAATCGATTTATCAGTCAGGTTCTTATTATTAATAATCAGTAAAATAAAAAAAAAAAATTTTAAACAATGTCACAATAATGAAATGTAAAACACTGGAACCAAGATTAATTAGCACGGGGATGAATGTTTCGAATCACCAACATGGACACATCACAACATCATGCTGTTCAGTAACTGCTCATCAGTGGAAAGCTGCCCGCAGCGCTGTTCACAAAAGCAAAGCCGCTGTGTACCTGCTCTGGTCATCATGCACATGGGAACTAGATGGGAATTACATTACTTCGTCCACATATGTATTTGTAGGCTAGGCCATGCAGATTGAAGGCTATATAAACGAGGATTCTGGATTGGTGGATTAGCCTTACAGCTTCAGCAAGTTGTGCTTGAAATCATTGATGACAGAAGGATATGTGCTTGTTCTTTTGGAGGACAGCTAAGTTTGATTTGTATGAATTTCTTAGGGAAATGAGACTAAATCTAGATTGCGAGGACATGCACATGTGCAGAGAGCCCTTGCAGTTCAGTCGCTTAGTGCATATGGGCAAAGCTTTTGTTGAACATGACCCACTGGCAGTCACAGTGGATTATTACACGATGTCAAGGCAGCCATGAACATCATCAGATCTTTTGGATTCTTATTGTAGACATATTTCACACATGTTGATATGATTGATATGAAGGGGACCAAAAGTTGACAAATTCAGGAAAAACAAAAACATTTGTAATCTCTTCATTTACAATGTAAAGTAAAAAAGAAAGAAATAAGGAAGAACTCAAGGCACAAATAAATACTGCAAAATGGAATACAGCATCTGAACGGTCTTACATACTTTTAGATTTCAGATGTGTGATAAACAGGGCTACAGGGGCAGGTGGGGTCAACCTCAGCTTATACTGGGACCCACTGACCCGACGCCCAGCACTTATCAGCGCTGCGGATGAATACAAACAATTTAGAAAACTGATTCAAGACAAGTTTCTACCCAGTTTAGCATTTGGCATCTGGAGAGTTTTGGCTTCGGCCATGCAAACGACGCACTAAGCAGATCCATGAGCGTAATGGAATGTAGCCTGATCTAAAGCGCTACATGCTGACTGCCTTGTCAACAGCTCTTCATACTGGGAAACACTCGCTTTTCTTACATTAAGTCATTGTGATGCTGCACTCTGAATTAAACAGAGAAGAGAAAAATAATGCACAACAATTCGTAAAAAGAAATCTTTGTTTTTAGATAGTTTGGGATATTCAATAATTTGTGATGGAGACATTTTTGGTTAACCCTCAAAGAAAAACTCCAACAGCTTCACATGTACTGTATTAACTACTGTACCAGATGATTCAGTCCAGGCTTGTGGAAGTGGGTTCACAGATATTGAATATGTTTACAAACTAAATCTTGACACTGCTTCTCAGATATTTCACTACAAACAGTAATTCATAATTAAGGCATTACTGCTGCTTTAGACACTGTAACAACAGGAGGGGCAGATCAACAAGGTGTGTGTGTGTCTAGCGGGGGTGGGGGTAGTGTTTATGCCCTAACCAGCTGATCACCAAGAGTCACAAATATGTTGTGATGAAGTAAGCATCCACTTCTAAAGAATACTCCAGCTTACTGCTACACGGTCTGATCGCAGTCAGTTACCTATAAACAGGGCTGATTTCTCCTCTTATGCAAAAATGTGGTTCTAAGCTAAGAAAGGCGTAGCACAAGAGAATCATCTGCTAAACCAGCACTTCTCAAAGTCCCCCAGTTCTCCCGACAGGAAGGAGCACGGCTAAAAGAGGTGCACTTCAGCACAACATCAGACTGACTGGTGACTCTGCACTTCTCTCTCATCTGATCCACATGCAATTTTGTGTTAGCTCTGTAGCTAAACACCAACCAGATTGTATTGTAGCGTGAGGCTCAGCTGTGTCTGCCTTTGAGGAAAAACAAACAATCAAACAAACAAAAACTGTAAACATATACGGGCTGCTCTGACGATTGCTGCTGCAAGGGCTTTTGGGAAAAGGGTGGGGGGCAGGTGAGGTCAGGATATATCCACCGTGGCTTAAAGACTGCCTTTCCCAGAAGGCCTTGCAGCGTTTGTGTGGAGGAAAACTATAGAAAATAAATTAGAAACATTACTCTGGCCATTTTATACCTGAGACCTATTTTCCGTTATCTCGCCTGTCCACCTATTGTCGACAAAATCTCATCACCTGTTTTGCTAAATGTGCACCTGTGTCAGGCTTTCAGGTGTGTGCCACTCCAAATATTAAACAGCACGCAAAGAATCAACACAGCACGAGTCATTAAAGCACCACTGAAGCACCCCGGTGAAAAGTGGTACAAAATTACTGAAACACTAGCATGTCTTATTGCACAGTGAGTGTCACCACTTTGAAATAAGCCATGCTGTTATTAGCCTGCTTGTACTGACAGGAGAGACACACCAAGAAAACATGACTGCAGACCCTGGACACTGTGTGTTACCATGATGACACAAGACACAAGATGGGTGTCATACAGTTTTGGTCGACATTAGTGTGACTGTATCATATCAGTGTCGAGGCATGTCAGAGTGTGGTCAACCGCAGCACTACTGTACATCCAAAATAGAAAACAATTTTACGGCTGTGACCAGGGTACAAGACTAACACTGCCCACCAGCCAAATGCTGTCAAAATATGTGAGTAGCTGGTAGATTTGCTTCACTCACCAGCCAAAAAACATAATGGTCATCTGTAGAGTGGCTGGTAAAATCTGAAGATTCACTAGCCATTTAGCTGGTGGACAAAAAACAGTTAAGCACCCTGCAACTAATTATTGTTATCCTCAACTAATCTGCAAATTACAGAGTCCTTGGTGATGCTTTTATTTGCTTGTTCTGTCTAAAAAATGACTGAAACAACTAATCAATTTTCAAAATAATTGCAGATCAACTTTTTCTATCATCGACTAATTGATTAATCAACAAACTGTTTCATCTCTAAAAAGAAATGATGCATAATCCATCTGCTGCCACTCATGTTTTAAAAATGCATGTTGGGTTTAATGCTCAGTCCTTACCAAAACAGTCTCACAACAAGGACCATTTAGTAGCTCCCCTGGAGCTTTCAATCATTTCACATGATCTTCATCAGCAGCCAGATTTTCCCAAGTTGTCTATCTGCTACTATCTATCCATCTATGTCTCCGTGACAACAGGGCAATCTCCATCTTGTGATGAGGATTATGTGATATGATCAAGAGTTCCAGAATAGGTATTAAATGTACCTCATGGCAAGTTGTTTTTTTTTACAATAAAAAATGACTTTTATGACACCAAAGATAGATACAGCACACAGCTAATGTGGTATGTGTATGTGCTTATCTGTCAGGTTGGACAGTTCGATTGGTGGGTTTGTAGATGTGGGTCTCAGCAGCAGTCACATAGAGACTATTTGGTTCTAAAGTTCTTACATGTCTTTGGTCACCACAGCTCTAAATTGGCCACTGGAGGACGAGTCTCCCAGTGAGACGTAGGACCACAGCTTGGACTAACAAAGACCACAATTGCACAGTGTATAGGGGCCTCTAAGGGAGTCATCATGAAGCAAGTAACAAGATTAAATAGTCTGACAGGACAGGAAGTAAGGTCCGGGTCAAAAAATGGCCAGAGTTCTGATTTAACGTCTCAGGACAACGTCCAAACATACAACTATTCATGTTCAAATTCAAAAACCTAGAAATGTAGAGGATAATCTTAACAGTGAACATCTGGTCAAAAATAATCTGCCTACACGTTTCTCTCCATCTTTATAGTGCTCAAAGCTTTAAGAAATTAAACTTTTCACAGCGTGTGCCATTCAAGAACAGCAGTAGCTTCAGCCGTAAGGAGCCAACGCTAAGGTTCTCTCATTCTGGCCCTTCTGACTGCCTGACAAGCTTAAAAAAATAATAACACCACAGTCCAGACACACAGCATCCAGCCCAAATCCCCATGCTTCAGCGCATGGTACAGTACAATGAAGAGCTTTATCACATGGTCCAGCACTAAATCATCTGAATAAAAATCATAAAAAAATCTAAAAAATAAAAACACATCTCAGACAAAAAAAATATACACTCACATGAGACCATGAACCTGCACTAAAGCATGTTGTGTGGACACACTCCTGCTATAATGGCCGACCCTGCTCCCTGTACAAAGTCATGGAGGAGAGACTCAGTAAGGCCTCCCTCCTTCTGAGGAGCAGCTCTACTCTTTTCACACAGTGCACCTCAAAAGGGAAAAAAAAAAGCACAACAAAAGGCAAAATTAAAAATGTACACATCTCTAACTGATGAAATAATTTATGCTTGAAAAGAAAAAAAATCTGGTAAACAAAATAAATTAAGGCATGCAAAAGATAAATCTTAAGATTTGGATACTTCAGTTTTTTTAAGCCAAACATCCTATATTGTTAGAAGATCTTCCTGATAGGAAGAAACCACTCACTCTTATTAAATCCTTAGAACGAAGGTAGCTGCCAAAATAAAATTCAAACCTCACTGGAATATCACTGTAATATGCCCGAGCATTTAAAGGCCCATATTTACATATTTGTGTTCTGTGTTCGAGCTTTAAGAGGCCGATATTTACATACATGTTCATGCGGATTCAGCGGCAGTGCAGCAAAACAAACAGCGAACACTTGAGTGACACAGACAGGAGTGCTTCTTTAAACATCCTGAATCAGAGAAAAATAAATACCACGTATCAAAATTAAAAAAAAAGAAAAGAAAAAGTACATCACAAACATTAAAGTCAACCTCGCTCAGATCCCTCCTTATAAAGGAATACTGTGGCCGAACAGAATGATATGTATAAAACAAATGATAGTAGAAAGTGAGACAAGAACTTGTCTGTTGGCTTGTAAGGTGACGGTGATACATCAGAAGTGAAGCAGTGCGGAGCCGAGCAGAGGGAGCTGTGGTTCTGCCACATTAAGGCTTTGCAGTAAACATCAGAGCTGAGATGCTGCTGCTCCCTCCAACCTAAACCAACTCATGTCAACTCGTAGTAGTTAAGCCGGCACGGACAAAAAGACATGCAGCAATTCATCCATCTCACACACGCACACACACTCACGCGCACACACACAGATTCACAGACACACACACAATCAACAGTTCACTGTGAGAGACTTGCCACTGCCTCTTCATTTTTTCCTCTTTTTTTTCGGTTTGGATTTTCTTTTTTTTTTTCCCCTCACTAAGATTTCTTGGCAGCATTACATGGTGCGCCTCTTCACCCCTCCCGGCCTGTGCCCCCCTCCTCTCCTCAGCTGCACCACTGCTCTGCCTCGGGCTGAACAGGGCACTAGGAGGCCAGGCCGGAGGGGAGCTGGGTGAGCTGGGGGTGTGGAGGAGGGGTTGGGTGGGGGGTTGGTGGGGGCAGTTCAGTAGTCTGCGATAGGGGCGAGCTCGGGGTACAGGTCCACCGTGATGTTCTTATAGAGGCTGCTTAAGGAGATCTGGGGGCTGTAATGGAGGTTGTTGAGGCCGTCCAAGTGTTGCCGCTCTTTGGAATACCTCAGCAGTTTATACCTACAAACACAGTCACACAGTACTTATATCAATATCAATATACATAAAAGAAAGGCAGGAACGCTGTGCTGTTATGGAACTGAGACTAGCTTAATTGTCTCATTACTCAACAACCCTTCGTTTAAACTTGACAGAAACAAAATAAAACTCATGGTCCTGTACTGCAGAAAAAACAAACGAGGTCCTGTGATGACGCTGCTCACGCAGCCTTTGTGGCACGGGCATTATTCCTTCACCACTCAGTGTCATGGTGTCTTTTAGCTCAGCTACCGGCTCAGCTACCGGTTTCATCAGCAGATACCAGAGACTGACCTCTGGTGGCACAAGCTATGCACTACATGAGTTAAATAAAATGAGGAGCGCCTCTCAGCACAGAAAATTATATCGTCGGTATACCGTAATACCATGATGCCGCCCAAGGCTAGTAAATATTTAAAAGTCATTTCTAACAATTTTTCAACATTTATTCTTCAGAACAGAGACCTTACTGTAGATGTGAGACAGAAAGTTGTCTTACCTCCCAAGGAACTGTACCTCTCCTCTGTGGTGGTGAGGAATTGACTTGTACTTGCCGATCTCTCCCTCTGGTCGAGTGACATTCAGACTAGCATAGTGAACCCTGTGGAGAAACCAGGCTCCATTACTATTTACAGGATTAAACCCACATGACTCTATAGTCAGCCTAAACCAATATGTTTGATGTGCTTCAGTTAAACTGAAGCTACGAACACTGTAAACAGTCTACTGACAATCTGCTGATACAAACACAACAAATATCTACTTACAGGTGTGTTTATAATTTGCTCGCAGTCAGGTGACAGCATAAAGCAGTGTGTTAATTAATTCAGAGTCAACAATTAACCTGCATGTCTTTGGACTGTGGGAAGGAGCCGGAGCACCCAGAGAACACCCACACGAAAATGGGAAGAACATGCAAAGTCCACAGAGAAGGGTCCAAACCAGTCAATGAGTCCTGACCCGATCCTCTCTTGCTGTGAGGGGTCAGTGAGAACCCCCATGTCACAAAATCAAACTGCATCATAGTTAATGTGGGGAATCATAAAATATCAGGGCAAATATTAAGTGGTTCTTAGAGTGACACAGTTTATATCCAACTTTGAGGACTAGAAAATAATTTTATGAACTTTCCTAACAGGAAATCACTTCCATCAGTGCTGATATTTATCAGAGCTGCAGAGCAGTCTGGACCTGTTAGGAACTCCAGGAGATGAAGGTCTGACAGAGGGACTCTGAGGGAGGAGTGATGTTTCAGGAACACATAATAAGATTGTGGAGGTTTTCACAATAGGAGTACAGTTCATGTATTTTTAACCAGTTATGAAACAAACAGTATAAATTTAATACTGATGCCTCGATATCAGACAGCCACACAGCTGACCATGAACAGACCCAGGTAAGGCCTTGCTGTCGCCTTCAACCTGCAGTCTGAGCTCCCATTAGGTGGGAGGCAGAGAGCTCCACGCCCGACAGCAGCGACTCCTCCTCAGCCAGGAGCAGAGCTGTGCCTCACTGCTCCGCCAATTCCGACAAATGATGGTACCCCCCTCAGCAGTGTCTGTATGCAGCACCTTTTTCTATACTGTAGCACAACAAAAATGTCATGTAGATGATGATGCAAGTGTACTTGGGTATGGGACGACATTACTAATGTGAAAGCTGAGCAGCGGGGGAGTGGAGGGTGGGGGCAATCATACACGTGCATGGTACAAATCATCCGTACCCAACACCCTGAGCTTATTAAAAGATTGTTTTGACAAAATCAGTCCTTGTCCTTGTGAAGTACCACTTTTTTATTCTGTCAGATGATCCAGCAACTTCAGCAGTCATGAATCAAACTTGAATTGCATTTTACTTAAAGGCTTACTCTCAGCATGAATCCTACGAATGATCCTAAGATGTTTGATAAACATGACCCAGGTCATGGAGAAAAGACATTCATTTATGCCTAAAAGGATGAATTAAATCAAAACTAGAATCTAAAATTAGAATATGTCCTCCCCTGTTGACATCTATGGTTCACTATGATACTGTCACTAACTGTCCAGAAACACCTTGTGCAGATACCTTCAGCAGGTTACCATGGACACCACAGGGAGCCTGTGTAGTGGTCTGCTGTTGTTCTACATTCAGAAGAAAAGTAGAGAATGTTATGTGTCTTGACACTGGTTAGAAACTGGACCCCACATTTGTATCATGATGTGAACCTTCATAAAGTGAGCTGGCCCAAGTCACCTGATGTCCTACGTTCATCTACTAAGGGCTGCCTCACACACACTGTAGCAAACATTTTGTCTTTAATCGTTAGGAGACCACTCTATAGATTTAAAATGACACTCCTATAACTCTGTCTGACGCATTAAAAACTGATAAATAAGGATCACGGTAGACGCAGCAGAACCAGAGATATAGGGTGTTTCTCAAAGTCAAAGAAGGACCCTCAGACGGCCCAATTTCAAGGAGGCTACGTCACTGAACCCTGCCGAAGGACTGATCCAATGTCAAGGATCTTTCCGAATTTCCTTCTTTCAGAGAAATTCCAAGGATGCATGTGTGTATCCTCAGTGGGTATAAAATCTCCACTATGCTTTGCACACGATTTGCTGGAAGTGAAGGCGGGGCCTCAGAGCTCGGCAGGATTTAGATAAGTATGTCATTTGTTTGGTTGAATGTCTCCACGAGTTTTTATCATACAAGACAGACACCTCCTGATTTACTCTTTCCAATGTGTTCACTGCCGAATAATGAGATATTTAAAATAACATTATTTAGATAAACATAAAAGTTTTTAAATGAATAATTTACACATTCTTCTTCCTCGTCAAATCCTGGCACCTACATTTCCCACAATTCAACTCCTCTGCCGACAGTTTGTCTGGAGATTGTGGTGTATTATACTAGTGGCAGCTAATGTAGCCTGGAGCCTGTAGATTGCAGCAGTGATGAGGAGTGGGCTGTCGAGGTTTGGTAAACTCATGTCTTTTTGATCTAAACACCTCTGGGTTTCTTTCATTTTCAAACTTCCCCACCTTAAAATTATAAGGTTCTATGTGCGTTCTCAGCTGTTTTGAGATATTGAGTTTCAAAATTTTGCATTCCAAATAGCATAAATCATAGTAAGACTGTGAAAACTTACTAGTCATAAGTCATAGTAAGTGGTCACAGAAAATATGAATAACTCAATTTTGACAAAGATGTCAGATAGAACCCTATAATTCTAAGGTGGAGGGTTCTTAATACTTTATGAATCCACTTTAAACCCCTCTTCAAAACACTTACCTGTTCCACAAGTCATCGTCCTCTCCTCCCCAGCCCCAGAATGCATTGGGAAAGCCATTAATCTTACGGAACTGCTCCACAGTGAGTCCACTCACACCACCAAAGAACTCGCTGTATGGAAGGCTGGAAACAACAACAAACACAAGTTAAACATAGATCTACACCATCTAGATCGCTCACTACATGCCCAAATATTGCATGTCAACTCTTCAGTCTATTTGTCATCGCCACAGAAGAAAACCTGCACTTGTTTCAATATTACTTCTAAAGTTCATTTTGCTTTGGGCATTTACATTATATATGTTTCAAAAAAAATCTACATTTTAATGACACTCACATGTACATGTATTTGTCCAGCTTGGCAGCGAAGTGGCGTGGCATCTGACCGCAGCCGTAGTAGTTGCGGTCATTCTCGGGGATGTGGTCAACATCATGGAAGATCAAGCAGTCCCAGTCCAAGTCCTTCATGGCCTCCAGGAATCCCACGTTAAACAGCATGGCTCTGTTGAAGGGCTGGCTCCCACTCTGAACACACACATATTAATGTCAGGGACTTCCTTCACCATCCAAAATGCTTTTCACACTTTTTTTTTCTTCTTCCGCAGATCCACACAGCATGAGTTTAGAACAGTTTGATTCAGCTGAATGTTAGACTTGTAGGTGGGCAGAGATAAACACACACACACACACAGTCCAACACCATACACTGCAGTACACACACACACATACACCAACAAACTGTACCTGTTCGATGACGTAGAAGGCAAACTGCAGCCGCTGTCTCTGCAGCATAGGGATGAGGTGTTGGAAGAGGATGGGGAGGTGTTCATGGCGGTTTCTAAATGGAATCAGGATGGCCACCTAAAGCACAAATATTACAGTAAGAACAGACATACACCCACTAAATCCACCTGGTTTCTAGGTTTGTTCTTTTCATCCATTCTGCATCACTGACATTATAATTTAAAATGTACTTTGTTGATAGGATATTTAATTACTAAACCCACCTTCCAGCGAGGTCTGCAGTCCTTTGGTTTCCAATGGCCTCCAAACTCAATGTCGTAAAACTTGGAGAACTTCAGCTCTATCTCCTCCATGGGGATCTCTGTCATGTTCACCTCCATAAGGCCCTCTGTGGAGAGTTTAAGGGGAAGATTAGATTATGCCACTGGTACACCAGCAACCAAAGGGGGGAGGGGGATGGACATCTTGTAAGTAGACACTTTCACCGCTGCACACATTGTAATGAGAAAACAAGTGAGTGACTGGTTCTTTGAACAGAATTAAGCCAGCTTAAGAGACAGTGCTCAGCTATGTGAAGCCTGAGACCTGCTTATTGCTAACTGCCTGCAGCTTTGATTCCAGGTAATCATAACTACTCTCTTCTGATGACCACAAAATAGGTTTGAATCTTAGGAGTGTGTCACGAAGCAAGATCAGGGGATTTTCTGTTGTACGAAGGTGGCTCTCGTTACCAGGCTAGATCACCATAGTAACTTATGCTGCAGACCTGACCTGGTCAGGACAAGTTTTGTTCAGAGTTTCAGCTTAAAACCATCTAAAAGGCTCCATTCACAGCTTCTTTCAGTACTCTATAATCAATCAAATATATGAGTGATACAGATTCTCAACTGAGGAAAAAAAACAAAATTAACTGCACTTTATCCAACTTATTGAGCTGCAATGTTACATAAATGCCACCGAACAAAGCTGTGCAAGTACAGTAGTGTTACTTTCTGCACTGGCCCTTAAGTATCAGTGATGCAGAAAATATGAGCAAGAATATTGTTTTGTTTTATTCGCAAGGTTGTTGTTGATCTCACTGAACTACTGAATGTGTTTGTAGTGTTCTCTGGTCCATCTGCACACACTGGCTCTAAAACAAGCCTTCTATAAAATACTTTTAATCAGGATGACTTTTACTCGCATAGGAAATATGCTACAATTTCCTTAAATCATACCATACAGTTATCACTTTGGGTTCTGCACTTATTCTTGGATCTGATTTGCTGAAGTCCATTTTACACTGCTGCTATATTACAGCTAATAGATTAGTCTATTGGTATTTATCACAGATAATATTCAATCAGTAAAATTAATTTCACTGCGATCTGTCCAAACAAAAGTGATTTCCACATATACGTCATTTTGGGACAGCGTCAGAACTAAATGAAGTTCTTGAGTGTGACGTTTAAATCAGCTGCATCAAGTTTAAAGTTCAAGAGCTGCAGAATGTACAGCTGTCACGCTAGAAGTAAATGAAGGGGTAAAATAAGTTCACACAACTAGTAATTTTGGCCAGCATTCCTCTCTTGTGTTACTTTTAATTGTAATACTTTTAAAACATAATATTCAAAAGTGGAAGTAAGCAGCACACTATCGATCATTTTTAAGTGTCATATGACGCGCTTCACGTGTCATTTGACTCGTTTTATGTGAGCTCGCACAGAGCCTGAAGCAGAAAGCCTGGGTTGACAGAGAAAGTTAATAAACACCCTTGTGGTACCAGTTATCTCAGACTGAGGCTTTACGGTTTGTAGAGGCAAACCATAAAGCCTCAGTCTGGTTCTGTTGAACTTACTTTGTGGTACAGGCCTCTGGAACTGCCACTTGTGGCTTTATCTACTCACAATAATAATAATAATAATAATAATAATAAGCATAAAGACTGCTAAGTCTTGTAAGGCACTGTAATTAAGGTTGAGGTTTGACAGTGTTTCATCCAATCTGAGTCCATCATCATCATCATCATCATCATTAAATCCACTTCATGAGTCTAATTTCAGTATTTAATCTGCTCATCGTATCTGGATCCACTCAGTCCTCTTATAAATCTGTTTAGTTTTAGTGTTTAACTTTTAAATAAACTTAAGTTAGAAATAACTATGACTTAATATTCAGCTGAAACCTGCAGAGCCAGAGGTCAGAGGACTTTCTAAGTGGCAGCCTAATCAATATTCACAGCCTGTAGCTGCTACTGGCAAATTAAATAAGAGGGAAAAGACATTTTTGGGCCACAGATTGTCAGTGTACCTTATATAATACGTACATTTTCGCAGCAGGAGAAGGTACAAAATGTAGATTAAATATGTATTTGGCACATTAAAACAACAGCAACCTAGTGACTTTGGCTCGCTTTATTTGTATTCATTTATTTTTTTCCAAATGCTGAAAGTCCTGAACCACAACTATTAAACCGATAACTTTAAAGTCAAATTACTGATCTGATATTAATTAAAGTTTAACTGGTAAAATGCAACTCCTGAAACTGACATGACTGTGACCAGCTACATTGTGTTGCTGGAGAAGATGCATCACTTTGCTTGTGTTGTGAGAACCGCAAAAACACCCACTCCACTTGTGACTGTACAGTGGTGTTACTCGGGTGCTCTTTGGCTGTGTAGATAAACTACTGCAGAGAGAGGACACAAATCAACATCTACAAGGCCTAATTTTTGTTCCGTCATCTAGTTTTTTACAGAATTAACGTTCATCAGAAAAAATGTTGCACTGTGGAGCCCTTTATGAGGAACACTGCACAACATGATTAGCATCTGTCTTGAAATACAGCACCTATAACTGAGCCCCTGTATCAACACCAGTCTACTCACTCATAGAAGGTAATCGCTCTGGACAGGGGAGGTTCTGGGCGTAGGTGAAGTTTTCAGGGAGGTACGTGGTTGGCTGCACCAGGTATTCACTGGAGTTACTGCCATCAGGATAGTCTGCAGTAAAAACAACTAACATCAGGTATAACAGTAGAATACTCCACATCACATCACCTACATCAAATGACAGAGCTCTGCGTCTCCGTGTTGGTGATCATTCCCACATTTCAATTCACTTTCTTAGTTTTTCTTGGCCGTAAATATCAGTGTTTTCCTCGAGAGACTGTAAACTGGTAGTGTAGCCTTTATGATCAACTGCAGCCTATTACTGCACTTCCAAAATAGTTATATGTACGTGGATATCAAATGCATATTATGATGTATTATGAGTATTAGCAGCATACATCTAAATAATTTAGTGTGTACATTTACTTATAATCTGTACCTAAGTAGAGATCTGAGGCACTTGAACATTTCATTTGATACTACTTTATACTTTACTTCAGGGGGATGTAATTTACTTTTAACTGCACTCCATTTATCTGACTCGTATAGATATGTGTTACTGTGCAGGATCAGAGCTCCATGACTTTGAGAGTTCAATTTAAATCAACAATATACAGTAGCAGGCAGCTGTGGCCGTGCTGCGGCCTGCTCTCTCCGGTTTTACGCCAGGCTCGGCTCCTTCCAAAGACTCCTTGCGAAGCACTCCTCCGGGGTTTTTTCGGACCTAATTGTATTGTGGAGTTTTGCACAGTGGCGACTGGATCTTTGCTCTCAAACCACAAAAAAATGTGATGGCACAACAGTCTCCTTCAGTACATTATTCTATGCGTTCTTTTGATTTTCACATTGGCTAGTCATCCTGTTTAATTTGTCTTCTGATTAAATCGGAACCATTGAAACAAGTTGTAGGAAGCCTCTGCAAGTAATTGGTTGCTGGCAGACACTCTGTGCTGCAATAAAATAGTTAATCAGCAGTGCCGTGCACTGTAGAGCCGATGCGCTGCTGGTTCTGCCGGCCTGAATAGAATATAATGTCTATAGCCTTACTGTTGTGTACAGCATTTATAGACTAAGCTGAGTAGTGATGCGCGGGTCGACCCCTAACCCGCGGGACCCGCAAATGGACCAGCGGGTCGGGCAGCGGTGATCGTCTGTTAAATCGGTCTGTAAATGATATTTTGACATTATTGGCTATTATTGTCATGGCATCCGAAGGTACTGATGCGTTGAGCAGGTGACAGTCCGCGGTTGTTTTCAAAAACACACGTGTGTCACGCACTCCAAAAGAAACTTGTTGAAACTTTAAACAATAATTTATTTTACAAAATGGGGGAAACAAACGTTGACAAAAACGGTTCCATAATTCATATTAAATTCAAAAGATAACGAAAAAACAGCTACAAGTTAGAGAGAATAGTGATAAAGTGGTAAAACTTGGCATTGATCCACAGCCTTAGACGGATGCTCAGTTGGTAGGTGATACTATATTTTCACATTTATAACAATGGAATTTAAAAGTTTTGATTTTTATTGATAACCTACATTCACCAACAACAAAAAGACTACATTTAGCACCACAAAATATGTAAAAAAAAAAAAAAAAGTAAATGAAAAACGAATATCGAATACCAAATTTTCATAACGAATACCTACCCATAGAAACGAATATTCAAATATCTGAATATCTGGGTACAGCCCTGCCTGTTTTTACTTTCGATATCTGGTTTATTTTACTGTTTCATGTTCACTGGATCAGAAGCTGTGTGAAGTCACTGCTCAAAACCTCAAAACGTCCTTATTTTGGTGCTTTACAACAAACAGACAACAGGCTCTTACTGCACCTCTGCCAACAGCTCACCTCCAACAGGTAAACATCTTTTACCTGCCCTGCTATGTGATGGAAAAACACATGCAGTAAAAATAACAGGCGACATTAGCCGTGGATCAGCTTGCAACTGAACATGTAGCCCATTTTGTAGGAAATACCAAGATATATATTGTGTATCGCCATTCAGCCTGATAATACTGAGATATGAATTTTCGTCCATATCACCCAGCCCTACTTGTCACTGTCCTACTAGAATAACCAGGGACATCACAGAAAAAGGCGTCGTCTGGATAGCAGCATATGTTGCTCTCTCACCTCTGTGTTCCTTTCAGCATTCATGGTGCCTTTACAGATGTTACCCATGATGCCATGGGCACTAACACACCACCACACCATCACAGATGTTGGCTTTGAACTTTAAACAGGTAACAATCTGGATGGTCTTTGTTTCTCTTTAGCCTGGACAACACAGAGTCCATGAATTCTGAAAGCAATTTGAAATGTGGACTCGTCAGACCACAGCCCACTTTTCTACTCTGTGTCAGTCCATTTCAGATGAGCTTGGGACCAGCTAAGTCAGGCTAGAACAAGGATGAACTTCACTATATCCATTACTCTGCTGCTCGTCTCCAGCACCACCACACTCCATCCTGCAGCTGCTTGTTTTCTTTAACTAACTTGAATATCTAGAAGAGTGCCATGTAAAGACAATGCATTCCTGTGGTCACTGTTAATGCAGCTGGCATTGCCACTGACTTTAAAGTGTTACCATTTGCACACGCTTTGGTCATTGTGGTTGCATATTTGAAAGGAAAGACGAAACAGGATATAATGGCAAAGGAAACACTGATGTGTGCATTACTCACCCGTCCCGTTGAGTGTACTGTTCTTGTTGGTGTACAATCGAATCATTTGGCCTATGGTCCTCACGTTGTCCCTCAACATGATGCCCTGAGCCTGCACCATGAAGAAGTATGTGTTGGCTGACAGAAAGACAGAAAAGAGAGATTTTAATTTCACTTCTTGTACAACAAAACATAAACATGTAGATATTACTGTTTCAGTCACAACAACAAATTTGATTCTCGAGCTCCAGCTGCAGCTAGAAACACCGAAAAACAGTGAATGTCCTTTAAATCACAGCAACATCACTGGACACTGGAACAACACTTAAACAGTTAACACGACAATTAAATAAATATTACACATGTAATGCTGTTCAAAGGTGACAGGTGTGCTGACTTTCAAGTTTAAAATTCTGGCAGGACCGTAAAGCTGTAGCATCTCAGCTGTCTAGAAAATAACCACTGCAGGTGTAAATGACTCAGAGGAGGGAAACATGAAACAGTCACTTTGCAACAACACAAACGGTTTGTTTTAGCCTGCTTATTCACTGTAATTAATATCTGCTCTTCACAATTAAGGTTTCTGCAGTATGTCCATTTGGTTTTTGCATCTATGTTTTGATAGTCCTATAACAATCTCAATGTTCTGTCTACTAGAATTTTTTTTATGTTTATTTATTTCCCATACTTTCAAACTGTTAACATTTAGCGAGTATGAGATATGAGAAGTATAAACTGGCTTAAGAAGCTGGAATCAGTACCATTGCTGGGGTTATCTATCTGCTAAAGTGATGGCTTTCTTATAGCTTTATCCAGACATGAATGGGGACTTAAGGAAGAGCCACATGAAGCGTGCTGCATAACTGATGGGATTTTAAACTTATTTTATCGCTGAACCTTTAATTAAAGACCACAATGAGCTCAAAGAACCCCTCCTTCTCACTGATGTCAATTAATCTACCAATACATTTTCTCATTATTTCATCATTAATTAGATAAAGAGCACTGCCGCATACTTTTTAAAGTTCAACATTGTGCACGTATAGAATAACAAGATGTAACGTTGGGACTCTCATTGATGTCTGACATGCTCACAGGCCCTGTGTAAAGCATTTTGCTGGACGTTGATTATTTCCGTCGTGCAGCTGGCCTAAATAAAAGTTGATCATATAAGGTGGGTGACATCTCTTTTGCCGCGGCATGTGTGGAGAAAACTAAATCTGGCTTGATCTGACATGTCAGACTGGGGATCATGCTGTTAAATTGCATGACTTGTGTGGTGTTTCAGACCTCTGAGAAACTTAAACGTCACACCTTAGCCAGCTTCTTCTCCCATTTGGAAGACTGAATCACAAACACTTGCAGATTAAACAGTCAAATGTATAAAACTGCACACGAAGAACAAACAGGTGACAAAATGAACTTATTAATGACGGTTCTAAAACCCCATGAGTAGCTGAAATCCCTCCCATAGAGAGTCTAACAATTGTGTCATTCCTCTGAGCCAGACTTGGTGTAAATCACTCGTTTCACCTCGGTAAATGCCACCTCCTCACGAGTGGCTGCATGTTCCTGAGATTTGATCATCAGCATAACCGACAGCAGCTAACTGCTATATGGGAGATTTGGTGGCTGAGTCGACGTGAAATTTACAGAGACAGACAACAAAAATCACTCCATCTTAGGTGATGTTAACCTGTCAGGTGTCATAACAGAGGATGAGGAGTTGCCAGTTAAAATATCAAGATATAACACAATGCTCAGCTCTCTGTAAATTAATGAACAGAATGTAAGTTGTATGTTGGTAACATATCAAATCTCTAAATTAATTCAGATGACGGCATTAATCGATTGTGTGTGTACAAGAGGTTCCTGCATGAGACCCAAATAAAGCAGAGACTGCAGGGCTTTGATCAATTCAGGGTGTGTGTCAGTGCTTTAGGATTGGCTGGTTCTCTCTGTCCTACCAAACAGGTCCGCACTAATGTATAAGCAGGATACATTTAAGAAAAGCTTCATAAAGCAAAGCCTAACCATACAAACTATACAGCTAAGTTATAAATACATCCATGTCACTTGGGGGTATGTAATAGGTACAAAAACATTTTTTTTAGCATCATATGAATTTATGATTTAGAAAATGTAATATTCTAAACATTCTAATGAAATCAAATGAGAAACTAATAATAATAAAACAAACATGTTTGCTTTGGCAATTAAAACAAAGTAAATATATGACAAGTCAATGTACGTCATTAAGGTAATGTCATAAAACATTTTAATATTTGTATAAAGCTGCCCTGAACATTGATCTATAACATCAGCTACAGCAGTCTAAAACACCCACAGAGTGCAGAGGCATAGCCACCACGGTACAAACAGTATGGCAAAAGGTCTCTTAAGGTTAACTAATTTACACAGTTCCATGTTGTATATCGTCATATTACACAACCCGAGTATCAGTCCTTCTATTGGCCAGAACATTAGTTTCAGTGTGCGTGTGAACGGTTAAACAGGAGAGTGTTTGGGAATGATAAGCGTCTTATCACGGAGCAGCCAGGCCGCCTGGTTGGTGAGCAGGTGATGGGGTTAAGAAAACACGCAGGTCAACACAGACTGGACAGCAAATGATGCTGCTCCATTTGGCCTGACAAGACGGACAATTAGCTGGTAGACACAGCAAAAATGTTTTCTACAATCCCTGGAACCAAAATAGTGTCATCCTCAGTCCAGGATTTCAAAAAAAGACTTTTTAATGATACTTTTTAAAGATAACTACTTCCCTCTACATCTCCTGCCAGGCTAACACACTTATCAATATGTACACCAGTTCCCAACTGCACACATGCTTGAAAAGTCAAATTTGTTACAGGGCAGGCAGAACAAGCAAAGCATGAAATGAATGTCCTGAGTTCTCAAATTAAATTCTCAGCTGGATGTTGAATAGAGCGTGGAATACAGCAATCGCAGACTGCCTGAGAATCCACACAAGCTTGTCAGCCTGCACAGCAATATACTGTACAGAAGGCAGCACACAAATGCAGCATACACGTCGGCAACATACAGTAGGATGCATCACGTCTGAGCTCTGCAACAAGCTCACATTCAGAGGAGATCTGCATCCAAACATATTCACACCACCAGCTGTTTCACACAGCTCAGGCAAAAGAATTAGAAAAATGTTCTCCTCCTAGCTGTGTAATTTGCACGCATTACCTGCACCATAACTAGCTACAGCAATGCACAGATGGATGACAAAAAGAAACCAATAGTTTGAATAATGTGTCAGGCCAACACGAGCCTTCAGCATTAGTGTCCCTGTCACAGATTCTTCACATTCTCCTGCATTCGTTATGCTCCTTCATTTATTCAGCCTGCATGTCTCTACATTACACTGAAGACAGCATGGATGCGGTCAATTATTTATATCTGTAGAGTCATGCGTTCAGTCATGCTAACTTCAGTCTAGTACTCTATCATGCGGTCATAAACAGAGTCATTATAAATAAATCCATGGCTAAATATTGTCAGTGAAACACATTTTTCTGAGCCTTCCGGGTGGAAAACAGGCTGAAAACACTTGACTAGAGATCACTGCCCTTTTGTAACTTTGAAAAAGATATGGCATGTGGCCGCTACAAAAGCCATAGCTCAAATGTCAATTCTTAATATCAAAATTAAGCGTACTATGAGGGCAAATGTGCAAGAATGCATACACAAAATAAGTAATAATTATGTCTTTATAAGATCCCTATTTAGATATCAGTGAAAATGGCTGTGAGTACATATTATATATTAATTCCTTGACTAATAAGGGACAAGTAGATTTTTCAGTGCTTCCAACTTTGGTAATAAACACCAGGACCATACTGGGTAAATTCCTCCTTTCTTCAGTATGACAAAACAACCATGATTTCCCATTCCCACAAAAACTAACACACTGTACATCCAGAATATAAAAACATCCTGTCTTGGCCGTTTTATTTCTTCACATCAACAGTCATCCTGCTAGACCTCAGGCAAACTTAAGTCTTGAGTGAAATTTCCCAGAACTGCCTCTCCTCCCAAGTATGACTACATCTGATTGCCAGTAAAAGCCTGCACTCTCAGCATATAATTCCTGTCCACACATAACCACTTTCCTCAAACATGTGATCACCACAGAAATTACCCAGTAAAACATCAAATCAACTAGAGCAACATGGCCTCACAACAACAAGCGCGGAAGAAAGACAAAGATAGAAACCTGCCCAGACCACCAAGTTTCATTGTGGCATTGCCATTCAAGAGAAAGAGGATGTAAACATTCACACTTACAGAAAGTCATTCCTAAATATTGTTTATGGGAAATGCAGCTGTGGATCTGCCAGGAGGCACATCTGATTGGTCAAACATCATTAAGTAGCAGCATTAAGTATTATATTGCAGTATATTAATAATATTATAATGCAATTATACATATATTATGTTTGTCAGAGATGCGGTACAATCAATTATCATATAATATTACATCATGGAGTTTACTTACATACAACCAGTATATTCTGTTAAAATCATGATACACACTGAGGCAGGTTGACCAGAGTTCAGTGTCCTATAATCATGCTGTTTCAGAGACTTGTTCATCAACACGACAGAACTCTGGGGTTAATGCTCACTCATTTTACCTGGGAATCCAACATGAGTGGACATATGGAGATGGTAAATACATTTTGGTTCACTCGTACAAATAGATGCAGTGGCTCAACCTGCCTGTGTTGCTGTGTGGATCCTGGTCGCCTCAGTAGAAACCCCGAAATTAACATTAGCAGTGATGCCACCAGTTCATTCATTCACAAGTCAGCTGAACAACGCCAGCAAAAGCGCATAGCATCCATAAATCTAACACAGACAGACAATACTTGGGTAATATTTCCATCCACTTCCCATCGGGAAACGCACTTTGCTCTTTAACATGGCAAAATAGCGAGGGTTAGCTGGACATCATGGCCTGGGGTGGACCTTTTAGCTGTGGGCTAGTTAGCCTGTTAGCTAGCGGTTCTAGCATTAGCATGGACTGTGACAGCAGTTAGAGCTGGTGGGGCTGCAGAGGATAATCCAGACATAATCACGTTAACTGTTACCTTGTGGAGGGGTTAGTGTTAATCTCTGTTAACTAACCTATTCCAGGAGCCACATAAATGAAGTAGAGACAAGTGGTGGACATGGAGAAGAAGAATATGAAGGCCAGAAACGATCGGTTGGACATTCGCAGCAGCCGCCTCCAGTTCACCATTTTGGCTTAGGCCCGCTTCTCATTCGCCGATATGAATCCCATAAAATACTTTTTTGGAGTTAAAAAGTCCTCGAATTGTTGGACGACAGTGTCAATGGTGTGGTCATGGAAAAATCTGCACCGTCAAAGCCCAGGGATGCAGCGCGGAGAAGGCAAAGGCTAGCGGTGCTAGCTGGCCTGCTTTCCCCTGCCAAGAAATTTCCAGATGGAAAAAGCAGGCCTGTAACGTTAATATCAGGCAACTGAGAGCCTCATGGAGCACTGCCGGTCGGGCATACTGAAACTGTTATACTTCGGGCACAGAGCTCTGCAGCAGGACTACTTAAGGATACTCATGGTAGCCTTCCATGGTTGCGGTGTCGCCAGCGAAGCTTTTATCGCTAGCACTGAAGGTTGGTCATTGAAGGGGGCAGGACCGCTCTGCCTTCACCCACACAGTCTACTCTCGGCCGGTGCGGTGTTCCCAACACAGTCGGCGCACTACTTCGTCAAACCGCGCACACGGGAGTCCAGTCATGCCACCGGGTGTCTCCACACTGTCCCCGCACGACTGCGGCATTCAAAACACATATGTGAAGGATGTTATGTGAGAAATAAACTCAATAGAAGAGATGTCAGGTCCGCCTTCTTTTCATTTTCTGCTGGCACTGCAGAGACCGTTTCCGGTGGGTGTAACAACCCGTTCCCCTCCTCCGCGTCGCCATGGAAACCTGTGTGCGCTGTACGTGTGGGGTGTTTTCTTGTAGCGCCCTTTTAGCGCCTTTTACCAGTCGTCCATTTGAAAATGAAAGACAGAAGAGCAAACATTCAAAGTCAAAAAAATAAATGTAAAAGTCAAAGTGCAAAATTGCAGCTAAAACTTAAAAATATAGAATTTAAAGTAAATTAAAACATTAACAACACATAAAGAAAATGACCCTATGGCTAGGCTATTCCTATCTATTTATTTATTTCACTGGTAGAGAAAACAGTAAATGATGATCCCACAAGTCAAAAGGCAAAGTAAATCTATGTACAAACCAAACGTTTGGTTTGCAACTACCAGTCACAGGGGCTCACAGAGTGGCCCCCAATCATCAGGAAGGCTGGCCCATGCTTCTCCGGGCTACACATACACGAAAATGCACGTGGATTGGTCACATGGCAACTTTACATACCTATGCAAAGAATGTTTATTGTTTTCCCGCTTTGTATCAAAGCCGCCATATGACAGGCGTTGGATTAACCAATCAGCTTGCTTGGTCAGCAGGTTTGGGAGTGGTACATGTCAGACACTTTAAAACACCAATTTTTATCCATTTACCTATTTTACTCAGCCACCTTGAGTCCAGTCATAGCAGCTCAGCAAAACATTTGTCACCCCTGGGTGTTGGTGAGATGTTCCTCTTAGTAGTCTTGTCTGAGTTTCTCGTTGTTTTGAGTCTGCTCACTTCCTCCACATCTGCATAGCGCTGAGGAGGGACATGGCATTGGCTAACTAGCTCTTTGCATGCTATGTCATCTACTGATGGTTGCCATAGGTGTGACTGGCGGATACCTCTTGCTGAGGCTGCAGCCGAGTCACAACAAACACCTGCACAACACCTCACATGTCACCTGCTTGTGAGATGTCTCCTATAGGGGTCAGTGACTGTGACCCCTCACACTTCGCCATGTTCCCAGGTGGAAACTTGGTCCTGCATGGTCTCTCAGGCTTGCCCTTTGAAGATGGTGCTCCTTTGCACCCTTGGCTCTGAGGGTGAAGTGTCTTTGTACTATATCTGTGCACCCCTCTTGGATATCTATCAGTGAGGATGGGGACACAGTGGAGTTGCAACCAAACTTGTGTTTTCAACTCATCACTTCTTTCAGGTCTAGGGTTATTCACCTGAGCTCCATCATGGTCATTTTGCCACTTTATAAATGTCTGACTCATGTTTTGACCAGCTGCTTCTTTCATTTTCACCAGCCGTGACAATGTTGTGACAGCTGGTATTATTTTCACCTTGTGAGTCTGTGTGTGTCATCATGGCACAATGTGATCCTTGTGACACCTACTGTAGCAGGAGCTATTTTGAGTGCTTTGCCAGGTGTTTAGATGTCTGTCTGTGGAGAGATTTTTGTCACGTCGCAACCGTGCAAGATGCGATCACAAACCTACACAGGTGCGTAGCTGGCATCAAAATGAAGGCAGAATTTCAAGGGAAAGGGCATGTTGTTCCCGTACAGCTTTAAGTTGCAATTCGCTGTAAATATGCAAGATGGTCTCTAGTCCTTATTGAAAGTGATGGCTCGATAACATTGGCCAGGTAAAAGTGTGTCTTTCTCAACAGCAAACAGGCTCACACTTCTTGTCCACACCTTGAACATTACCTAGTCCATGCTTCACTAAAAAGTCAAAAACATGATACAAACTACCACACACTCCAGACTCCAGCTTCACACTGTGTAACAAAACAAGTAGTTCATATTAGCTAACTTTACTTCTAACTTCTGTTTTTCCTGTTGCTGTTTACTACTCAATAAGAGTATAGAATATTGTTTTTTCTATCAAAGCTGAAGGAATTAAAAAATGAAAACCAGCTAAGCACCTGAGCTCATCTGAGTCATGTGCTATATTTTGTGCAGGGCAAAGGTGTAACCAGGAGATGAAATTCTGGTTTGAACCTTGCAAAATATCTTGTTGTAAACCATTCTCAAAGGCAAAGCTGAAGACATATCATTGCAATTTGACAGTGAAAAGACAGACTGAGAAATGTAATAATTGTTGGCAGAGGACAGAGAGGTCCTAGGTCTTTGCAGCATGAAGAAAAGTTGGAGAGCTAGGGTAGAGTTATGAAGTATGCAGCTTCAATTAATTCTCTCTCTCCCTGTATGTGCATGTGTGTGTGTGTGTGTGTGGGTCCTGGAGGAAGAATGTAGTAGTATGTACTTTTAAAGTAGGTCTAAAACTACCAATACCACACACAATACCAAAATACTGACCTAGGACAGTTTGATCAATTACCTTCATGGTAATTGATCAAACTGTCAAAACAACAAAATACTGTTCCATCAATTGGTTTCATCTTGGCACCAGGACACTTTTGGTTGAGGCAGGTCAAAAATACTGATATATTATAACGTCAGAGCTAGGACATATTTAATTTGTTATGCAAAACCACATTTATTTAATAAAAATAACAAGAGCCTTCCCTTTACCAGTGCAATAATAGCTTGTTTGTTAAATTGAGTATACATTTAAACTTACTCAATGTAAAACACAACTGAAAATATTTTTGTGTTCGTAATACTGAATCTCTTTGTGTAATGATCTGTTTTGATATGTAGAATGAACACATTATTCTTCTTACTGAACATGAACACAATATCTTTCATTTCAAACAACTACCAAATTTTGTGGTAAGAGCACAAAATATTTATTAAAGATCCACTCCAAACATGTTTTGATTCTAATATGTTTTTCCCCAACAAAAAAGAGCTCAAGAGCTACCTTATTAAAATTCTTAAAATGTCGTCTACTCCCTCTCCCTCATTGAAAAAAACTGAATCTATGAATAATTTCAATAGTTTACCTGCTGGATGCAAAACATGTCCATGTACTTCACCATTTTCAGTGTGAATGACCTGGAGCCAAGTTTCAACATCAGACTTTTGTAAGTTTAATAATGAACTACGATTTATTGGCTCCAAACTTATTGTGGTGTCAAAAACCATGCTCGTAGAAACTTTCCAGTTTTGGCTAATAAATGTGAAAACAGCCTCCCAGTGTCAAACACTTAATAAACATCATTCTGTGCAGAATGAAGTGAGTGAAATAACAATGAGCAAGACAGATCGGACTGGAGGGGGACTAACAAACGAGTCTGCAGCCTTCTGGCTTTAAGAGTTTTGCAGAATCATCTCCAAAATCAAAATTGGATCTGTATAGAAGCGCTTCTGAGTAACAGCTCCTTGGGTAGGATCGGAGAAAAAACAGTTTGCTTTGCCTCAGCTTTTGTAGGAAAACAAATACTGCAGGGGAGAGCAGAGTCACTTGGGGACAGGGGGACAGTTGAGATAGTGCCTCAGTGCGTCAGTTAGACAGTAACTACGCTTGTGTAATTCACCATGCTCATACTCAGCCACACCCTCTTCACTTTCACTTTCAAAGTGGAGATGTTCTGACTTTTCCTCACATTTTATTCACAGTTTTTAAATCTACAGCGTGGAAGTGAATGTTTGACCCTTGTTATTTTTGGTTCTACCATACTGTATTTAGTTATGCTACATACAAAAAACACTGGACGTTGGAAAGCTGATTGTCTGGCCTATCAGTTTGTGCTGGTTTTAGCAGTCTAAATTTTTGTTAGTAGCCTACAGCACAGGAGTCTGGAGTGTGTTTGCTCACTCTGGGACAGTTGGGACAGTTACCCAGGGGCGGTTGGGACAGTATTGTTTATATTTCCTAGGCTTTTACAAATTCACAAAAAGTTGACAAAAACAAGGCGAAGGCTTAAACTAATTGAATAAGACCCACTGTTAAGTCACTGAGTAAATATTTACTGCATCATACAGGCCCAACCCCTGAGCATATTTTTAACATGCAGAGTTTAACCACCTAACTTTTTTTTAAACTCTCAGGTTGTTGTTATTGTTTTTTTTTTTTTTTAAATTTGTCCTTTAACAAACTCAGTAGCTGACATAAACCTATAGGCTATTTGTAGCTTATGGTACCACATAGAGCTGATTTTACATTTTTTTTTCTTTTTCTGAAAGAAATATCTGAACAAGTAAAATTGTAAATAGGCTACAAAGTGTTCAAATTTAGACAGCATTTTTTAAACAAGTTGTCCTAGCCAACTTTATTTAAGCTCCAAAAAAACTTAATAAATTGTTAGAAGACACCTCTATTTGTTCAGGGATCAAATTATTTTCATTACTGTTCAAGTAGTCTCTGAATAATGAAAGGTTATTTCATGTCAATGCAACAATGTGTCAACTGACCCGGCCCTGCCCCACACAGCTGTTAATAATATGAAATACGGATTAATATGCATGTTATAAACATAGGCTATCTACATTAAATGGTAAGGCTGACATTAACATGTGTCAACACATTCCATAGAAAACACCCAAATCAACAACGTGTTGGTCCATAGCTGCGTTCTGTTCCAGACAGTACTCCCTTGTACTCCCTGTTTAAGGAATGTTTCTGGAATGTTTCTTCCCTGGATAAATTGCAACACACTGCAACATCACCAACGCACACATCACTTCCTCCATGCGTTAATCTGGTCATGTAAACACCTCGGATACCTGGTGCTGTAGCTACTGCTGTGGAAATTTGACACCACTGAAATAAATGACTGAATACATAGTGAAACAAAAACTGATATCATTACAAAGCTAATTCTATTGAAATGTATGTAACTTGTTAATAGATAAGAATTGATTAGTTTACAAAACATTGAACAGTGTCATTTCTAAAGAGACTGATATTATACAGATAATTACAGATTATTATAATGTAATATCTATATTATGTTATCCTTGATAAATATGAACAGTGCACTGAACTGATGTCAGGCCCTGTGCACCCTCTTGTTGTCACCACAGCTTCAACTCCTCCTCACTGCATTTAGTTTGGCATACTTTTTTAGATGATGTCAACAATATGGGAAAACCTGTCAAAGGTAACAATGCCTAAAAGAAGACTAATAGCAATGATTACCTTGACCCTAAACAATATGATTTAACCTACAGTATGTTTTTGCTGCTAGCTAGCTCCCCCAAGTGGTAATGTTTGGTACTAACACAAGGGTTTCTCATCTTAAGTCCTCAGATCCCACCATCTAGGAGGTTTTGCTGTAACCAGGAAGTTACATAGCTTGCTTGATTCAACTTATCATGAGCCCTCAGCAGTAAAATCCGAGTTTCCAGCTGCAAATCCAACCTGTCAGGTGGGTCCAGGGGACCGGAGTTGATTACCACTTTGCAGCATGTATGCACACAAATCGTTTTAATCACGGGGGACTCAATTTGTCACACTTGATTATTTAAAAGTAGAACAAATGAGCACTTTTCCTGCATGTAAACTGCTAATCAGAGAACTGGTTTTATAAAAATAAAAATATAGATGTATATCTATCTTACTATATAATGACGAAAAATGTGTGTGTCTGTGTGTCTGTTCCACGTTTTTCTCCTCACTGACTTGGTCAATCCATGTGAAATTTGGCACAGTGGTAGAGGGTCATGAGAGGATGCGAATGAAGCAATATTACATCAATTGGCCAACAGGGGGCGCTATAGCAACCGATTGAAATTACAAACTTTGACTGGGCATATCTCATGCCCCGTATGTTGTAGAGACATGAAACTTTGCACAGAGATGCCTCTGCTCATGAGGAACAAATTTGCCTCAAGAACCCATAACTTCCGGTTATATAGATTTTCCACCCTTTTGAATTTTTTGAAAAACACTTAAAATGGATCTCTTCCTAGGAAGTTTGACCGATCTGCATGAAACTCGGTGAACATAATCTAGGGACCAATATCTAAAGTTCCCTCTTGGCAAAAGTTGGAAAACTTACTAAAACTGAGCTTCTATAAGGCAATGAATATTGTGGAGGGCGTGGCTCATCACATAAAGGTGTATAACATCTCAAGGGTTTCACCGATCACCACGCAACTTTGTAGGCATATGACCACACATAATCTGAGGGGAGCCCTCCATTATTCAATTTTCAATTCAATTTTATTTATAAAGCCCAATATCACAAATCACAATTTGCCTCACAGGGCTTTACAGCATACGACATCCCTCTGTCCTTAAGACCCTCACAGCGGATAAGGAAAAACTCCCCAAAAAAAAACCCTTTAACAGGGAAAAAAAACGGTAGAAACCTCAGGAAGAGCAACTGAGGAGGGATCCCTCTTCCAGGACGGACAGACGTGCAATAGATGTCGTACAGAACATTATTGACCCCATCAAACAAAATGGGGGCGCTAGAGAGCTAATTTCTTATCTAGGCCTAACCACCACATCGATTTTTACTAAACCTGGTAGATATGTAGAACAGGACGCCTCAAGGTGACTGGAGAAATGTAACTCTAATTGGCAACTGGGTGGCGCTATAACAACAGAAAATAGCTAAAATGCAACAGATCGCTGTGGCTGCAATCGTACTATCAAATTCACAAAAACTCTGAATACATTGCTCTTCTTAATGGGATCAGTTGACTATTTAATCTGCAATTTCCTATGACTTGTATCCCAAACACCCACCATATGTGAAACTGTACGTGGGCAACTGTGCACTCAATGGGTATGGACTAGTAAATTTTTAATTTCAAAACTTTCCATTCATTTTTTTGATGTGAATCCCAGAGCCTACACCTAAATTAATCCAACTGTGCCAGTCCGCCAACTTTTTTACCATGGAAATCTAACACCAAACTTGACTTTAGCGTCTTCCATGAATCCTGGAACGTCCTCCTGAGGATGCTGCATAAGGACTGACACCATGGCTGGCTTCAGACTATTGAGGTGCTTGTCGTCATCTTTGGGTTGTGGAACATTACATTGGGTTGTCTGCAGAGTTTTCTCCATGCACCAAACAACTGTGTTTCGTTCCACCAGGAAGATTATGAAGTTCTTCCTGTATTACTGTGCCCATATCATAAGATTCACAGCAGTGAAAGTCGTTGCCACGTTGGCAAACCACAGAGCTTCCCAGAGGGCTAACAACGCTAGCTGCAGCATGCACAATGAGTGCTGTACTCTACTGTTGATGAGGTTACTAATGTTTCTAACTATAACATTAGCACTGACAATTAATGTTAAAGGGAAAATTTGCAGAATTTCAGCCAGCCCTGTGTCATCGCAGTGTGTGCAGTGTGTACAGATGACCAGTGTTTGCCTGGGAGTATACCTTGTCCCCAGGGTCCTATGTTCCCCAGTCCAATATTCTGTTAACACACATCAACACTCCTATTGTGTTCATTCCACTTTCTTGTCACTCTCTTGTCCTAAATTAGCTTTGGTTTACTCTGCATATCAATTCACGAGACATATTAGACAAAGAGCCATAAAAAGATTAAAATTGATGAGGAAGATTGCGTGCTTACAATGGAAATGTTTAGTTCTTATGAATATTACATGTTAACCTTATCTTTGATCACTTTCCTCCTAACATGACCTTTGACCTCAATAATTCCTGGGTTTTCTGTAGCTCTAGGCACCATTGGTTTGTTCTGAAGATGTTCAAAAATGTACAAATCTATACTATTTCAAAAAAAAAAAAAAAAAACAGCCGGTCACTGTAGTTTTATCAAACATTACTCAAACAAGACAAAGAGACTTTGTTGGGGATTATTTTCAGCTGTGGAGTAATCAACATTTGGTGCTCAGTGTGTATTTGGGGCGGCAGGATGGTTTATGTGGGCTTAGGTCAAAATAAAATACATTGTGTGTGTTCATGGTAATGAAAAATGTAATTTTAATGGAGCTCTGTAGCACAAAGGAAAAAGAAATCAAACTTTGGATACACACACAATATGTGTTAATAGATACATTACATTCACTGTTGGTTTGGATCAACACATGAGATTTGTTGATAAGAAGAAAAAACTAATGATCTCCAGCATTATGCAGCTCACTGTCCTGATACCTTCACCAGCCTATAAAGAGCTGCCCACACCAAGAACAATGACCATAAATATATTGTTTTTATAATTGTTCTTACTCAAGCAGAGTCCACATGACAACTATAATGACAACAACAATGGATTAACAACAGAAACACTGACAGCCAATCAAAATCCATCTGAACTGACAGGGTGTCACATACTCACATTGTTATTGTTATAGTTATCATTATAGTTATCGTAATAGTTCTTGGGGTGGACAGCCCTTAAATATCACATGGTGTATCAATGATGTGCATCGATGGTAACGGCTGTGGTGGTGAAGGAGAATGGACTGAGCAGCAAAGCCAAGGTGTAGTGACGATGACCTCCAGCATGGGCTTCGAACACCACCTGCGCACGCACACACACACACACACACACACACAAATCAGAGATGGTTTTAGTTTGTTTGCCACAAACTGAATGTGATTATGTGATAAAATGGACAATTGTGAATAAAGAGGGGATAGAGGCTATTGGGTAATGATAACAGATGACTTTTGGCCATGCTCTTCTGAGAAGTGTTAGATAAACAGCAGGATAGCAAATAGCTGTTTGAACATACTAATGTAAACTGTCCTGGTGTACTGCTGTCAGGCTACAAGATAACATCAGATAACAGAAGATAAGCCTTTACACAGGTTATAGAGTGTGTTCTACTGTGTCTTATAAGGACAGTGTACTACATCAGAACAGGGTGGGTTGGGATTCTGACCATGATTTTTGATGTGGTCAGACAGCACGTCGAAAGTTGTTCTGGCCCTTATGCTCCAAAAGATCAAGCAAATTAAAGCATGAACTGAGTAAAAATGCCTCTGAAGCCTGGACCATAAAATGTACCAGCATTATTGTCTGAGTCAGAAAGGCAAGCAAGGTGTTAGAGCCAAACTATATTTTTTGGTATTCTGGTTATGGAAATTTCGTAAACATGTAATGTGATTTAAAGGTCCAGTGTGTAGGATTTAGGGGGAGATACTGGCAGAAATGGAATATAATATCATAAGTATGTGTTTTTTAAGTGTTTTATCACCTTAAAATAAAAACTGTCATTTGCGTTACCTCAGATTGAGCTGTTTATATCTATGTAGTGATTAGTTCTTTGTCCACGCAGTCCACCATGCTGTGCTACCACGTTTCTGCAGTAGCTCAGAATGGACTAACCAAACACTGGCTCTAAATAGGGGACATTTAGCAGCCCCTCTGTCATGAGCCGAACAGTGTTGGAAAAACACAGACTTTTAAGTGGAAACTGCTTTATTTAGTGATTTTACCGGTTTAAATTACTAGGTCCATTTGTTTTGGAAAGGAGCAGACTTCTGTGGATAATTCGGCTCCTGGTTAAAACCTCCTAAAAGTCTGGATCTTAAATTATCAGAGATAAAAGGTGAGCACACATTAGCAGGTGTTAGTCTAGCGACCCAATGGCGACAAGCTAAACAGTCAGACATTGCGCTAGACTTTTTCCTCGCCAGTCATTTTGACTGACAGGGTCATAAAAATCCGGTCATAATCTATTTTTACCGGTCATTTTAATTTTTGTTTTTAAATGATAATAAAGATATTCAAAGACATTTAGTTGTCATTTGTTCGTTTTTAATAAATCCAACAAGCAAGTTATAAAGTGTGCATTAATAAGGACATGAACGAAAAGATGAACAGATATCCACACACCCGTGCTATTAGGCTTCGTCCTGGACACACCAGACGGCACTAACGCGTCACTAACACGTCAGGTGTGTCCAGGGCGTTATGTAGTTATGCCTGTAGGCTCGGTGACACAAAATTAAAATTGTAATGAAGTGATTACAGTATTGAAAAATGTGTTCGGTTATGCACTGTTGTGTTATTTTAAATTATAAAGACGGTATTTTCTCCTCACATTCCACAGTGCGTGCTGTTGTTATTTTATTTTGAAAATTGGCCGGATTCTCTCGTCTTTTCTGTGTCCAACTTCCTGTTTGGTACGATCCGCTCGATCCAGCTTGACAGAAGTGCTCGCGGCTCCCTTGAAAAATAGACCAGACGCCGAACTGAAGCGCTGCCTCCACGGGCGCTCCGCTCCGCCTGTGTGGACAGTCAGATAGGTTAACATGGGCGCTGACTGAAAACTGCCTCTGCTGCTGGGCGCCGTGCTTCGGTTCCGCGCCCGGTGTTACCAGGGCGTTATGTCAACAACGCTACATGAAGCAGATGAATGACTTTTTCTCTGCAGACAGTGTGATAAGGGTAGCTACTTAAACCACTGACTGTGCACTCCGCCGCCACGTGGGCAGGGGTGGTAATTGCAACCGGTTAAAATGACCGACGGCCTTCAGATTTTCCGGTCATTGTTGTAAAAATCTGGTCAATGACCGAGAATATCCAGATAACGCGACCCCTGTAACCAGTGTATATTTTTACTGGTTTAAATCACTACTACTGTTTTTGTTGGAGAAAGAGAGACCTCTGTGGTTAATCTGGCCCCAGGAAAAAACATCATGGACAATGAAAACTTCAGGAATTCCAACCGAGAGTTCACACTTGGCACATGGGAGAAGATTCAGCTGGTTGCAATCTGCAATCCTCACTGCCAGATAACACTGCTCCTTTAATTTAGTTAGTTTGTGTTTTTTTAAGTTTTTTTTTTAAGTGTTGTATTTTGTTTCATTATTAATCGAATGGTATAAATAATGTGCAATATGTTCTCTTTCTGTTTGTCTGTCTGCTCGTCTGTGTGTCTGTCAGTCTCTGTGACGGAGTTGTAATGACTGGTTTACACTCACCTCAGCTACTTCATGGAATGGTGTGCTCCCCTCATTCTTCCAGTAAGTTTTGGTATCAAACTCAACACGATACACTCCTGCTGGGAACTGCTGCTCTGTGATGAGGTTGTGGATCTCTCCGGTGGCATCTGTCACTCTGCAATGAGGAACAGGGATATCTGACTGCATGCTTTGTACATATTGAACAGATACTGAGAAAAGACATACTTGACCTTATGGTTCATATTGTACACACCCATTAGCGATCTGTGTCCATCCCCCATCAGCTGTCTTCTGAGACACCTTGAGGGCCACTGATCCGGCTGGAGTCCCTTTCACGGCATCAAGGATTTTCACCATCAGAGGACACTTGGTGTCTGAGTCTCCATGTTTCTCCTGCAGCACAGACACAAGCCACAACTACACCTCATTCTGTGTTGCTCATTGTCACACTTACAGCATCCATCCTCACACATCCACATGTTGTTACCATATTACCAGGGCAGTGTTTATTACACTTTGTTATTTCTATGACTGTAATTTAGCGTGTCTCATACATTGTGCATTAAATAAAGTGAGAGCTTTAAAAACCACACAATGCTCTTAATTATCATTAGTAGTAGTAATACTTGATATTAACTGTATTATCCATAACCACTTATCTTGTTAAGGGTCACAGGGGCTGGAGCCTGTGGAGCTGACATTGGGTGAGAATTGGGGTACACCCTGTACAAGCCGCTAGACTAGCACAGGGCCGACACATTGAGACAGACAACCATTCATGCTCACATTCACACCTACGGAAAATTTAAGTCACCAGGTAACCTGCATGTTGCTGGACTGTGTGAGGAAGCTGGAGAACCCAGGAAAAAACCCACACTGACAGAGGGAGAGCATGCAAACTGCACAGGGGCCCCAGCTGGGTACGAACCCAAAACCCTGTAGCTATGAGGCAACAGTGCAGCACTGCAGCATTTTGCTGCTCTAACTTAATGTTGCTTGATTGGCTGATATCATTGTTTCTATTTGTTTCACACTAAATTCATTCAGAGTGAGTCAGCATGAAAATGTGGAATGTGTGGGATGTTTTTATTCTGCAAGTCAAGAGTTCAAAGTGCAGGGACGAATGAGTCAGCATAGATCAATATCTTCTGTCTAATTTATTAAGTTGGCTGATGAATGAAAACTAAGAACATTCAGTGCTGTCTTCTAAACAGCAGTGAATGAGCGGTCCTCAAAAACACAAAACCATTTCATCTCTGTATAAGAAAACAATACAAAAATACCACAGGACAGTAATTAACAGCAATCATGGCAACAATAGACAACGAAAGTATTCAGCTTCAAAGAATAATAAAAGGCTGTTTTTATCCTGAGAAATATGAAGCTTAAAGTTGATGAAAATAATTTTCAAACACAGTGAGATCACTTGTTACAGTTTATATCATGGTAAGATTCATGAGGAGTAGTAATGTAATTGACTTTTGGTTCAGATGGAATAAA
Source organism: Epinephelus lanceolatus (assembly GCF_041903045.1). Lineage (NCBI taxonomy): Eukaryota > Metazoa > Chordata > Actinopteri > Perciformes > Serranidae > Epinephelus > Epinephelus lanceolatus. The sequence continues at coordinate 32,928,727 of NC_135739.1, forward strand.
CCTGTAAAACCCTTGGATAGAGATACATGATTTATAAGTTTAGCTTGACCTGAACAAGCTAAATGTGACTTTTAACTGTGATTAACAGATATTTCACCACATGAGTCTCACTTTGAGCTTTCTAATACCTAGGTCTTAGACAGAGGGTCACAAAAATTAGAATATGTCTGAAATACAAATTAACGTCCAACATTATTCACATTTAATTAGCAAAGCTAAACTGGCCTTTTCTTAAAAAATGAATACATTAACAGTACACAACACTGATGATATGCCAGCTGTTACCCATGAATCCTTATGCAATCATGTTAGCAAGCTATCAGTAAATCACTATGTGGCACACGTCCATAATGGCAAGGCGAACTTGTTAGCTAACAGTTACGTAGTACTGAAACATATTGGCCAATTAGCTGCAATACTGTTTCAAGTGTACGAAGATTGTTGTGAGCCACAGTGGATCATTTTGTGCTTTTCGAGCAAGAGACACTGTCCACCTCAGAAACAAACATAATGAATAAATGTATCATTTTAATGGCTATGCACCATCAAAGCGTATGTTTATACATGGCATTTTAGGTCAAGTTTAATATGTAACTCAATTTTATACAGTATATGTAGTAGAGGGTCCCTGCACTGTCTCTCTTTCAGCTAAGGGGTCCTTGGCCTGAAAAAAACTGAGGAGCGCTGTTCTCATACAAATTCAGGCTTAGCCTCGTTTGTTCATCAGTACTCAATAAATGTTCCATTTCAAGCAAAAGCATTCAAATCCAGATTCTGCCTTTAAATGCTGTGTAATTTATTCATTGTTTATTCAGCTCAGTGAGTTCTGTGAACATAATCTGTGCTGCCACTCATTGTAAAGAGCTGTTATCTCTCGTGTTTGCAGTACAGCGGCAGATGAACAGAGCAGCATGTACATTATGAGAGAGAGTAAACCAGGTAAAGGCAGGTCACTGAACCACATACTGATTTATTCTACTTGCCTGGGCTGTGTGTTCATCAAAGTTTATCTTTTAGCAGTTTAGACAGTAATACTCAGTGTGTTAATGTTGCTAAGATTGTACTTAAAAGGGGCTGCAGGGCAGTACTTAGTTTCTGGTGTGTTCAGATTGTATTTCCTTGAATATTCAACTCTTGCACAGACATCTGAGGAGAAACTCTGGGTTTTTTATTTATTTTATTTAATGTTTATTTGTATAGGGACAAGTATATAGCATACATAAATGCCACACACCACAGCATTTATAGCCTGAGCTAATTTGCAAAAAGACCTTCAAATAAGGAGGTAGAACTAAGCAATATACTGGTAAGAAATATTAAATACTGACTTTGAAAGGAGTTCTAGGTTACTTATTTGTCATGTGTTATGATGCTGAAGCTTGGTCTAATATTCCTGCAGGGACCATGTGGTGAAGGATCATGACTTTGAAGTGAGCCTCTGCCATCAGAGAACATCATGTTACGTTAAATCTGGATTAAAATGTGAGACAACCTGATGAAAACTTCATAGCTCACCTGACATTTCATAACAATTTCACTTAAATACAAAAAATACCTTTGGAGGATGAAAATTGTGTTTTTCTTGAACCTCACACTCCACTCTTAGGTCCATTTTAAAAGGTAACACATATGCAAAATCTGCAATTGCAGACTGAATATGAGATGTACAGTTTGTACCTCAGGAACAAAACTTTCTCATGACATAGATCTTTAAAGGTACTGATGTAATTGCACTCACAATTATTCAGAAGCACAAACTCACACTGACACATAAATGTACACAGTCACACAGACACTGACCGTAGGGACGGGGCTGGTGTTGCAGAGCAGCACAGTAGAGGCTAGAAGCAGACAGTGCAGTGGTTGAAGCATGGTTGGCTGATGGACAGACAGACTGACAGGAGTAACTGGTGCTCACACATGACCCCCAGTGCCTCAGGTCTCTTATAGCAGCAGCTGTCCTCCCCCCCTCCCTCCATCACTCCCTCCCTCACCCACCCTGCCGCCAGCACTGCGGACTATGTCAATACCTGGACAATGAATAACTAAATCAGCTTTGGACCAAACTAGCATAGATGCCTCAGTAGCCTGTCCTCACATTATAAAAGTGGACAACACAGAGATGTATAAACAGTACAACTGGGCTAGAACAGAGGTCAGCAACCTTCAGCACATTTGCCACCATGGGATGCAGTAGCTAAACACTGACTCACTAGCAATAAGTGTGCCAGAGAGTTTTTTGGAAATGTGAAAGTGCCCTCTCATCTGCATGCCAAGTGACCTCTTTCACAGCCAGTGTTATCACATTCCACGAAGACCTCCTCTGCCTTTGACTGGTTAGTACTCATTGCCATCTTCGCAGAATGCGGGTGGGATAAACAATAACGCTACCGTAGCAGGTTTGGTAGATGATAGCAGGCCTGCAGGACACGGCTTCACCTAGATTTTATATAAGAGGACACAACTACTGCTTATATTGTTATGTTGTTATTTTATTTTCCCATACTGTTATAATGTTATTTTAATACTGTTACAGTGTTATTTTTATTCTTACTAGTTTTTTTTGTACTACTGCCAAATAGGAGCTGCTAAACAGATTTTCACAGTGATATTGTCTGAAAAAGTTAACGGTGACAATAAAGTATTCTTATTCTTATTCTTAACTACACCCTGATTTAATGTAAGAAGACACAGCTACACCCTGGTTTTATATAAGAGGACACAACTACACCCTAATTTTATTTAAGAGGACACAACTACACCCTGATTTTATATAAGAGGACACGACTTCACCTTGATTTTATATAAGAGGACATGACTTCACCTTGATTTTATATAAGATGGCACAACTACACCCTGATTTTATATAAGAGGACACAACTACACCCTGATTTTATATAAGATGGCACAACTACACTCTGATTTTATATAAGAGGACACAACTACATACTACATACATTTTATATAAGATGACACATACAAGCGGGCACAACTACACCCTGGTTTTAAATAAGAGGACACATATAAGATGACACAACTACACCTTGATTTTATATAAGAGGACACGACTTCACCTTGATTTTATATAAGAGGACACAACTATACTCTGATTTTATATAAGAGGACACAACTTCACCTTGATTTCATATAAGGGGACACAACTACACTCTGATTTTATATAAGAGGACACAACCACACTCTGATTTTTATATAAGAGGACACAACTACACTCTGATTTTATATAAGAGGACACAACCACACTCTGATTTTTATATAAGAGGACACAACTACAATCTGATTTTATATAAGAGAACACAACCACACTCTGATTTTTATATAAGAGGACACAACTACACTCTGATTTTATATAAGAGGACACAACTTCACCTTGATTTTTATATAAGAGGACACAACTTCACCTTGACTTTATATGAGGACACGACCTCACCTTGATTTTATATAAGAGAACACAACTACACAGTGACTTCATATAAGAGGACACAACTACACCCTGATTTTATATAATAGGTCAAAACTGCACACTGATTTTATACAACGGGACACAACTACACTCTGATTTGATATAAGAGGACAAGGCTACATCCTGATTTTATATAAGAGGACACAACTACACTCTGATTTTATATAAGTAAGTAAGTAAGTAAGTAAGTAAGTAAATTTATTTATATAGCACTACTCACAGAGAGGACTCACAAAGTGCTTCACAAGATAAAATACAAAAAATACAATAACAGAAACAATGCAAAATACACAAAAACAAATAAAAAGTAAAGTGCAGCGAAATACAGAGATGATACAATGGACATTTAATGGAACGCAAGCCTAAACAGATGTGTTTTTAACTGCTTTTTAAAAATGTCCACGGAAGAGGCCGCTTTCAGCTCATGAGGTAGTGCATTCCACCATTTCGGTGCAAGAGCCTTAAAGGCTCTATCACCTTTCGTCTTTAATCTTGTGTGAGGGACAGTAAGTAGGTGGCCTTCAGCGGACCGCAGTGACCTGACAGGACAGTGAAAGGACACCAGATCCGTCAAGTATGCAGGTGCTTGACCATGGAGAGCTCTGTAAGTGATGGTTAGAATCTTGTGCTGGATCCTGAAATTAACAGGGAGCCAGTGCAGGGATGCCAGGACTGGAGTGATGTGAGTGAACTTATGAGATCTGGACAGAAGCCTGGCGGCAGCGTTCTGGACCAGATGGAAGCGGTCTAATGAAGTTTTATTTAGACAGGTGAACTGCGGCCACTGATAAGAGGACACGCTACGCCCTGGTTTTATATAAGATGACAAATATAAGAGGACACAGCTACACACTGATTTTTTATAACAGTACACAACTACACTCTGGGCCGAATTCACAAAAGGATTGCGTGGCTTTTGCAGCCGCTAAACCGGTAAACTGCAGCCTAATTATGCATGCTGACAGGGGCGTAGTCACCATATACATTGAGGGGGACACGTGCCCCCCTAATTTTTTTTTTACGGCAATCAAAGTGGCAAATATTATTTTGGAGGAGATCTTTGCACTTGGTTGACTATTTTTCTGTTATTTTAGATGTAAATATTGCATGTTTCTTTCAGATAAAACACATTTTGACTTGTGAATGAGTCAATGGAATTTCTTGCAATAATGAAAAAATACTGGCAATCATGTCCGCCTGGCACAAACCACATGTTTTGGACAGCTGTGAAGTGACAGAATGTCCCACCATCATGGTCCTTATATTACCAGATTCCACAGAGTCTCCCCTCTTCATATATGGCAGAATATGTCAACTTCCAACTTGCTATGGTGAGATACATGTAAAAATGTAAGAATTTAGTAACACAGATTTGTTTTTTTCATTGATATAAAAATTAATATAAAATACAGGCACATAGAAGGACATGAAATGATGGCAAATCTGGTCTCCTATGTCCGAATTTCATGTTCATTGGTCAGTCTGAACTGGTAATAATGGCCGAGCCCTCCGCCTCAAACATTTGGTCGAGTGTCCCTTTTTTTCACAAATCCAAGGTGGCAACCCTACTTTAGAAAGCTGGTGCAAACTGGGCGCTCCTCTGTGGAAGCCTCTCGCCCAGACTTTCCAGTGATCGTGGCAGCAGTGATCGTCTGTTAAATCAGTCTGTAAATAATATTTTGACATTATTATTATAATCATTATTACTTTAATGGCATCTGAAGATATTGATGCGTTGAACAGGTGACAGTCTGCGGTCATTCTCAAAATGCACTTCTGTCACACACTTCAAAAGCAACTTTCAGTAATTTATTTTACGAAACGGGGGAAACAAACGTGAACAAAAACGGTTCCATAATTCATATTAAATTCAAAAGATAACGAAAAAACAGCTACACGTGAGAGGGAATAGTGATAAAGTGGTCAAACTTGGTCAAATCCACAGCCTCAACCCATCCGACACTGTTAGACTGACTCACCAGCAGACATCACTACATGAGGGTATACAGTATTCAGTACTTTGCCAGACAAGTCTGCCATTGTTCTGCCACAGTGTTCTTGGCGCAAAGCCAGCATTTATACTTTGCCATGTGGCTAATTGCAATCAGGGGCAAATCAGGGGCAAACTGCACTCAGTTGCCAAACTTTGTGGGCGTGTTTGCGCTGGTATATCATTAGCGCAATATCCTTTGTGAATAGGACGTTAAGACGGAGCAAACTGCGGGTGCAAATGAAGTGCAATTCAAGGTGCTATCAGCGGCCGCAGTTCATTCTTTGTGAATTCAGCCCTCTGATTTTATATAAAAGGACAAGGCTACACCCTGATTTTATATAAGAGGAAATGACTACACCCTGATTTTATATAAGAGAACACAACTACACTCTGATTTTATATAAGAGGACACAACTACACCCTGATTCTATATAAGATGACACAGCTACACTCTGATTTTATATAATAGGTCAAAACTACACACTGATTCTATATAAGAGGACACAACTACATACTACATACATGTTATATATGATGATACAATGACACACTGATTTTATTTACAAGGGAACATCTGCATACTGATTTTCCATAAAAGGTCAAAACTGCACACTGACTTGAAATAACAGGATAATAAAATGATAGGACACAACTACACCCTGATGTTATATAAGAGGACACAACTACACACGGATTTTATTTACACCACTGCTGTTTACTCTTAAATAGTTGGAACTGGGACACAGCTTTTGGTTTTCAATCCTATGTACTTTATACAATTCACCATAAGGTGGAGTACCAACCCCAGGAACTGGATGCACTGACCCCTGTATTACTTACACTGCACAAACTTTGGCCTTGGGGAGCATTTGAAGAATACATTTGTTGATTCAGGTTTGTTTTTTTTCATTCAAAAAAGTTTGTTCTGGCACTCCATTTCTTACGATACATGATGACCTCATCTGCAAACATTACAAGAGTAAATACCAGATAAAATACCCTGCAATGTGTACTTTGTAGCATTGTGCTAAGTCAACTCACTGCACTCAAATGGAAAAAAGAAGTTTCAGTCTTACTGCTGTCATTCGCATTACAGACCTGTAATTTGGCCTCAAAGGAATGTAATCTGTCATGATGTGATATCTAACATTTAATAAGCCCTCATGGACTGCACTGTAAAATATCAAATGTGCGCTTTTGTATTACCAAGCTAGTGTTGTTGCTGGTGTGTATGCCCTTTTAGTATTACGTGAATATATGGTTGACATTGTTCAGATGGAAACACAAGCAGGACATGTAGCTACATGATCTCCTGATGTAAGGTGCTTTATTTATTTGTCACGGTTGCATCATTGTCAGTGCAGAAGATCCATGTGTTCACATTTAGAAAGTAAAAACTGTGTTTTTAAAACATTTAGTAGCCTAAATCTGGAAAACATCATCACTTTCAATTAATTACTTCATATTGTGGTGTTTTGGCATCTTAACGATTTGCTGCTTTCTCTAAAGTAAGAATGTAGAGTGGGTACATAAGAATGTACTGAACTGTGTTTTTGTTGAGACTTAAAACCATGTTGCAAAGCACAGCAGAACCAGACTTCATTGTCTGTAAAGCTACAGTATGTGATGGAATATGTAAAGTTTGCATTGGATGGGAAAATGAATGGCAGTGGTCTTCAGATTTTAATGGTTAGGAGAACTCATGGACGAAGACAATTCAAGTGAAGTCAGTTTTATATAGCTCGATATAACAAATCACATATCTCTCAAACTTTGCCTCAAGGGACTTTTAAATCTGAACAGCATTATGACACCCTCTGTCCTTTGACCCTCACAGAGACAATGAAATTTTGATAAATTGTTTTGACAGGGGCACAGTGGTGCGGTGGTTAGCACTATCGCCTCACAGCAAGAGGGTTCCTGGTTCGATCCCAGGAGGAAGCCCTTCTGTGTGGAGTTTGCATGTTCTCCCCATGTCAGGGGAGGTGGGTTCTTTCCAGGTACTCCGGCTGTGGGGATAGGTTAATTGGTGACTCTAAATTGTCCGTAGGTGTGAATGCGTGCGCGAATGGTTGTCTGTCACTATGTGTCAGCCCTGCGATAGTCTGGTGACCTGTCCAGGGTGTACCCCACCTCTCACCCAGTGTCAGCTCTTGATTTTGCTGACTTCAAGTGGTTAAACTTTTTCCTTGTTGCAGTGATGTACAGGTGTACTCCAGTACCCAGTACTCCAGTACCATACATACCAACATACCAGCTGGCTTTCCCAAACCACACCCACCAATATAGCAGGCTATAGGCTACAGGTAGGAATTCATTATTGTAACGCTCTTGATATCATGCCAAAGTTTACACTGCAGTGTGAGCGTTCACATCCTGCGGCCTTTACGGTGAAAGAGATTTGATTCCTTGTATTATTATAATTACTCCTGTTATTATATTTTCATTATCAGATAGTTTGCAGTAAATATGTTGACAGGAAACATAAAGAGAGAAAGGGGTATTGTGACCTTGGAATTATTAAGTTCTATCTTTGATCTATGAGGGTTAAGATGTTAAGATAAAACCTTATTAATCCCCCAAAGGAGAAATTCACACAAGGTTCAAGGTTTTAAGATTTTAGAGTCGTAGAACTGACATGCAAAGCTCTCTTGTATCCCACTCTAAATATGTAAAATTAAAGTTCAATCACATTTTTAGACAAACAATAGAAAAAATGTTTCTCTAGCCTGCATGTTTTCACTGATGCTTTCTGTCATTGTTCTATATTTATATTTCAGTTCTCAACCTTTGTGTTTTTCAGCATCCCTCTGGTCTCTCTTTTTTGCCCCCAAACTTATTTTTTAGCCTGGATAAACCACTGTCATCTTTATCAGTGTCTTAGATCTAAATATATTCACTATCATCACTGCGTCAACTGCAGTGCATATAATTTAAAAGGGGTGGCAGTAGCTCAGTTCACAGGGACTTGGCTTGGGAACCAGAGGATTGCCAGCTCAAGTCCCTGTCTGGACCAAATATTGAGTGTGGACTGGTGGCTGGACAGGTGCCAGTTTGCCTTTGCTTGTGATGCCTGTCCATGGGCAGCCTCCTCACTCTGACGTGTCTCTATTTAATGCATGTATAGGTCCTGTTTGTGCACGAGTGTGTATTTCGGGCCTGTGTGTATACGACAACAGAGTGAAAAATTTTTTAATTTCCCCGGGATTAATAAAGTTTATCTTCTTCTTAACAGACAGGCAGTATCAGATCACTAAAATGTTTAGCATAACAGCAACAAACCTAAATTAACTCAGTACAAACTTTCCCTTGTTGCTGCCATCTCTAAAGTAGTAACAGTAACTTCAATTATACTATATTAATTCTTGCTAGTAAACATTAGCATTAGCTAGCATCTGTATCAGTTACAATAGATGAGATCATTGCTATTAGTGGCTTTCAGACTTTTTCTCAGGGCTGTAGACAAAAGAGCACTGTGGAGGTTTGGCAGCATTCTACATCTACAAATGATTCAATATATTTAAAATTGAATTATTTAAAAAAAATGAAATGAAAAACAGAGTTTAGATGCTGACAAGACATTTTAAAAAAAACTATAGTTGAATGGGCAGCATGGTGGTGCAGTGGTTAGCACTGTCGCCTCACGGCAAGAGGATTCAGGGACCCTTCTGTGTGGAGTTTGCATGTTCTCCTTGTGTCAGTGTAGAGTTTCTACAGGTTCTTGGCCTCCTCCCAACAACATGCAGGCTCAGTTAATTGAGGACTGTAAATTACCCATAGGTGTGAATGTGTGCATGAATATTTGTCTGACTTAATGCGTCAGCCCTTGGTCTCGAGTGGGTGCACCCTGCCCCTCATTCAGAGTCAGCTAGGATAGGCTCCTGTGACCATGAATAGGATAAGCGGTTACAGAAAATGAATGAAAGGTTAATATCGCTGAATGAATAAAAAATTAAAAATAGAAACGATTAAAGAAAGTTCCTGCTACTCTAGTCAAAATGTTTCTTGGAGTAGGGTTGCATTAGGGGGCTTGGACTCATAACCTCAACCTTTCAAAAATCCTGGCTATGGCCCTGCTTTCAGTTATCATAGAAGTTGTATGGAGTTGCCGGGTTGTGATGACCTAGATTTGATAAGTTGCTGCAGGTGACTGTGGACACAGCTCCTACACAGCTGTGAACCATCATTCAGTTGTGAGCTGTTAGAGCACTGTGTCATTCGTGAGTGTTATGTCTTGATAAAGGTCTTTGAGACTGAAATGTCAACCTACTTTAAATGAATAAAAGCAAGGCTAAAGAACCGTTTGCGGGAATCACACTTTTTTATTGAGTTAACTTTTCTGGGGGACCTAATTCCCTGCGCCACTAAGCAGGTATGCGTGTTGTCTGTGACTTGTCCTGCTTTCATGGGAAACAATCTTTTCATATCACAAACTGCCTGAACATGATATAAGTACATGTTAAATAAGGAGACACTGATCCGAGACACTGGATCTGTGTCAGTGATGATACTGTGTCAGCGACTCAGCTTTAGGTTAGGGATAATTTATTACCAGCTGTGACAACTTCTCAACTGCTTGTAATGTTTTTCACTTTGTGAGTCTGTGTGTGTGTCATCATGGCAAAATGTCATCTGGTGACACCTAATATAGCAGGAACTACCACAGGAGCTGTTCTGAGTATTTTGCCAGGTGTTTATATGCCTGTGTTGACAGGTTTTGTCAATGCATTTGCATCACAATTGTGCAAGATGCAGTCACAAAACTTTACAGGTGTTTAGTTGAAATTAAAATAAAGGTCGAGTTCTAAAATGGGTGTGGTCCGAGCAAGAAGGGGGTGGGAAGTAGGGAAGGGAGGCGTCTTTTTATATTTATATTTATATATTGTCTGTCCTTTTTATTGTGTTGTTATCTTGCCAAGGGTACTACACGTAATTTTGTTGTGCAATGTACAATGACAATAAAGTCTTCTGTTCTATTCTATTCTATTCTATTCTATTCTAGGCATTTCTTTCATCAAAGCACTTGAGAATAATCATATGTGCAACAAAGAAACTGATTCACATCCAAGATAAACATTCTGCTCTGAGAGCACTCGGTTCAATTTCTAACTTCTAAGACCTGTACACCACTCCTTCATCATATTGGCTTTGAAAGGAAAACTAAAGAAAATGAAACAAACTCTTGCAGCACTAAACAAAGAGCATACCTATGTACACAACACACAGTGTACTGTAGGTCAGATTGACCAAGTGAAAGGAAATAATGACAATATTCAGCAATTCCAAATTGTATTTTAATTAAAAAAAAAAGTGATTTCTCTTGAGTAAAGTATGAGTAATATTTCCACTGAAAAGAAGATAAAATGACCAAACTACTTCTTTAACACACTTGTTCCCACATACAGGTGCAGACAGATATATATTTTTTCTATTCATTTATTTTATACTTTATTAATGCCCCTGAGAGGAAATTCAGTTTTATATCATTACAAATCCAGCATGTTTTAACCAGTTAAACATGTTACATTTCAGCTTAGGGCAAGGAAGAAGAGAGGCCTCAAGCACAAACATGGTTATATAATAAAAAAAAAAAGTTATGCATTAAAGGTGCAGTCTGTAATTCGAATACACTTTTTATCAAATGCAGTGAATATCTCGTCACAGTCCACTATCTGTCCATTCTGTGTGTGCTGAAAAAAAAATCCAGTGTTCATACATAGCACTGGCTCTGTTAATGGGAAGAAAACTTTGTGGCTCGGACCAAGCTACACAACACTATGCTAGCTACTCTGCCATTTTCACATCCTTGCCCATGAGGAGTAGAGCTAGACCATGATTGTAATGACACACCAATAACACAGAAGATATTACCTCGCTTCTGAAGGAGTGCTGACGGGAGGGGTGTATTTGTTTTGGCATTGAATTCAAATGTCAGTTCTCCAGAATTGCAGACTCCACCCTTAATATATTTAAGGCTCAACATGCAAATAATTGTAAGCAAAAGGGTTAACCCAACACCAAAATTCTTAACACATTATTGGAACTTGACAGATCTTTTATGACAGACAACACTTCTAATGAATTTCTAAATATTTTCGGATTATGTAAAAGCTATTTTTTCATCAGAGATGTTTGCAGTCAAAACTGCAAAACAATTACGTTGTTAATTATGACTCAATTATTAATGAATTTACAAGACACGAAACATGAGAATTTACCCCAAATGTACGTGGTCCTAAATTTGTGATTTGTCCTTGAAAGTAAGACCAGAGACATTTTGACACCAGAGATGACATCTTCATTCTCTTGCAAATCAGAAGTTGAAATCATAACAATGATAAGATCCATTGCTGCTCACTTGAACACACTCAGGGATTTTGCTGTTATAGCCTTTCTTGGTCTGGTTTGACCAGCAGGTTACAGTGGATCAAGTTAGCCTATGTCAGCAGACATAAGATACTGCTGCGTAATCGACATCACTGAGTTGGTTCAATGACTTTGAGCCTCTTGTTTACTTATACTGCTGTTACTCTACAGGATGTGGTGATTTAGCATTTACCCTTTTCCTGTAATTGTCAGTTGCTGTCAAAGAGGTCCGCTGTTTAGCAAAAGTTACATAAGCTCGCTCTAATGAAAAAATATAACTACTCTCACTAAAGAAGACTGTGGAATAACCCTGACCACCCAAAAGATATTCTGCTGTTGAGAAATTTTCTGTGTGCTGAACTCAGCTTTGTTCGGTCCTCTGCCACTCTTGTCTGTTTGGTATCCTGTGGCATAGACCGCGGAACCGGGGGGGCCAGGGGGGCCATGGCCTGGGTAACTTTTGTACTCTGACATAGAGGGCTGCATTGGGATTGGGTCCCGCCGGGTCCCGCGGGTCCCCATTAAACAGTAGAAGAAGAAAAAAAAGAAGAAGAAGAAGAAGATGTAGCCTAACGACAGGATGTCAACACAGGACTTTGGTGCACATGCATGAGCGTTTCCACTCCATATTTATTCATAAATGGACGAATATGCCCTGAACCAGCTTTCATACCAATTTGCCGCTTGCTCCTCCTGTCTGTCTGTCTGTCTGTCTGTCAGCTACATCTGTCATGAGACAAACATGAAAGAAGACGTGCAGTTTATTGTGTTTCACTGGTGATGAGCTGTCATTACGCGCGACAATTACGCACGTCTGCGTGCTCGTTATAACTCACTCTGTGAACCTATGTTGCATAATAAAGATATGCCCCCTCGTAATTTTTAACCGTCCCCTCAGTAACTTCATCCTGGTGCCGGGCCTGCCTTAACTTCAGTCACTGCGTGATTATATAAAGGTAGAAATTTAAATAAATACAGAGGAGGAGAATAGAATATGAAACAACCTTTATTTCATTAAAAACTAAATGAAAACAACGAAACAGGAGCGCTATTCCTGACCGGTGCGTCAAAAGACATGCAGACCAGGGAAATGAAACAAACAACCCCATGAATCTCTTTATTAATAGCCTATAAAATGACATGTTTTCTCCTGCGGGACGGGAGAAGACACAAAATCAATGCATCTCTATTATTGTGCGAGTTTTGCGGGAGCGGGCGGGAGTGGACATACACAGAGCGGTTGCGGGCGGTAATGGTCAGAAATTCAGCGTTCTGGTTACTTTTCGGTAACCGCGCAGCTGCGCTTGTTTTGTTGTTGGGTGTGTGTGTGTGTGGGGGGCTCTGCACATCAGTCTGATATGAGTGCTGACTTGTGATGATAATGAATATGATGTTGATTTAGATTCAAGGCAGCAAGATGAGTTTTGGTTGTGGTTGTGGACTGGATGTACTTTGTTGTTTGTGCGTGAATGTTAGAGTGGGATCAGAGGGGTTAATCTGAGCAAGCATGTGTTCGTGTTCATGCATGTACTGTAGATGTGACTGTGAGGCGTCGGAATAAAAAAAGTGCTCCGCAACGTTATTTAATACATCAGTAATATTGTCTGTTTCAATGCATATGCCCCCCCACCCCCTCCGCGTGGCTTGAAATTATGGCCCCCCCTTGTTCAGATGCGTTCCGCGGTCCATGTCCTGTGGAGTACAGTATCAACAGACCTGTTTGACATAAAAGTTGTGGGTGCAGTCAGCCAGCTTTAACTTAATGATTCCTGGGCATTGATGTTCAGAAGCTCTTTGTGTTATTTGGAGTGTTCAGTATGCTTAGTCCATGGTTTGACCCTGGAAAGTTAGTGGCACAAAACCCTCAAGTGCAAAACACTGGTCGCAGATTCAAGGTACAGGAGCTGAATTGCACCAATCCAAGGAGATACTGTGACAAACTAGTGCTTTCCTGCAACTTTGACACACATCAACATTGGGAACTACAACAGAGTGGTATCCTGCTCCACTGCTCCAATCTGTCTAGGTCAGGATGTCTGAGATTATAGATAACTTACATATGGGGTGAGTGTTTTGAGTGTGTGTTGCCCTTCACATGTGACTTGCGTTTCTCTCTGCCTGTCTGCCCCACACAGCATCAACACCGCAACACAAAGCAATCATCTGATGTAAAGGCCTTACTGATCAATCAGCTCAGCAATCAGTGCATCCAGTACATACAAGACAAAGGTCTAAACAGAAGCCTCACATATTGCGGGTGCAATATCTTCTAACAGCCCTCTTGCCATTTTTGGAAAATTTACTTTCACAAAACCCATGTAATTCATATGATCTTTGATGCAGAAAGTTGCCAATTCAACTGGGAGCATACCACTTCCACATTTAACGCTATGGGTAACTGTATAGTTGTTCATGCGGCTTCAAACTGAAAGCAATCACTGTTGCTTACACTTTCCAGAGGGGCTTTTTGGACTTTGAGGTTTCTTGCTGGAGTCCTTTTTACTCCTTCTGAATTTGTTCCGAGTTTGGCTAATGACTGTTTGATCAGGACTCACTTCACCCCCACTTGCCTCAGCCCCATGCAAGTAATCGGAAGCTTTTGACTCAACATCTATCAAACCAGCATTTCCCACGGTATTTGGGCCTATTTCTGCTGCTCCAGTTATGTGCACACTCTCATTCTGAGCAAGGTCACCAGCTTCCTCAGCTACCTCACTTGTTGCAATAAAACTTGCAGTTCCTATCTCTGCAGAGCCTGGGTCTGTTTCCAGCATCGAAGATATGGTCTTGCCCACCACTTCAATCTCTGAAGAAGATATTGGTAATACCTGACCAGATGCATGAGTTGTACTTCCATCTAACCCCTCTGTAATTTCTGGGTCAAAAGTGGCCTCTACATTGCCTTTTTCCAAAGTGAGATCTCCACCGGCACTCTGTCCTGATGCCAGTATGCTACCACTGACCCCTTTATCTTCACTGGACATATAAACCTGTCCTGTTGCCACCCTGGATGATATCAGTTCCCCTGAAGATGTGACCACATCATCCAAACCCTCCATGTTAGCATCCCTCACCAATATGTGCCTCTCAGCAATATCCAGAGGTATCTCACCTGTCTGAGAAGAGACTAACCCTTGCCTTACTTGATGTGTAGTAATTTCACTAGGCATTTCTTGAGTATCAGTCACCTTCGACATTGCTGATAGACATTCAGTGTCTAATGGCTGAGATTCCTCCTCTGAAAGCTGGTTAGACTTGATGCCTTCTTCCTGTATGTGAGAACTTGTGCCTGGCGCACCTTCTTCTTCACTGTCTTCATCTTGGTCACCTGAAATGCAAATGTTTTGATGTATGGATGCAGCCTCTATCTCCTCTTTCTCTCCATCAACATCTGAGATTAGTTTTGTCTCCACTTGAGATACTGTGTGGGATGCATATTCTCTTTCACTGTCTTCATCTGAGCTCAAAGGGGTTTGCTCTACAGGTGACACCTCTTGCACTCCATCTCCTGCGTTATCTTCTGAGGTGAGCTGATCCTCCACTGTGGAAGTCGCATGTCCTGCATCTAGTCTTCCAATCTCTTCATCTTGATCATTCGTGATACTGAGAAGGGGCTGTATGGGTGATGTCACTTTCTCCGCAATATGATCCTCTGTCTCAACAGTATCTATGTCGTCACCTGCGACAAGCTCATCCTGCAATGAAGAACTTCTTCCTGATACATCTTCTCCTTCAATCTCTTCATCTTGGGAGTGTGTGATGCTAACATTTTGCTGTATGGGTAATGTCACATCCTCCAGAGTCTCTCCCTCCTCTTTTTCTGAACCATTTATGTTATCATCTGACATTACTGTATCATCAACTTGAGAACTAGTGCTTGATGCATTCTCTTTTGCACTCTTTTCATCTTGGTCATCTGAAGAGCTTATATTTTGCTGTACCGGTGGCACAGTTTCCTCCACAGCATCTTCATCTTTCTCTTCATTACTGGTGTTGTCATCTGAGATGAAATTTTCCTCCAATTGAGAACTTGTGCTCAATCCATCTTGTCTTTCAATGTCTTCATCTTGGTCATCAGAGGTACTGAAACTTTGCTGTGAGACTCCTTCCTCCACAATGCTCCCTTCTTTTTCTCCATCACTTACACTGTCTGTATCTGCACTGACTTGATCCTTGTCTTCTCCCGATTCTGACGTTATATGCTGTTGATCATCATCATCTTTATCTTCTGCTATCTGCAGATGCTGCTCTAATGTTGAAATGGTTGGCACAGTAGAGGCCTCTGCTTGTACTTGAGTGGTAATTTCCTCTGATGCGGATATCAAATTTGAATCGCCCAGATCTCCTTCTTCTTGGTTGGCTAAAATGATGCTCCCAGTTTGCAATGATGTTCTTGCTTCAGCATCAACGAAATCTCTTTGTGCATGACCTTCACCTATCTGAAACCCTTCACTACGATCTGCCTCTAGTTCTGGCATTGCTTCCTGATCAGGAATGGACCTCTCTTCAGACACAATTAAAGTGTCCATTGAAATCTCATTTGGAGCAGTTGCTAACAGTTGAGCATCCACAGTATCAAGCTCCACATCAGAATCTAACATTTGATCCTGCTTAGCCTTAACATCCTCATGTGTATCACTGGTGACAGTTGTTCTTTCCTCCATAATCTCTTCTGCCTGGATACTATCAGAGGTGGCAACGACCTGATTTGTTTCTAAGACTGAAACAACTTCCTCTGCTGGACTGACATCTTGCTCCAGGTCCCTGTCACTTTGATCCTCTGAGACTTGATTTGATTGAGATTCTGACTCAACTTCAGCACTCCTGACTTCTGGAGCTGCAACTGTGCTGAGCTGAACGGGTTCTCCTTCTTCTTCCACTTCTTCCTCTTTCAGAGGTGCTGCTTCCTGGCTGCACACATTTTCTTCTGTGCTATCGTGTATTTGATCATCTACAATTTTGAGGTGGTCTGATGTAGAAGTGGCTTCCTCTCCTTGATGAAATGCTGATGTCTCTTCATCCTTTACATCTGTATTATCTAAATCAGAGACATCTGATCCACGTTGCAAAGCCTCTGTGGAGGACATTTCTGTGACCATAAATACATCTTCCTTGGAATAACCTTCAGTGGGACCAAGATTTTCCTGCTGTCCTGCCTGTGGAGCCTCAGCTTCTTCCTCTATGTTCTGTTGAGGGTCATTGGCTTCTGTTGTTTGACTTTCAACATCTGTAAATGTGTTTGTTGGAGCTTCTGTGATTTTATTCAACTGATCGGGCACAATTTCATCTTTTGTATCTCCTAGTTTCTCTACCACTGTATCAGACTGCTCAAATGATGTCTGCAGTACATCTGACCCGGGTAATGATTTAACAATGTCTTCTTCAAGATTTGCAATTGAAGATTTTTCTGATGTTTGTGTTTGATACTCTTGGACCACCTCACTTGGCTCCTCATCATTTAGTGCTGGGTCGTGCTCTGATGCTTTACTGATCACATCTTGCTGTTCTTCAACTGTATCAGTATGCGTGTTCTGAGTTGGATCACTGTCATCCATAAACAGTTTTTTTGTCATAACCTCTTCCTTTGGAGATTGATTAGTTTTAACAGCTTCAGCAGTAATTATGTCTGTGGTAATGACGGTATTTACAACACTAGTGGTCTTGTCCTCCTTTGGTGATTCTATTCTATATCCTTTTGGAATACCACTGGGATCCCTTGTTTGCTCCATAGGTGGTATTCCTTGGGACTGGTTTACACTGATCTGCCTAATCCCAATTGAATTAATCCCAGGTGGCCATATTCCAGTATGTCTGCCTTCTGGCTTTGCTGTCACCACATGTCCCATTCTCAGCTGCCCAGCACCAACTCCCAAAATATTGACTGGCCTTAACCCCATCTGCCCTGGCTGCCTAACCCATGTTTGCCCCAAATTGTTGTTAACTGCAACAACACCCCCATTTTTAACAACAGTGTGTCCTGGCAGAATGCCATACACACTGCCCTGGGCTGCTGGGCCTAACACCCCCTGAGGGGGAGCAGCCTCTTTTACCAGGATAGCACCTCTGGGCAAAGTGCCCTGAGATGAGCCTGGGTCCACCCCCTCTGCCTCACCTGGACTGCTTTTATCCATAACTAACATGTAACTACCATCAGGATTTGGCCCTACCATTTTCCAGCCCTTCCCAGGGACTGTGCCCTGAGACACACCTGGGCTACCAGGTAGCAACAGGGTGGGGCTTACTGGACTGGCGGGGCTGGCAGGGCTTTTGGGGCTTCCAGTGCCCTGAATAACTAGCCCAGAAGGAGAGCGTGGGGATCCACTGATTACGAGTTCAGAAGAAGGATTCTGGGGCCCACTGACAACATAAAAGCCTGGTACATTTACTCCCTGGGCCCCATTAGCCAGCAGTACGGTATTCTGAAGCTGTGGTTGAACTACATAGTGCATAGGCTGTAGAACAGGGCTGGTGGCGTAGTAAACTGGCTGCCGCTGTAGTATGACTGTCTGAGCTTGACGGGGCAGAGTAGCAGAATGACTGATGTTAGAGGAATGACTGATGTTAGAAGACTGACTGATGTTAGTAACGTTAGTGCGAGGAAGTGTCATGGATTGCGGGGCAGTGCTCACGGTACTGACAGATGATTTGGAGATGTTAGTAGACGACATGACTTTCTCTGTCTTTATATCGGTATGCTTTGTCTCAACATTGTGCTCAATTTTGGGCCTCACAACTGGTTCAACAATATCAACTGAGGCTTTGACACCACCTGTTACTTTGTGTGTCAGGGAGGGTTTCGGTGTTGGTGTAGGAGGGGAACAGATCTCAGCCAGGGTCTTGAACTTTGATCCAAGGTCATTGAGGAACTGCAGGTCGTTGTCAGACTCCAAGAGGCTGCAGCAGCCCACTGATCCAGTAGGGGAGCCCTGGCCCTCAAAGCCATAATCCAAAAGACTGTCCTTCACTGGCACAACACAATCTGCTTTCTGTTTAGGGCAAAGAAATAGCACAAACACTGGTGTCAAAAACTCTGAGCATGTGTATGTAAAAGATCTAGTGGAAAAAACAGTTGCATGCAAAGCTAACACAGTACCTGCGAGTAGTACGCATTGAGGAAAGCATCAGGTAAGGCTATATTGTCATACAGAGCTGTTGTCGAGCGTTGGATACCAAGTTTTGGCCTGCCATACACAACACTGCTGTTGTTGAACGATTTCCCTGAAAACCCATAGACATTGTCCACCTCCATCAAACTTTGTCCGGTGTCCTGAAGCCACTGCACAGACTCATCATAGAATGCACTGGTCTGATGAGTCTCTGTGATTTTAGAAGCAGCGGAGTTGAAGTTTGCTGCTGCTGCAGCAGCCTCAACCTTCTTTTGGGTACCCATCATGATAGGGACACTTTGGAGCGGAACTTCCTAAAAAAAGAATGAAAGAATTAAAATGTTACCTCTCAACACATTTTTGTATGGCTTTGACTCTAAAATCAGTGAGTGGTGTCCAACTAAAAACAAAATGACAAAGCACTTTTTAGAATGGGTTTAGACAGATTGAATCTTCCTTTTTGTCCTTATGTGGACCCAATTTAAATGACTGGCGACATGAGTAGCCCTTATGATTTCCCAGTGACCCACCATACGGACTTCTACCACCTTTCCCCTCTATGTTGCGCTTTAGTTTCTCAATAATAATATTATTTTCAGTAATAATAGCATAATATCTGGTTCTGTCTTTTGGTAAACTAAAATAACTTATTTTTTTCTTCCTGTAAAAGGGAGACAAAAATATTGACCAACCTTATCCTCGCCTCTTCCTTCAGTGTGATAAGATATGAGGTGTTCTTTGGCGTCAAATGGTATATCACTGAATTGGTCAGGAAAGATGGTGTCTGCTCCTCCGCACTGACAGAACAGCAGGAGAAGAGGAATGACTGCGGAGAGAAGCAAAATATTAAGAGCAATATCAATATTAAATATTAGCAATGTGATTTTATACAACAGTGCCGAGAATAAATCCAACTTTTGAGAAACTTTTAGTATTAAATTTACGTTGCGTCAGTGAAGTGATTACTCAATGCTACGGCTTTTTTTGAAGCCATAGTTATTAGAAGCATGATTTTAACATAATTCAGTTCAATACAACACTATCACTGATGTTCTATCTTCCTCATATGTGTAAATCATGATGTCAGTCGCTTTTCTAAGTAATGCTGTAATGCAGTACACAATAGTTTAGCTAACTAGCACTATGTTTAAACATTATGCACAAATGGAATAATGCTTTGCTGAATTCAATCAAAACTGTCATGAATGTTTATTAAGTTAAAGTATCTAGCCTCTTTGTTGCCTCTTCCACTGAACACCTGTTATTACTTGCCCGATGCAAAGATGTCTATGATATTCACAGCATATTGGATATGCAGTATCACCTAAGCAATGTTTGAGTTGGTCAGCAGCTACATCTTAGAAATTAATCAGTTAAAAACATAGTGGTAGTAATGATGTGGATGATGTGGTAATAATGTGTACTAGAAAGTTTGTTAAAGCTCAACTCACGCAGCAGCAAGCACAATGCCATTAGCAGCAAGCCGATGGCTGAGGCAGAGAGCTCAGATGAAGGAGCTCCTCGTTTGGCTGTCCTTGCACCGCAGCCCTCTCTTTCCACACAGTCACAAACTTCCACAGTAAAAGGTTCACTGGCCGAGCAAGACAGACCCTTAGCATCCGTCACTTCCACCTGAAGCTTATATTCGCCGGGCCACAGCATCTCGTGAGAGTGAAGAGCAGCACTCGTCTCTAGAGACAATAAAGGAAAGAGGACTGTCAAACTCACACTGTATTGTCATTATTACTATCATGGCTTTAGTAGTAACACGAGTAGTACTGTAATACTACTGCTAGTTATACTATATTATTATACTATTGATACTATTGCAATACTAATATATCTACTAATTTGTGCTACCATTACAGGCACATCAGATAGATTGTAGTTTTTATTTTAGATTTGTGTGTCAGGTTTTAAGCTAAATTGAGTTTTGTAGAAAAAACTCAGACCTTATGTAAGCTATGTGTTCTCGTCAAGTCTTCATGTGAGCAGTAACGGTCACCTCTTACAGCCCAAGACAAATTTCCCCCACGTGGGACAATAAAGTTAATCTTATCTTAATTAAAAAAAACCTACAAACAAATAGCCCTGATGATTAAAACTGGTAAAAACACCAAATAAAACAGTTTCATATGAAAAAAAAAAAAATCAGTGTTTTTCCAATGCTCTCGTAACTATGGTGGTGGAGGCGAAAACGTGAATGGCCCTATCTACAGCCAGTGTTTGGTTTGTCTGTTCTGGGCTGCCGTAGAAACATTGAGGTGCAACATGCCAATCTCTGAAGAAGAGGCAGATATAAATGGTTCATCCTTAGGTAACAAAAACACAATGATTCTTATTTTCAGGCAATTATACACTAAAGAAAACATACTTATTATATTATGTTCTATTTCTGCCAATGCATATCCCACACACCGGATCTTAAAACAATACAACACAATTAAAAATCAGGGCCAAATATCCCTCATTTGTTCTTTAAATTCTGGACATTCACAAATCTTCTTATTTAGACTCTGATTTAAGGCATGGACATAATTGTACTTAAGAAAATATTCCTCTGAATTTGAATATCTGAATTAGAAAATGGCTACACTATTTTTAGCTTTACACCTTATCATGGTGTACTTGAGTTTTACAGCACTTCACTGAATAATTTCCATTATATACCTTGATCAATTACACTTTGGCAAGCTCTTGCTAAAAAGGAACTGATCAAAACAATCACAACTAGAAAGAAAGCGAATAGTATCTAAGAACCACATTTCTCACCATTGATGATTTCTACGTCCCATTTGCCTCGTGTCCCATCAGGGATGACTGTGAATTTAAATGGAGCAGCATTGGGACTAACATCCTCATCGATGCCAGTAACATACACAGTTTTTGAATCAGAGCACAGACTGCTGCGGGAGGTGGTCAGGCTGGGACAGTGGTCATTGAAGTCATTGACTTGAATGGCTATTGTTCCCGTGACTGTCTTTGATGGCATGTCTGAGGATGACAGCAGTTAGAAAGTCAGTGAGCACACAGACTGCAAGGACACAACACCATTAACCATTCTGTAGCATAAAGGTCAGGCCAGTAGTGAACATCCATTTCTTGCTGTAGCTTTACACAAAATGAATGATTCTAATATAAGTCTTGAGCTTACATTCAAAAACTGTTGAAACTACCTGCACAGTACAATAATGAAGCAAATACATATGACAGCCAAAATTATATTGCAGTTATATAGTTATTGCAGTTGTATTATAGTTTTTGATATCAGTGTTTTTATGGAGGTCTGATCAACTGGCAGCAGGTGTAAGTCATTTGGCCCCTGGCCTTCTCCTTATCCTATGGCTGACACACCTTGAGTCACAAAGTGGTTTGACAGGTTCTGTCAAAGATCTTTGTGCTTAATTTATTAAATTACCTCTAGCAACTACACTTTACTTTATGAACTGCTCATCCAACTCATAAACATATAGTTGATAAATCATTTCAGTAAAGGTGAACGTTGAATTAATTAGAGAGTCTTTCTGTAGGGAGGGCAGAGCAGGCTAAAACAGAATGTATCAAGACGCCTGAAATGAAGCCTTCTCGTTGATAATAATCTTACAGGCTTATAAAGCATGAAGGGGATTACCTTTGGTTATGGCCAGAATCTTGGCAATGTAGGTGCCATTCACCAAGAATGGTGACTCTCTATCTGGTGCCTTGTTGAGTTTAATCTCAGCTGTTTCTTCATCGATGGTAAACCAGTTGTCAGGATCGTGGGCTTTGGCATAACTGGAGGGTAACAAATATGCAAGAAAGGGAACAAAACCTTTTTAATTGCAGTAGTGATTTGGTTAAAGTAACAGTTCAACATTTGGTGAAAAAAGTTAAGTGAGACTCTCATGTCTAAGTTTGTAGCCTAAGCCAAGAAATGATTGGCTGAACATCACATTAAGACTGGAAGCAGGGCGAAACAGCTCGTCTGCCTCCATCCAAAGTTAAAAAATACACCTACCAAAAATATAGTTATTTCCCTCTTGCCACTGTCTACCCTAAGCTATCCACTTCCTGGCTCAAAGTACATATTTAGTAACCTGACACCCAAAATGATTTGTTACACGGAACCATCTGAGAAGCCTTCAATGGAAACTGTTCACGAAAAGGGCAGGCACTTTCAAAAAATATGTGGCAGGTGATTGAAGGCGGATGAACCATCTGTCTATCACCAGCCAGCTCGGGGAAGAACGAAAGCATCTTTTCCATTGAGAAACCACCCTCAGTGCCATTTTTGGCTCCTCTTACAATGAAGAAATACTCTCCAGCTCTGATATAACTGGTAGGCCTATATCGTAGCATCTACGCTAACCCGTTTAGGAGCCGCTGTTGTGGTATTCTGAAGAAACAGTTGCCTCTTGTGTCATCACTCACACCTACACCACGCCTGTAACTGCCAGTAGTTCCTTATAAGATGCTAATTAATCCGAGCCTGAGTGGATCAAACAGCAACGCATTACTTGAGGCCTGAAAAGATGGATTTTTGTTTGATCTCATTATGTTGTGAGAATCCAGCTGTTGTGAAAGCTACACACTTAGTAGACAGACAGAGAGTGATATTGACCGTTTTATCTAACTCAAAGCACAACTCAAAAAATAAACATATTTTCCAAATTGTTGAACTTTTCCTTTCAATATTTCATTGTTTCCATTTTTGCCACACCGCTGGCATAACTCTAGGTATGGCAACATCAGAAGGTTGGTTAAACACTTTGGTCCACACCAACATATCTTAGCAACTATTAAATAAAGTGTCATGCAATTTGGTTGAGACATTTTTCTCTCTCTAACTCTGGTGAACCCCTGAATTGCCATAGTTTTGAGTGAAATGTCTTAAAAACATAAGAAGTGGATGTAGCCTCTGGCTCTGAAATGTTTAGCCATTTGGAAGTGCCTTTAACCTGCATTCTTTCTAATGGCCACCAGGGGTGACTCCACTAGTTGGAAGAAGGTGTCTGAATGAAAAATGATCCTACATCATGAGTTTATAGGCTCAATCACTAGTTTCAAGTCTTCTTTAATACAGTACAATGTTCATTTTGTAAATTATGGTCCCAATTACACTAAGACAACAACGCAGGGTATGCATTGGGGTGTGGCTACCATGGCAACCTGTCAATCAGAATAGAGGTGTTGCAATGCATCACTGACAATGTGGCAGTCAGCTGTACCCTCTTGTCCAAATATGGTCACCTTTGGTTCCGGAAAACCAAGATGGTGACTGCCACAATGCCAAACTTGAGGCTTCAGAATGATAGTCAATAAACCAATGAGCGATGTCACTGTGTCGCTACGTCTACTTCTTTTATACCGTCTGTGCTAGTGGGTCATCATCACTATCATCATCAGGTCAAAATGTCAGTGTATCCAATACTTTGGTTTAAACCCAAATATATACCTTTGTAACACCTGCACACCAAAGGACATTCCCACCAGCCTCAGCTGTACTTTTTGTTTAGTGCTAGTCAATAAATGTTAGCATAGCATGCTAAACTGAGATGGTGAACATGGTCAACATTACAAACATCAGTACGTCAACTATCAGTGCCTAAGAGCAGCTTCACTGCTCCTAGCTTGGCTGTAGACTGCTTTTCTATTAACTGCAGCTTGACTGACCTGACGTCTTCAGCTTGTTTTCCTGTGTCTGGATCGATAGCAGGGAACGATGTGAGCACACCATCCTTAGGTAATTCATTTGGATCTTCTGATACAGGAACAATCTTGGTGTCAGGTCTGAACGCTGGACCCTCTGGCATATTATTCACTGATATCAGAATGGCATAGGTTTTTTCAGGTGCATCTTGCTTTGGTTTTGTTCCTGGTTTAGTAGTTCCAACCCCGACTCCAGGCGTAAGTCCTGTATCCAACCCTAACCCTACCCCTGTTTCAGCTCCAGCATCTCCGCCCACGCCTACACCTGTATCCAAATTTACTCCTATGTCTACCCCTGCATCAGCACCAGCTCCAGCACCGGTAGCCACAGGACCACCCTCTCCAACTTGGACGTCCACATCCATCTCCACAGCACCACCCTCCACAAAAGGAGCTACATTCTCAATGGACAGGCCAAGCGCAAGTTTCTGGACTTCTTCAAAATCCAAAGGCTGTTTGGACAGTAAGAAGACAATAAGAGATAGTAAGTGGTAAACAAATGTGAGGGACCCAACAAAAGTTACAGTAAATTAAAAAGATTATAAGAAAATATAATATTTAGAGTCACATAAATACCTTGATCAACTTAAGGATGCCTTCATTGGTTTTTTCATCTGTCTCAATGGTGAAGAGATTATCCTCATTTCCTTTGACAATTTTAAAGACAGTCTTCCAGTTGTCTGTGGGTTCAAGGTCTGCGTCCAGAGCTTTGATTCTCATCACGATTACATCAGCAACATTTTCATCCACTGAGCCCGTGTGCTGCAAACAGAACATGATTCAAAACATGTAGTCTGTAGTGAAAACTGTTCATTTGCTAAAATATTAAAGTCTTTAGGCCACTTCTGAGTTTGTGTCAGTTCTGGTCTTTTCTGTGCACAACTCAACACTAGAAACAGATGACATCAGCGGTCTCTAAACACCTAACCAAAACCATCAACAGCATTCACTCTGAAGACACCATCGACCAGGAGGCAGGGGGAGAAAGTTTAAGGAGGCCAGATATTGGTTATGATCTCTCCCCATGTGTAACCCACAGCCTCATTTGCTGAACAATGACCTTGAGAGGCAGTTGAAAGCTCAGACAGCCTAATGGACCTTTGAGGTTTGATTTTTGATATATATGTTATTCCCAGTTAAAACTTTCATTCTCAAATATTTGAAGCAGTTCCACATGGAGATATCGCTCTTTTCACATCAGTTCATGCTGAAAGGTTCTAGTCCAAACTTGTTGGTTTCACAGCAACACACATTGAATCACAGAAAGAAACATGTATTAGAATATATGTTTTACTGTTAATTAAAAAAAGTGATTTCAACAATCATTTAGCAAACACTTTGAAGTGGGGTGGGGAAAAAACAGTGGTGGCACCAATGTAAGATGACATGATGCTCCCATTATAAACTGAGACAGAATCTTTTCAAGTACGCTGCAGTGAAAAGGTGTGTACGCCACATAAAAGCCTGCTGACTTTGTTTTGCTACAAAGTTATTAAAATAACTTTAGGGCCTTTATCTTAATTAAGCTCCAACAGCCAGCACAAGCAGCGTTCTGACAGTTGGGTATTTTTCCAACCTTGACACTGTCTTTGTGTGCGTGAGTGTGTGTGAGTTAATTAAAAAAATGGGGAAATACAAAGACAAATTGACTCTAAATATGGAAATATAAAGACAAATAACAAAATATAAAATGAAAATGATAAGAATTTTATTCATTTTCACAATTATTTGTTCATTTATTTCTGTATATATTTATTTATATTTTTGAATATATATTTATTTTTGCATATAAAATGCTCAATTTTTTATCCTGTGTTTCTTTTTTATATAATATAATTTATTTAATTGTATCCCTTTATTTTAGCTTATTCTGCTCCTTGAAGGGCAAAGCTGCCCATCAGCTGGCTTTGGGAGGGCCCTCCTGTCCACATTGAGTAGTCTATTAGTGCATACATGAGCCCTGCTTTGGTGGGAACTTTTTAGCATGGACAACAGGAAGAGGACATGACACAGACTTGGACATGCCCAGCGTGAATGTGGTAGCAGTTTGAAACAGGGAAAGGAAACATCATGGCAGAAGTGAAACAAAGGTTAAGGAAAGGTATTGAAATTGAAATAAACATATCTATGCAGATGACTGGATAATAGACAGTGCGCACATTTTTCGAATTCCAGCTTTCACAGTTGATAACTCTCTTATGATTCTGTCTGAATAAACCTTATTCATAGCAGACATTTTGACTCGTCATAGCAAATAAAGTGCAACTGATAGTATAGCTAAGTGATGACTACATGCCATTAAGGTGGTCCATTTCTAGGACCCATTATTGATAATAGAACAGAGTCATGGTCAATGTTAGTAGTTCCACCTGTGCAAAGAGTCTATTAAACAAACACCCTGGTGCTCTTTTGATGTACCACACACCCAGAAACTAACAAGAGCTAATGAAAAATTAGAAAAGGGAATAAAGGGAAAAACAGGGTTGATTTATGTTGATTTATATTGCACATGATATCACACTTTCTCCTGTCATCCATTTCCCGTGTGTACTGGATATGCCATATGCCTCACCTCAGATTTTTCCAGAATGGGTTTATTATCATTGATGTCCAGCACCTTGATCTCCACAGTTCCTGTCCCTGTCAGCCCCCCTACTGCCCCTCCCAAATCAGTCCCCTGTACAACCAGTTTGTAGTAGTCACAAGTCTGTTGGAGAAAAAAAAAAAAATACATCCTTCTGTTATTGGATGAAATGTGATTGTATTATGTGGGTGTTGCCAAAAGTCACTTAAGTTCAACAACAGTATCTTTACAGGGTGAGAAAGTCGCTCAGGGCAAAATAGTGCTATTGTAAAACTGTCATTGATTCTACCTTAATGTTGAATTTCAGAGAAAATTTTACTCTGTCGTAAGTTTTCTTATCATGCCACAATTTTAGTTGCGTGATTAGCTGATAGCTGACTGTCGTCTAATGGAGGAGACCATAAATTAAGGGAGTGGGTTGACTCAGTTTTCCTATAAGTTGGATGCTGTCAATGGTTCAAATGGTGGGAGAGCAGAGTTTACTAACCATCAAACTGAATGACTGGGAGAATTCAAGACGAATTATCTGTCTTTCATCTCCCTTGTCAGATGGCTCTGAAAAAATATTTTATGAAGAACAAAAAGACTGCAGCATATGTGGTCTGTGTTTAATGTGCAGTGAGCGGCAGCCTCACCTCTCTGTCCAGCCTGGCATCTTTGACGTATAGTTTGCCTGTTTTGCTGTCAAGATCAAACATGCGAGCTGGACCCTCTGGCACCTGACTGATAATTTTGTAGGAGATCTCTGAATTAATTGTTCCCTCTTGGTCATCATCTTTCCCCACGATCTGCATAACAAAGGATCCTGCAGTGGACCACAACAGTACAGAACCATCTCAGTAGAAGTCATCAAAGCTCAAAGGGCCTGTTCACAGTGAGTAACCACATACAGTACATCCAGACTGTGTTTGGAGCTGATAAAACTCATGTATTATGAATGTTGTGTGAGTCTTGCATGCATTTAAATGGGATCATACATGAGGAGTTGAGCAGTTAATAGTTTATATGTTCATTTCCAAATGCAACCTTGTCCATGGCGGCAATTTGATCAGCTAAAATTTAGATGACCCATAACTTATTTTTTGCCAAAATGTGAAGGCTGGCCTGACAGTGGTGTGACTATCCCCCTTATTTTTTTACTAGATTAAATATTCATGACTAATGTCTCTCACCCTTCATTCTACCCCTCTACTTCTGGCACCCTTCTTTGAACCACACCCACCTTCGAACCTGGCCCTCATTTTGATCTCAACTACACACCTGTGAAGTTTCCTGACTGCATGATTTCACAGACAGACACAGAACACTTGGCAAAGCACTCAAATCAGCTTCTCAGCACACACACACACACACACACACACACACACACACACACACACACACACGCACACACACACCAGCTGACCTGATGCTGTTACAACTGGTAACAAACACATTTTGAGTTTAATGTAGCTAAACTGTGATTGTACCCATCACTTATTTGGCAGGCTAATGTAGACAAAATTTGGCCATACCTTTTTTGCTTGACTCTGTGACATTGCCGGTATGCAGCTCAAAATAAGGAGCATTGTCATTCTCGTCCAGGACTATGACAGTCAGTGGAATGTCTTCCTCTGCTTTATTCCCATCCATGTATCTAGCCTTTCCTGTTAGCTGCATGGATTACATGAAGAGATGGGACAAGCTCAGATGGTTTACTATTGACTTTTTCAATGTCCCCTTATTTGATTTATACCTAAACTTTTAGCCACATCCCACACAGAATGGCTGTGGACATCAGGAGCAATGTAAGGTTCAGTGAATGCGTGGTTCAGTGGTTGCGTGTGAATGTTTGAATATTGAGTAGCATGTGGTGTAAAAGTGCTTTGAGAGGTTGGAAGACAAGAAAGAAACTATACAAGTGCAATTCCATATACCATATTATTATCTGAATGACACAAAGCTGAAAGTATTTCAAAAACCTAAAAGCCTAAAAGGGCTTTTGAGAAAACATCTTGGACTGGAGTGTTGTAAAGTGACTGACTCACGTGAGTAAGCATTATAACAATGGAATTTACCTGTTGCCAAACATCATATAGCATACAGTGTGAGGCTTGAAGTCAGTTATAAACAACAAAACAGTTATAACAAACTTTAAATCAGTCGAAACACCGTATGACTACGAAATACAACTGTTTTCTCAGTGTGCAGCAACATTTTGTCACAGAGCTCTACCTAGACCCTCTCACTGGACAGTTTAAACCCATGCTTGGTTTGGATACCCAAGGCAGAACACATTAACAACAGATTTCATTCCATGCAGTACAGTACAAGGCCTGGAAGTTATTCCAAGAAAGACTTACATTGTAGAATGCTTTTTTCTCCCGGTCCAGGAGACCAGTAATTCGTACAAACCCAGTTTCATGGTCCACCACAAAGAGGTTGAAGGGTGGTTTGTCAGCTCCTGGTCCAGAGAGAAAATACTCCACCCTTTCACTTGTGTCTTTATCAGAGCGGATCTGACAGCAAAACAGACAGATAATTCCAGGACTTGTAAACACTGTTATGATTATTGCTATTTTAGTGTTAGGTTAAAGTTACATGTTTTAATGTATCATGGTTAATGTTGAATGGCACCATAAGAACCTCTTCAGCCATTTGCAACAGCACACATTACAAGAATCCATTATAACCTGTTGCTAAACCAAGCTAACCAGAGCTGGTTTTGATCTTCTCAGCTCACCTGGATGTGATGTCTTGACTTTGGCTCTCAATAACATTAAGGTGGAACATTGCCCCACATAAATTTAGGGACAGATTATGAGATAATGGGTCTGAGGGCTAAACCTTAATTTCATTCTGGTATATTAAACGGGCACTGTGTAGGAATTTCTCCCATCTAGTGTTGAGATTGTATATTGCATTCAAACGGATAGCACACTCTAGCGCCTCACTGTTTCAAACGCGTATTGCAACAACGGTGGTGTGTCTTTAACTGATGACTTCTTGTCTTGAGTTAACGATAACTTTAGTTGTTCTTTGATCTCAGACATGTGTTGGGATGTTACATACCTTGACATGTTTCGGCGGAAAGTTTCGCCTTCCTCAGAATTGGCTGATCTGACTTGACAGACAAAGACACATCACAACCACCACCAAGTGAGGAAGGCGGAACTTTCCACAGAAACATGTCAAGGTGCCAACACGCATGAATTATCCCTGAATGATGACAAAGCCTATCTGTATCTGTCACAGTAACCTGCTTGGAGGTGGTCAAGCGTGCTTTGACCTAACTCTGGAGGTGATCTATCTCGGGTGCAACTCAACACATTTAAACTGATAATGGGAACACAAACCAATGCAGCATGGTTTGATTTGGTGCTGCCAAAAGTGCTAGTGAAAAAGCTCTATTACATTTAAATACCTAGATTACATTTAAAATGTCTCACACTCAGACCTTTAACTCTGACAAAATGGATGTTCATGGTACACTTTGTTCAGCTCTACCCCGCTTCGTATCGGGTCAGGTGAAGAACAAACAAACAATGAGCTGGTTGTTAACAGTCTAAAAAGAGTTTTGTTTGGCACTTTCACACAGTTAAAACAATGCTTCTCTTGGAGTATACTGTATATCAGCCATTAGCCCAGGGCCAGTTTATGTATAGTGGTACAGCAGAGGACTGGAACTGACTCAAACAACAAGTGGAAACAGGTTTATTCACTGCAGGATTTTTTTTGGCAGATCAGCAAATAGCATAACAGAAACCAGTTTTTTGTTTGGTGTGTTTTCAAAACTTGGAAACTTATCTATCCTGGCACTTAGCCAGGTTACTTGACAAATTATGGTGCCACCAAATACTAATTCATTGTGGGAAATTACCTTGGCAATGAATGGCTTTTGAGTGTAGTCTTGGTTCTCCTTCATCTTGGCAGGAGGAAGGACCCACTCTCTCTTCTTCCTTCTAAGTGTCTTCAGCCTCTTCTCACTTGCTTCAGCACTGAGCACCTAAGAGCAAACAGCAGACATACACTTGAGTTTGCCTTGATGGAGACTGCAGAGGAGAACAGTGTGCACTGCTGTATGGTTTAGGTACTCTGAGTATACTTTATGGACCAAATGCCAGCCTTGTCTCTGCAAGACATTTACATACTCCTAGAGGGGAAACTAAACTAGTAGCTCCTTGAAAGACAAAACAAACCCCTTTATATCAATATTAGTGAATTCGAGTTAACTGACAAAATAATCCTATGGATTGTAATGCATGCTGTGGTGTTACTGATCATGCTGTCCTCATGCACTGTTTATATGTTTTCCTATGAAAAGTAATACACCAAAATTCCTACATGTTTCAAGTAATCATGAGCCAGTAATTTATTTGTAACCCACGTAACTTGGAAGGCTGCGATCATGTTGCCAATATGTTGACAGGAGTAAAGAAAGAAGTGGTCAATAAACATGGGACTTTCCCCAAGAGACTGGTATTCAGAATCATGTCAACTTGAAGTAATTTTGAGGTATGTCACCACCATATTTCTTTTTCTAAACCTCTGTGACTTTATGTTAATTACATTACTTTCCATGTAGACGTAAATGCATTTGCGGGTGCTACTTCGTATAAATGAAAAAATACGAACTGTCGTATGAAGATACACTGTATTTGAACTATAAAAGAACAGACAAGTAGAAAGCATTGGTGCTATTATGCTAAAGTATATAGACTATTTGCAACAGTGTCGATATGACACTTTGGTATTTATATACTTAAATTTCTTATTTCACAGTTAATATTAGAAATCACATGATGTATATAGACTAACACTGGTCCAGTTATTATAAAAACATTATGTACAGTATTAGTGGCTCAAAAATAGCACACATTACAGAGAATGATCATGAGTGTACATGGAAGTTTGCGTGATCTTGCTGAAGAGTGTGTGTGGGAAGAGAGAACGAGGTGAGTCTGAGGTGTGGCTCAGCTCCTGAACATGAGCAGGGAGCACGCCAGCACTGAATGTGAATAATGTTTGGCATGTGGCACCTGTTCACACCGTTTGAAGATGAACAATGCACCTGTGCCAGCATGGAGTGGTGACTGTGCGTGCGTGTGTGTGTGTGTGTGTGTGTGTGTGTGTGTGGCAGACAGCAGGTCTGCTGATATCACCAAGAGACTGGCATCATGTTGGAAGCTGTGGCTGTTGTTGCTGGAGCTGTTGGTGCTGTCATGTTCAACACCTCTCTGATGTTTGACAGCAGTAAATTGGTGCAATCAGTGGATAGTGGATAATAGGCCAGCACAATGTGCTTAGCCTTGCAGCAAATGCTCTATTAGCTACTTCATTTAACACTGCATGGGTGGGGTGATGGGGATGTGGATGTAACTGGTAGTGTGGAAGCTTGACTTGTGCATTCCCACCCATAATACCAAGTAGCATGTGAACCTCTTTACGTGGAGAAACTCTGAACAGGACAACCACACAAAGTTAGCCAAATGAACTACAGGTATTTCTATGTTGGTACTTTCTGAACAGAGTTAGTTGAAGTCATTTGCAGGGTCACACATCTACACAGAAAAGATTTTAGGTGAAAACTGTGATAATAGAACTGTAATGCATAAAGTTTTTTTGGAATCAGATAAGAAATGAATAAGCATTCATGAAGGGTGTGGGGTATAGGCCTTTTTCACAGCAGACATGTTGACATGTGACAGTAGGAAAATCACTAGTTTAAATAATAAAATGACATGCACATCTTCTGCGTGCTTCTATGACAAGTCCAAATGTCTGCTGAGTATTTGTTCTTCTCAGAATTGCTTTTTTGTTTGTTTAAAACATCTACATTGATTTGTTTACCTCAGTCACATTTCAGTCACTGAATTATGAAAGAATAGAGCTGCATGAGGTTAGACGTTGCTGACTGTTTTATCAGTTTATCCTATTTGTTTTAGTGTCCACATTTTGTCTGATGAGTTATACGGAGATTTTAAAACAACATTAGAAATTATCCAAAATAAATTCCTATTTTAGATCACTGTTTGACCATTTTTCCAATTTTTAAATACCGGTTAATAGCATTTCAAGAACAATGCTGTCTCTAACACTCAAACAACACCAGCAGACTAAAAAGACTATTTACCAAGTGCACCTGATGATTTTGTTTTCCACGGAAAATATTTTCTCTACATCAATCAATCAATCAATCTTGATTTATAAAGCACTTTTCATACAAAAAATGTGGCACAAAGTGCTTTACATGATTAGAAGAAATGCCCCTCCTATCCACCCCCCAGCCACCCACACCCCCACACACACACCCACCCACCCACAAACACAGTCATGATGTAGACATAAAAACATGTGGCAGAGTGCAGAGCAACCAGGTGAGGAAACAATACCGCAGGGAGCCGTCTGCACCGGGAACTGATCACAGACCGTGGCCACCAGGACACCAACACGGAGTCCACCTCAACATGGGCAGATAGAGGGGCCCACACCACCGCCAAGAAGGCAGAGTGCAGCCCCCCCCCCCCCCCCCCCCAAACCCAGTCGAAGCAACCCACGAGGCAGCGCCAACGCAGCCAGGGCCAATCACAGCCCCCAGTGCAGAGGGCCCCCACTGAGGAAACAAATGCTCTTTTTAAAAATATCCTAAATAGTAGATGTCTGAATACTGGACAGCAGGCTGCCTACTTCATACGTTATTTAATGTACAGTTTTCACACCTGTGTTAGACTTCTCATCCTCAAACTTCAAGGCACGTGAGAGGTTATTTACGTTCAAGTTGTTCACTGTTGAAATGGGATGGCGTATTTAAATTTGCTGGCACGTTTAACCTGAAAGACTTGTATCTTTATGTTTATGGTTGTTGTAAATCTTTTGTCACTGTCATGAAAGAAAAACTAAATATTGCTTCAATTTCCATCCCTTTAAACATAGTAATTATTTCACTAAACGTCTTCCCGCAGGTGCATTAAAATAGCTTGTTGATAAATGTAATGAAAATCTTTAGATTAATAATAAGAGAGTGACTTTGACCTCTAGCTGAGAAAACAGAACGGAACTGTCAGTTTCATTGAGAATTTTGCAGAAATTCTGACATAATGATTTGTCATAATGAATTGTGTCTTTCAAAAATACCCAAAATAGCTTAACAAGAGACTCTAGCAAGTCTAAATGAGAGACAGCAAATCATATCAACTTCTGAGTTGGATCAAGTGTGCCACAAATCTGAAAAGCCAATAGCCTTAAAAAGTCAGCAGAAATTTCAGTGTTATGAGGTTTCAATATATATGAACGCCCTTCAGAAAAGTTCACCTTTAATCAGTTTAAAACAAAACAAAACAAAAGACAAGACAAAACAAAAAAGAAAAGAAAAGAATGTAAAACAAAACAAAACAAAACAAAACAAAAAACAATCTGGATAAAGAATAATTCCTTTTATATTTACTTTTGGTTGTCACACCCAATCATGATGCATGCTTGTGTGTCAAACACAGCATGCCGTGTGCAAGCATGGTCGCTGAGAGGACACAACTTGCTCTGAGGCTCAGTCTATTCAAAAAGATGTAATAATAATAATAATAATAATAATAATAATAATAATAATAATAATAATGATGAAATTAAATTAAATCATCATCATCATCATGCATCTCTTTCTGAAGGGCAAAATAAAAAACATGATGTTCTGCTATGACTGCATGAAAGGACACTGTATTAGCTCAAAAGCCCACCAACAAAAGTTGAGTACACGCTGTACCCACACTTTCTGATACTTTTCTGAAGACTTTATTCTTACACCACCAACCAGTATTTTGATATCTTACTTTACTGTGACTGTTGTGAATTTTGCATGAAGTATTTGAACACAAATAGATGCTAAACTCTGTTCAGTACATCCCAAGATGTAACACTGTATTACAGTAGGTTTTATAAGCCAGACAGACAGACTACATTTCTTAATCTTTCCAGCACATTATTGTTGAGACATGTCTCAGAATAGCAGCATGCCTCATTAAGGCAGCCGATATAAAACAAGTGGACATGAAGTAATCGTGCAGCTCTGCATTCATCTCTGATCATCGCACACTGTAGTTTCAGCACAGACGGAGATGATAAATAATAATAATAAAACTGTCCACTGTTTCAGTTTACAAATACATTATTCAGAGATGCAGCATTTTATTTTTTAGGAGTATTTGAGTGCTGTAAATGTTCTCTGACGTGCATGATTTACAGCCCTTGCATGCCCTTTAAAAACAATTAAAGCAGCGTGTCATTATCTGTCATTAATGAACTGCAATCTAGTCCACTTGAAGAACAAATCACTTTGCTGAAACAACATGTTTTAGCATGGCCTGCAGCATGCCCTGATGTGTCAAAGCCAAAGTTATAAGTAGCTTCAGGGTGAATACTCACCAAGGCCAGCACTAACAGAAGCAGCAGGCCCACTTCTGCAAGGGAGAGCCGAGCCATGAGTGCAGGGAAGCCACAGTGTGCGCCAGCCTGTGGTTTGAACAGAATAAACCGATGAACATTAAATAATTTATGGCAAAGACACACGTGTGCTAGTCTCACCCTCCTCCTGCCACACCTACAACCAGTTCTGGATGTGCAGCCCCCTCCTCCTCCGCCCTCCCCTCGGATGCTTTTATAACTTCAACTGTCACATGCATGCATGTTTCTCAAAGGTGTGTCTGCTCCCTGCTGTACAATTTGAAAGGTTACAGTAAAGCCTCGGGGTTGAACACTTGATCTAGCTGATGCATACAGACAGGTAGAACACACTATAAAAACACCTTCCTGAAACTATTTAAGCAAATATGCTTTTTACTTTTTTCTGAAAATACGTTTTTTTTTTATGCTTTTACAGTTGTTTGTTTTACAGAAGTGAATCAACCAGTAGTCTATGCAGAACACCACACTGCAGTAATATTAAGTTATGATGATAACTTTGTTCAGGGATGAATCCCACACCTCACTGTGCAATATTTCGTTTTGAATGTGAGTTTAATACTAGGCAATATCTGTATACTGTGCAATATCAGTACTCTCATGGTCCAATATTGGCCACTCACTGCTTTGATCACTTATACTGTGCAATATTCAATATGTGCAATAACCCATACCCATACTGTATACAAAATCCTTATTTATTCTTTTTATAAATATGTATATATATAGCGCCGCTGAACTGTGCACCTTACCACCCCCCTTCTTTTTTGCACTATTTATTAATTTTTATATCTTATTTTTATATTTTACATACATGTCTGCACTGGGTAGGAGCTGCTTTTACTCTCATTGTACATGTGTATAGTGACAGTAAAAGGCATTCTGATTCTGATTCTGACTTTGATCCAGTTTACTGTGCAATATCCTCTCCAATTTGTGTTTGCCACCTTCAGGATACTGAATTATATTGTTTTTAACATGAGCCCCTCATCATGTCTATATTTCATTGTGTTTATTCTGTGCCATGTGTAACTGTCTAACACTATAATTTACCAAAATTGTCACTCTTAATGGAACCTGTAGATGTATGAAGTGAGACTATGACATACAAGCATACAGCAAGGGTATAAAATATACAACCCGTGGACCAGAACCAGCTGGCAAAGGGTCTAATCTGGCCCACTGATGACTTTGCACACCCAATATTGATGCACTTGTGAACTAAGGTTTAACAGTTAATATCATATCTAAATTTCTACTCCAGGCTTTTCCACCCTGACCAGCATACAATTCCCTGAAAGAACAATGAATACTTATTATGGTCATGTTTAAAGATATTGACCATTGTGCAAAATATTGTCACTCAAGCCGCATTTACACCAAGCAGTACGGTACAGTATGGTTCAGTTCAGTATGCTTTTTTTCTGTTTCCACTGTGAAAAGTTGTGGATGGCACCAATGGAACTGTTCCGTACCATCTCCATTTTGGTCCCCCCTCTGTTGGGGTACCTAGCACACAGATCTAGTACTAAAAGGTGGAGCTGTGAACACTGCAGTCCACTGATTGGTCAGTAGCGGACGGTCACCCTGTTTAGGGCCGACTTGTAGCTGGTTTTGAAGCTTATGCAACCACTGTTCATACCATGAAAAGTTTTATCAGTAGGCTGTAACTATAAGATGAAAGGATGTTTTGCTGCCTCTTGCAGCAGCTGTAGACTGAGAAAAAAATAACTTCATTCCCTGGGCTTACTGCTGGCAACTTTTATGGTTTACTTGTAATGTTGCTAAATGCATGAGGTGATGATGTGAATCCATCAGCACACCTTAAATTTCACTGTGACAACTTTGACCATTCCTTTAGTTTTTATATGACATACATTTTTAGCAATGAGTGGATCTTCAAGTGTTTATATATATGTTAATCTCAACCGGGACGGCATATATCCCAATCCTCATGTGAAGAAAAGAAAGTTGTTCCTGTGGGCTCCGGTAACAATAAATCCCTGAGCTTGCCTGAGAAGGACTAAATGCACAGACCCGCTATTTTTAAATATCTAATTGAGAGAGACTCTCACTGCAGCCAATTTTGTTCTGAAAATGTCGGTGTGCAACCTCGTTCTGTGGATGATAAACGAGGTGCAGACTGACATTTGTGTCACAGATAATGAGGAAATACGGTGAGTGCTGGACGGAGCAGTGAGTGACAACAACCCCGCCCACATTTAAGGGTACTGTTTGCGATGGAAACGCTGGGGTCTAAGTGCCATGTCTGAAGGGTTACTTTTGGTTCCAAAGGTACCATACCGAAAGTAGTTGGTGGAAACGGGGTTTTGGCAGCTGCATTAGACTTCTATCTTTATACTATATAGATGGCACTCTATTGCTAAGGCACTGACAAAACATTTGATTTATGAATGGTTTGTAAGACAGGAGATAACTTAACCTGCTTCCTCAATAGTTTCAGCTTTAGTTTTGTGTTGATGCCAGCATTACTGCACAGGAGTGTAAATGTAAGGAGGAATGCACATGTAATGATCTTGAGAGGTAGGCCGACTGAATGTGGGACAACTGAGACGTATTGTTGAAATTGCAAATATTTTTCTTACGACAGGCTCAAGTTGTTTATTATCTGTAGAATGGATGAGTGTTTTCAGAATGTACTTCTTTACACTTAAAGAAAGGGGAAAAAAACTGAGGTGTTGTTATGTTTAGGTTGTTATGCAGTGGTTTTACTGGTCCGGCCCACTTGAGATCAAAATGGGCTGCATGTGACACATGAACTAGAGTGAGTCTGAAACCCCTGCTTTACAGTGTGTGTGCTTCAGCTTCATGTTCCCACAGCAAAAACTGAGCTTAAACAGATCAGCTGCTCTGCATTCATGGAAACAACACATCTTGATGCTTTTCAGTCACACTTACAACTGATATGTTTATTATTTTGATCAGTTTTGCTCATTATTATCTTTCCTTTCTTTTATTAATGGTTATTTATAATAATGTTGCTTTGGTTTTAAAACATACATTCAACACACATATAACAGAAGGCTCTTCTTTCTCAATAGGAACTTTCCAAGTGTTAAATGAATGTCATATCATTAGCAAAAAAAAAACATTTCTTGAGCCTTAATATTAAAAGCTGAGATACTTCAGGTTTCCACAAAAGTCTGAGAAAAAGTCAATTTTAACTCTTTAATTTGTGTCAAATATGAAAATACTATTAAAGGAGTGTGGAGTTTGTTTTGTTCATCAAATTAAATTGTGACAATTACAGGCACTTTAGAGAAAAGTTACAACAAACCATAAAAGAAGATAGAAAATATGTTCGACTTAGCATTGTAATTTAAATGTCTTCTGACAGTTTATGACTTCTATGACTTCTGTCTCTGTCTTCACTGAAAGACATCTGTTATTATATGACCCGGTACAGAACTGGTTCTCCTGAAAATATCTTAGTCTTTAAGACACATTGACAAAGAATTCCTCTTTTATATTCTTGTAGCTGCAACACACAAAACACGTACTTCATGTTCAGGGTTTTCCAGTCTCACAGTAATCTGTCTTACAGGTATAGTGTTAAAATTCTTACCTGCCTGCTGCCTGCTGCCTGTACTCTTCAGACCCTTTGATGCACACACAGAATGTATGTTTTCAAGTCAAGAAAATTTATTATCTGCAGCCAGCAGTTCTGTAGTTTGCTCTGTAAGTTGGTCGATAGGTTGGTTGGTTGGTCCACAAAAATTTCCCCACCCTTTGGCAGCCAGAGTTTTTGCTCTAGGAGACTGAAATTTGGCATAGAGGTCAAGTGTGTGTGTATGTGAGAAGGTGTGTTTTTTGTTAATGCCAGTTGGCTAAAGTGGGGTCAGCAATGGGAGTGGCCAATGGCAAAAAGCTGGATAACTTCCGAATGGACTCAGACTTGCCCAAGATATTGTGGAAAGATCAGTCATGAGCCAAAGGACAGATGATTAACCCGACTGACAAAAGTGGGCGATGCATGAATGCATGTGCTCCGTGGTTGCAGCTATTGCGATTTTGTGCTTGATTTATTATGAAAGTGTAACACTGTGCACTGTGCATTACTTGTCTTAAATTCCCCCGCTGGTATGTACACTTTTAAGGCAAGGACACAAATGTCACTGTTTGTTTTGATGTTTTTGTGTCTTTAGTTTTTACAGCACCTTAACAGATGAAATGCCATCTTACCCACACATGTGCATTAAGCTAACCCTCTTTAATTAATTTGCTCTGGGGCATTCTCATGAAAAATACAAGTCAATATTACTGGCAGCTTTATTAGAAACTGCCTGGCACTAACCACTGGTTATACCTGTAATTTGTACGACCAGTAAAACATGAAAGCAGCTGACTTCATGTGACGCTTGACTGAGTCAGGACCAAAACTCAGGCATCACAGGGATTCACAAGTCATTTTATAAACCTGGTGTGACTCATATGTTTGGTATTTACCATTTCATAATCATATTCAGTATCTGTAAACAACAGGAGATGAAGTTTTCTGCTGTGCTCATATACAGGTGGGTTGTGTGGATTTTCTTCCCAACACACTGTGGGTGTGGATGTTGATTGACATGCCTATTCAAACATCTGGCAGCAAGTTGCCAAAAAATCACTCTGTGTTTTATAAGGAATCCTCCAGCAATGTCCTCTAAAAAGATCTTTGTCGACACAAGTCGTAGGTACATTTGTGTCTATAATTTCACTTCTTAGCTGACATTGAAGATGTTTAAGGGTGAAGAGAGATGTAGATCTATGCAGTGATGGAAAGAGTACTTGACTATTAAACTTCAGTAAAAGTCCTGTTACTGTAAAACATTATTTTAAAAGAAAAAGTAAAAGGGCATGTCAAAAATGTGAAAAGTTAGTCAATTAAAATGTGCTCTGAGTAAATGTAACTGTGTTAAATGTTTTATTTCATCCGTACAGTGAGTTACAACAATAAGAGTGTTTGTTATTGTAGGCTACTCACCTGTTTGAACGGCTTTCTGGGAGTCTTAAACACCACGAAGACTCAATCAATCAATCTCCCCTTGGTTCAACTTATCTTCCTATTCATTCTAAAAACAAGATATAACCAACCAGTCCACTCAGCCTCTCTGTCCCACTATTATCAGTGCACTTGGTCTCTCTGTCTGAATGAGGCTCTGCAGACACATCAGGGATTATGGTCACACACCTCATTGAAGGTAAAAGTTCATGCTAACGAGACCAAACATGCACCTAGTGGTTTATGCAATATTGTGGGTGTGTTTGGTTTGGGTCACTTAGTGTGTTCACCAGATGGTGCATTAAATCGAAGAGTCCAGCTCAACTCCTCCTCCAATCATAGATCCAGCCTTTGTAACTAGCCTGTTGAGCTTGTTAGTGTCTCTCACCCTCACACTTTGCCCCCAGCACACAGCAGCACAGAAGGTTGTGTCAACCACCATAAAAGCATCTGCAGCGACCTGTTGCCGATGTTGTAGCTTCCGAGGCTTTGCAGGGAGTAGAGCTGGCTCTGGCCCGTCTTGTAGAGGACCATAGTGTTTTCGGCACGCTCCAGCATGTCATCCCGTGCACTCCAGGGAATTTAAGGAGTGAACCAGCTCGACATCCTTCCCCTGGACGGATACAAAGGTCAGAGCAGTATTCACCTGCACGGCCCTGAGCTTGTCTTCTCACAGGAGAGGCTGTATGGTGTTAAAGCCACTGGAGAAACCAAAGAACATGATCCTTACTGTGCTTCCAGCCTTGTCCAGGTGGGAATAAGCCCAGTATGGCAGAAACATGATCCAATCATCCACTCCAGTGTTCTCCTGGTAGGCAGCCTGCAAGGGGTCCAGTGTTGATCTGACCCACTATTCACTCTTAAAAAATGATACGAAAATATCCAGCAGCTGCCATTTTGCGCTGGTCATCTGATACCAATTGGAGCTCATGTCTGCACAGTAGGGATCAAAAAAGTGGAGCCATGGTAGCAAGTTCTTGCCCATACACCCATCTGACCCAATTGCGAGTGCCACCAATCATGAGTACCCTGATTACATATGCAGCTGAAATATGAGCAATTAAACTTTCTGTAAATCAGTGATATAGGAAAATGACAGAAACAGAGACACATAGACCAATCTGCTAACATGGAGGGGGTAGGGTTAATGACCTGTACTGTAGCCAGTGACCAGGCAGCAATCAAGATGTTTTGGCTTCATTTTTGGGGAGCTGTCTTGTAATTCATCTTTATATACACTCTATGTTGTGACCAGGGGCCTGAGGTGGGAGAGTATCTGAGTATTTGAAGAAAAAGAAGCACCACCTGTCTTTTAACCACAATGTGATGATGATGGAGCAAAACCCAGAAGAAGAGGCATCTTCAAGCAACAGTCCCTGGTTACATCTTGCCACACCTTTGAATCAATAGTAATTCCTAAATATTAACATGTGACACAGTCTGGATCCTGTCTCCTTTTACCACAATATCTGACTGATTTCCATTTTTCCTAATATGAAAATACATGCAAGCAGTTTTACTTACATTGAGTGTCAGGCAAGACTCGGAGAGCCAGCTGGACATGTTGGCC
Source organism: Epinephelus lanceolatus (assembly GCF_041903045.1). NCBI lineage: Eukaryota > Metazoa > Chordata > Actinopteri > Perciformes > Serranidae > Epinephelus > Epinephelus lanceolatus. Next base: position 32,970,950 of record NC_135739.1, read on the forward strand.
ATAGCTACTGTTGATTTAGCTGTCACTTCACATCTGTCTGGCAGATCAGGTCCTAAGATTGAGCCTTGTGGAACACCAACAAAGCAATCAACAAACGATGAAGTCCTACTCCCAACTCTAGTACATTGTCTTCTCATAGTGAGATAGGACTCCATCCATTTGATTGCATCAACAGAGAAATTAAAAGTGGATAATTTAGAAAGAGGAACATGATTTACAGTATCAAACGCTTTTCTCAAGTCCAAAAATACAGCACTACCACTGTCCAACTTTAGTATGCTATGAAATAGCAAGCAGCCATTTCAGTTAATTTTTTTTTCTGAAGCCAAATTGCATGGGATGAAGTACAGCTTGTCCTGAGTTTAAAAAGTCAGTTAATCGTTACGTTACCACCTTTTCTGTGATCTTAGATACAACAAGATAACCATACAAACCATACAAATTAAAACAAGCAGTTTCAGAAATAAGTTTGTGACTCCATAACAGTTTTTCTTTATTGCCATTTTGGGCGTAAAAAGGCCGTAAAAAAGGCATCTGTACAAGTCATTCAGTAGAAAATGATTAAGCAGTTAATCTGTTTAATATGGTTCTGCCTGTCAAAAGAGTTTAAAATGAGTTTTCAAGACAACATGAGGCAACAGGTCGGAGGCAAAAGGCCAGAGCTGCTGCCCAAATAGCTGTCAGAAACACGGCAAAGAGACAAGTTTGAACCAAACACAGAAAGAGTTCATCAGCAAAAGGAGATGCAATTACAACAAAACCCTTATCGGAAATGACTGAAGCTGAATATTTCACAACGGCACCACAGATCACAGCCTAAAAAATGACAATCAACTTAACTATATTCAATGAGTTTTAGAAATAACAGCACAGCTTCATAAATTGCTATTCATAAAATGCTCCTTTTTATGCAACATGTATTTTAATGTTGAAATACACAAACCTACCACCTACAACAACCTAATACATACTGTATGTGTTATGATGTGTTATTATCTTTTTTTTTTTCCTCCACCAGACCCTGTGAGTGCTAACGTGACTGTTAACAATGAGCCTTTAAAGAGCAAAATGTCTCCAGTGTGTCCTCCATATCATCGAATGCATTAACTTATGTTAATCAGTGTCACTATTTCAGCATGTCAGAAACAGTATCACATGACAGTTGACAAGGTGAAAAGCTTTATCCTGCTGTCATCTAGTCTGTCTGAGTTTGAGTTTATTACTCTGCTGCACCACATCCATGATAAACAACAGCGGCGCTCTACTGCCATCGACTTTTTAAGAAAAATAAACTGGCACCAGATGGTTGGAAATCTGAGGATAACCCTTTCGTGCTCAATCCCCTCCACCACAAACAAGTACATCTCCAATCTGTGAAAACAGGTTGAGAGGGTGAGCTACTGAACTGACTTGTAACTGAACAAAACCTTTTAAAACTTCAATTTAAAAATGACTTTTGATATCAATAACAAACAACTACAGTAATTAATGAAGCATTAAAAGAGTTTGTTAAGGTCATGCTCCTTGTTCAGTAGTTAAGTCAGATTTCAGATTAAAATCCTGTTGTCTGAAGTACATAACAAGATCTTTGTTGTTGGACGCTTTAATAACCTAATGATACATTATTATAGTAGTGTGCGTCTGGTCTATTCTTGGACTTAAATGTACATAACATATGAACATATACATACAATTACAAAAGAAAGAAATAAACCACAAAGAAAACACATTTACACAGAGGTTATTTGCCTGTATAGGATCTAAAAATCTGATTGATTATACATTGAATGTAATATAATGAAAAATAACTTTGCAAAAAAAATATTCTATATGAATTTCTGTCCTGAACGCCTTGGGGTCCCCCAGGAGGAGCTGGAAAGTGTTGCCGGGGAGAGGGATGTCTGGGGTGCTTTGCTTGGCCTGCTGCCCCTGCGACCCAGCCCCGGATAAGCGGATGAAAATGAATGGATGGATCTATATGAATGACACGGGGAGAAAATGCAAACTCCGCACAGGAGGGCTCCCTCCTAGGATCGAACCAGGAACCCTCTTGCTGTGGTTCAAACCCTCTTGCTGTGAGGTGACAGTGCTAACCACCACACCACTGTGCCGGGTCAGGGCACAGGATTTATTTATTCAATTATTTCATTTTTTTCATTTGTAATTTTTACCACGTTTATCATCTTAGTTTGGCATGTTGGTATGATCGCATTTGCTTATTAGCACTAAGTACAAAGTACCGCTGAGGCTGTTAGTAGTGTGGCAATAAACCAAAGTACTGGTCCAGTTCAAATGACGACCTGATGATGGTGCCACATGATATCACAGTTCATTCTAAGGGGAACATGAACCCCATTTTTTTGGCAGTCCCTCTCATAGATATGGATATACCTTCCCATCCCATCAAAGAATCACCAAAGTCAAGATGATGTATCCTCTGTGTGCCATCAGTGTCTGTTTAAAATTTCACAACACTCCATCAAATGAGACAAATGAGTCTAGATCAAAGTGGCCCAACTGTGGCATCCCTACAGCCACAGTGCAAACATGGCTGAAAACTATCACGACTACATGGCTGACTGAGATTCTATAAAAAGACAATATATTTCTGTTCCTGTGTCAGTACAAAAGTTAGATAAATGAAAATTTTGATTTTTACATGTGAGGGTATTTTGTCTGGTGGTGCTGGGGTTAATTCTCATACATGAAAACTGCCTCTGCTGATGCTGTCGACATTCTTCTCTCGTCTCCTTCCTGTGTGAACACTAGCTGTTCCTCTTCAAACTCTACTGCTCCCAAACTGATGGGTCGACTTATCCGCGTCCCTGTACTACACTGACATGTCTCAGCTCCACTCTCTGACTTGATCTTTCGACCACTCTTCCTGACACCCATCACCATTCCTGGGCCATGAGAAAATGTCCATGTCTTTACTCCCTGTTTGTCCTCCATCACTTTGTTGCCTCTTCCTCTACCAATACTGAAAGTCCCAGCAGTGTTTCCCCTGTGCAGAATCATGCCCTGCAGGTTGCTGACAGGCACATCAGCCAGAAGCACTGTGTTCTGAAGTTGTGGTTGGACTATGTAATGCATTGGCTGCATCATAGGGGTGGTGGTGTAGTAGACTGGCTGCTGCTGTAGTACAAGCATCTGAGCCACAGAGGGCATCATGGCTGTGGTAACAGGACCAATATGGGGTAAATGAGGCATGCTGCTGGTACAGTGTGAAAACTGCCCATGCATGCTCCCGGAAGCTGATCTATTAAAGCCTGTGACACTGGTGGTATTTATCCCATGCATGCTGCTGGAGGATTTTCTGCTTAAGCCCATGACCCCAGTGGATGACTTGCTGATGCTGCTGACATTTTGGGTTTGCTCTTGGATCTTGCCTTGGATGCTGGGTGGTTTACTCTCCAATAAGGGCACAGCAATGTGGTCAACTTTATCCACCTCTGGAGCGACAAAACTTAGAGGTGTCGGAGGTCGAGGAGGAGAACAGATGTCAGCCAGCTTCTTGAACTTTAGCTCGAGGTCATCGAGAAAGTGCAGGTCATCGTCAGACTCCAGGATGCTGCAGCAGCCCACTGAGCCAGCAGGAGAGCCCTGGCCCTCATAGTCATACTCAAGCACACAATCTCTTGCTGCTTGCTTCTCTGCTGCACAGCTCGCTTTCTGCATAACATTAACACCAAGAAATTGAAAGACATGTTAATCTTGTCTCCCCCAATTCCTCGAATAAAAAGTCAGTAATGATTACCTCTGGCACAGCTTGAACAATCTGAATAATGAAACATGTATTACCAGTGCTAATGTGCTCAAGGCAACATTTTGATAACAGTATTAACAGAGTTTGGAATAGCATGTGTCTCTGATTACCTGGTATAAAACAGTTATTTGAAAACCAAACCAAACAAAATTGAACAGAGTGTCTATTTGCCCCCAGGGGAGAATAATTACATTGCAGCTGTTTGACTTTTTACATCCATCCCTATGTTGCTTGCTGATTATGGATCCCACTGTGAGCTGTGATTGGCTGGTACTCCTCATATTGGCATGTCAAGGTCAGGAGCAGTTAAGATTGGAGGAATAGGTCAGGGCTAGGGCTAGTACTGGCCATTGTTAGATATTCTCCATGATTAAAGTTGTAAATGTATGAATAAAAAACTCAAAAAAGCACTCCCAGATAGTCAGGTGACGTTGTATAAAGAACTACACAGTCCACAAGGGCTGTATGTCATGGTGGGTGAGTGGGACAAGCATAGGACTTTCACTTTGGAGACTAGGGTTTGAGTCTTGTGAGTCAGTGTTGGTTTATTACTTTTATACTTGGCTGACTTATTATTTTCAGTTTGTAGGATGTATAAAACTGCTGAATGCACACTGTGTACATAAACTTTCACAGAATAGCTGAAAAGACTCATTTGTGTGGATGTCATATTTCAATATGACTAGGATGACTAGCAGTATACATCCAGATGTAAATAGCCATATTGGCTATTCCACCCTGGGTGCAAATAGTATTGCTGGCTATGGATACCTGGGTGCAAATAGTATCCGCCAAAATAGATAAAAAATAAAAAATAATAATAATAAAAATGAACCAGCTTTCCTCCAAAATCAGCTCAGAACATTAACAGCAGTAATGCTGCCAGGCAGACCAGACAGGAATTAGAAATATGCCATCTACATGTAACTAAATATAGACCCTGATATTAAACAAATAATATATGAGCAGGACAAAAGAGCTGAAATACAGAAGTATTAATGGCACTGTCCAAAAAGTAGCTGGCTCACAACATCCAACACCACACTGCTCCTGAGAAAAAAGTCACATGAAAGATGCTAGATATGCTGCTATTTTAAATCTATTATGTGGTAGAAACTAAAAAAAACTAAACAAACTAAAATGTACAGCGTAATAATAAATCAAAAATAATGAATCAAAATCACACACATAGTTTTAAAATGTATACTTTCATATTGCCTCCTTTTCTTCAAAATTCTGAAAAATGGAAAAATAGCTTTTAAATTCGCCTCAAGCATAAATTACTACCTAAAATTTCTCACTTAATCAAATTTTACATATCCACTTCCTGCTTAAATTCTGACCCATGCACACACTGGTTTTCCTGTACAATGAGGGGTGATTAGCAACATCTCAGGTGCGCTACCTTCCAGTTTCCAAATAAAGTGAATTTGACAGTCTCAATAAACTGTTGTTAGTGACAACCTGTCTGATACTGATGTACAGTGACGTCACCATGCTCCCAATCTCAGCAATGACTTTGGTTTCTTCCATATTACTGACAATGACAGAACTATTGAGGGTAAGAGTTGTAATAAAGCAGTATCAGGCCAACGGTCCCTCACCTGAGAGTAGTACTGATGCAGAAACACATTAGAGAGGGCAATGTCATCCATGCTGTCATACTGTAACAGTTGTTTCTTCATTGAGTATGTCTCTCTCTGGCTCCCTCTGGACTCTCCAAAGCTGCTCTCCCACATCCATCTATCAGCACCGTACCCAGACTTGTACATTTTGTTGGCAATGCCCATCTCAAGAGTCCCAAAGGAAGTTGCTGTGTTTGCTTTGGTGTTGGAAGCCACTCTGCTGGCCCGTACATTAGATACAGCAGCAGATGTCATCTGGACTGGAGAGCTAAGCAGAGGGATCTCCTGAAAGACATAAGGACAGGGACTGAATAGAGACATATAGGTTTGTGTGCTAAACTAGATCATCAAGCCGGACTGCCCAAATAACTCATTGGGCTCTAGTTTCCCAGCGTGGTGCAGCGCAGTGCAGGGTGGTGCAGGGTGCAGGGTGGCAAACCCCGCGCAGAGCTAGTTTCAAGCAGCGCAACTCAGTTTGGTAGTCTGGCAGACTGAGGTGCGCTGAGATGGGTGTGGCGGCGCAGCAGGGGGAGGTGTCAACAGATCCAGCTTGGCGCAGTGACAGTTTCGTGCCAAAAGGCTTCGCCAAAGGTGTGCTACAAGCTCGCCAGCTGAAACCAGGTCTACTGTCAGCGCAGAAGGAGTGCAGCCGGTGTAAGCTGAAGTTTGGCTGACCAGCGGACAGTGCGCACACGTCACCAAAACCTCACAGGCAGGTTTCCAGAATATCAGGCACATTAATAATGCAATAAATACCCAAAAAAACACTATTCAATGCAACTATCTGGAATCAGCAAATAAATGTATCTCTATATCGACTGTCCCGTCACATCTGATGTCAGATCAAAGGGGATTGGCACCGTTTGGCACATTTGGCACGCGTAATGGAAACCCAACTTGATTTGATTAACACAGCTACAAACTAATGAGTTCACATCCCTCTCAGCCAACCACAAACAGCCACAACATCAGATAGGGAGTATATATTCAGGATCTGTCATCTTAGAAAAGCCAAAAGAAAAGAAACAGAGCGAGACTGCGAGAGAGAAGGAGAAAGCACGCACGCACCAGAAAAACGCAACATTGATTTACAACTGCGGTGACCTCCTCCCAGGCTACCTTTGCATCATCAGCTCGTGGAGGTCTGCTCGCAGTTCCATATATTCGGACACTGCGAGCTTGGACCTCCCGGACCAAAACATCAGTTTCCTCCTGGGAGAAATTTGGCTGTCTGACGCTGCTGCTCTCTTCTGCCATGGCGAATTGAGTAAACTCTCATTACGCCTTTGCGTGGCGCATTTAAGGGCGAGGAGAGGGGCTCATTTGATTGGTGTGATGTGTGTAAAACCCACTCCACGCCTTCTCTCCTCCCTCTTTCCGACTTGCGCAGGTAGGAGGGACGGAGGTGTGAAAGAGGAGTAGCTGCGCCAGCGCGCACGGTGTGCCAAACTTGCAAAATCCGCCTGGCCACACCCAGTTGGCGAAGCGCAGGTGCGCTGCGCTCCCGCCTCGCCCGGTGTGCGAAACTAGAGCCCATAATCTTAAAAACACTGACTGTACTTTTGAAAGCTGGAGATCTCCAGGAGAGTACAAATCCTCATCTGGTGCTGCTGCAACATGTTTACATCAGATGTATATGACCACACACACTTTTCATCAAAGAAAATACGTAGCAACCTTAGGTTGTATATGTCCTGTATGTAGGCTTCAGTGCTTATTGGCATAATGTCTGTATACACACATGTACACTACCCATACGGAAATGGAATACATGGCACATATGAATATGATAGAATACTTAAGATTCTAGTTGGGACAAAACACCAGTGAGTGTCTGCGGCATTAGACTGTCAGCTAAATGCAATGTAATGTAATACATAGTAATATTTAATAATAGTAAGAATATATATGTAGAACATAAACATACAGATTACATATATTTAACTTATATGTGCACACCATGTTTGTCATGAATCAAATGTATATATGTGTGTGTAATATGTATATTACACATTTAGACAAATACATGTTATATGTATGAATAATTATGCATGTGATATATATGGCAATAAATGTTTTATACATAAACATAAATATATGTGTGGGCTGGACATACATGTCAATACAGTATATGAAATTGTTCCAGTATCTAATAGGTTACATATATAGTTTGTAAATAAAGTACATATATGTTTTTATGTCATGCACATATATTTAATACGTGGACATTAAATATTTGTACACATATTTCTGCATGAGTAACCTGATTAGTGCTGCCTTTAGGAAATACACACCACAATGTGGATCACAATATCAAGATACAGACACATTAAAATCATAGAATTCAGGTCACTTCTTGTGTTACTTTTCTTGTTTATTTATGACATGCTGAAATGCAGTGTAGGAGTTGAATCAGAAAGCCAGTGAAGTGAACCAATAATGCCAGAAACACAGTAATATAGCAGTTGATGACATCAGCTAACATTAGCCATCATACCAGACCAAGTGGGGCTATACCATTAAATTCCCTGAGTGCACTGAGGGGTGTGTTTTTACTTAATACAACATGTGTGCACAATACATACAGTGTTATCATATATTATGCTTGCTGTTGGAGTGATTGTGGGGCACAAGTCATTTTTCACCAAAATACCAAAACTTTTAGCACTTTAGCACTGCATGCTTCAGTCTTCATGTACTCCTGAATACAGAACAGTCTGTTTCACACTGTATATTTTACCTTGTTCTCGCCTCGGCCCTCCGTATGATAGACCATCAAGTGTTCTCGGGTTTCAAAAGGAAGTTCAGAGAAGCTCCCCGACACTCCTCTACATGAGCAGGTCATTAGTAATAAACCTACGGCTGAAAAACACAACCACAACAGAAGGCAAAAATATTAAAGTTCATATACTGTACATCGTGAATATCCAAGTAATATCTGACATTGAGATGTCTAGCAGCAGCTTATTGTTTCAGAAATATGTCCGAGGTATGTACCTCACAAACCTCACTGTGAGGATCAGTTTTTGTTTTTTTTTTAATAGAAAGTAGCAAGTAAATTTTTATATATCCATGTAGTAATTCCTATTCACCTCCGCTGCATGGATTGGCAGCAGAAATTGTTGACTTTCAAAACCTGACAAAGAATAAAACCAAAACTGTACCCCACAATAAAAATATGTTTTCTTATAATGAAGTAACTCTTTAAGTAACCTTTTCATTTTTTATTGATTTATCTATTTTTATCATTTCAGACTCCTATGGCCTTTTTTCATTAAATATTTGATATCAGCCATATAATGGAGAGTATGTAAATGATAATGTTTACTACTGCAGAGAAATCCAAAATAACCTTGCCCATCAGTAGCACATCTTCAGTGTCACTTGAGATATTTTAAATGCTCATTTTGGTTTAACCACAATTCTAGATCATAGAGGTGTATTTTAGGCATCATTCCTGAGTCATGCTAACATAACTCATACTCACCAAGCAGCATCAGAAGTCCCAGGATCAGTGCCCCCACTCCCAGTCCTCCAAATGTAGATGAGGATTCCTTGAGAGGAGCTGCTCGACCATCTATACCTGCTGGTTTGCAGGTCTCTCCTTTCTCACAGGAGCACACATATAGGTCCAGGTACTGAGGGTCTGGGCAGGCGAGGCCCTGCTGGTCCTGGATGATGAAGGCGACCTGGTAGTGACCAGCCCAAAGAGGTTTCAAAGCCCTGAGGGATGCACTGGTACCTAATAGCAAGAAAGAACAAGAGGAATCTCACTGCTCCAGTGCAGGAATAGCTAGTAGGTTTTTAGATTTGAATGTTTCCTTTTTTTACTGTTAATGTTCCCAAAATTTGACTGCACAGGGGCATTGGAAAGGATGCCCTCTGTCTCCCCTTTCACTATGTGCAATTTTCATCAAAACAGTAGGAGCTGCCAGCCACTCTAACCACTGTTATAAACAATCACTACTTCCCCCTGAGGGTAATTAGAATTTAAACCATTTGATACAAAACAATGTTCACACACACTGGCAATAATAGAAATAAAGTATCGTACCATTTAAAGGTTCAACCCTCCACTCTTCCCGGCTCTCCTCTTCCACAAGGAGGAAGGTGAAAGGGGCTGAATTTGGATGTCCATCTTCATCCACTGCCGTAACATTAATCACCTCAGTGTCTGAGCAGATGTACTCCACGTGGTTGGTCAGTGTGGGGCAGTTGTCATTTACATCTCCCACCTGCAATGCTATTGTTCCAGTGACGATCTTAGTGGGCACATCTGTGGGAATCAGGAGACACAAGCTGTCTACAACAAGAAGTACAAACCAAGTGGAATCTAAACAGTGAATTGTCTATAAGAAAACCAAAGCAACATCTGTAAAAGTTGCGTGGCTGCATAGTAGGTGTTGATTCAGTGTGGTAAAACTTTCACACGACCAGGAGCCATGTAGTTCAGTGTTAATATCAAAAGTTTTGTTTAATGGAACTTTAAACTATTCAAGCAGATACCTAAAGTCTACACTTCTGGCCACATCAGTACAAGAGTTCAGTGCAATAAAAGACTAATTGGCTAATCCCAAGCTTTCCCAAGCAGCTCTCCAAATTTGAAGGTATAGTATGCAGGAATGTTGATTACTATTTGTAAACTGGCTTACCAGCAAAAGTGAAAGATAGAATCAAACCCAGATTCACTCTTGTTTTAGAACAACTATATTTGTGTTTTTTTGGCAATGCATCTATGGTTCTCATAGCTTTCTCTTAGATGTGTGCTGCTTACAGTCTGGCACCTGGTTACTACCATTTTAAGAAGTCTTAACCTCCCCTGTGTGCTAGGTCCAGGAATATATCAGAGTAACAAGAAAAATAAGAAAATACAGCCACAGGATTATGAAATTCCTGCATACTATGTCTTTAATACAACAATTACTACATATAATCAGAGCTTACCCTGAGTCAGACTCAGTATTTTAGCGTAGTAAGTTCCATTAACCAAGAATGGGGACTCTCTGTCGGGGAACTTTTGAAGTCTAATCTCTGCTGTTTCTGGGTCAATCAATAGCCAGTTGTCAGGATCATAGCCTTTAGCATATCTGTGGAAACAATGTGCAGCAATGTTTACTCTTTAGATTACAACAGTTAAAGCAGTCATACATTTTACTTTGCTGGTTCTAATGTAATTTCAATCTGAGATGTTTTATGAATATGTATTTATGGAGCTTATAAACTGAAAGTAATGTGACTTCATCTCACCGAACATTTTCTGCAGGCTTTCCGGTGTCACTGTCAGTAGCTGCGAAGACAGTGATCACTTCCATTAATGGATTTTCCTCTGGGTTCTCCGAAACAGAGACAGGCTTTACTCGGGGTTTAAATGCGACCCCCTCAGGTTCATTCACCACTGCAATGTTCACTGGGTAAAGTTTGCCTTTGATTGGCCTCTTTTTATTGGACTGGTTTGTAACTGTGCTACCAGCTCCTGCCCCAGTCCCTGCTCCTGCCCCAGTTGCCATGTCAATAGATACCCCTGCATTAGTTCCCACACCTCCTCCTCCTCCTCCTGCTCCTCCTCCCCCTCCTCCTCCTCCTCCTGCTCCACCACCTCCTCCTCCTGCTCCGCCACCTCCACCTCCTCCTGCTCCGCCACCTCCTCCTCCTGCTCCGCCACCTCCACCTACACCTACTCCTGCTCCGCCACCTCCTCCTCCTCCTCCTCCTCTTCCTCCTCCTCCTCCTTGACCATCGCCATCATCGTCTCCATCTCCTATAGCTGGGGCAACATTGGATACTACCACTCCGAGCTTTATATCAGGATTTTCCTCAAAATCAACAGGCTGGAAGGGAAAACAGAACAAAGCCACATCAGTTTACTCTCACAGGTCACTGTTTAACATGAATACATTGTTCATAAACCACAAACTGTTGCCCGCAAATGACTGAAAAGTTATGAACACAAGATTTCTTGTCTTTTTTTAGTCATCAGGCTAGACAAAATCAGCAATATATGCCAAACATAGACTGAAGTTAACTGTGCAAACAAAATAAATGTATTAGTAGTTAAAATAAAAATGTCTCTTATAAAACCAAGGAAAGAAAACAACTTTTTGGGAGGTAGACAAAATGGTCTGGTGGAAAATATGTCTACTAATCAAGACTAATATCAGTCAGTGAAACCACGTATTCATCTACATCTACATAAATATATTTTTAGGTTACTTGATTGTTGTAGTTGGTTTTAAATGAGTTTTGATAAAGATAGACATCGAGGAGCATTTTGGTTTTCCTGTTATGAGATTCATATAAGGAAATACTCATTAGTTTAGAGCAAAATAAAAAAAAAAAGAAGATTTTTCTCATTTTGATTTCTGGGGTAAATTATGGAGCAAATGCTCTTGATGAGATAGTATACATTATGTTATTTATAAACTACTGTATGCATATAACCAAGTCAAATTGACTGCTAGGGGCATCTTAATTATTTAGCTTGTCCCACAACTAATAATTGTCCACCTCTGTGAATGAACATGTGATGTTTTGTGATGTCTGTGATACGTCTGTGCCTGTGATATTTGTGATCGATCTCTGTAAATGTACAATTAGTGGAAACGAATTTCCCTCTGGGATGAATAAAGTAAGTCTAAGTCTAATTAGAAAGTATTTCATTTCTACTGAAATGATCCACACATACTGCTTTAAGCATGCTAGGGTGTTGTGATACAGACAGATTTACCTTTTCAAGCATCAGAACACCTTCGTTGGTTTTGGGATCAGTCTCTATGCTGAATATTCCATCTTCATTTCCAGTGACAATATCAAAAACAGCCAGCCAGTTGTCAGTTTTCTCCTCATCATCATCCAGCACTTTGAATCTCATGACCTCCACTTGGGCTGTGTTCTCCACGATGCTGCCTGCATACTACACAAGAAATATTTTTCATTTTACTATCATCCCTTTAAATTGCTATAAAGGAATACATCCTCCTGCAAAAGGCCATTTGTATAGTAACTGCTTAATTTGTGAAGAAAACAATGTTGTCACAATAACACAAACAAACTAACTGATTGGGGAAGCAGTAGATAAGCTGCTCAGCAAGGTGAAATTACTGTTTTGCCAATGGAGCCTGTCTTGAAGAGAGCATAGATACATTTTTCTTTTAGGTCAGTTTTAAATGGAAACGTTTTAGAGAAATGCATGTGTTTGGAAAGTACTGATCATATGACTGGATACATGAGACTTAGATTTTACTGCATAAGTTGTGTGAGAGTTTGTAAACAGATTCCATTTAGATGTTCTGTTGTCAGATGCAGACCCCGTGACTTAAATTCATCAGAATTTTCACAGTTTTTGGATTCTTCATTCACTGGAAACATGTGAGAAAAGCAAAATTAACTTCCTTTAAGAAAAGTTAAAGAAAGTTGGAGAAATACACTTATCTGCTTTATGGCAAAGAGAGATGAGAAAATTGATGTAATGCTCATGTTTGCCTGTCTGATGAACATGAAGGCAGGCTCATTATAGCTGGTTGTTATCATGAGTCTGCAGAGCCTCTAAAGCTCACAGTTTACCATGTCACGCTACATTACTAATTCATGCAAAAAGTTTCAAGGCAACCAGTGGAAACTGCAGGAAGTTACTGCTCATAACTACAGTTAGAAATATTTCACATAACCCTGTTGTTGTTTTTTACATTTTGGTAACACATTGAAGAATCTGGATATTAAAAAAGTGAGCTTTTGAAGCAAATGCATAGCCAGGGGTTCTGTTGTAGTTCTATGTACAGACGGATGGCCAGTTTATGATACAGTGGCAGGATGAGTAGGTGTAGTATTTAGTTGACATAGCTAACTGGGAGTGTAATTTATACACAGTTGGTAGACAGATCAGAGAAATTTCAGGGAGGGCTGTTTCCACACATGTTTTTAATCATAATCAACTATTTATTTCAAATTCTTTTTCTATGGAAACAAAGTCACAGTTGATACCTCGTCTTTTTCCAGCTCGGGTACATTATCATTGATGTCCACTACTTTGACATGAATTGTCCCAGTGCCTGTGTTGCCTCCAGGAGCGCCGTCCAGATCAGTTCCTTCAACTGTTAAAGTGTAGGAGCTTTGCGTCTGTGGACAACAGAAGCACCAACACAGGTTTATAATTCAATAAGAGAAGAGCTCAACAATCCTATCAACCGTCTACAAATGTATTATAGTTGATGTAAGTCATATGGTGTTCCCACCACAGTAATGTGTCTGACCTCTCTGTCTATGGTGTTTTCTTTGACGTAGATGGATCCAGTTTCTCTGTCTATGTAGAAGACGTTTCGGCCATCAGAGGGCTCCTGCTTCACAAGGCTGTAGGCAATCTTTGAATGGGAACAGTTGGCCTTGTCTGCATCCGTAGCTGTAATCCTACCAACCAGAGTCCCTGAACAAAAACAATGAAGACTACATTTAATATGTTTTAGATAACATTGTAATCTTCTGCTCTTTCAGCATCAGGACTATCACTGAATTAGGACTGTCAGAGTCAACCCAGAAGTGGTACCTAAACCGATGCATCTACCCTGAAATGTGTGTGTATATGTGTGTCTTTGTGTGTATGTAGACCCCACAATTGGGCAAAAAATGTGTAGACCCCTCAATGGAGCAAAACTAGTATGTGTGTTTATGTTTGTGTCAAGTACAGTCAAGTACCCACGCTTGCAAGTGGCAGTAACATGTGAAAACATTACAATTTAAGGCACTTCAGTACATCCAGTCTCACAATGGATGAGTAACGTGCCTGGGCATGTGCATACATTTGAGCTTCAAATGCATGCACATGCCTCAGGGCATGCTGCTCTTAGCAAAAATGCATTTTTTGTAAAGTGCTGAGTATACGACTGGATAAATGACATTTGGATTATACTGCACAAGTTGTATGAGATTTTGTAGATGGATGTTTTGATATAGTTTAGCTGTTGTTAAATACAGACCCTGATTACTTCAATTCATGAAAATTGTTCACTTCTCCGGGGTTAGAAAAAAAAGTCTTCTGCACGAATTAAAGGTCATTTTGTGTTATTTCAGTACAAATTTTCAATTTGTGGATGAAGTATTCCTTTTAAGACTTCTCTCTGTATGCCATTGCAACAGGGCAACTCTGCCAAGTGACGCTATACATGTGAGAGTGATTTGCTGTTTTATGGGTTGTTGTTATCGGCTTATGTCTCATCTGTAGTGATAATAGTAAGGTACATACAGAAGAGAGCTTTTAAATCTTATATTTTGAGTGTTGGTGGCAGAAAATATGTGTTACCTGCTGGACTGGCCTCTTTAACTGTAGCTGGAGGTACAGGGACAAAAACAGGTGGATTATCATTCTCATCCTCCACATCAAATCTCAGGTCTATTCTGTCTTCAGCCACAGTGCCGTTATTAAATCTAGCCACTCCTGTCAGCTATTGAACAGAAATACACACACACACACACACACACACACACACACACACACACTAGATTACTAGATTTTCATAGCTCCATGTTGGAGCAGAGCAGTGGTGAGGAAAGTATTCAGATTTATGCTTGAGCACTATAAGTAAGAATGCTCCACAACAGGTCAAAGTGCTGCATTGCAGTTCTTACATTAGTAAAAGAGAAGTTAGCAGCAACATTTACCAGAGCTTACAAAAGTAAAAGCAGAATTATAATTATTTCTGATGCATTATAGTGTATTTGCTGCAGTTTATGTTTTATCATATACTGTAATTCATAAGAATGCATCATGGTTTATAAACTGACGATATATTTTGTCACATAAAACACTAATCTTTGAAGTGACTACTAACAAGTGGCTATACCATTAAAATTAAGTAAATCTTGTAAATCCTACAAGTACTGCAAAACTGTATTTTAATACAGTTCTTGAGAAAATATACTTTCCACCACTGGTGCTGAGCACATGTTACTGTAGAGCTTTACAGCTGACTTCTCATTAATCACTATTTTTTTTCTTTTGTGGTACTCAATGTTTTCTTCATGGCTATCACTGCTCCTCTGTTCATTTCAAACAAACAAGAAATGTAAAATGTAGCAGAAGATTATTGTGAAATCGCTCACCATCAGCTCTGTCGGATCAGGATGTCATTATATGTGTGTTTGTGTTTCATTCTGAGTGTGGTTTTAAATTATTCATCTACCTCTACCAGCAACAGCTCTCTTGCTGATCTTGATCTTTTGACAATTAAAGCCATTATTATGTAATCAAATAGACACTGTGGAGGATAGCAGTGCAGAGCTTTCATGAAATCACCTTAATTCAACAGCACATACTGAATTTTAGTTCATACATTAGTAAGTAGATGTGTAATAAGCTGTGTGCTGAGTTATGTTCTCACAATGTAGGTTTCCCTCTCCTCTCGGTCCAGTGTTCCTCGGACATACACAAGTCCAGTGTCCTCAGCCACAACAAACAGGTTCACTGGTTCTTTACTGGCCCCAGGACCCAGCAGAGTGTAGTGCAGGGTCTGCTCTGTGTCCCAGTCTGACCTGATCTGAGAGTGATCATAATAATCATAACAACAATTAAACCATTTAAAAATATCACAATATATTCAAGGCTGTCCATTGCACATAATCAAGTAATGACTTAATTACTTATTTCTAACATTGAATGCCATTGTTTAAAAAAGTTTTTCTGTTTACAGTACATATACATGGCAGCTACACTCAGAAACAGTGTACACCTATTAACAACCCTAACTTGTACACCTGTTTTCTGTCGACCTAAGTCTGAATCTTGGCAATGAACATAAATCACGAGTCATCCAATATGTACTTACTTTCTAGAGTTACTGGGCTGCAGGAAAAGGGTTCTGCATTGCACTTGTTTAGGGTACTTTCCCATTCTTATTCTGTGAGCAGCATTTCGAACATCAGCCCTGCGTCATAACTTGAGAATGTCTGCGATTTCTGTCTCCCTCTACAACAGCTGAGTGCTGTACAATTGCTGGGTGCCTCAGCCTCATGCTGGAGGGCAGCTCATCTCGAGTGTTGGCAGAGATGGCAAGACTAATCATACATTTTCTATTTTTTTTTTTGACGAAAGCAGAAGTTGCAATGCAATCGTAAAGCTAAGGAGGGTGAAGTCAAGCCTTAACACGAGCACCACAGTAAAGCGTGACAACTTTTATTTCTCCTGGCAATCTCTTTTTATGTTGGTGGAGCAGTTTCCAACTTTTCTCTGTCTCTAGGCTGTGTGTGAGTGTGTATTTGCATATTTACAAAGGAAGAAAAGTTGAATGATTCAGACAGTAATCATATATGCCTTCTTCAATATGTCTCAGGTGCACTGCTGAATAATAACAAGCAAGACCTGTCATGCAGGCGTCAGTGTTATTTTACATCAGCGAACTCCTAGAATGAGTCAGTGTGAGAACATTGTAGACTAATGCATAAACA
The DNA here is from genome assembly GCF_041903045.1 of Epinephelus lanceolatus. Taxonomy (NCBI): domain Eukaryota; kingdom Metazoa; phylum Chordata; class Actinopteri; order Perciformes; family Serranidae; genus Epinephelus; species Epinephelus lanceolatus. Next base: position 32,987,771 of record NC_135739.1, read on the forward strand.
CCACAGCTTTTAGCATGAGGATATGTTCAATATTTTTAACCTGGGACTTTATTCAAATGTTTTTTTAAGAAGTGTGCATAATACAGCCTTATTGAGAGCTGTGGTTTGATCAAATAACTGAGGAAGCTCACAGGATTGTTAGCAGTGGTGTAGCTCAACAATCTGGGGCTCCTTTTACTACATGTCCTCAATACATCTTTTAATACAGCCTCTACATAAAATTTAATCAACAAATAAACATATGCAGTTATAGTTGTAATTAATAGTGACTTGTTTACAACATATTTAAGATCTACACAGTCGAAATCTCAGCATATTTCACCTCTCTTTTCTCAACATCACCCTGAACTGCACCATCACTGTTTTGATTTCAGCTAAAGACCTTTATTGGAATCCTCCTTTTCTGTATTGTCTCTAATGACAGGAGCAAACAAAGGCAAGAAATGCCAAAATAATTATTTAAAAAAGGCTCCATTAGATAACTGTGTTTGAGTCCAGTGAGAAGCTGTTGCAGAAGTTTAAAATAATCAATGATGTTATCCAATTAATTAATATTATGATGACAAACAGCTTCCAATAAAGGTCTGGGATGAAAACCTATCAACCCTTCCTTCAATATAGACTAGACTATCATAATTTACCAAGCCGGCATATTAAATATAAACCTTTTGGTAGAGAAATTCAAATAACGTCTTTGCTGTTGTCAGAAGACACATACTGTAAGAACACAGAGATTATATGATGTGAGGGAACTTCTTACCCTGGCAATAGGCTCCCTTGTATTGTAATTATAATTCTCTTTAAGCATCTTCGTTGGGACAACCCAGTCTCTCTTCTGGCGTCTGAGATGTGGGACGCTGGCTGCATCGTCTCCCAGACACCCCCACAGCTGCAGAGAGAAGAGGACATGTGACTGTGGTGTTGCTTCTCCAACTGTAACTTTTTGTGTCTGTTTTCAGATCAGTTATTTAACTGAACAAAATGCTTTGTAACAAGATTCAAATTCAGAAGCTCCTACAGCAGCTCATACATCCTGCAGTGTTCATTCACCAGTATGAAAGTGTTACACCCTGTCAGCACATGACTCATTTCAGGCCTGTTTGTCAGCCATGATACAATTAATAAAAAAAATAAATAAATAAATAAAAAAGTTTGAACAACAGGCAATAATTAAGTTATGAGCCATCAATACTAGGGGTGGGGGAAATAATCGATTTTTAGATGCATCGAGATTCTGTCTTGAACGATGCGCGCATCGATTTGGAAAACTCATAATCGATTTTATTTTTATTTTTATTTTTGAAATTACCGTAACTCCTCGACCATTCACGCTATCGACGTAATTCCAACAGATTCCGAAAGCTAAGAAGCGGAGCTTTCCATTGACGTACCATTACGGTAGTGACGCCATTACCTGTGGAGGCGGGGAGGGAAGTGAGCACAGTAGGAGGAGAGTGACGGCTGACGAGGAGAGTGCGAGTTGGAGTTAATTAGCGGAGTTTTGGTGAGTTTTAGTGGAGTTTGGGTGGCGTTTTCTTTGTAAATAATATTTAGTGTTGTAAATAATAGTATTTGTGGTTTTTTGAGAGCTTTTGAGTTTTTTATGCCGTGTTTTCATCTTGTTTTCACCATAATTCGTAGTTTTGCCATCGTTCCTCTTTTTTGCAATAGTACGTGTTTTTATAGTTCATAGATATTTATAGCCAGTTATAGTTTTGTAAATACTGGAGGAGAAATGTCGAGGAGGTCGACGAGGGACAGGAGAGTCCCCTTTAGATTTGTGGATGAGGAGGATGGACCGGAGGAGACTGGTTTAGTTTAGTCATCTCAACCACAGTAAGTAATACAGATTGTATGCACTGGATATGTATTCCCAGCTTTATTACAATAATGTTTTTCAATATCAAGTGTAACTTTTCTTATTGGCTCGTTTTAGAATCGAGAATCATTTTATAATTGAAATCGTTGCCCTCGGAATCGGAATTTAATCGAATTGTGAGATTCCCACCCCTAATCAATACGCTATCTGATCACATTATTCATTGTAGTTTAATGTGTCAGACTTCAATGGCAAGCTACAGTATAACAGTATAACAATTTTACAATCTACTGTTCACCAGGAAACAAACTCTCACAAAAGAATCCTTGAAAACATACCCCACAGATTCGGTTTACATGCTAACATGTATCATGTTAACATGCCAACTAAAAGCTAAATGCTTCATGTTAACATGTGATGTTAACATGAACATGTGATGTTAACATGAAGCATTTAGCGTTTAGTTAAAGCAGTAAAGTACAGTAAAGCTGAGAATGATGAGGGTTCAATCATTAGATTTAGAGCTATCCTTTCATCCTGTTGGAGATCTGGTAAGGCCAAAACACACCGGTGGCGTACGACGCGCGTCAAAACAGCCGCCCCCATTATTTTCTATTTACAAACCCACACCGGCGGCGTCTCGACGCTTGTACACTGTTGTCCTATTTTTCCAGCATCACCGCCCTTGAAAAAGCGCTATTTTGTACTTGACTGGAGTGTGCAATAGAAATCCGGTTGATGTGTGTTGGGGGTGGCACTTGACTCACCGTCATATGACGCCGTTGGTGTGTTTTGGCCTTTACTGTGTTGTCTGAGTAAGTGTAGACATATAGAGTATAGTGAAGCGCAAATGCAAATTCTCAGTAAACTGTTTAATGTAATTTTAGTGCACCCACGACACCTTTACACTGACAAAAAATATCACACTTCAGGTATGTCACAATCCTTAGTCATGAATGAGAGCCTAGTTCAATGTTTGCATGCTTGAAAGCTTTCAAGATGATTTACAGCATCTATAGCTCACTCACTGCTGCCCTGAGGGAACAATTTGCAAACAGAAAATGTGATCACTGCTAAAATGTGCAGAGTTCTCGAAAGTTATATGTCAAGACAGTCTCAGCTCCTGCATGTACAGACACAACATTGTAGATGATGTCTATACATTTCCCCATCTTTCACCTTTTGGCAGGACTCAGGGCCGGGGCAACCGCATAACCCCTACTTTGACTCTCAGACAAAGCACTAAAGTTAGGTAAAGAGTCAGTATGGCTGTGATTACAGTTAGGGTCTGGATGAAGCTGTGGATAATCATTTGTTTTTACATTTGTTATCCGATGCTCTACATCCACCCTTTCAATACTTTTTTTTACTACATTTGCTTATGATGTTTGTTTTTATTTTATTTTTCCTATAAAATATCTCTCCATATTTGCTTCCTCTGTATTTCATTATGCCTGTACTATGTACTCTGTGGAGGTGGCGACCAAACATTTTACTGCCGAAACTGTGTGCATGACAAATAATCAGAATCTTTAAAATCTAAATAAAATATCAATGTTTTCACAGGGGACCGTAGTGTTAAAAAGTAATGTTAAAGTATTTTCATAATAAGAAAGATAAAGACATAAGTCCTCCTGCCCGAACAGGTGTAACACAGTTAACATGAGACTGAGGGACATCAGATAATCAGTCACAGTCTGTATGAGGCCACACCCAGCTGAAATCAGTATGAATAATCTTTGGGGTGGACTCAATCATGGCTGTGTATGGTCTTTCTTTAAACACCTGTTGGAAAATATGGATTTTGAGTTTCCTGTAGTATTAACTGTCCATATAGACATTCAGATTGCAGTGAGTTCCAGTCAGAGTGCAATTTGTACGCTAGTTAACATAATGAATGTATTGAGCTTATTCGGAGTGGTAGGTAATTCTCATGTATATAATTAACAGGGTTATATTGATTTATTTTCTCCTCTATATTCTCTGTTTCTGTATCTTTTCTCCTGATTAAATCAGGAATCCCAAAATGATAACATATCGTATATTTTAGGATACAGTGTATATGCACCTGGCCAGCTCATCACATGCGCGATATAAAGAGCTACATCCTTGTTTCTGTCCTTATAGTATTCCAGAGGGGACATAGTGTGGGTGTGTCTACTGACCTATATTAAGAAAACAAGTCATGTAACAGGCAGCTCTCTGCGCAATTACATAATACAACAAAGAATATCAATCAAGATATTCAAGCTGACTAGGCCTACATCAAGATCAAGTTGGACCAGATAGTCTTTTGTTATTGAAAGTGGGTTTGATGAGAAAAACATATGATGTGTGCGTGGGAACAGATACAATAGGGATCATTCAAGGAGAGACTGGGAATGACAGGACCTATGGTGACCTGATACCAGCATGAGTGGGAATTATACCCTGTAGAACTTTCACGTACAGTTGTGAAGGTGAAATCTTGGCAGTTTATCTTGAAACCTGTTTAATTTCACATACAAGAACGACACGATTTAAATCAAACCTTACCAAGTCATCTCCCTTTCATGCTTTTTTACTTGTTTTTAGTTTATAAACCTTTTTTCATCATTGCATTTCTATGGCTCCCTCTCTTCATACACACAGACACACACATAGACAGACATAGACATAGTTGTGAACTCACCAGAACTGACAGGTGAAGCAGTAAAATGATGGCTGACAACCCTGCCATGTCTCAGGTAGAAGCTGCACAATAGGTAAATGGTGTTCCTCCACGCAGACTGCAGTAATAGTAGTGGCTCCTGATATCAACAGGCCCTCAGAGCACAGAGAGATTCCCTCACATCACCCTCTCCTCCTTCTCCAGATAATCTGTCCCCTCTTTGCTCCTCCCTGCTCTCTTATTTTCTGTCAGCCCTCTTGTTCTCCTCCCTCCTCACAACCCCTCCTGTTACGCTCACTGCTCTCCCATCACTGAACACACCAGCAAAAGTCTACATGCATCTTAAACTTTAAACTTGTTTATTTAATCAGAATAGATTCAATGAAATTTGGTTATTATTCAGAACAATTTCAGAACATGTAAACGAACTTCTTTACTCATCAAATTAAGTTTGTAAAAGCTGCATTATTTATCAGCCATTTGGTTTCAGTAGAACAAATGATAACACCAACACTGGCATATTATCACCTTATAAAGCTGATGTGACTAACCTGTGAGCAGCCTGCCTACTTACACATCTATAATTCATTTGTGTTGTTTGTGTTCACCTGATGAATGTTAGTCCAATATTCACTCTTTTTTTGCTCTACTTTTGGTCTCTAACAACTCCTGAGAGAAATTTCTGTCTCCTTAGTTGCTAAATGCTTTACTGTGTTCACCAGTTAGTCACTATGTCTGTCTGCTGTTAGCCATTGAGCAGCTATTACTATTCTATTATTATTTTAATTATAGGTATGATTATTCTCAGTGTCAAACCCATTCACATTACAATCACTTGAGCCACTGTTTACATAATTTTTTTATTAGTACAGCAAACATTGTTGCTAATTAGCATAATTCCCAGCATGCTCCTGTCATGAACTCCCCACAAACCTTAAGGTTGTAAAAAGTTGCCTGATGATGACTTTTAGTGTGGTTTTTTTTTGCATGTGTCTTACTTTAGCTATGACTTCCTTCTCTCACAAAAAAAACCCAACCAAAGTAAACCATCCAACCAACTAAACAAACAAACAAATAAATAAAACCAGCACCACCATGAAACAACAACACCAAAAACTGTCCAACATGGCTACCACTTATACAAGCACCCAGGCTATCCTTGAGAAATGGGTCACTCAATGTGTCTATCTACCAGCACCTATCACTATACTACTACTGGTTTGTCTTCAGTTTATTGGACTTCAAATTCAATCAACGCAGTCAAACAAACAAAATCAAAGTTCCAGCACACAGCAGAATATTAGGATTAACACTATTTTATTGACAGATTCTATTACAAAAAAGGCACAAACTTTGCATTTCACATTCTGCTTCATCAGATTAGCCGTCACAAAGAGGATCTTTGATTTAGTTTACGTGGTTTACCCTGCACCAGCTGGCACACACTAGAAGCACTGCTGTGCATGAAGTATCTACTGTCTTTTAAGCAAACTGTTTACTAGTTCATTTAACTCCCTTTAAAACAATATGTTGAAGTACAAGTGAAACTAAGTGCCATACTCCTCACCCTCTTCACACCTCAAGCCAAACTGAGACCAAAGTGAAACCAGGCTGCACTATGGATCAAGATGATATTATGCAAGTCACTGTTTACACCAAAGTCTTGGAATTTAATGGAATTGTACAAACTGTGTCCCAGAGAGGTAGAAACAGGAAGCTAGATAAATGCACCAGGGACTCCCAGTAATATTAAAGAATATTACAAACAAGTTACATGACAAGACACACAATATACAGCATAATGTGTATGCTAATTTACTATCTGATCTATTAATAGTCACATTTAAGAATGATCGCAGATGGTGTTTAAATGCAAAGTAAAACTGAAAAACATTTTCAAGAAACAGGCAATACCCCTTACAGGCTTGGACGGTATCAAGGTATTACTCTAATGTTGTGAATTAAGGTTTATTTCGATCAAACCAGAGTTCGTGATTGTTGGAACTATGAAAAGACTAACCAAGATGATTTTGGTGAGTTTTATTTTGTTTCTGTTGAGTTAGAATGAACTGTGTTTTACGGTGAATTAATAAGGAAATTAAATTGATTTTAGAAAACAGTCCTCTAGAAACTTGAATTCAGAAGGTGCACAGTTGTATTTTTCTGTTTAATAAGGTAAATAGGTGTTAGAATATATCATCTGTCTTTATATTTTGTGAGTTTATTAGAGTAAAAAGAAACTAAGAGAGCTTGTGGAATGTGGCAAACTCAGTGCTCAAAGTAATCTACAAGCTAGCCGGTGGAGCTAGCCGGTGGCTAGGCTGACGGAGGCTGGTTGGAAAATTGATACCGCCCAAGCCTAACCCCTAATTACAACAGTTTTATTCTTATATACTGTGAAACTAGGTGTGGGATACATAATTTCAGAATGCAGTTTAGCAAGTTTAAGTTGGCGCCTTCTTGCAACAAGAGAGGAAGTTCACACAAATGTCACCTTGAAGGGTTTGATGTGGCCAAACTGCAAATTAACATGAACATCAAGGAAACATGTAAGTCATATCATTAGTGCCAGGAGTGTATGGGTGTGTGTATAATGAGGTGTGTGTAAGAGTTTAACCCCCTTCCTATTAAAACTGGGTCCTAAGGACCCGGATCAACCAATGCTACAGACAGTCACAATTAAAGCATCTCTATGCAAAATTCAGAGCCATAAACCATAATCCATAAACAGCTATGAATTAAAGCAACAGTGCTGACAGAGCTGATGGTGTTAACCAGGGGGGAGTGGAGGGTGGACCTATGTTTTTGTGACAGCACTGGGAACTGATGAATGGGTACTACTGTATACTTTTGCAACGACACTGACCCGATAACAGCCATAACTACCTTGTGAGTATATTGCAATGTTTTGGCATGAGATAGTTATTGGAATACACATGCACGTGCAGTGGTTTACCATAACACACACAGAGAAGCTCTGATTACAACACACAGAGAGGTAGCTTGATTTCCCTCTTTGATCAGGATGCCATCACTACAATACATAGCAAATTTCTGATATAATATTAATACTCGGAACGTTGCATAAAGAACTTTTAACAAGTACAACTTACTTTCAGTATTGGCATTTATTGCATGAAAATGGCTAACCTGTGTGTTAAAGTTACTGTGCCTCATCTACCACTGCATAATGCTCAGCTCACCATCTCCAACTTGGCAACATGGACCCTAAGACGTCATTTTAAGAGATAGGAGAAGGAAACATGGAAACAGATGAAAAAAGGAACCATAAACACTTTGAGGTAATGTTTTAAGTAAGGTGCCAGATATCACATGAAAAGGCTGTAAAAACAGGCACCATCTCATCAAAGCCTGGTTCAGGTTCTGTAATTAGCGGAGAAACATGAGGCTATTATGATCAGTGTACACCATTAAAGGCCAACAACCACTACCTATGTACACCTCAAAGTACAGCAAATCCCAAACCAGTGCAAGTCCCTCTACAATTGAATATTTCAACTGGAAGGGGTTAAACTAGTGAGAGGTAACTGACTAGTCTGTCAATACTAGCTGCATCTTGCAAAAACACATCACTGGAACACGTATAGTGGGATCAAATAAATGGCATTCACTTTGAGCTGAAACAGCTCTACAAGATGTGGGACTGCATGCACTGGCACACTAGTAAGAAGAGCTTTGATATCATCAAAAGCTTTCTGACAATGATCTGACCAATGAAACTTCCCTGACCGAATTCATTTTTACAAAACCCTTGGTAATAACCTTCTATTGCAAGAAATTGGATGAGCTTCCTTTTTGTAGTGGGTGGGGGAAACTTCTCAATGGCCACAACATTTGCTATTACAGGACACACTTAACCCTGCCCATCCACCTTACCCAGGTATGTCACTGTGGTCTTAGCAAACTTAAACTTTCCCAAGTTCATGGGGAAGTTTTTCTCAGGCCAGGCATCAAAAGGTGCCTGGATGGGCTGCAAATGTTCTGGCAGCTTGTCACTACACAGAACTACATCATCTATATACACAGTGCACCTTTGGAGCTCAGAAACCACCTGGTTCATTAAGTGTTGGAAAGTGACAGATGCATTTCTCAAACCAAATGGCATGACCATGTAAGATTTAAGGAAGTCAAATTTACTTACAAATTTTGCAGAACCAACTTGAACCACGCAATCCTCCATTCGAGGAAGAGGACAGGTGGCAAGCTTGGTTATGGCATTCTCTGCAAAAAAAACAGTACAATGTCTAAAAGTTGTATTTGACTTACATGATGAGGCCTGTCTTGAACAGGGTTAACACTTAATCATCAAGGCATAAGGGCATAAGGTAGCTTCCAGTCCTTTTGTAGTACTGCCAGTGGGCCTCTGAACACTGGATGTGGAAGTGGTTCTCCATGCTGGTCAGCAAGCAATTCTGCTCTGCGCTCTGTTTAAATCACATGTAGAGCTCTGTCTCTGTCCGCTGGTAATTGCGTGTGTGTGTGTGTGTGTGTGTGTGTGTGTGTGACTCTCTGTTAAGACACAGCTGACAAATATATGGAAGCAGGGGATGCAGATTTTATCATTTATCATAGTTAAGTTATTTATAAATCTAAATCTAAATTAGACTACAGCCTTGCTTAAAAGGCCCAAAAATACCTTTTCCCCCTTCTTCAGGCTTCCAATAATTCAATTAATTAAAACAGGATTAAACCTAGTGTGTTGCAAGAAGACATGACTTTGTTTGAGGGGTGATAAGCCAAAAAGATTGCAATGCACTGTCCCAGAGCATTCACAAACAACATCTCTGTCTTAAAGGCCCTGAGGATAGTGTTTGGGATCATTGCTTTAGGTTGTAAAGCCTGATGTCTGCAGATTATTGTTCACCTCTCCCTGACAGTTTTACGCAACGTGCTATTATCTTGTCACAAACACCATTTTACAGACCATGACATCCCTCTGTTTTGACTCGTGTGTTGTTGTTCTGCTCTTGGAACATCATGTCTGTCAACACCTCAGGTCTCTACTGTATGTCAAAAATTGTATGGTATACAAATGCAAGGCAGGTTCCAGTTCTGGATTTTCAACACTGCTCTCACAAGAAGAATGACAGCATCAGTTGTTTTAGCAAATATGTCAGAACATTTAAGTGACAAAAGGAATCATGACTCAGGTCACGGATCAAGTTGGGGTAGCTAGATGGGTCGACAAAACTGCTGACCATTTTCCAAAGCATATTGTGATGGCCAAACAATTTCCACTTATGCTTGTTCTGGAGCTATTGATCATTTCATACAGACCTCATCAGCATATTGAGCTTACTCATGTCCTGTGTACCTATTGTTATTCAACTTGTTCTTGATTCTGTGCACCTCTGGGACAAATTCTCCATGTTGACCTAACCCCTGGATTCCACTGGGTGCAGCTTAGCCGCATTATGACTGCGACCCAGTTCTGTTCTGTTCTCTGTCACCGTATTCCACATTTAACACAACAAGAAATGATTATGGATAATGTCAGAATACTGCATGTATCAGATAAAATTAGTAGAGGATATCTTTGATGGTGACCATTTGAATTAATGCAACATCCCAGCTAGATTTTTTTGTTCTAAAAACATTCTGCAAATGTTACATATAATGTTCTGATAATGTTTTCAACGAGAAGTTTTTTTTTTGTTCCTACAACATTCTAGGATAACGTTCTCTAAAAACATCCTAAAAATGTTTGGTGACAACCTTCTTAGAATGTTTAGTGATAACAGTGTTAGAACATTATGCGATTATTATTGTGATTGCACCTCTTACACCTACTGACTCTCAACCAGCAAATGTACACTTTTAGAACATGTTTGTTTCCCAGGGTGTCACCTCTTTGGAGCTCTACCCTTCCACAGACACACCATCGGCGTCTTCTCTGCTGCAGCTGCTGGTTTATCTCCTTTGTTCTGCTTTTGCTCTGTAATGTGACTTAAAATGTAGCAATACTTGTGATTTGTTAAAAAATCAGCACCTCTGTATGGGGTCAGATCAGTCTCATAATGAATGAACTCACGCAGGGTTTTTCACGAATGCACATGTTCTGGTTTGCAGTTGTATTTCGGACTCATCTGACAAACTTGTAATATAAATTCACAGATCATGCAAATCGCTGAATGTGCATTTACAAACTGCTTCTCATTTGTGAACCTCTCCACATTTGTGAGAGAAATCTGTGTGGTGAATTTTGAGACTCCCCTGACATCGCAGGTCAACGAACGTCATCATCGTCATTCATCAGTCAATCAGGTGTGTTCGCTTTCAGCCAATCGTATGGCTCCTTACATTTTCTCCATACTTTCATTCAAACATGTTACTTGGCTAAGCAGAATGCTTCAACTCATTATAATTCAATAACATTGCATGATTCACAACGAGGGGATAATAAGATAAATGTGTTACTTACAGGTTGAGATTGATCCATGTCTCTTCCACCGTTTCAGTCTAGCGTGTCTTGTTTGAACACTGCAAACAGTAGCTCAGTAGCTCTGCGATTGGTTTAAAAGTGTGGAAAAAATGTAAGGAGCCATATGATTGTCTGAAAGCAAACACACCTGATTGACTGATGAATCTGTCAATCAGAATCATAAATTTGATTGAAAGATTTATCAGCCAATGGTGACGTTCGTTGACCTGCGACGTCAGGGGAGTCTCAAAATTCACCACACAGATTTCTCTCACAAATGTGGAGAGGTTCACAAATGAGAAGCAGTTTGTAAATGCACATTCAGCAATTCGCATGATCTGTGAATTTATATTACAAGTGTGCCTCAAAATAATATTTGTGAAGCAGAGCGTGTGCATTTCCGAATTTATATTACAAGTTTGCATAAACATTATATTTGTGAACCAGGGTGTGTGCATTTGTGAAACAGATCGTGTGCATTAGTGAGTCCGAAATACAACTGTGAACCAGAACATGTGCATTCGTGAAAAACCCTGCGTGAGTTCATTCATTATGAGACTGATCTGGCTCCATACCTCTGGAATGTTGCAATCGCAACAACTAATGCAAATTCAATTAATGCCTATAAATTCTGCAAGACTCTGCAATTTTTTCCAATCCGCGCAACTTTTCCACAAATTTCACCACTCATTGTAGTTTCACTGATGTTCTGCATGAAAGCATGAGCAGTGGTGCACTGGACGGTACAAGCAGGTTTACCCACCTCTTATAATCACTGTTTACAGTATACCTGGCTCTCAGCCAAAAACCCATGGGAACATACAGGAGAGAATATCCACTTCCTCCTTGGTAACCTACTCATCTACCTACACCCACCTTATCAACTACCACTACATCACTGAGGTGAAACACGTACAAAAGTCATTGATTGATAAACCCTTTTTTACCGCAAAACACATGTGGAGAATAGCTGAAAGGTGTAAACAATAGACAAATCACCATGACGGAGGCTGTTGTAGTATTTGAAGTTCTGAAAGAATCAAGGTGACTTAGATTAAATATGCAATGTTAGAGAAAACAGTAGAATAGTATAAATCACAAAGTGACAAAGGTGAGTTGTGTAACAAACTGTGTGTGTGTGTGTGTGTGATAAATGAAATAGTTTAGGAATAAGAAGTGTGGAATAAAACAGTAAAACTTACCTGTTCCCACAATTTCATCACAAAAATATAAAACTAAATAAAAAGTTTAAAAACATTACAACATTAGGTTGCAACAATCTCCAGTTGTTCTGAAATGTGGGAGTTTTAAATGCAGAGGCAAGTTAGCCTCACGTCAGCAGAGACCACCATTGATCTTAGGGGACAAACCTGCTCTTCAGTAAGCAGTCTACAGACCAGAGAGATATTTTTGCACAGGGCCATTTCATGGTGTGACAGTTGGCAGTGGGGGCAGTATAAGTTGGCTGGGATAGTATGCAAATCTTTCTGAAATGAACTGCTCTCTGTGAAGCCATATTCTGCCCTGTGCATGCTCTGTCCTGATCTTCTTCATTCCTTCAGGGTGTGTTCATACAGTCAAGCACTGTAATTATTTGAAACTCTACCAAGCCAATGACTGCTAAAAAAAGAAATGTTTTCCATATACTACAGTAATATAATAAAATATCTTGCAGAGACAAACATAAAAAGCTCGTTGACCTGAAGTGTTCTGTGAAAGAATTTATTAAAAAGGGCAAGCATGAGATAAATTCTTCCCATTAGACATCCCTAAAAGACATATTATGTCAAAATGTATTCCAACACATGAGCACCTGTCTGCATCATAATAAATGAACCACTTTTTCTTAACCTCACACAACACAGATAATTAATACATTACACACACAACTGAAATTTCATGTTCTGAAGGGCTGAATTGCTTTTGATGATGATGATGATGATGATGATGACGATTTGTCTTTTGTTTGTCTTGCACACAAAAATGTGCCCAACCCCCATGGGTTTACAAGACACCAATACAATGACGTGGCAGTGATCAATCCAAAGTACATGTTTTTTTGTTTTTTTTTTGCTGCTCAGTCCAATAGTCTTTTAGAGTTTCAGTTCGTGTGAACATAGCATGATTTGCCATTTTATGGCATTGACAACAACAACAACAACAAGCAAAACAAGACAAAGGTCATGGCATCCTGACTGTATTAGTAAAAAACCTTTTTGTCCAACATTAAAACACCTACTGTAGCTCATTTAAGAACAACAATCAAATTGCATAAACATAGAAACTGTGTAAAAGTATATCAATCATGTCAAGATCAAGCTGGGTCCCAAGAAACCAAAGTGCAAGCGAACAGAAGTAATTTTTTTGGATAGTTCTTGTTAATAACACCCCCACTTTTTCATCATATTGCTTAAAGTGTTTCTACTTTAACAGAATTATTGCTAACAGTAAGCTTGGCTAGCATCACTCTTTCAAAACTCACCTGTACAGTCCTCATAAACAGGAGCAGTTTCAACAAGTTAATCTCACCCATGTAATCACTGCATTAAAATCAAGACTGTGCTGAATCAAATATTCTAAATATTCTGGTTGTGCTTTGTAATCTGGCCGCTGGTTTGTTTTCTTTGTGTTAGTTAAGGTTTTGTTGTCCTGTAGTATGTGTACTACAGTATGTTTTTCTGTATTTTATACTGTAGCCACATGATGAGGTGGGTGTTTTCTCCCTCACCATTAGATGCATGTTTAAATTCACACATCTCAAAAATCTGAACAGCTGGTCAGGTTACTTGTGCAAAGCTGTGGCTTCATCAGTGATGAGAAGCTTTTACAATTTTTGCAATTTACAATTACAATTAATTACAATTTCTTTTTTTCTTAAGTATATTTGGTATAAGTTTGAAAATGACCAAAATAAACTACTGCTACAGCCTGTTACACTGATCACTAATAAGGAGTATTAATGAAACAAGGTGTAACAAACATTCCAATTATCTGCTGTACAGTCAGTGACACATTTGAACCATTCCTAATTTTAATGCCAGTTATATAAAACATGGCCTCTCAATGAGTAACAGACTGTTATATCACAACAGAGACACTTTATTTGAAATAATATGCAAAGCTTACCCCTTCATAACCCACAGTATGGTCTGAGCAACATTCACTAACTCATTTGTCCCATGCTTTTTGCATTATTAGGAAAAAATAATAGAACTGATCATGTTGACAGGAAAATTTAACATTGATCACAAGCTGCTATTAAAGTAAGTTACATTTGTATTTGGTATTCACAAAGTAATTCAGTAGAAAATACTGTGCATGCTGCAAGGAAAAACAAGCCCTGATAGAAGGCAAGACTAAATGTGCTTTCAGACAGCCAACAGCTGCAGCTGCCGCCTCAGTTGTCCGAAACATGCAAATCCTAACTTGCTTTATGTATCATGTAAGATTGTTAACCATTTAATCTACTTTAAGCTACAGCCTGCTCTTTTTAGCTACGTGATAAGATCAAAGTAGATGGGTATCAGCCCGTGTTGCATCAGCAGTAGGATCGGTAGCCAGGTGGCAGAGTTGGTATACAGTTGCTGCCAATTCAAAATACAGATTAATATAATTGGGCAGCTAGCTGCTCTGTAAGGCTTTTCATAGACACAGTTGTGTCTTGAGCTAAATGCTAGCATCAGCTTGCTAACATGATCACAGTGATGATACTGACATGCTGGTATGTTTAGCTTGATCACCATCTGTTTACCATATTGGACAAATTTATATTTTTGACCTGATAATAGCGCTAATAAAAGTTACTGGTCCATTAAATTGTTTGCTGTTTCTATAAGATGTTACAATATTTAACAGGGTAAGTGAAAACTTTCACCTCATAGTGGCGCTACTCAGGAGGATCACCAAATCCATTCATCCTCTGAGTTCCAAAAATGTCTATATAGATTTCATGACCCTGATCCAATGGTTGTTGAGACGAATCAGTCTGGACCAAATTAGTGGACCAACAGACTGATGCTGCCATGCTGCTGGCAGACAAAAGGACACAAAATGAGTAATCAAAGCAAACAACACACAAAAGAAAAAACACAACACAACAGTGGAAAGAAAAATACCTTCGGTAAAGTTTTGGCAATTATGTGTTTGGATCCAAAGTCTATATTGTAAAAAATATTCTTCCCAGAAAACTGTGGATATAAATGTATTTTTTAAATCAAAAAGTTAGGTTTTACAGTGCAATAACTTGCTGTTTGGGTGCATATGTTGGTGTAACTGAGAAGCTGTGGTAAATGAACACACAGATACATGTAGCTTCACTTCTAGTGACACTGCTACAGCACACCCTCCACCAATAAACTGACATCAACGCACAAATTACCTGAAAATACTTGAGAGGTTGCTTTGCCAGAAGTTTGAATTGCATTTAAAAAAAAAGTCTTTTACGACATCATCATTCAGTGAATTCCTCCTGCTGCACCACCACCTTGCGGTAGGTGGGGGTTGTGCTCACTGTGGTGGAAGGGGAACCCATCAAGCTGCTGTGGGCACCAATGGATGTGCTGCGGTAGAGGGTGCTTCGAGAGCCAGAGATGTCACTCATTTGGGACAGACTTCCTGCCTCCTGGACCAGCTGCCCTCCGCTGCTTGTTGGACTGCCGACCACCAGGACTGTCTGAGATCCTGAAAGCCCTCTTGGCTGCAGAGTGCCCCCCTGCACAAGGCTCCCTTTCAGGCCTTTCACTGACCCTGAAGGGACCTTGTCCCCTACCACCATCATGGTCTGGGCTCCAGTGATGTTGCCAGTGGGGATCAGGTTGGCCCCGCTCCCCTCCACCAGCACCATGTGGGGGCCTTGGGCATGTCCGTTGGACATCATTGTCTGTCCCTGAACAACCATGCCTTGGGCAGGTCCAGCCTGGGTGCCATTAACCAGTACCATGCCCTGCAGGTTGGTGGCTGGTGCTTCAGCCAGCAGCACGGTGTTCTGAAACTGTGGCTGGACTATGTATTGCATTGGCTGCAGTACGGGGGTGGTGGTGTAGTAGATAGGCTGCTGCTGCTGTAGTAGGAGCATCTGACCTCGATTTGCCATCCCTTCTTTCACTGTAGTCATCCCTTCCCTCAAAGTGGCAAAGCTTTCGTTCACCATTTGAGTATGCGCAGATGTCTCTTTAACCAGAGTTTGCCCTGTTTGGGTGATGCTGGGCTGCAGCTTGGGTGGAGGGGACAGCTGTGGAATGGGCGGCTTTGGAGTGGGCAGCTGCTGGGCAGCCATCAAACTTGATACTGAGGTCTGGGTATTAATGGAGGCACTGGGCAGAGGAGTGGACTCTTGTTTGACTTCAGTCGGGATCTTCTTGCCTCCGCACAACTCAGCCAGGGTCTTGAACTTCGTCCCAAGGTCATCGAGGAACTGCAGGTCATTGTCAGACTCCAGGAGGCTGCAGCTGCCCACTGAGCCAGCAGGAGAGCCCTGGCCCTCATAGTCATAAACCAAATAGTTGTCCTTTGCTCCAAGATTCTCGTTTCCACTGTTCACCTTCTGTTGAAAATGGAAAGGGAAATCATTACCAAGGTTTCTATGTTTGTTCAGCTGAGCTTTTTCAGCTACACCTCTTTTGTCTAGATTGTTCTATTTTCCCAACATTTGAAAACTACCAAAAATAATTACTCTCAGAAGGACAAAACCATCAACATATAAAGAGTAGAAATATTTAAATGATTCCTCACCTGAGTGTAGTACTGTTCCAGGAAGTAGCCTGGAAGAGCCATGCCATCATAAAATTCTGTTTCTCTGCTCTCAAACTCAGAGTAGAAGCCACTGCCACTCGGCTGGTTCATCATCCCAAATGTTTCTTCTCTATGTTCAGTTGTAAAATCTCCTTGATAGCCGGCCCCGTTCATCCCATCCATAGAAGTGATGGATTTCCGGAAATCCAAACCTCCCATAGTTTGCATTGCTGAAGTATTGTTTGCCATGCCCATAGTTATGTTGCCCATATTTCCGTCCATTTGCGTTGGCATGCTCAGTAGTGGCACCTCCTACAATGAGCCAGTGATCCAAAGGTTAGAACATAGTCAACAGTTATTCTGCTGCCCACAGTCAAAAATCACTAAATGCAGCTTTCAAGCAGACATAATCTCAGTAGCAAGTGACCAGTATATGTGCCAATATTCCTATCCTTAACAATGAATGTTGTTTGCTTAAAAGATAAATGTGTTGATCTTACCGTGTTCTCCCCCTGGCCCTCAGTGTGGTAGTTAATGAGGTGTGATTTGGTGTCAAAAGGCAACTCAGCAAAGCCCCCTGGCAGCCCTGCAGCCCCCCCACATTGGCAGAAGAGCAGCAACAGAAGAAGAACTGTAAAAACAACAACAAAGTTTTAGTTATCTCTGGGGTCCTCTAAAAATGAAGGTGCAGTTTCAGTTTATCTGGCACAAAAAAACTGGTTGCTTGTTCCTTTATAAAAGGCAACCGTGTAGTTCATTACTGTGAACACTGGGTGTATCTTTAACCATTCTGGAGTGAGTTGCATGTTGTAATTTGTCTGTCATTTTTTGATTTCTCACTGTCTGACAGTCTGACCACCTGTGTGTGTGTTGTTAGATTTTGCTACTGCCCTCTGCTGGGTGAACCTACAATTACATCTAAAGGTAAAGGGATCCCAGAATTAATCTCAGGTAGGGCTGTTAGAGACTTTGATCAGATTAATGTTCTCATTGCAACTACTGGTTCCTCAGGGTTGTTGGAGCATTTAAACTGAACTGAAAACTTTCTTATTTTGCCTCCCACTGTGAGTGATGAGTCCCGACATAAACACACTGTTGTGTGTCACATTTGTGGTCCTTTTAATACACAATCGAAATAAAGAGTTTTTGAGTGTAACAATAAAAGTGTTTGTTGTTTCCTGTATTTGATGCTTGTCGATTCAATCATATTTAATGTAATGGAAAATCAGAAATTATTCATATTTGAAGCCAAGTTTTTATTGTCTCAAAATCTCTTGTCTGTGGGACAGTGCACTTTTCATGCTTGGAGGAAGTGCCTTTATGACATACTTAAGTATTTGTCTTGTGGTGATTGTAAAGAACAATACTATATAAATTATAAGGCTATATTGTGTACATGGCTTGTGCAACTCTGCAGGCATTATTACGGTATGGAGATCTCATTGGTTTTTATCAGCTGACATACATGTGGATACTCATACATCAGTGATAAGCTGATATCTGCCAGTTGGGTTTGATGTTGAGTCCTGTATTAAGACCATCTCTCTGGCATCCTAGGCTTTGTGTTGATGTTCTGCCAGTTCAAAGTCAGACCTTATTTAATCACAGCTGCTACTTCATATTACTTTAGATATTTCCCTGCATATCTAAAATATCACAGACATGACCACTTGATGCACCTTTTTTTACTCGGCACTGCTAAATATTTAAGGGATAGTATGTAATACTCTTCAACTGATTAACAGTTATTTAACAAACATCCTATGTGTTTAGTGTGTTAAAAATACCAGTCCTTATTTTGCTATTATCTCACCTAAAAACAAATGCATATTCTTTGCAACCTAGTTTTTGTCTTGCTTTTAAATCATTTGCTCTGGCCTTATCTCAGACCTAAATTGGACTTAAACTAAATTCAAGCTTTCTTGGGATTGTCTTTAACACAGTCAAGTTGTTCAGTGTTTGATCACATGACCCTTAATAAGAATGAGCATCACTTACGCAGTAACAGCAGCAGGCCCAGGAAAAGCAGACCTATGCCTGCAGGTCCTAACTTTGCTCCTTTGCTGGCTTCCCTACACACCACCCCATCTTCACATTCACAAACGTGGACTGCGACTTTCTGTGGTTCTGGACAGGCCTCTCCCTGCTGATCCTTCACCACAAATTGCACCTCATAGACACCAGGCCATAGGGTCTCCTGGGCTCTCAGGATAGCTGCAGTTTCTGCCAAAACCAGGGGAGAAATGTGAAAGTGTAGGAAGCCAATATGCTTTACTTTAAAGTTTGCAGTATTCTGGATCAAAGACTTAAGTTTAAAATTGTCTTTTCCAAATTACAATTTAAAAAGAAGGGTTCAGACATTCTGATACTTCACTGGTCTAAGATGCTAACAAGGTGTACTAGTCAAAACAATCATAACCTGTTATTTGCAACGCTTGAAGCAACTCGTGCAGAATTTGATTTTTTTTTTTCATTTTGGCGTCCCCTTGTTGAAAAAAAGGAAAAATTATGTGGCAAAAAACCCCAATTCATATCAATACATGACCAGTTCTAATTTTATATCTATTTTTATGTTTTTATATCTACTTACATCTATTTACTTTACCCAACTTTTTAACAGTCATCGGTATTATGCTCACCATTTAAATGCTCCACCTGCCATTTGCCCTGAGTGCCTTCTGGGATGATGACAAAGTCAAAAGGTGGCCCGTTGGGGAATAAATCATCATCTCTGGCATTCACCAAAACAGCATCATGTGGGATACACACAGTCTCGACGTTACTGGTCAGGGTGGGGCAGTGGTCATTAAAATCTTCTACCTGGATGGCTATTGTGCCGGTGGATGTTTTACCAGGCATGTCTGTGTTGAAAAGAAACAAATAAAAACAGATCATTCCTTTGTTTCGATTTCTTTTTTTCAAAGACAGGTTAAAAGACCCTTGATAGTGAAGAACAGGTGTATACAACTGTTTGCCCTGCTCTTGTGGCTGTGGATGTCAATGGTTCCCAGAGGATAAATCCTAATCCTACTTATTTCTCTTGGATTCAAACGTCAGCATTGTGCAAATTTCATGATCTAATGGGAGAATGTCATGGAAATTTTCATCTGTGCTTCTAAAAGGATAATATTTATAGATTTTAATGACACTGATATTTCCTCTAGAGCCATCCTTAGATCAGATTTTACATTTTGCAAGACTGCAGCAAAAATGTCTTTTTGTTACATCCATCACTTTTACAGTGTTGTACATATGGGGTAAACACTGTAAACTGTAAGTCACTAGTAGAGTTAGGACTTTTAAGCTTGATGTTTCACACCCTCCCCCAGCTACTTTTCACTAGGATTCTAGTAATACATATAAAACATCTGAAGCAAGAACAGGGTACCTTCTGAAATGCAAAGTACTTTAGCAAAATATGTCCCATTGACCAGGTATGGAGATTCTCTATCAGGCCTTTTTTTCAGTTTGATGTCAGCTGTCTCTGGGTCGATGGTGAGCAAGTTGGCAGGATCTGAGCCCTTGGCATACCTACAGCAGGAACAGGCTGTATCAGTTATTATCATTGAGTGTAGAAAATTAAACTAACATTGTAGTCTTAACTGCAGAGGGTGCTTTTATGTGTGTGTTTTTGCGTAGGCACTGACCTGACATTGTCAGCTTGTTTTCCAGTGTCTTGATCTATTGCTGGGTAGGTGGCAATAACCTTGTTGATGTCAATGGGCTGGCCTCCCTCTGATATGGGAATAGCTTTGACCTCTGGGTCAAAAGCTGGGCCCTCGGGCTGGTTTATCACATTGATCTTGATTGGATAGGTTTTAAGTGTGGTTCCAATTTGCCCCGTTGATCCTCCAGACCCAGCTCCAGCACCAGTGGCAGTTACTCCCCCAGACCCTCCAGTTCCCCCTGACCCTCCAGTTCCCCCTGACCCTCCAGTTCCCCCTGACCCTCCAGTTCCCCCTGTTCCCGCAGCTCCACCTGTCCCTGCAGTTCCCCCTGTCCCTGCAGCTCCCCCAGTTGCCCCTGTTGCTTCTTCTCCACTTAAACTTATATCAACTTCCGCATTTCCCCCAGTTCCATCATATAGTGGAGCCTTGTTCCTCACAGCTATTCCTAGGTCAAGGTCCTTCACATCCTCATAATTCACGGCCTGTAAAATAGAACACAAATGCACAATACAATAAACACAAATGAACATTTGTAAATAAAGACTCACTAAACTGAATAAATGAGGACTGAACTGTAGATGCTGTGTTTTGTGTAAAACCATAATGTTCAATTAATGTTCCATGGGCCAGACATTTTTATCTGTTCTAAATGAGAGTAAGTAAGTGAGTTAATGAGATAAAAACTTGACTGGAGGTTAGAGGTAAAGTTTGTATTAAGGCTGAACTGCTCAAACATGTTTCAGACAAGTTTTGTCATGGTTCAATAAAAAAGAAGTGCTAAATATGAAAACTTTACTCATTAGATAAACAAGTAAATTGCCCCTTTGAGAACAGCCACATCTCCAAGCATTGGCACCCCTTCAGAGAATCGCTATTCTGAAGAGGCAATTTCTTGAAACAGCTACCTCACCTGGAATAAAGAGGTTGCTGTGCCTATCCCCATGGGACCATGTCAGTCTAGGCCTGAAGGCATGACAGGATGCCACTACCTTGTGGGCCCACAACTTACGAAGACAGATGAAAGGGTCAGTTGCTTTCCCAAACACAGATGACACACGATACCACCTATGGAACCAAAGTTCTGGTTAAGGCCTGGACTTTCTCTTTTATTGTTGCCCTTGGTTGAAGGGTTGTGAGGTTTCTCACCAGTCCTCTTCTGAATGTTGCTATGTCTGCATTATCACAGGGTCATCTTCATGCGATTGAGAGTTTCTCAGAGGAAGGTCTTGACTGTTATCCTTTGCATATACTCCAAAGATGATGCCACCAAGGGACTCCATAATTCTGCTGGGGGACTTAAAGGTCAGAGATAGAATCTGCCGTGGTTCCATCAGACCTGCAGACCTTGTGTGTCTTTTTAGCGAGTTGGCTTAAGTGGTGGGACTGCTACACGGTCCTGGTAAACCCAAACAGGTATTGAGGGAGGCCGTCAAGCTGAACAAGAAGTCCTCTCAGGCTTGGTTGGCCCGATGATCTCCGGAAACAGCAGATGAGTATCAGGAAGAGAAGGACTGCAGTTGAGGCAAAAACTTGTCCGGAGGAAGCCATGGAAAGGATGTTTGGTTGGCCTCAAAGAGGTTCTGGCAAGCTGTTAATGCCTAGTTCTTGGTAAACGACTTGTAAACTCATCAATGTGTCACAGTTTTTGGAACTCCTGGCAAAAGATCTGAGGCAAATCAATGATGTCTGAGTGTTCGCAGATTGACAATTGAGTGCTATGTTCAAAGACACGAGCAGAAAGGCCCTCAGATATCTAGAATGATTAATATCTAGACCTGTCTGGAACTTTTTTAGCGAGATACAGCCAGGTACAGGGCAAGACACGGGTTGAGGACAGAAACAAGTGGTGCTGTGGTGCTCTCCTAGGTGTGTATGTTTGTGTTTGAAAGGGAGGCAGACTGTGACTGAGGCAGTAAGAGAAGGTGGAACGTGGACTATTGCACCCAGTGTTTCTGTAAGTTAGCCTAATAACTTATCCATAGCGCTGCTTTATCACTTTTTGATTTTAATATTTTGTAGTATGCAAACCCCAAATTCCTCCAGGTGAAAGATAATGTGAGGAAAGCATAGGAGGGTGGCAGGGCTTCATACAGGCTTTTATCAGCAGGGAGAAGAGCTGCTTTTGTCCACATTCTTGGTAGGAAGACAAATGCATTTTCAGGCATCATCACAATTCTGTTTTAAGTTTTTAAGGACACAATCTTGAGGTGCATTCAAGGGGTGGAGAATGCCCAAGTTTCAGTTTTCAAGGGTTTTATTGTCACTTTCACAACAATTACAGAAGAGCAGTTGCTGGCAATGGAATTCTTGTCCCTGAGCCTGTTGCTGCAGGATGCTGTGGTACTGTGTGCCAGGTAGCAGCAGGCAGAGCAGTTTGTGGCTGGGGGGCTGAGGGTCTCTGATAACCCTGTTGATCTTTTTCCTGCAGCGCTGGGTGTAGAGTTCCTCTGTAGATTGCAGCTGCATTCTGGTGATTGGCTGGGCAGTTTTCACCATCCTCTGTGAAGCCTCATGGTTAAGGGCAACTGCCATACCAGGCGGGGGTGCAGCAGGTTAGGATATTCTTAAGGATGTACTTAAATTACAGAGTATCCTGGAGTCCACGTTGAGCCTCCGCAGCCTGTGGAGGAAGAAGACCCATTGTCTTGCTATCCTTGTGCTGTTGTCTGTGTGATGAGTCCAGGTCAGGTCCTCACTTATGTTAACCTTGAGGAGCATACATTATGAGAACAGCCACTCTTGCTCAGGGCTGAGTTGTGTAACCACTTTTTCTATTGTGGCAAGTTTTCCGTCCATCTTCTAACTGCTTCATCCTCCAACAGTGAGTGGAAACAGGACTGCCATTGTGAGCAGCCCTGGATCGGAGGCAGAAAATATTTCTATGGAATGTTTGTTCTCACACACCGCTGGGTGATGACAGTCAGTTCATGTTGATTTTTGTATAACAATTTACTTTAAATAAATTGCAAATTGATGGGGCTTCCTCCTCTTACCTCCCGTACAGGCCAAAATGACACCTCAGATGACAGCCTTGGGTTAACACTGACTCTGTGACTTACCATGTGAGAACGTTTTATGTTTTACAGGGACAAAAGGGATAAAAGCAAATCCCACTGTATACCTTTGTTTCAGAGGCACTACTTTTTCATGATGGGCAAGTTGCTAATGTTCAGTCACTGTGTATGGGAGCATGACCATTGCACCACATTTTTCCTACAAAAGACCAACACATAAAATTACAGAAACACAACTGTCTTGCTCATTCAGCAGTACCTTGTCGAGCATTAGAATGCCCTCGTTGGTTTTGGGGTCTGTTTCAATGCTGAAGTACCCGGCCTCATTGCCTGTCACAATATCATACACAACTTCCCAGTTGTCTGTGCCCTTCAGGTCCAGGTCATTTGATTTGATCCTCATCACCTCGATGCCATCTGTGTTCTCCACAATGCTGCCCTCATACTGCAAGTAAAACACACTATGAGATGAAAGTAACAGAGTTCATTTCTGCAGTATTTGTTTTAATTACACATTTGCTGATCAGCATTTCTTTGACTTCAATGTGTGATCATGGGAACTCTTTCTTTTTGCACCAATTTACAGTAGAACTTCTTGATATAGAAGAGGATAAAAAAGAAACCTACCTTCTCTTTTTCCAGAGTAGGAGGGTTGTCATTCACATCTATGACATTAATAGTAACAGTGGTGATTCCACTCAGTCCCCCTGGTTCACCGTTTAAATCTTGACCTTTCACCGTTAGAGTGTACTGATCCACTTTCTGAAATTAGAAAACAGGGACTGTATCACAATCTATCACACATTGCTGTGACATGGTACTAATGCCAAAGGTATGAATTCTACAAGGTGAACTTTGAATTATACTAATAAGAGTTTGCTACTTGGTTTTTAGAGTAGCAATGCTCCTGTTTGCTTCAGTTTCTACAAATTAGGATTCACAGCCAATGGACTTGTCAATGTCAAGGCGTTGTATGGTATAGGACAGTACCTTTAAGTACTATTTTGGCCACAAATAACTTAAGTTCTCTGCTCTGCAGCTCAATATTATGTTTCAGGCAAAGACACGTACATGTATGTCAAATGATTTAAGACCAATCAAAGCAGCAATATGTGTTTTAGAGGAGAAGTCTCTGCACATGAAGGTGTTGCCCTGTTGAAGAAACTTTTGTTAACTGTTCTAGTCATTTGAGAATTTATCTGAATCCCCTGAATCAAATGTAAATGAATGAAGTGCAAGAACAAGTGAATCTCAGCTAAAGCAAATGACATAGTAATGGAAATAAGCTAATTGCCTTGCATGTAGCATGTATGAATTAGACACAAACAATTGATAAGAAATCCTACAGGTCCCTGCAAACATCATTACTTTAATTAATGTTACCTTAAAGCTGCATTAATTGAACTTTTTAGTCACTCTGGGGCAGTGTACCAAGCTGTACACGCAACTTTGACATAATACAATACAACATATAAGATAATATAGCACTTTTCAAGAACAAGTAACAATGTGCTCTACAGAGACATAGAAACAAGAGAAATAACCAGGTAAAAATAGATAAAAGTAGAACTTATGGAATATTAATGACAAGCGAGGTAAAAAGAATAAAAACATGTAAATTAAAATGGAAGAATAATCAATTCAAGAGATAGCAATTCTGAAAAAGTGCTTTTTAAAGAGAGATTTGAAAGAAGGAACAGAGCTAGCCTGCCTGAACGCCTCCAGAACGCCATTTCAAAGTTGTGGGGTCTAGACTCCAAAGGCTCCATCTCCTCTGCTTTTAGCCTTGATGGAGTATCTACCAACAGACCTCTGCTGGAGGATCTCAGGCTGCATTCAGGCTCATAAATCAGTGAGTGTGTTTCCATTACAGTTTTGCACAAAATAACTGCGATATTTCAAAAGTTTCGACAAAGTACAATTGCGACTTACAGGTGTTTCCATTAAAAGGTGTTTTGAGAATGAACCATAATTCTTGTAAAATCTCGTCCCGTGAGACTCCACTTTGTTTGCGGAAGTAAGATGGACATTCCAAATCTCTTGCGAGCTGGAACAATCATCTCGGTTGCCACTGCTGCTGTTGCAGTAGTCTACAACCGAAGACAAAAAGAGTGAGTGGTATTCCAAAGGCAAAGTCCTTATGTGTGGCAGCGACCACGGATAAAGGATTTCTGGGAGAGGATCGTGAACGAGGAATTCACGACTTGAATGTCCGGTGACGTATATTTGCGAAAAAAGTGTTTCCATTACACTTTTGCGATATACTTCTATATCGACACGTCTGAAAAACCATCTCATGAGAGCGTAAATCTTTTTTCGAAATGTAGGTGTTTCCATTACCAGTTTTTTATTGCGATATTTAGGTTTTACGCATTTCTAGGGTTAATGGAATAGCACTTATTGATATATGGGGCCAACCATGTAGTGCAGAATTTTAATTATCTGGAATTGGCACAGGCCATGTGGATGCAATTCATACTGTACCTCCCTGTCCAGGGCAGAATTTTTGACATAGATGGTCCCATCCTTGGACATGTAGAACATGTCATCAGGTGGGTTCTGATTTACGATGCTGTAGGCGATCTTGGAGTTCTTATTCCCTGGTTCATCAGCATCAGTTGCAGTTATTTTCATAACTGAAGTGTCTGTAAGAACAGCATTACATGAAAACTTAATGATGTCTTGTGTTGTTCTGTTGTAAACAAAAAAAGTTATGTTTAGTGTTTCGTTATGTTAAGTTAGGCTAGTCTCCAGTGTTTCTCAGCAAAACACATCACATATTGTATCCTTGAGCCCTGACAAATGTGATAAGCACATTTCTTTTGTAATAAAATATTTGCAAAGCTGATTTTATGACTATGTTTAACTTTAAAGGAAAAAGGGGCTTAAATGGCTTGTACTTGAAGGACCACCACCAAATCTAATACCGTTAATGTTAGGGAGAAACCTTCTGAAATACCTTTGAGAAACTGGTCTCAACAGCCTCTGCCAGTTTAGGAAAAATAAAGAGAAAAAACAGTAAGCCACACTTTATTGTGACCTTAAAGGATAACTTTGTTAAGTTAAGAGAGTTTGGAAATGTGCAAAAACAAACCACTCTTTACAACATAAGCATTTTTCCTCAGTGGGCACAGGGTCACAGCACTCACAGGTACACTACCAGTTTCCCAGCCTCATGTCCTGCAGGTCACCCTCAGCTGCCTGTTGTCTCTCTCTCTTCTCATCCGTTGTTGTATACTCAAATAAATACGGGCTGCAGTCAAATTCAAAGGCCTCATCCACATTATTGAAATTATGTAAATAATCATCCATGACATTAAATATCTTTTAGATAACACAAAACTACATTTTCTGTGAACTACTGTGATTACTAATCTCTCTCCAGATCTCATGCAAGTTTCCACTGTTATCTTTCTGCAACAAGAGGCATCTTGTGACATCTCGTGATGTTACAGAAGGAGACTTCTACTTAACAAGGCAATAAGAAACAATTCAGCCACCTATAAAAACAATCTAAGTTTGTCTGTGGCAAAAGTAACCACTTAATTTGTGTGACTGATTGCCTAGTATTCACCTGATCGACTGGTGGTTAAAGAAACACAGCAATGTGCCAACAAAGGCAGAGAAGACTGCAAGCTATACATCAGTGTAAACCATCCATCCATCCATTCATCCATCCATCCATTATTGATAACCGCTTTCACTGATCCCACCTGACACTGGCTGGGTACACTCTGCCTGAACAGACATTGATGTAAAGAGTACAAGATTTAAAATAAAAAAAATCAGCTCTGCAAAGGTTTTAGGAGGAATTAAACACATTCCAGATGTCTGTAGGATCTCAAGGATACATACAGTGTTTTTGGTGATTAAAACTGTATGTCAACTCAACAGATGTAACAAAAAGGAAATACAGGCAGAAACTGTTTGTTAATGATTTAATTAAGCTTATAAAGATTACTTTGCCATCACATAACAGGTCAGACATTTGTGAGAATTGTACACAAAAGCAGAAGCACAAACCTTTAGCACTGAGCTCATTCACCTCCCCCGGCTTGATGACTCCAAATACAGGAGCGTTATCATTCTGATCTATAACCTTAAATCGTACGGGAACGTCGTCCTCTGCTCGGATGCCATTCCTGTACTTAGCAACACCTGACAGCTAAAACAGAAAACTCACATGTTGTTGTCTATATTATTTGTCTTAGCAGGTGAACTTACAAACGTAATAGCCTGTGATAATAATGTGAAGCAAATGGCTGGAAATATTAGTAGGAAATATTTAGTATGAAAAGCATCAATCACTGAATCTCAAGAAGGGAAAAATTTGCATCAAAGTCAAAAAGTACAGTAGAATAAAAGAGTCTGTCATCACTCACATTGTACATATCGATGAGCTCTCTGTCAAGCACCTTGGTAACACGAACGTATCCAGTTTTAGGGTCGACTACAAACACATGGAAGGGATATTGGCTTGCACCGATGCCTTCTAGAGAGTAGTCAATATTCCCTTTGCCATCATCATAATCTGAATGAATCTGAAACACAATACATAGAGCTGTTTCAGCTAAACACATTCACATACATTTCAGTGCACAAGAAGCAACAACTAAAAACATCAAACAAAGTTTGAAAATTAGATACTGAGAAAAATAAGTGGTGACTCTAAACCATCACTTATTGCTGAACGCTAGCCTTCTCAGTATTTTACCGTCTCCAACTTTCTGGATACTTGAGCTCCCCTTTGGAGAACTTTGTGTTACAAATACTGTACATGCTTATCTGTGGTAAAATGGTGCCATCTTTGTTGAGAATGCTGAAAATGTTCCAGTTCCACCCCTGTAATGACTGATAGGTTTCTTTATTTCTTATTACAGATTAAGTAATCAATTTGTTGTTTTTGTTTTTCATTTTTGTGGACATGAAACTTAAAATATGTATGTGCAGGACTTTCTTCTCAGGGTAAGCAGTGTGTGCTGACCATTTGCTAAAATTAAAATGACATCAGTAGACACATTTAGATTTAAGAGACTTAGGTCAATGCATGCTCATGTTCTGTTTTTTTTTTTTTTTTTTTTTTCCTGAGGCCAAACTTTTGACACAATGATAAAGTGGTTCATAGTAATTAGACTCACAAGTCAGTCTTTAGACGCTTTGCTTAACTAAAGACTGATGACTTTCTCCCTGATTTTGTGTTTAGATGGGCGGATACAATTTCAGAGTTTAAAAAAACTCCCTACATTGCAGAACCAATAGTAAATCTGCAGGGTGGTCCTTCAGTGGCTCACTGAAGTCTTGTGCTTGTAAACATAGTCCCACTAGAAACACGTGTAGCGGTACAAAATGGTTCAGCCGTGCTCGCAGAAAACGCCGTCAAATGTTTGTCGCGTTTGCGGCGACACATTCTCGCCAACTAAAAGAAACAAACATAATCTTTTACAAGGCCATGACTCATCCGTCCGGCCGGACTATAGAGGCAATCGCCTTGTAAACAACACGGCGATTCTCTCTATAGTCCGGGTAGAAAACCAGCAGAGCTTTTAGCTATATATATATATATATATATATATATATATATATATATATATATATATATATATATATATATATATATATACATGTAGCCTATGTACCACATTTTTCACATCACTGTACCACCATTTAGACTAATCCGATGTTTGTAAAGTCTATAAACACAATGATTGAACAAACATTAGTATTTCTGTGTGCACGTTTAGCTGGGCTAACCGTTAGCTGTTAGCCCTGTTAGCCCTGTTAGCCGTTAGCGGTGTCTGTCATAGGTAATAACTCATTAAACGGTCCGTGAAAAAAATATCTTTTCCAGCGGATATCTTAGTTACAACATGATTGAGCTAGCAAAGCAGTTTTGTGTTGCTATGTGTGGTATTTATTCAGTTTTGGGAAATCACGATGTCTAGAAAGCAACAGTTGACAGGGACAGCTAACACTAGCAGCAAAGCTAACGGACGTCATCTGTTAAAAGCCTCCCGTTGTCGGATACGACATGAAACTACTCCAGTTAGCTCAATCATGTTGTAACTAAGACATCCGCTGGAAAAAATATTTTCTTAACGGATGAGCACACGTTTGATAAAACGGAGTTTAATCTCTCGGCATCCATTTTCAAGCTCTCTGTGTGTTTGTTTCCTTGCGGGCGAGAAAAGGGGGAGCGCACATTTCCGAGAAGGCGTGTCCTTTTCAAAAATGCAAGAGGCGTTTTGTTGCCGGCCGTTTTCGCTGGTGTGTTAAACACACCTTAGAAAGGAGTGTCCCCAGACTATCAGAAGGCGGAGATCTCTGATTGTCTGGTGGCGAGACTATATAGTAATTAGGTGATTGGGATCAGAGGTGGGATGTAATAAATCATTTAGAGATTAGGGATAAAACTAATAAAGGTAAACTTAATTACTAACTCAAACAAACACACTATACAATATTTTTCTGAATTAAAATAAATGTTCAATGCAACAATTTAGGCCTGAATATAATGCTGCATCCAGTTTCTAAATCCAAAACGGTCCCCATCTCTAAGAGATAATTTCACCAATTCCAAACCTTCAATTCTTAATCAATAATTATTGCTATTATGTTCCTCCTTGAAATGTTTTAAATTGGATCGTCAACATTTAACTTTTGTTATTCATAAACGTGTTCAGACAGATGACCTACACAGTCAAACAAGACAGAAGTTTACAACAAAGCTGTAGCTCTGAAGATCAACATTCAGAGGAAGGATTATTACTCTTACATCAAGACTAACTTTTAACAATGGGTTGTGTGCTGGGCTTATCACGAGGTTTCAGTGACTACAAAGGTCAAAAGTTTGTCTTAACACAGAGCAAATATCATACAGAATGGTAGGCACTTAGTCAGCGAACAGGGAAGAGAATAATATGTTAGAAAAAACTAGGTATTAGGTTGTACAGGTTCTTCTACACATGACTTTTTCTTTACAGCAGCAGTTATCGTTACATTTGGGCACTTGAAGGTACTACCTGGCTTCTTCAGTCAGGTGTCCTGGAAGGTAACATACAAACTTTTTGTTTCAAGGTATCAGTAAAGGTCCCTTTTTACATATTCAGAGCCAAAGTTATTCAGTAGCATAACAGAGAGTTGAAATTAAAGACCAATGACTCACCCAGGCAACGGAGCGCTCTTTAGTGTAGTCTACATTTTCTGTCAGATTTTTTGTTGGGGGAAGCCATACTCTTTTTCTTCTTATCAGCTTGTCTCCAGAGTTGGCCTTCACCACAGCAATAGTTTGCAGCTGTAACACAATATGTAATTAGTTTACAATAAAGCCATGGTCTATACATGTTAAGTCAGCCACATATCACTTAAGGTTGGAGTGTCAGATATCCCTGCATGGAATACAATTGTACCAAAACGGAGGTACAAAATATGGGTATTGGGAGCAAATAATCACTGTCTTTACATATTCATTTGTGCTGTCACTATTACTGAGAGCAGGATGGTGGCACATCGGCTAATCTCAACAAGAAGGTCTGTCGTAGTGTCTTTGTGGAGTTAAAAAAGTCAGTATGTGATATGAGTTACATCGTCCCAACCCGCACACCACGTGGCTCCTTTAAGTGGGCTAGCCTCATTTGAAACCCTTACCATGAGACCCTTGAGCAGTCCTCTTTCCTGGGGAGTCCCCAGGCCATCTCCCTAAGGTATCTATGTGGGTGCCAGAGCCCCTAGAAAGAAACAGGGTCTTAAAGGCATCAATCTCAGCACCAATCAAGCCCAGCACCATGATTGACATCCAGATGGACCTTGGACTGGTTTCTGAGTTGGTCATCCTGGTTAATGTTCTGTTGATTTTGGGTCTGAGGTCCTTGCCGATGTGTTGAGTATCTTGACCGATGTCAAGTCTGTTCCTGAGTCAGTTCCTAAGTCGGTTGTGGAAGCCAATGTCTTGTCTGTTCCTGGTCTCAAGTAGGTGGCCCGGCCAACACCTGCTCCTCCCTTCTAATCAACATGGACGACACCAGTTCCTGGTTTCCAGTCCGGTCTGGTCTACACGTTTCTGGTCCCCAGTTGGTGGCCTGGGTGACACCTTCTCCTGGTGACCGTATGGTGACACCTGTTCCTCTTTCCCCGTCGGCAGTCCAGTTGACACCCATTTCTGCTTCCCACTCGGCGGTCTGGCTTACACCTGTTCCTCATCCCCAGTTGCCAGTCTGGCTGGCACACGTTCCTCCTGAGCTGCAGTGGTCACCCAGGTCCTGGACTGCATCATTTCTTAAGTGTGGCCTTATGTCAGCAACATCCTGTTTCCTTGGCTCCACCATCTAACCTGAGAGTCTTCCAGCTGCTGGCCTACAGTCCTGCAGCTCTGTTGCCAGCCTCCAGTCCTCCTTCCTGTTGCCAGCCTCCTGCTCAGCCCTTCATGGGTCTGACCTGTAGCCGAGTCATCAGTTGCTGGCTGCTTGAATTAATTTTGTAATGAGGTGACACATTTTGTCCACTGATGTTGAATTACAGATATCACATCCAATTTCTTTTTGACGGGAGTTATTCCTGTTATAGAGCTACTTATTAAAGACCCTTATTATGTCTATTTTCAATGAAACATAGAAGATTTGCAGTTGTGTCATCCCAATCAACTCACATAGGTGTTTCAAGTTATTCTGACTGATTAAGTCTCTATCCACTTTGAAGTTGGGGGAACTATGTGGCATGAAACTTCATATCCTCAAAAGAATGAAACAAAATTTTCCCAGTCTAACAAGAGAAAAAAAACAAAACAAAAGAAAAAAACACACACACAGCAAGATGTCACTCAAGCACAGTCTGTACATGCCCAGACAATCCTGAGCAGAGGTCTGACATTTTGCATCCCATCTCACCTCCTGCTGCTCATGTAAAGTTCAGTCTTGCTGAAATTTGACCTGACAGTTTGAGAGAGAGGGTGGGGCTGAACTGTTGTTCAGAGTGTACTGACTGTGGCCTTTTAGTGTCTTTTGCTGCTTGATGAAAGAATACTAGTGTATCCACATGATGGTCGGTAAAGGGTGCCAGAAGAGTTGCAAGCGTGACCAGCTAAAGCCAGTTTGGCTGGTCAAGGATAGCAATCTACGTATTAAAAATGATGATACTACTGTTAAAAAACACTGAGCTGTCTTTTTCATTAGCTGCCATTGCTACCATACCATCTTATTCAGTTTGTAATTTTCATTAGCAACCAATTATACAAAGAATCAAAACTTTATGAAGAAGAGGTAATTCTCAAAAATCGTAAAATATCCAACTTTTATGACTTATTCAAACACTTTTTAGAACTGGATGCTCGCATTGTAGGCCCGAAGTCAAACCATGCAGATGGAAAATAGAATTTACATGGTTCTTCTATCAGTAAATGCATCGCGATCTAACTGGCTTCCCATTGTTCAGCCAACAGTGCAGCCTGCTGGAGAGTGTGACATACAGTAGAATGAGCCTTTCTTACTTTCTTTTGGTTTACGAGGTTAACCTCATGTGAGCAAACTGAGCTGGCTATACAGCCTATTTAGTTGTATGACATATTATGGTGATTACTTTTACATAAAATCAATTTGTTGCCAGCTGCGACAGCAGGGCTGGTGTTTTCACCTCGTAAGTCATGGCAAAATGTTGTCCTGGAGACACCTATTGTAGCGGGAACTACAATAAAAATGGTTTTGAATATTTTGGTGTTCATACAGAAAGATTTATACAGGACAGATTTGTCACTGTGATTGTGTCACAAACATACAAGATGCAGTCACGGAACTTTACACGTGCATAGTTGAGATCACAGTGAAGAGCACGCTCCAAGATGGGCGTGGTCCAAGCAAGGGGGCTGGAAGAAGGGGGCAGAGGTGAGCCAGCTATAATTTGACTGGCTGATCACTGTAATTTTTTTCTTACTATTTTATTTTACTTTGTTGTGGTGTTGCTGACCTCAATCAAGAACAATTTCAGACTGAACAGTTGAGGGCTTGTTTACACCTTTGGCCCACATTCCTTTTAAATTGCGGATCACAGTATCGTGGCTGGTGTGATCCCTCTGCAAGCTAGTCTTGAGCCAACATTATTGCCAGTCCTCTGCCAAGTTGAGGATATCATAATTGTCAGATACTGAGGTTAACATGTTATTACAACTAAGCATTAGTGTTTTTTCTTCTCCTCTGGAAAGTTTGTATTTAGACCTGTTTAATAAAAAACACAGCATGATTTAAGACACTGTGATTAAAAGCATCCACCTGGGAGGTTATGTTGCTGCTTGTGTTCAGTGGGGAGACTGACACACCCTACCACTGTTAGGAGATTTAACTAATCCTCAACTGTACAGTAAATGCATGGGCATGTCAAGGTAACAGATGAACTATGATGAAAGAAGCCTGACTCACCAGCACCTTCTACCATCACATGTATGAAAAACTGCTGAGCACACAGAACATATTTGTCTTTATTGTTCATCTGAAAAATGTCATTGCAGTCCTTCCCTCACTTGAATAATTAGTCAGTAGTTGTTTTGAGTGTACTTGCACGCTACTCGCACCAACAAGCCCTCAACTGTTCAGTCTGAAATAGGTCTTGATTTAAGTCAGCAACACCACAACAAACTAAATAAAAAACTAATAAAAATAATTACTGTGGTCAGTCTGGCTTAGTTTAGAAACTGTAATGCCGAGGGCAACTTAACTCTTGTTGTGGCTGAACTGACTTTCTGATTAAAATGGTTGGCCAAATAATTGAGCTTGAACGAAAACAATTTAAAGTTTTTAAGACATCACAAGAGATCAAGAGGTGTCTTCAAATTATGAATGCATTTTTATGATCCATAAAGAAAATCTCATCCCTAAACACATAATTACTGATATGACAAGATCATGATTTCATAGAAAAGTAGAGGGAAGCTATAATTCATATCAAAGTGTACAGTATAAAAATATGAAATGATCATGCATCTTCAGTATTTCTGTTTGCTGAAAATAAGATTCACAGCAGGGTTGTAGGCCTTGAATTTTTCGAGACTGATGATCACCTTAAACTCTAGCCTATATGTAGACAAGCTCACATGAGACATAGGATAGTTGTTGAAACGAGAAGTGATGACTTGTCTCTGTCTAACAGGTCATACCATTTCTGTGTTGCCAAGGCAGCCAGCAAATGTTGGCTTGAATAAAACAACTAGCTTGAGTGAAAGAGTACACAAATTAAAACTCAGGGTTTCATCAACACAGTATTATTTGAACAGGTTTTTAATCTGGTGGCATTGATGGTTAACAAGACACTTTCCAAAACACACTGCAGTCTGTAACAGTAGAAACACACAACATTTAAGAATCAGAAAACTCCTTCTGTACTCACCGCAAACAGTAAGATACACAGGGGCAAAGAAACCCGAATCATGACTGCAAAGAAGTCCCAGGATCAAGCGAATCGATAGAGTCCCAGCAGCTTCGTCAAGAGTTTTGGATAGACTGAGCTGATGGAGACGAGGAGGAGGCTTATGAAAGGGAGTTTCCACGCCCCCCACACACACCCTTAGGACAGGAACACAGCAGTGTGTGCAGAGATGTCCTACTGCTACACTCAAATATGTTAACCATGTAGCCTGTTGAGAAATGGTGTACTTACAAAAGTATGGAAGAAAAGAGAAACATATTGTATCGACCAGTTTGTACCAGAAAAAATGCCTACATGCCTATGAATACACACCCACATATCTATCTATCTATCTATCTATCTATCTATCTATCTATCTATCTGTTAGTGAGCACTTTTCCTTTGTCACTTAGACAACCCATCCACCTGTAAGGTGTGACCACATGTTGATATAACAGCATAATTACTATAACAGGGCTGTGCCTTGTGATGGTCACAATAAAAGGCCTCTCTAAAATCTATCACAATGCCACAGAGGTCGCAATGTTTGAGAGAGTGTTACATTGGCATCCACATCTTCACCTGCAAGATCATCTGAAACCAGCCACCCGGACAGTTGATGCAACAGTTGATTTGCACAGCAACTTCTGCACAAACTAGCAGAAACTGTCTTGATGTATCTGTGACCAAAAAGACAAACAAACAAACAACAAAAAAGCATTTTTGTTGTGCTAGTGATGGAAAATGTTAAGTCTTTTTTTTATTTGATTTATTTATTTTTAAAAAATGGGACAATATGTATTAATAAACAATTACTTGTAAATACATGAGATTATAGTTGATGTTAAACACAGAGAAGGCAACAATGCCAACAATAAGAAAATAATCGAAGTAAAACAGAGTGAGACAAGCAAAACAACATACACAGAGACATAGTTTTCATGATAAAACTGCAGATTTTAGAGGTGCCTGTTAGTGTGATGCTGTTTAATGAGCATCTTGATATGTTACACCTGTCAGGTGGATGGATTATCTTGGAAGGATTTTAACAGATATGGAACCAAAATTTGAGAGGAATAAGTTGTTTGTGTGCATAAAAGAAGTCATAAATCTTTACTTTAAACATGTAAAAATTGGGAACAATTATATAGTGTATGTGATTGTATGTCTATGTGATCATCATGTTCCAGTGAGATCTGCATGTCACATTGCACATGTTTCACACCTAAAAGTAGTCAAAAAGTAGTCACTATTAATGAGTTACACCTGTGTTTCTGTGTCCAGATGTCCACCAGAGACAGTTGCTGTGTCTCAAATCGCTTACTTCTGTACTTACACTTAAATATTTTGAGTGCATAAGTGCGTTCACACCATAGACTGTGTAAAAAATAAGGTTCACACTGAGAAGTATGGAAAAATGCAGTGCACTATGAGTACCTGGATGGTGCACTCAAAATGGTCAAGAAGTTGAGTGTGAAACTATGGACACGTCTCGCCCTCAATGGTCGCCATCTTGGCTACGTAGCGGAAGGGGAGGGACCACTTTTCAAACTGGAAGTGGCGGCAGAGGAATGTGTGATCGTGAACGTTGCTGCATTGTACAAATGTAAGTTATAGCCTATATGTGTTTTTTGCACTAAGCATCACTATACTGTTGTTGGATATAAGCCAGCAGTATTGGGTTAATTTAGTAGTCTAATGATTTGGTACCACGAACAATAACATGAATGCTAATGCTAGTTTGCTAACTAGCTAACAGCTGCACATTTCCAGTAAGTGCACAACGGCCGTGCTTGGTTTGAGACAACACTACCCTGTTGAAATTCGCGCACTATGCCAATAAGTACATAGTGCACATAGTATACTACATGGAAGTGTACTAACGGAAGTATGTGATTTGAGACACACGGCCACTGTTGTTAGCAGCTAGCTAGCACTGGACTAGCGAGCTGTTACAGTGTTCATTGCCTAATGATCCCAGTGACACAATAAGCATTGTTGTTATAATAATATTAATTATAATAATGATCAAAATGTCATAATGTATTTTTATGTCAAATGTGGTTTGGCAATAAATAAGACATTGGCTGTATTTGTCATTCACTTAATAATCACCATGCTGTATGCACTGACACTCAATAGTTTACTTCGGACACTTATGAATCATCATAACTTTGCTTCATCACTGACAGCTGTTATCATTAATAATGTAAACTGTTATTTGTATTTAATAAGTCAAATTTGATGCTCTGCATTTAGGGATTGTTACTGCAGCAAAAAATAGTGTATGGGCCAACATGCAGGATTTTTGAGGGTGCTATGTGGTGAATAAATGTATCAGTCATACTGCAGACAAAAGAATACTCTCTATATAGGGTGCTTTAGTTTTATTCATTTGTTCTGGATCAAGGAACAACATGATACATGGCTGTCTTTAGTTCTGGTCAATTTAGTACTCACACTGATTCCTTACAAACATTTAGGGGGTTTTATGGACAAACAGATCTTTCATTCAGCAGTTTTAACTGTCCTCCTGCATTAGCAGTGCAGCAGCTGTACATGTATGTGTCATAGGCCCACACAAGATACAGCATGCAAACGTATACAGCTCTGAATTTTTAGAATACTTAACAGGTCACCTGTTACTTTCTGAGGATTTGACAAATTCAAACATTTATCATGTTCACATGTTCACGCCCTTGAAAGCTTTCACAACCTCATTCACCTCTAGTGACACAGAGAAAGTTGTTTGCAACATTGTGAGAGAAAAAAAAAGTAGATATGAGTGACTGGCATAATTGTGCCGATCCCATACAGTGTGCTGATGGTGTCACACCCAGTGATTAACTGCTCTTTTTGTGTTCCAACTCAGCCGCTATTGATTTTTAGACAAGCACAAACCCAAAGACATCAGCACTGTTAGTCTGATAAGTGGACACAAGATCTTTCAGATTTTCATATGACACCACCAGACTGTCATTTTCTATTTTCACTCTGTTTGTCTGCGTTTTATCATATTTTTTCTCGTATTGCCAAGACATGCTGCAAGTTAGTCTGACTTTCCTGATTTTTGGATGTCTTATAGAATCAAGAACAGCTTTGCATGTATTGTTATTAAAGTGATACGCACCTGTTAGGTTTAGAGGAGTGCTGCAGGGGATAGATCTCATCACACAACCTGAAAATCAGACATGATGCCAGTGCAACACTTTTTCACATTACAAACTATAAGAAATATATACTAAAAGTAGTATAAGAGGCCAGGTCCTCTTACTTCTTTAACAAAATTACAACAAACCATCCTGATTGGCCATGTAACTGGCCTATTATGATGTGCCCATATGAATATGTGCAGACCCCTCAGTATAGACCCTTTTACTGTAAGTAAACAGAATGATGTTTTTTGCTGGGCGGGGCTTAGCTGAAGGCAAAACAATTCTCCACAGACAATAGTTAGCGCTAGCTAGCAAGTTCTGTTACCCTGTTTTAGACAATGGAGGAATATGATACGAGTGGTGCATTCAGAAATACTAATTACGAGTGTTGGAGTGCACTCTGGCACAAACTGGACCGTTCATAAATACAGAGCGTTTGTTTTGCTATTTAAGGTAATGTTAGCTAATTCACTAAAAAGTTAGTGTTACGGAGAAATCTAATATTCCTCTAAATACCTTCCTAATTTCAGATAATGTGGACATGGTAATCCCTAAAACACGTAATGTTATTCATCCCTTCAACAGTAAATACTATTTCCATAACCTGATATGAAGTGTGTGCTGGACATGCGAGCATTTTTGATGATCACCTCCATCCAGTGCTTTCATCTTATTGCATTTAACGATAGTTGTCTTGTTGACGGGCATTGCTATGCATAAAATTTGAGTTTTGAGCCCTGACTCCTTCTATTCTGGCTCCCAATAACACAACAAGATGGCATTTCAAGACTCCTATGTTGTCTACAGTCCTATATGGTGATAAGTTTTGTCTCCAGCCAACAAACTGATGTCATTGTGACGTTGGCCCTAAAAGGGTCTATAAAGACAGTACACAAGGCTGTTAGCCACCCTACACCCTCTTAAACAAGCAGTGTAGGAGCAACAAGGCCCTCAGGTAGAGGGCTCCACCTGTGCTAATGCAACTACAGTTGCAATATTTTAGTCTTCCTTCTACAGTACCTCATGCAGGCTCCGCCCTCTAGTGGACTCCATGGGTACAGTGGGTGGGGCCCGATGAATGAACGCCCTGTCATGACATAACACTGATCCAGCCACACTGATCCTGTCCAGCTAAAGGTTAGCCACCACAGCTTGACTGCAGTTGAGAAGTATGGGGCCACAACAAACTAGGGTGGTAAGCTACCAAACTGTGTGGAGCAATGGCCTAAATTGACAGCAGTTGAAAGACAAGCAACAGACACCCTGCACACTACATTTCCATATTGGTGTATCATGCCCAGAGGGGAGCAGGTGCAAGTCCTGTACCCTTCCAATGAGCACAGCTACTGAAAAAGAGGTTGACATGTCCAAGAGACAGAACCATATGAATGGGCAAAGCACCACGACACTGCCACACATATGTCCTCGACACTTATGCAGCTGAATAAGACTGCCAACACTGCCACATCACGTGTAGAGTGTGAATATCGCGTCGCTTGATCACAAATGTCACCTTTTTGATCATCGCTTCATCGCTTCATCGCTTCAATCGCGATGACGCAACCCTCCTCCCGCAATTTTCTTCACCTCTCGCTATTTTCTCGTCAACCATGGCTGAGTTAACTACCATAGCTGCTCTTTATCTGTTGTGGACATCTGATTTGGATCGGAGACCCAAACGCCACCGTGTCTGGGTTCACAATATCCTCCAGAAATGCACACAGCTGGGTGAATATCATCACCTCCTGCAAGAGCTGCGTCTGGATGACGGTCGTTTCCAGCGGTACTTCAGGCTGACGCTGGCCCAGTTTGAGGACCTGTTGGCCCGTATCGGTGCGTGGATCTCCTGCCTGGACACCAACTACAGGCGCTCCATCCCAGCTGCGAAGCGCCTGTCCATCTGTCTCCGGTTAGTTGCTTATAATTTCTTTATGAAAATGAACACTGATTGGATGTCGCGGCACAGCGTCACGCGATGTCGCTTGAAAAGTTCAAATTTTTCAACTTCAAGCGACACGCGATGAGGCGATGGACGCGTCATTGCTTCATCATGTCGCTCTTATCCCCTGAAACGTGTTGCCCGAAGCGACATCGCGTGTCATCGCGTCATTTACATTGATTTTGAATGGAAACTTGTGACGTTCATCGCCTCCATCGCGTTCGGTGTGAACGCACAGTAAGTGATCAATCATATAATTCAGCAGGGGATTTTCTTGACTGTCTTCTTTGTATGATTGTTTTAAGTAAAGCTGTCAGAGCTTCTTATTACTGTCAAGACGGTCTCTGATTTTATAAATTTGTCAAAGTCTTCACCAGAAAAGGACAAGCTTTTTTCAAGTCAGTTCAAATCTCTAACACTGCACAATTGGTACTTGATTAAGGTACAATTTAGGGCTGCTACTAAAAATTAGATTCATTTCATCTCATCAATTAACCCGTCTGATGTCAGTTATACAAAGAGTTTGACCTACAGTTCAAAACCCAAAGCTGTTCAGTTTACTTTCACATAAAACAAAGAAAATAGCAAATACTTTAGTTTGGATGCTGAAATTGGGAGATACAGCATTTTTACTCAGTGTAAGCACCTAAAACAAGTACTCTTTATCTATATAGTTGGCAGATAATATTGTGGCCTCTAGTTTCCCGGCGGTGGTGCAGGGTGGCGAACCCCGCGCAGAGCTAGTTTCGAGCAGTGCAACCCGAGGCGCGCTCAGTTTGGTAGTTTGGCAGACCGAGGTGCGCTGAGATGGGTGTGGCGGCGCAGCAGGGGGAGGTGTTGACAGATCCAGCTTGGCGCAGTGACAGTTTCGTGCCAAAAGGCTTCGCCAAAGGTGTGCTAAAAGCTCGCCAGCTGAAACCAGGTCTACTGTCAGCGCAGCCGGAGCGCAGCTGGTGTAAGTTGAAGTTTGGCTGACCGGCGGACAGTACGCAAACATCACCAAAACCTCACAGGCAGGTTTCCAGAATATCAGGCACATTAATAATGCAATAAATAGCCACAAAACCACTATTCAATGCAACTATCTGCAATCAGCACATAAATGTATCTCTATATCGACTGTCCCCTCACGTGATGTCAGATCAAAGGGGATTGGCACCATTTGGCACCATTTGGCACGTTTGGCACGCGTAATGGAAACCCAACCTGATTTGATTAACACAGCTGCAAACTAATGAGTTCACATCCCTCTCAGCCAACCACAAACAGCCACAGCATCAGATAGGGAGTATATATTCAGCATCTGTCATCTTAGAAAAGTCAAAAGAAAAGAAACAGAGTGAGACTGCGAGAGAGAAGGAGAGAGCGCATGCGTGCACGAGAGAAATGCAACATTGATTTACAATTGTGGTGACCTCCTCCCAGGCTACCTTTGCATCATCAGCCCGTGGAGGTCTGCTCGCAGTGTCCGAATATACGGAACTGCGAGCAGACCTCCCGGACCGAAACATCAGTTTTCTCCTGGGAGAAGTTTGGCCATCTGACGCTGCTGCTCTCTTCTGCCATGGCGAATTGAGTAAACTCTCATTACGCCTCCGCATGGCACATTTAAGGGCGAGGAGAGGGGCTCATTTGATTGGTGTGATGTGTGTAAAACCCACTCCACGCCTTCTCTCCTCCCTCTTTCCGACTTGCACAGGTAGGAGGGACGGAGGTGGGAAAGAGGAGTAGCTGCGCCAGCGCGCACGGTGTGCCAAACTTGCAAAATCCGCCTGGCCACACCCAGTTGGCGAAGCGCAGGTGCGCTGCGCCTCCACCTCGCCCGGTCTGCGAAACTAGAGGCCTGTATGTGCATGCGTG
The DNA here is from genome assembly GCF_041903045.1 of Epinephelus lanceolatus. Classification (NCBI taxonomy): domain Eukaryota; kingdom Metazoa; phylum Chordata; class Actinopteri; order Perciformes; family Serranidae; genus Epinephelus; species Epinephelus lanceolatus. Next base: position 33,029,430 of record NC_135739.1, read on the forward strand.
GACCTGTTGCGTTATTGTCCACATCCTGGAACAAAAACCTCAGACCTCATCATGACACCCTCAAATACTTATTTAAAGAGCAATAACAAAAGAGTTCTCTATATGTTAGCTTTGATACAATTTTTGCGAGAAATGTACTATGGAGTACAAAAATGTAGCCTACTATTTGTGGAGTAGGCTACATGTGTTCAAGTGTCCAGCATCAAGTTTTCACCTGGTTGTTCCAAATGTTTGTGTGATTTGTTTTATGGGTTGATATTGGGACAACCCGCATCTCTCTTGTATAGGCAAGAATTGAATAAGAAGTGGCAGAAGACACCTCTTCCTGGTTCTGGCTCCAGATCAGACATCTCAACACTGCTTCTCTCCTCTGAATGCGGATACTATAGGTCCGCTTGCAGTAGTTATGGTCCGCTCCAGTCTCTTATACTGTACTACCTTACCTCCAGTGACAACAGAAACAGGCCTTAACGTGTAATTCCACACAATTTGCTGTTTAACTGCCCGCTGTTTATGTTCAATTTAACACATCAACTGTTTCACATAAAAACTTTATAGTGGTTCAGAGATTAAAATCCCCTCCTCAACTCGTAAGGCTTTTATTTTGAAACATCGTAACCTATTGAAAGCACTGTAGAAATGAATATTGTGGAGAGCGTATAAAAACCTCATGTAAGGCGTCATAGTACAGGTATTGCTCTGGTTTCACTTCCTTTTGCTCCAGCCTTTATTTGTCCACTCTGACCCTCTGTGATCCAGTCTGCCTTGGTTACCATTGTTCAAATTATCACTGACAGCTTATCCCACAGCCAGACCTAGGGGCCAAGTTGGAATTCCTTCTAGTCATACTACTGGCCTGTTAACAGCTTAGAGCAGACACTGGGTCAGTCTGTCTGTAGTACTGCATGCTGCATTTTAATGTGTTCATCACTCTTTTATATGATACAGACTGAGGCTCTGAGTTGGGAGAGTAAATGGATAGAGAGATTAAGATTACCAAAAGTGTAATTAAATTAGCCAAGGAGGTATGCAGACAGCAAATCACCACATTCAGTTAAGAAGTCTGACAGTTATGAACATAATGTGCTCACAATAACCCCTTCCTGACTGCTGATGTTTCAGCTCTGAAACTCGTACATCAGGTTTTTGTTATTCCAAGACATTAATCTTCAAGCATTGTTACTCACCACCTCTGTCTTGTCTGTCTAACTTTGAAATCTGATGTGACCATCATTATCAAACTGTGCAGTATATATGGATCTGTAAACATCCCAGGTGATGGTGCAACATGACATCTTAGTAAAAAAAAAAGTTTGACCTAAAAGAAGTCAGTAAAAGAGAGATGTGTGCTTGGTTGAGTGTGTGTGTGTCTCTGTGTGTTGAGCACTAGTTGACAGTAAACAGATGGGTAGGGTGTGGTGTTAATTACAGGCGTGTCTATCTGTGAGTCATGACTGTGATGAACTGCGTTGTGAGAAAATGCTACTATTTGACATGTGCCAGTAAGTTTCTGTTTGTGCCTTTAGCAATTTGGCACATGAACCCCCAAGGAGATTTGGCTTGATAGAATATGCACGATGTCTGGGTGGTACAGAGGTTAAAAACAAAACCCAGAAACTTCATGCTCAGTGAAATTTGTGTGTTATCCATATTAGCTATTTTTTGGGAAACATTTCTAGTTATCCCAAAAAACTTATTAGAACTTGAGAAATAAACTTTGAAAGTGAACACAGTTCTTCAGATTCGTCATGACCTGCAAAAGAACTTTGACCACAGCACATAATGCAGAACTTCCTGTGCCTCATCTGTCGATCAACATACAAGTCTGAGGTACTGAAGGCCAAAAACTCAGGATAACTCAGTATAATTATCCGACAACATAATGGAAAGGAGAAATGAATGTCTGCATTTGCCTTTAGCTGGAGTCAGACATGTTCCTCTGCCTGTTGCAATTTTAGTATATTTGCTACCGAAGTCTCCTCCGAGAACCGTCACCTTATCGTGGTGGAGGAGTTTGAGTGCCCTAATGACCCTAGGAGCTGTGTTGTCGGGGGCATTTCGCCCCTGGTAGGGTTTCCCATGGCAGATTGGTTCTGGGCGAAGGGTCAAATGAAGAATGGTTCAAAAGACCCTTCATGATGGAAAACAGCAAGAGTTGGCGTACCCGGCCCGGAGTGTTACCGGGGCCCCGCCCTGGAGCCAGGCCTGGGGCTGGGGCCCGTGGGCAAGCGCCTGGTGGCCGGGCCTTCTCCCATGGGGTCCGGCCGGGCCCAGCCCGAACCGGCTACATGGGCTCGTCCCCCTGCAGGCCCACCACCCACAGAGAGATCCAGAAGGTTCGGTGCAGTGTGGATCGGGCAGCAGACCAAGGCGGGGGCCTTGGTGGTCCGATCCTCGGCTACGGAAGTTGGCTCTTGGGACATGGAATGTCACCTCTCTGGCGGGGAAGGAGCCGAAGCTTGTGGAAGAGGTTGAGCGCTACCGGCTAGATATAGTTGGCCTTACCTCGACACATAGTTTCAGCTCTGGAACCCAAGTCCTCGAGAGGGGCTGGACTCTCTCCTTTGCTGGAGTTGCTCCGGGTGAGAGGCAGAGGGCCAGGGTGGGCTTTCTGATAGCCCCCAGACTCTCTGTACGTTGGGGTTGACCCCAGTGGACGAAAGGGTTGTGTCCCTGCGCCTTTGGGTCAGGGAACGGGTCCTGACTGTTGTCTGCGCTTATGCGCCGAACAGCAGCTCAGAGTACCCGCCCTTTTCGGAGTCCCTGGGACGGGTGCTGGACAGTGCCCCGACCGGGGACTCCATTGTTCTGCTGGGGGACTTCAATGCTCACGTAGGCAATGACAGCAGGACCTGGAGGGACGTGACTGGGAGGAACGGCCTGCCCGATCTGAACCCGAGTGGTGTGCAGTTATTGGACTTCTGTGCAGGTCGCAGTTTGGCCATAACATAACACCATGATCGAGCATAAGGATGTCCATTGGTGCACGTGGCACCAGGACAGCCTAGGTCGCAGGTCAATGATTGACTTTGTAGTCATATCATTTGACCTGTGACCATATGTTCTGGACACTCGGGTGAAGAGAGGAGCAGAGCTGTCAACTGATCACCACCTGGTGGTGAGTTGGATCAGGTGGCAGGGGAGGACGCCGCGCAGACCTGGCAGGCCCAAACGAGCAGTGAGGGTCTGCTGGGAACGCCTGGCGGAAGAACCTGTCAAGATGATCTTCAACTCCTACCTCCAGGAGAGCTTCGACCGTGTCCCGAGGGTGGAGGGGGACATTGAGCCCGAATGGGCCTTGTTCCTTGTTCCGCTCTGCCTTTGTCGAGGCGGCTGCTGTGAGCTGTGGCCGCAAGGCCGCGGGGCCAGTCGCGGCGGTAACCCCCGAACCCGCTGGTGGACACCAGAGGTGAGGGGAGCCGTCAGGCTGAAGAAGGAGGTCTACAGGGCATGGTTGGTCTGTGGGTCTCCAGAAGCAGCTGATGGGTACCGGCAGGCCAAGCGGAACGCAGCAGCGGCAGTCGCGGAGGCAAAAACTCGGGCGTGGGAGGAGTTCGGTGAGGCCATGGAGGAAGACTATCGATCGGCTCCAAAGAGGTTCTGGCAAACCGTCCGGCGCCTCAGGGGGGGAAGACGGCAACTTGCTCACACTGTTTACAGTGGGGGTGGGGAACTGCTGACGTCAACTGGGGACATTGTCGCGCGGTGGAAGGAATACTTTGAGGAGCTCCTCAATCCCACCAACACGTATTCCAGTGAGGAAACAGAGCCGGGGGTCTTGGGGGCAGGTCGTCCAATTTCGGGGGCGGAAGTCGCCGAGGTAGTAAAGGAACTACGCGGCGATGGAGCCCCAGGGGTGGACGAGATTTGCCCTGGATATCTCAAGGCTCTGGATGTTGTAGGGTTGTCCTGGCTGACACGCCTCTGCAACATTGCGTGGACATCGGGGGCAGTGCCTCTGGAATGGCAGACCGGGGTGGTGGTCCCCATCTTCAAGAAAGCAGACCAGAGGGTGTTCCAACTACAGGGGATCACACTCCTCAGCCTATCCGGTAAGGTCTACGCCAGGGTGCTGGAGAAGAGGGTCCGGTCGATAGTTGAACCTCAGATTGAGGAGGAGCAATGTGGTTTTCGTCCCGGACGCGGAACCGTGGACCAGCTCTTTACCCTTGCCAGGGTGCTGGAGGGGGCATGGGAGTTCGCCCAACCAGTCCACATGTGTTTTGGGGATTTGGAGAAGGCTTACGACCGTGCCCCCAGGGGCATCCTGTGGGGGGTGCTCCGGGAGTATGGGGTTGGTGGCCCTCTGCTAAGGGCCATCCAGTCCCTGTACCGAAGGAGCACGAGTCTGGTTCGCGTGGCTGGCAGTAAGTCGGACCTGTTCCCGGTGAGGGTTGGACTCTGCCAGGGCTGCCCTTTGTCACCGGTTCTGTTCATAACTTTCATGGACAGAATTTCTAGGCGCAGCCGAGTGGTGAAGGGTGTCAGGTTCGGTGACGGGAGGATTTCGTCCCTGCTATTTGCGGATGACGTGGTCCTCCTAGCTCCATCGAACAGTGACCTCCAGCTCTCGCTGGGATGGTTCGCAGCCGAGTGTGAAGCGGCTGGGATGAGAATCAGCACCTCCATGTCTGAGGCCATGGTCCTCAGCCGGAAAAGGATGGATTGCCCACTCCAGGTCGGGGGGGAGGTCCTGCCTCAGGTGGAAGAGTTTAAGTATCTCGGGATCTTGTTCACGAGTGAGGGTAGGATGGAGCGGGAGATTGACAGGCGGATTGGGGTGGCATCAGCAGTGATGCGGACGCTTAACCGGTCCGTTGTGGTGAAGAGGGAGCTTAGGCAGAAAGCGAAGCTCTTGATTTACCGGTCGATCTATGTTCCAACCCACACCTATGGTCACAAGCTCTGGGTAGTGACCGAAAGAACGAGATTGTGAGTACAAGCGGCCAAAATGAGTTTCCTCCGCAGGGTGGCTGGGCTCAGCCTTAGAGATAGGTTGAGGAGTTCGGACATCCGGGAGGGACTCGGCGTACAGCCGCTGCTCCTCCACATCGAGAGGAGCAAGTTGAGGTGGTTCGGGCATCTGGTAAGGATGCCTCCCAGACGCCTCCCTTGGGAGGTGTTTCGGGCATGTCCAACCAGGAGGAGACCTCGGGGCCGCCCCAGGACACACTGGAGGGATTACATCGCCCGGCTGGCCTGGGAACGCCTCGGGGTTCCCTTGGAAGAGCTGATGGAGGTGGCTGGGGAAATGACTGTCTGGGCTTCTTTGCTGATGCTGCTTCCCCCGCGACCCGGACCCGAATAAGTGGAGGACGACGAGACGAGACGAGTGCTACCGAAGTAACACTGCTCCTTCCCTCTCCTCGTCCGCTTTTCAATTTCAATGAGCTCTGCACCGTGTACGTCTGTGTACTCCATAGAATGGAGAATAGAATAAACAGCAAATGTTACATAAATATGTGGTGGTGAATATGTTCTAACAGACATTTATGCCAGTGGACTTTTACACTAAATGAATCATCTCTTGAAGATTGGTGGATGTTGCTTTAGGAGTAAAAACTCCAAAATGTAAATATGATCAAGTGTGTTGAAAGAATGGGAGAAGAAAAGAAACATCAGTGTTTAGCTGTGTTGCTTGGAGCTCACTGTAACTACATTAATCAACAAATGTACAGCCGCATGTTAGTTCTTACATGAGACATGGCTGGTGAGAAAAACAAAGGACTTCAGTCAGTCTTTTTCAGTCATGAGGATTATGAGGGTGGAGTGATTCTATTCATGCTGTACAGGCTGAAAACCGGTTCTACAGAAAATTGTCTGCTGCTGGCCTGCAGCACTAACAGTCACACACACACACACACACACCCACACACACACACACACACCCACACACACACACACACGCACACACACACACACACACACACACACACACACACACACACACACACACATGCACACACACACACACACACACACAGAAAAAAGATGACAGATTATGTCTATTATCGTTAGCAATTTAAACATGTCCAGTAGTGTTAACTGAGGAACTCATCTACCCTCCGACACAATCTGATCAGAAAAACCACCTGAGCCTCATGCGAATATTATGAGGTCATTTGGTTTCTAACTTCAAGTATGTACTCATATGCGTACAAGATCGTTCAAAGTTCATCACATCTCACCATGACAGGAAAAATTCAGAATTAACTTGCCTGGGTTAGCACCTTGGAATCCACCCACTCCACCGAGTTGACTGAGTCATAACATGAAACAACGTTTTTTCTGTTGAAAAACATTCATGAGCCCTGCGGGTGGACAACGATTAGTGTTTAACGTTGTAATCAGAAGGCTGAAACTAGTGAGGTCTAAATGCAACAATGGCAGTGCTATAGACAAGTTAGACACTGCTAGAGGTTGACATGTCTTCTTAATGTCACTGTCATTGTAGTTTTTTAAAAACCCCAGAAAAACAAGTATGTTGGCTTGGCCATGCATCACTATGGTGTTAGATTCAGGTGGATATTTTTGTAACTATCAATTAAAAATCAGTTAGAGTGGGTGCAATGTTAGAGTGAAGATGGAAGTGGAGTGCAACAAGTTGACAATGTGTGGGGGTGTGTTCATGACGGACAGGGACATGGGATATCTGTTTGCTGTAGTCAGTGCTGATGTAATGTCCACAACTGCAGACAGGGAGGGGGAAACACCTGCGTCTTCGCAGGAGGCTTCCTGGTCCAGGATTTTCAATGTGAGCAGTCTTGTAACAATACTTTATTCTTTGCCTTCCACCAAGTGATGATGATGGTCGTTTAGTGCACCCTGATGCAGTACATATCCATACTTTGCATTGGGTAGGGATATGCCCGAATCTGAATATGTTATTCAGGTGAGCACGATTACAGTAATAAGGTGGAAACAGATATCACTACTACCTGAAGTTGCTCTTTGTTATCATGAAAAGAAATCCTGATTGACATGTCTGTGTGACTATCAGTAACTTATTTAGAACACTGCTTTGTCACTTTTTAATGAACCTGATCAAACCTGTGATATTTTATAGTGAGCTTTCCTGATCCCGTCTCTGGGTCGACCCATGATAAAAAAAAGCCTTGTGTGACAGCTACATTATTTTCAAACTCCCGCAGCCTACACATCAAAGCTTTAGCTGTAGTCTGTGTTAATTTCTTCCATTAAAAACAAACATAACACTTGAAATATGTAGAAACACAAATGCAGCATCACTGGAATGTACTGTAAGGTTGTTGCCATCAACTGAAATAAATGTATATATGTGATATGTAATGGTGATATTCTTAATCATTATTTATATACACTATACACTTACTAGTAAAATACAAACTTTCTTTTATAACATAACCATACAAATTAAAATCAATGCCAATTCAGTGACTCATGAACATTTTTTCTTTATTGACATTTGGGTTGTAAACAAGAAGAACAAGACAACATAAGGCGACAGGTCTTAGGCAAAAGGCCAGAGCTTCTGCTCAAATAGCTGTCAGAGACACTGCAAAGAGACAAGTTTGAACCAAACGCAGGAAGAGTTCTTCAGCAAAGGGAGACTCTAGTTACAATTAACCCTTGTCAACACTGACTGTAACAGAACGATGGCCCCACAGATCACAGCCTAAAAAATGACAGTCAACCATAATGCATTGAAATAGCTTTAGAAATAACAGCACAGCTTCATAAATTGTCTTTTTTAAAATAACAAACGCATATAAACAGTTTAACTCCTTTTTATGCAACATATATTTTAATGTTGAAATACATACACCTACCACCTACAACAACCTAAAACATACTGTACATCTTATGATGTGTTATTATTAGTTTCCCTCCACCAGACCCTGTAAGTGCTAAAGTGACTGTTAACAATGAGCCTTTAAAGAGCAAAATGTCTCCAGTGTGTCCTCCATATCATCTGCTGGATTAATTTATGCTAATCAGTGCCAGTATTTCAACATATCAGAAACAGTATCACATGACAGAGTAAACAAGGTGAACAGCTTCATCTAGTGTTTTAATGTATTATTCTGCTGCACACATGGTCCTCCTCAGATTCATGATAAACAACAGTACCTCTCTACTGCCATCAAGTGTGAGAAAAATAAACTGGCACCTTATGGTTGGAAATCTCAGGATATCCCTTTCTGCTCTATCGCACTCACCACAAACAAGGTGCTCCTTGTTCAGTAGTTAATTCAGTGTACAGTGTAGATGAACAACCTCTGTGATTTTCAGATAAAGTTATTATTGTTATTAAATTATCAATAATTATGGGATTCGTTGTAGGATTCAATGTGAGTCTTGTGAGACTCTTTAATCGCTACTTGTATAGTAGTATAGAAGTGTATATTTCTTAACTGCACTAAAACACAGTGAGATGGTACACAAAAACCGCACAGGTCTATTTTTGTACTTACTGTACATCAATACTTTACATATGATTATTTACACAATTACAAAAGAACTCGATATTTTCAGCAGTTGCAAATTTTCCAGGGGTCCACATAAAGTAATGCAAACACTGACAGCACACAGACATAACGCACACATACAAATGTAGACTGACACTATCAGTTTAGCCCAAAATAACATACTGGAAATCAAAGTAATCAAAATATCACTTAAACAAAATTACATATTTTAAATAAAAGCAAGGAAATAAAAATTATAGAGGTTATCAAACAAAGTAGTGTGTTGAGATCCCATAAGAAAACAGCATAGCATTATTGATTTTGTGCGGTCCCTCTCATCAGTTACAGTTTGAGTGTTTTTTTAAATAAATATTTGCTTCTGACTTGTGTAATTTCTGTAGGAACTAATATCCATTGGCATTTTTAAGTTGATTTGTTTTAGGCTTAGGGAGAACAAGATGACCCATGGTGACCTGTGTAATATGGTGATTATACAACAGATCTGTCTGTTCAGTTTATCATCTAGGATTGCAATTCTAGTAAATGTGAGAAGACTGTCGGTAAATTTCTCCTCAGCAGTATACCGTGCCAGACTGTGGTGCATCTTTGCGACATTAGTTCTTTCAGTGTTATTTTGTGCAAGCTGGAGCTTCAAAATATACATTTTTTGCAGCACCCTAGATGAGAAAGCGATTGATTCTCTTGAATTGATAGTGTTACACTGGAGGAGACCTTTCTCATGATTGTAATACCCTGCTCCATTTTTTCAACAATGTTAATATGGTGCAACAATGTTAAGCAATCATCAGTTAAAAAGCCAGGTGGTGTTGGGGTCAATACTAATAAATGAAAACTGCCTCTGCTGATGCTGTCGACTTTCTTCTCATGTCTCCTTCCTGCGTGAACAGCTGTTCACGCAGGAAACTCTACTGCTCCCAAACTGATGCATCGACCTGTCTGCATCCCTGTACTACTATGACATGTCTCAGCTGCCTCTCCACTCTCTGACTTGATCCTTCGACCACTCTTCCTGACACCCATCACTACTCCTGGGCCATGAGAAAATGTCCATGTCTTTACTCCCTGGTTATCCTCCATCACTCTGTTGCCTCTTCTTCTACCCAGACTGAAAGTCCCAGCAGTGTTTCCCCCGTGTATCTGCAGGTTGCTGACAGGCCCATCAGCCAGAAGCACTGTGTTCTGAAGTTGTGGTTGGACTATGTAATGCATTGGCTGCATCATAGGGGTGGTGGTGTAGTAGACTGGCTGCTGCTGTAGTACAAGCATCTGAGCCACAGAGGGCATCATGGCTGTGGTAACAGGACCAATATGGGGTAAATGAGGCATGTGTGAAAACTGGCTGTAAATGCTGCCACAAGCTGTTCCATCAAAGCCTGTGACACTCATGGATTTTTTCCCATGGGTGCTGCTGGTGGAGGTCCTACTCAAGCCGATGTCACTGGTGGGTGACTGGGTGATGCTGACATTTTGGGTTTGCTCTTGGATCTTGCCTTGGATGCTGGGTGGTTTACTCTCCAATAAGGGCACAGCAATGTGGTCAACTTTATCCACCTGCTGGGTGACAAAACTTAGAGGTGTCGGAGGTCGAGGAGGAGAACAGATGTCAGCCAGCTTCTTGAACTTCAGTCCGAGGTCATCAAGGAAGTGCTGGTCTTTGTCAGAGTCTGGGAGGCTGCAGCTGCTCACTGAGCCAGCAGGGGAGCCCTGGCCCTCATACTCATACTCAAGCACACAATCTCTTGCTGCTTGATTTTTTGCAGCACATCTTGCTTTCTGCAACATATTTAGACAGAGACAATGAAAGACATGTTACTCCAGCACAGCTTAAATAATCTGCACACTGAAAGTTGTTTGACACAAAGCATTTTGTCTGAAAAGTTCACATAAAATTTATAGAAACAGATTTTGTGGGTTTTTATGAATGCTTGCACACCTGTGTGAAACATGAAGGTTCACTGTCATTGTTCACTCATTTGACATTAGTTTAGAGTATCCAGCAGAGGAGGCTGGTCCACAGAGGCAGATGAGGTTGCTTCTCCTTTATTGTAACTAAGGGATCGAAATGTAAAAAAAGAGTAACTGGCTTGAATAAAGCATTAACTAATCCCGGTGTCAATTATTCAGTATGTTTTCTCTGTTCTTCTGAAAATATCCACTATTACAGTTCTGATTTAAGTACTCCAACAGCGACATCTGCAGGGCAAGCAAGAGGGGGAAGGGCAGCCTGTGTGAAGTGGTGGTGTGGGGCAGAGGAGTATGGGCTCCTGCTGTCCTCTGTAGGGCGGGTTTTGTTAAATCAGTGTGTATATGTAAATTTTTTCCCCATGCTATTCTGTGATTGACCAAAATACGTAAAATGATACTCAAAGGGAGGACGCTCTCCCTGACCAATCAACAACCAGAATACAATATTAATATCACACTGGTCCAGTGATACTCTCCAAACTTCATCTTCAGTTCTCGTCCACTGTATTGTATGTCAGTACAATAGAAGCAATAGGTTAATACAGTGCCATATTAGAAAAGAAATAACGAGCAAATTGCAAACTTTTTTTTAAACATATCACTAAAAAATACATTTTTAGGCATTTTCAGCACAGTTCAAATTTCCTTTCTTTTAGATTCCCTATTTTCATCGAGCAGTAGCCAGCCATGTTAGCCCACGAAACAGTTAGCTTGTTGTAGCAGCCCTGAAGGACCATTAACATAATGGTGAGAATGGATTTCAGTTTGTTCTCCAAATAAAGTGAATTTGATCATCTGAATAAACTGTTAATAAACTGTTTGTGTCAACCAATCTGACTTTGATGTACAGTACAGGCCAAAAGTTTGGACACACCTTCTCATTCAATGCGTTTTCTTTATTTTCATGACTATTTACATTGTAGATTCTCACTGAAGGCATCAAAACTATGAATGAACACATGTGGAGTTATGTACTGTATAACTGAAAACATGTTTTATATTCTAGTTTCTTCAAAATAGCCACCCTTTGCTCTGATTACTGCTTTGCACACTCTTGGCATTCTCTCCATGAGCTTCAAGAGGTAGTCACCTGAAATGGTTTTCCAACAGTCTTGAAGGAGTTCCCAGAGGTGTTTAGCACTTGTTGGCCCCTTTGTCTTCACTCTGCAGTCCAGCTCACCCCAAACCATCTCGATTGGGTTCAGGTCCGGTGACTGTGGAGGCCAGGTCATCTGCCGCAGCACTCCATCACTCTCCTTCTTGGTCAAATAGCCCTTACACAGCCTGGAGGTGTGTTTGGGGTCATTGTCCTGTTGAAAAATAAATGATCGTCCAACTAAACGCAAACCGGATGGGATGGCATGTCGCTGCAGGATGCTGTGGTAGCCATGCTGGTTCAGTGTGCCTTCAATTTTGAATAAATCCCCAACAGTGTCACCAGCAAAACACCCCCACACCATCACACCTCCTCCTCCATGCTTCACAGTGGGAACCAGGCATGTGGAATCCATCCGTTCACCTTTTCTGCGTCTCACAAAGACACGGCGGTTGGAACCAAAGATCTCAAATTTGGACTCATCAGACCAAAGCACAGATTTCCACTGGTCTAATGTCCATTCCTTGTGTTTCTTGGCCCAAACAAATCTCTTCTGCTTGTTGCCTCTCCTTAGCAGTGGTTTCCTAGCAGCTATTTGACCATGAAGGCCTGATTGGCGCAGTCTCCTCTTAACAGTTGTTCTAGAGATGGGTCTGCTGCTAGAACTCTGTGTGGCATTCATCTGGTCTCTGATCTGAGCTGCTGTTAACTTGCGATTTCTGAGGCTGGTGACTCGGATGAACTTATCCTCAGAAGCAGAGGTGACTCTTGGTCTTCCTTTCCTGGGTCGGTCCTCATGTGTGCCAGTTTCATTGTAGCGCTTGATGGTTTTTGCGACTCCACTTGGGGACACATTTAAAGTTTTTGCAGTTTTCCAGACTGACTGACCTTCATTTCTTAAAGTAATGATGGCCACTGGTTTTTCTTTAGTTAGCTGATTGGTTCTTGCCATAATATGAATTTTAACAGTTGTCCAATAGGGCTGTCGGCTGTGTATTAACCTGACTTCTGCACAACACAACTGATGGTCCCAACCCCATTGATAAAGCAAGGAATTCTACTAATTAACCCTGATAAGGCACACCTGTGAAGTGGAAACCATTTCAGGTGACTACCTCTTGAAGCTCATGGAGAGAATGTCAAGAGTGTGCAAAGCAGTAATCAGAGCAAAGGGTGGCTATTTTGAAGAAACTAGAATATAAAACATGTTTTCAGTTATTTCACCTTTTTTTAAGTACATAACTCCATATGTGTTCATTCATAGTTTTGATGCCTTCAGTGAGAATCTACAATGTAAATAGTCATGAAAATAAAGAAAACGCATTGAATGAGAAGGTGTGTCCAAACTTTTGGCCTGTACTGTACAACCATGTCGCCAAATTCCTGCATCCCAGCAATGACTTTGGTTACTTTAGTATTATTAACAATGACAGAACTATTGAAGATAAGAGTTACAATAAAACAGCATCAGGCCGATGGTCCCTCACCTGAGAGTAGTACTGATGCAGAAACACATCAGAGAGGGTAATGTCATCCATGCTGCCAAACCGTAACAGTTCCTCCTCCATCGAGAAAAACTCTGTCTGGGTCTCTCTAGATTCTCCAAAGCTCTCCCAGTTTCTGCTATCAGCCCCATACCTCGACGTGTAGGTTTTGTTGGCAGAGCCCATCTCAAGATTCCCTAAGGTAGCTGTTGTGTTTGCTTTGGTGTTGGAAGCTCCATTGCTGGCTGATAATTTAGCTACGGCAGCAGACTTTGTCTGGACTGGAGAGCTAAGCAGAGCGACCTCCTGGAACAGGAAGTGAATAGACAGGAAGGACAGGAAGTGAATAGACATATTTATTTTTGTGCTGCAGTAGGTCGTGACCTAGCACATTTGGTGCTCTAGACAAGCAGTGCAAATCTTTAAGTATCTTACCATTTACACTCTTCCTTCAGGAAAACAAACAGGATGACCTTAGGTTACATATGTCTTGTATGTATGCTTCAACGTTCACTGGCCTAATGTCCGCACACAGATGTAAACACTAAACTGATAACTGCTTCCTTACACCCCATAATTTAAATCACAATTTCAATATACAGACATGTTCAAATCTTTAGATCACTGAGCCCAACTCACTTCTTGTTTTACTTTTTTTTTTAATTTATGACATGCTGGAATGCACTGCAACAGTAGAGTCATAACATCAGTGAAGTAAATCAGTTATGTCAGTTACACATCGATATTTATTTAGAGGTTGCTGACATCAGCTGACATCAGCTGACATTAGCTGACATTAGCCACGATAAGTTACTGGTCATGCCAGTAAGGCTATAACGATACATTCCCTGAGTGTATTGCAGGGTGTGTTTTCTATTTCTTATGATTTCAACTTTTCATTTGTAAGAAAACAGATGTTTTTTCTTAAAAGGTTTCCATTTGTATTGCTATTAAAGTTACACTCTTGAATCTCTATGCTTCATTCTCTTGGGTGGCACCTATGGCAATAAGCATTAATTGCAGTGTATTTGTTGGCAGACCAAGAAGGCTTTCACATCGGGGACCTGGGCCTGAATCTGAGTACACTTAACCACAAAGTAAAGTTCATTTGGTAAGTGTGAACATTGTGTACTGCACTGTATACTGCTCTGTTTCAGAATCCACCTGAAAAGGTGGTCTAGAGTAAGTTTAATGTGTAATTGGGTACGGTTCACATTAGGTTTGAAAACCAAATGTGCCAAAACACAGGAGTGGACTGTTATTTAGCATGAGTAGCTGTTGTCTAGTAGAGCTGCAAAGCCATTTCACTATGCCGTTGGTCTTGTTGGGCATGGTATGAATTGATCGTAACTAATATGAAAATGCCCTAAGGCTTGGACCAGGCTGGTAAATATATTTACATCAGCTCATTTTTACTTTACTTCTTTTCCCAACACTGTACACTATCAGACAACAGCATACACAACAGCAGTGTCATCTGCGTATTTGAGGTAAGTAGTGATAGGTGATGAACTGGTGCAATCATTGGTGTAATGTGTGGACAAGAATGGGCTTAACACACAACCTTGTGGTGCTCCGGTGTTAGTGATGAATGCAGATGATGTGGCTGTCATGCTCAATCTTATGACTTTTTGTTCACCGCAATAACAAACTTCAAACAAACACCTTGTCAAGCCTCATGTACAACTAACTCATTTTTAGCACTTTAGCACTGCATGCCTCAGTCTTTGTGTACTCCTGAGCACAGAATAGTCTGCTTCACACTGTATATTTTACCTTGTTCTCGTCTCGGGCCTCTGTATGATAGACAATCAAGTGTTCTGTGGTATCAAAAGGGAAATCAGAGAAGCTCCCTGATTCTCCTCCACATGAGCAGGTTATCAGTAAGACACCTACAGCTGAAAAACACAACCACAACAGAAGGCGGAAATATTAAATTTCTAAGGTTCAAAAAATGTTTTCTTGCACACTCAAAGTACCTGCTCAAGAAGTGTGTGAGTCACTCTGAATACACCACAAATCTGACTGTGAACACATTTCAGAGGATCAGTTTCTTTGGTATAAAGTAGCAAGTAAATTATTAAATATCTGAGACCAGCCACCTGATGGAGAAGATGTAAAATGTTATATGCTATAACAGTTAACTACTGCAAGTGTAATCCAAAGGAATCCCGCCCATGGATACTGTTTCTTAAGAGGTTTTAAATGTTCGTTCTGGTTGAATCACAGTCCTAGATTATATAGGTGTATTATAGGCATCAT
Source organism: Epinephelus lanceolatus (assembly GCF_041903045.1). Lineage (NCBI taxonomy): Eukaryota > Metazoa > Chordata > Actinopteri > Perciformes > Serranidae > Epinephelus > Epinephelus lanceolatus. Next base: position 33,044,705 of record NC_135739.1, read on the forward strand.
TCCTGAGTCATGCTAACATAACTCATACTCACCAAGCAGCATCAGAAGTCCCAGGATCAGTGCCCCCACTCCCAGTCCTCCAAATGTTGATGAGGATTCCTTGCGAGACGCTGTTAGACCATCTATACCTGCTGGTCTGCAGGTCTCTCCTTTCTCACAGGAGCACACATGTAGGTCCAGGTACTGAGGGTCTGGGCAGGCGAGGCCCTGCTGATCCTGGATGATGAAGGCGACCTGGTAGTGACCAGCCCAAAGAGGTTTCAAAGCCCTGAGGGATGCACTGGTACCTAATAGCAAGAAAGAATGAGAGGAGTCTTACTGTTCCAGTGCATGAATAACTAGTGGGTTTTTAGATTTTAATGTTTCCTTTTTTTACTGTTAATGTTCCCTTGGGTCATAAACACTGGTTTTGTCTGGCCAATATAAAAACACTAAATGGAAAGTTCCCCCAACCAAATGCCAACTTATAAACTACCAGGCTTCCCTGCTGAGTTCTGCAAACATTTCTGGATTGTGTTGTAACCCCTTTATAACAGAACAGAAGAATAATTGAGACACCACAATCATCTCACTCCTCTTAAAACCCAACAAGGACCCCAGCATCAGCATCCAGCCATGGCTCCCTATCACTTTGCAATACAGACACAAAAATCATCAGTAATGAAATTCTCCCTGGATGCAGAGTCATTTGACTAGACAGTGTTGTGTGCCACACTTGAAAGATCTGGCCTTGGGGAATAATTTAAACTTGAGCTTCACCTTGTACCACCACTGACCAACATCACCGAGTTTGACTCTAAGCTGGGGCACTAGGAAAGGATTCACTATTTTTTTGAAAATGTTCATCAAAACAGTAGGAGCTGCCAGCCACTCTAACCACTGTTATAAATAATCACTACTTCCTCCGGAAGGTAATTAAAGATTAAACCATTTGATACAAAACAATGATCATGCAAACTGGCAATAATAGAAATAAAGTATCGTACCATTTAAAGGTTCAACCCTCCAATCTCCTCGGCTCTCCTCTTCCACAAGGAGGAAGGTGAAAGGGTCTGAATTTGGATGTCCATCTTCATCCACTGCCGTAACATTAATCACCTCAGTGTCTGAGCAGATGTACTCCACGTGGTTGGTCAGTGTGGGGCAGTCGTCATTCACATCTCCCACCTTCAACGCTATTGTTCCAGTGGCAATCCCAAAACGCCTGTCTGTGGGAATTAGAAAACATAAGTCATCCACAACAGGAAGTACAAACTTAATGGAATCTAAACTTTTACAGTGAACTGTCTATTAGAAAACTAAAGCAACGTGTCTGAATGAAACTTTTGAAAAATGAAATTTTTCTGCATCCCAAACCATCTTGAGCTCAGCTCTCTAAATTGAAGGCTACACCTGCTATCCATAATCAGAGCTTACCCTCATTCAGACTCAGTATTTCAGCGTAGTAAGTTCCATTAACCAAGAATGGGGACTCTCTGTCGGGGAACTTTTGAAGTCTAATCTCTGCTGTTTCTGGGTCAATCAATAGCCAGTTGTCAGGATCATAGCCTTTAGCATATCTGTGGAAACAATGTGCAGCAATGTTTACTCTTTAGATTACAACAGTTAAAGCAGTCACATGTTTAAAGTTAGTGGTTATAAAATGATTTCATCAATAATAATTTCTCCGCTGCTAAATTTCACAGAAAATACAAAGAGTTAAATACTAAGCAAATCCTGTGCAATCTATTTAAAGATGTTCTTCTTTACTTTTCTTACTGTCAACAAATCCAATGAAAAGACAAAATCAACATATTAGTCAATCTCTTTCTGACTTTCTGCCTGTGGCCCTCAGCACTAAACTCATTGGGTCCTAGTGACAATGTAGAGCTTTGAAAACACCTCACAGATATCTTCAGATATCTCTGTCTGTCTGTCTGTCTGTCTACCACTTTGGTCCAGACTGAAATATTTTAACAACCACTGGATGGAAAGGCATTCAGTTTGGTACAGACATTCATGGTGCCCAGAGGATTAATTCACTGACTCAAATGATCCTCTGACTTTTCCCCGAACGGCACCAAAAGGAACACACTTCACTGTTGGATAGATCACCATGTAATGTTTGTGGGTTTTGGGAACTTTGGCAATCTGCTGACTTTTCATTGAGCACCATCATCAGATTGAAATTTTAATTTGTCCACTATTTTGGGTTATGTATCCAACAGTTTGGTTTTATTCACAATAAGCATTACAGCCTCACAGAGTGGGGCCGTGCACATGCCGCATTTTTCTTTAAATCCATTTTTTTAAATGAAGACACTTGGCAGCAGTGTACACACGTTCACAAGCACCTATTTTTCAGGGCACGACAGCTGCACCCTGAGATAAACTGAGTTCAACTTTTGGAACGCAGCAGCACAAGGAACAACCAATCACAGCCGATGGACATCTTTCCCTTCATCCGTAAATATTAGTCTGTGATAAATATAAGGAAGAACCATAAGTGCTATATCGTAGGCAACTGGACTTGCTTGCGTTTCTTGAAAATGTTTTGCTTCTCATCCAAGAAGCTTCTTCAGTTCAGTGCAGTGCAGCACTGCACTGAACTGATTACTATGATGTGGATGACTGACAATTTTCACCGATATGAGGAAGAAGTTGATCATTTTAATGCAGGGCTACCAGAACTTTACATCTGTCCCACAGACAACAGACCTACACACAAACAACGCCTGGAAGAAGATCAGCTCTGCACTCAGGATTTCAGGTAAATGGGCTATGATCTGATGATGATACAGTTAAGGTTACTTAGCAACCTCAGACGCAACCTGCCACCACGCTCTTGAAATCTGGCACAGAAAAGACACAAGAGTAGCACCAAGCGCTTGACTACGCGTTTTCCAGTTGGTTTCAGTCCCAGCATGTGCTCGCCCTATGGTGGCTGTTAAATAAACTGTGATTTTTATCAAATGTTAAAAACATGTCACTGAGTGCAACAATGTGGCTTACTGGTGTGTTTTAATGGAACTCTATGGCACACAGGAAGAAGATATACCAGTATAAGGCTTTTTTACACATACACACAATAGTTGTCAGTAGATACATTCATCGTTGGTTTTAGTCTTTTAATGGATTGGATGACAAGAAGAAAAATATTGAGTATTTTCTATTCTGACCAGAATGCCAAACAGAATTCATAACATAGAAGCCAGGATGTCCACAATATAATCTGAGATGTTTTATGAAAAATAATTTATAGAGCCTCTAAGTTAAAAGTAAAGTAAATTCATCTCACCGAACATTTTCTGCAGGCTTTCCGGTGTCACTGTCAGTAGCTGCAAAGACACCAATCACTTCCATTAATGGATTTTCCTCTGGGTTCTCCGAAACAGAGACAGGCTTTACTCGGGGTTTAAATGCGACCCCCTCAGGTTCATTCACCACTGCAATGTTCACTGGGTAAAGTTTGCCTTTGATTGGCCTCTTTTTATTGGACTGGTTTGTAACTGTGCTACCAGCTCCTGCCCCAGTCCCAGCTCCTGCCCCAGTTGCCATGTCAATAGATACGCCTCCTCCTCCTCCTGCTCCGCCACCTCCTCCTCCCCCTCCTCCTGCACCACCACCCCCTCCTCCTCCTCCTCCACCTCCTCCTCCTCCTCCTCCTTGACCATCGCCATCATCGTCTCCATCTCCTATAGCTGGGGCAACATTGGATACTACCACTCCGAGCTTTATATCAGGATTTTCCTCAAAATCAACAGGCTGGAAGGGAAAACAGAACAAAGCCACATCAGTTTACTCTCACAGGTCACTGTTTAACATGAATACATTGTTCATAAACCACAAACTGTTGCCCGCAAATTTTCTTGACATGTTGTTTAGTCATCAGGCATTAAAAGACAAAACAGCAATATATGCCAAACATAGACTGACAAAGATACTGGATGTCTTTAAGTCTTTCAATTTTAGTACCAGACATGTTTTTATAACAAACTTGAAGCTTGTGCATTTATACATTTCTAATTACAGTAATTACATGTTAGTTATTTTCTATGAAGCTGTGGAGAGAAACCATCATTGATTAGGAGGTGGACAGACCTCTCGGGTAGAAAATACATTCTTAAATCCAGACACATGCTGTTGATGAGATAGTATGCAATATATGAATTATAAAATATGCAGATAACTAAAGTCAAAATGACTCCTTGCGGCACATTACCTCTTTAATGTCCCATCTTACCATACAACTAATAATGCTAGAGCATTTCATTTCTAACTCGCATACTGCATTGAGGATGTTCAGGTGTTGTGATAGAGAGAGATTTACCTTTTCAAGCATCAGAACACCTTCGTTGGTTTTGGGATCAGTCTCTATGCTGAATATTCCGTCTTCATTTCCAGTGACAATATCAAAAACAGCCAGCCAGTTGTCACTTTTCTCTTCATCATCATCCAGCACTTTGAACCTCATGACCTCCACTTGGGCTGTGTTCTCCACGATGCTGCCTGCATACTAAACAAGAAATAATTTTCATTTTACTCTTGTCACTTGAATAGCTTTATGAGATAGTTTAACATCTGGGGAAATCTACTCTTTTGCTTTGTGGGGTAAAGAGATGAGAAGACCAGTGTGACTTTCACATCTTTTAGATATAAACAAGTTAGCTTAGCACAAAAGCTGTAAACGGGCATACCTCTATCATGGATTAAAGTAGTAGTTTAACTTCAATTACAGCTTGCTGGTGGTTCAACCTTATTTATAGTGATTTGAGCAGTTTGAGTAACTAAATTACCATTTTTCCATGTTCTGTGTAGTTATCTACAAAACCAGAGTTAACATTCCTGCACATTCATCTGAATAATGGAGTATTTATCTGTTTTCATTTTTTATTTTTTTTTAATGATTCGTGAACAAGTGGGCACTTTTGACAGTAAACTCAGTTGATTGGCTTTGTGTTTTTTGCTGGTACGCAATTGTTTTTGTATTACAGTTTGTTATAAATTTGAGTCATATGTACGTTGTCAATTTGTTTTTAACAAAGTAGTTTGAGCTGCTACATCTAAGTAGCTTTAGCTTACCAAAATAGATTTCTCCCTGTGTAGATTTGCTCAGTTTCTTCCAGTGCACCATAACTGGTAGCTTGTAAAGCTACTATATGTATACTTTCACAGTAACTTCCCCACACCGGCCCTGCAGCACCCTTAAAGCTCAAGATTTACCATTTTATATTGATAATTTACACAAAAAGTTGCCCGGCAACCAGCAGAGACACCCCAAAGTTACTGCTCCCAACCAAAAGATATTCAATATAAACGATTCTTAGATTTTAGCCCCACCTCTCCTTAGTAGTTTCATCACCTGAGAGGCAACTATATCTGTCACATCATGAGATTAAAAAAAGTACAGTATTTCCCTCTGAAATGTAATAGTAAAACATATATGATTTATATACATGTATAAAGCATATATTACAATAATTTCTATGGAAACAAAGTCACAGTAGGTACCTCATCTTTTTCCAGCTCCGGTACATTATCATTGATGTCCACTACTTTGACATGAATTGTCCCAGTGCCTGTGTTGCCTCCAGGAGCTCCATCCATATCAGTTCCTTCAACTGTTAAAGTGTAGGAGCTGTGTATCTGTGGACAACAGAAGCACCAACACAGGTTTATAATTCAATAAGAGAAGAGCTCAACAATCCTATCAACCGTCTACAAATGTATTATAGTTGATGTAAGTCATATGGTGTTCCCACCACAGTAATGCCTCTGACCTCTCTGTCTATGGTGTTTTCTTTGACGTAGATGGATCCAGTTTTTCTGTCTATGTAGAAGACCTTTCGGCCATCAGAGGGCTCCTGCTTCACAAGGCTGTAGGCGATCTTTGAATGGGAACAGTTGGCCTTGTCTGCATCTGTAGCTGTAATCCTACCAACCAGAGTCCCTGAACAAGAAACGGGAAGTCTACATTTAGTAAATTGATAGATAACATTATTGTAATATTCTGCTATCTTGCCATGAGGACTGTCCCTAAAACAGAATTTTCAGAGTGGACTAAGATATGGCATTTTTTGAATGATACATTGAGTCTGAAACGTGTGTGCAGTGATGTAGTGTACTACTTAGGTAGATGGGCAGGTGATCATGGAAGTGGGTATACTCTTCTATCCCAGTGACATTTTGGCTGATAGGTGGGTATACCGTAAAGGCCTGAAAAGAAAGCTGGTATACCCATGTATACCCTCCACTACACTACTGTGTGTGTTTGTTTGTGTGTGTGTGTGTGTGTGTGTGTGTGTGTGTGTCAAAGTGTGATCCTTTCTAAGCAAGGTTGCACTTGATTGTGATATGGCCGTGCCGCTGTGGTCACAAAAATAGAGTAGCTTGTGGTGTCCTCTTGTGTGCACAGAGCAGCAACTAACAATTGTCTTGTGTATGGAGCTATAGGACAATGACAGTAAATTTTGGCTTTGAAAAAAAAAAAAAAGCACCATCATAAACAAAACTTGAACTGAAAAAGGAAATATTGGCATGGAAAAAATATATTTTATATAGCTTTGCCATTTTTTGCATTCTTGCTGGAACAAGCGCTAACAGTTACTAACATGTCATAAAAGCTGTTTCCATAAATGTGGAGTAACGCCAGAGGCCTGACGCAGTCGGACCAGCTGCTGTTTAATTTTTGATGCACGTGTGTATGGTACCAGTGTTTAGAGCGTTCCAAAAGGACAAAAAAAAAGGCTAAAATTTCAGCAATCATGTCTCACACTTTATAAACAAAATATAAACAACATCCCAGATAGCACACATACAGTACAGGCCAAAAGTTTGGACACACCTTCTCATTCAATGCATTTTCTTTATTTTCATGACTATTTACATTGTAGATTCTCACTGAAGGCATCAAAACTATGAATGAACACATGTGGAGTTATGTACTTAACAAAAAAAGGTGAAATAACTGAAAACATGTTTTATATTCTAGTTTCTTCAAAATAGCCACCCTTTGCTCTGATTACTGCTTTGCACACTCTTGGCATTCTCTCAATGAGCTTCAAGAGGTAGTCACCTGAAATGGTTTCCACTTCACAGGTGTGCTGGCCGACGTCGGCCTGAGGACGACACATCGGCCCTTCATTTATGGGAACTGCCCATTGGTTCGACAGCCCATTGTTCCGACCATATTAAACTCATTGTTCCGAAGTCCGTTCCGAAATCATCATGATGCCTTGTGGTTAAGGTCTGGTTAGGTTTAGGCACAAAAACCACTTGGTTAGGGTCAGGAAAAGATCATGGTGTGGGTTAAAATGAAAAGGAAAGTGACAAACACATAAGGCGTGAGCCTGCTTCGCCTCAAGCCTTTCCCAGCTGACCCAGAGCTGGTCGCGGCGCACCATACGCCCGCCGCGAGCCGTTCAGCACCGCGGACAGTCAGACTAATTGGATGTCGAACCAGTGGGCTGTCGGACCAAAGACATGGACCCGAATTTATAACGTCTGTCAAGCGTTGGCCGCATGGGCGGATATCTTTAAATTTAATACTCTTTTGTCCCAGCTCATAAAACGTCTCTATTACGTTGGCTTTGGGTCGGCCCAGTGCCGTAGAATGTCTGCCCACATGCGGAAGTCGCTACAGAGGCGGAATTTCATCTCTGCGGTGTTTGTTTGGAACTGAGCTCGCAGGACACTGCATCTCATCGCAGTTGGTTTCAGGTTGAAATAAATTGGCAGAAAATAGCTATTTTGTTTCTTCTGTGACCGTTAAAAGAGGTTCCTGGTGAGTGGCGAGGCACAACTGGGTGTATAGCACATGTCCCCACCAGCTAACATTATCTTTCATTAGCTGTTAGCTAGTTTAGCTCATATTAGCTAACAGGCTACAACTGTGTTTTTTTTTTTCATTTTATTTTCCCTAGTTGATGTTATCTGCTCATCTGGTAATTGTGAGCACTCGTTTTGGGTTAAAGTGGAAGTGCCCGGAGCTGCCACCCGTGGTCCCGCAGCCCCCCGGCCTGACCTCTGGGGCCCTGGACAGGTGTTCAAGTGTGGGTGAGAGGAACGGAGAGGAGCGCGGAGGTGAAATAGTGAAGTTTAAGGATGCCTTCGGTATGTTGTTAATGTGATTTTATGGGCAATTTATCAGTCAAGGTCTCCTCCTCTGCAAAGCAAACTGACCCGGTGGCTACAGGTAATAGCGCAGTTTTTCCGAGATGAAGGACTGATTGTTGAGCTGCTGTTAACAGTTAATGGAGTTAACGCTGGATCCCATTATTTAACAGTTTCAACAATAAATTAAGCAGAGTGACGGACTCAAAGCCTTCAATCTGGCTAAAATACAGCTGAAATGCTAACAAAAAAAATAAATAAATACAGTGGTGAAGTTGGGATTTTTTTTTTTTTTTTTTGAAGTTATGTGCTCATCGTCTTTTCTGTGTCTTGCAGGCTGCCAGGAGAAGCGGACTGGCCATCAGATATTGTTTGTGGATATTTGAAAATAAAGTTTGTCAAATTGACTTTTGTCTCTTCATTGTGCACACTTACACACGAAATAGGGTCAGCTATTTTTGAATGTTAGCATTGATTTCTCACATTGAATGGTGAAATATCTGTAGTTTGAAAGGTCCGACCTAAATGAATAAAGGTCGTACAAAGCATATGAATATTAATGAAGGAGTGCCCACTGAGCGCAGCTTCTTTTATTGATCGTTTGAACGTCGCGTAGTGGTCATTTTCGATTAAAGGCCGACGTCTCAGCGACGTCTTGGCAATGAGCAAACGCTCTCCCTGCTACGTCTTAACGATCTAAACTTGATACATTGGGCCGACGTCGGCCAGATGTATGTGAGCTGTCTGGGATATTTCACATCATATCTCAAATATTTAACCTCCTTTCAATGTCCACACATGTCTAATAATTATGGGTGCTGCTTTTACATTGTAGGCTTTCATTTGTCAGCCCATGTGAGGATTTAGTCAGGTTAGAACAGTGAGTCTGAAGGACAGGGCTGTGACATGGAACTGGTCTCTGCAAACACTCCATTAGCATTACAGGGGAACCTTTTTGATCGCTCTTAAAAGGACATCAATGTTGTGGCCACAGTTCACTAGTCTGCGCCCTTTTGAGTATAAGCTGTTGTTCAGTGTCACTTACATGGCACAAACATGACAGAGCGATAAGGGAAGATAGAGAGCAAGACATCAAGAATATTTCCATTACAGGGAATGGTGTAACCATAAAACTCAGAGTACAGTATAGGCTAATTTCAGTGAAGAGCTGAAACAAGCTGATACTGTCAGACAGAGTGTTTTTCCACCTGTCATGGCTCTGGGAGATCTGAACAAAGACCTGCTATGCTCCACAAGAATGTTTGATATCAGGCAAGGTGGATCAATTTGTGGAAAACTCCTAAACAGCTGCACTAAGCATACCCTCAGACTGCCTGATAAAACTGCCCTGGACCCTCATGTCCTACATAAGGAGTACCAACGTCTGCCCTCTAGGACGCACTTTAGGGTGCCAGGCTACATAAAGAGTCAGAACACACTCATGTTTCTCACTCTGTAACACCACTCAACCAATCAAACAGGAGCAAATTGAGGTGATCAACATTTTTTTTTCTGAATCTTGTATTTTGGTGACAGAAAATGTGTTTTACCTGCTGGACTGGACTCTTGGACCGTAGCTGGAGGTACGGGGACAAAAACAGGTGGATTATCATTGTCGTCTTCCACATCGAATCTCAGGTCTATTCTGTTTTCGGCCGTACTGCCGTTACTAAATGTGGCCACACCTGTCAGCTGAATAAACACACACACACACACACACACACACACACACATCTTTAAATGGGATTTCGCTGGATTTTCATGGCTCCATGTCGGAGCGGAGCAGTGGCAAAGAAAACATTAAGATATACTCAAAATAAAAAATGCTCCACAACAGGTGAAAGTCCTGAATTGCAGTTCTTAAATAAGTATACAAAAGGAAGTTAGCAGTTACACTGACTAAAACTTACAAAGTTAGGTAGAATTATAATCAATACTGATGTATTATTGTGTATGCTGTCATTTATGTTCAGTCTCACACAGGCTCCAGCCTCTACTGGACTCTGTGGGTAATTCCTTTCTCTAATCACATGCACACATTTGCCCACTGTAATTTGCATCAAAGTAGCCTGCCAATGAGGATGTGTCAATCTGAATACGTGCAAACACCAAAGTATAAAAGGCAGCAGACAACACTGTCTACCATCCTGTTCTCTTAAGCGACAGCGATGATAAGCTTTTCCTAAGGATGGAGCCGCTGCTTCAGGAACCCCATCAGTGCCTTGGTTTACACCATGTGGAGAGCGGTGTTCAGCAGCCATCACCCTGTGAGGCCTGCTGGGCTCTGCCCCAAGTTTAGACGCCATGCAATGTGTCAGTGCAGTGACAATGAACCAGAGCTTGAGATCAATGACTCTGAGACCCCAATCCTACCCAGGCTGGTAAGTCATCTTTGCTATGGTCCAGCTCATCCAGCTCGCATGGTTTTTGTCAAGGTGTTGCCTCTGCAGTGGGCTGTGTGATGTCTGGCCACAGTTGGCTCCTGTCACATGTGGGTGGGACTTGCTCCATCCTAACGGCAGGACTTCTCAGATCGACCTCATCGGTCACACAGCACTTCAATCGGCTACAGGAGGAGAGCTACCATCTGCCCCTTGCATTATTTTCATTATTATTATTATTATTATTATTATAGCACTTTTTCAGCAGACAAAGGGAATTAAAGGTGCTGTGTCCAGTCATGAGCACTTTACTCTCAGTATATGTTGTCAGAAGACACACGTCACCTGATAAAACAGCTCTGAATAACATATAGAAAGAATACACATGTCTTTTTCTCCCTCACCAATCTCCATGGGAGAAGAGAGGAATTAAACACAATGACACACTTTCAGCTGCTGCATTTTTTATGGGAAAGCCACGGTGATGCATGATGGCCCAGCCCTGAACCATGCTTCAGTTCTGGAGGGCTCTGTCTTAGCAGGTGGGTATGATAAGCGCGTTGTCCACTCTGGGTCAACCTCTCAGACAGGCTCAGGAGAGCTGGACTGTTTGTGCAGGTTGTGCGGACCATACAATTGGCAAGAGTGGGATCCCCAACTGGCTGCTACAAGGCAACATGGTTAGGGTTCCAACACTGGTGCAAGGAAAGGAGGCTAGACCCCCTGTCGTGTGCAGGTGGTTCTATTGTTTCTTTTTTGAAGTGTTTGTTGGGTGGAGGGCTGTTTCATGCCACTATTAAAGTGTACAGAGCAGCTGTTTATTCCTGCCACAAGGGTTTTGGCAACTGGTCTTTGCCCACCCTCTTGTGAGGTGATTCTTGCAGGGGTTTAGGAGACAACAACTGATGAAAGGTGCCTTCTCCCTGCAATGGGACTTGCCATTGATGCTCAAGCAAAAATGGAATATACAATGCAGAATATTTCTCTTGAGAAAGACTCTGGAGCTTTGCTAACATCTCTATGCTTTCACTCACTACCAGTTGTCTGAGTTTAGTGTTGTATGCCTGTGTGTCTCATTCTGATATAAATCTATTCATCTCCTTCTGCCATCAACAACTGCTGATGTTAATTTGCTGCCATGTGAAGCTACAATGAGTAGAATGGTAAAGTGTTGGATTGAAAGATGTGTAATAAGCTGTGTGCTGAGTTGTGTCCTCACAATGTAGGTTTCTCTCTCCTCTCGGTCCAGTGTTCCTCGGATATACACAAGTCCAGAAACGTCATCCACAACAAACAGGTTTACTGGTTCTTGACTGGCCCCGGGACCCAGCAGAGTGTAGTGCAGGTTCCGCTCTGAATCCCAGTCTGACCTGATCTGAAAATTATCATAACAATCATTACAACAATGAAGCCATTTAAAAGATATCACAATACAATCAAGGCTGTCTTTCACACATGGTCAAATAGTGATTTAATCCAAACGTCACTAAAACCTCTACAAGACTTAAAGTATGACCTTCTGCTTCCAGAGCTCAAAGTGACTTAAAACTAAAGTGAGCCATACTGTTTATCACCACAACACATAGAAAAAAAGATGGGTGTACATTTTTAACTGAAGCTAAAACTGTTGCACATTGTAATACCACTGATAACTTCTTAAGAAGACCTCTGATGTCTTCATCTTTATCATTTAAACAAAACCACAAACACATAATCTGCTCACAGTCCAAGAGTTTTGATTTAACATAAACATCTGACCTTTTTAAATTAAGAGTAATTGAATATTATTGTTTTGTGCCCTGATGATCTAAAGTGATGATCGATAAGGGGACTTTAATTGCACCAGCTCCACTCAATGAACATGCACACACTAGTGTAACCTAGGTTACTAAAAGCCCTTTAAAAATGTGAAAGTTGAATAAAAAAAACCTGCTCTAAGTTAATTAATAAATAAATGAATAATTTAAGTTCATGTTTAATGTGATGTTAAAAATGTTCACAAGGTTAAACATAGTTGTACTGCTCCTTTAACAATGTAACTGCAACAGCCAGTCGGTAAGCTTGAGCTCCACGTAGCGGATAGTCAGAGACAGCAGAGAGAGAAAGAGCACAGCGATTCTGTTCATCGAGGAGGAATAAAAGATAAAAGAAGAAGAAAACTGATAGATTTGAATGATTTGGATGCTGTAACCATTGTTCTTTCCAAGTTTTTGGACAATTTGCTTTACCTTTTTCACGGTTTCCATGCCGAGGATTTTATGTTGTTGGGTTGAACGGAACTTGGTGAGTTGATTGTTTCTTTTGCTGTGTCGTCGGTTGGGTACTTGTTTGCTTGTAAACCATTCAATTTATCTCCTTATAACCAAGTTACGGTGGAAACGCTAAGCTGTGAATCCTGTGTTTGTAAATGTTGTTGGAAATTGAAGCAGAAGCTACATATAACAAGCTAATATGGCATCAGCTATGTAGTAATCTGATTACTCCGCCATTATGCGGTGTGTGTGTGTGTGTGTGTGAAACGTATCCTAAAGCCTGTATTTTAGCGGTAGAAGTTTTCAGTTGAGCTAATTAGCAGGAAGATGATTTAATTATTTTTTATGTATAACGTTATTGCACTGTTAAACAACAGGCCATTTTTTTCGGGTTGAAGACCAAAAGTCCATTCTCATTGAGGGCGAAAATTCGTGCGGATTATTCTCGCGGAAAAATATAAAAGCTGATTTCATGGGTTCCCAGCAGAATTACACAGCTGGGCCAATGAAATTGTTTGTTTATAGTGACGTTGCGCACAAGGCCGTAACTACCATTGAGGACACCGAGGTCATGACCTCGGTATTTTTTCCCGACCTAAATGAATGAATAAAATGAAAATAAAAATAAACCATTTCATTTGTGCGGTGAAAAAATGAAATGGTAATAAAAACCTGACAAATTTCTTTACAATCCATTATACAGATCTTGTTATCAGTCACTTCATATAGTGAGAAATATCGTATCTTACCACGTCTTAGGCTTGCATGTGTTTCTCCCTGTCTATCCACGTTTGTAGTCCGGCTTTCAAGATGCAAATATCTCCATATTGTCCAGTTGACACTCCATCAAACTTTGTATGACAAGACCAGTGCACTTCACCTTTGCGCACCCAGACAACTGCAGCCTAATTATGCATGCTGACAGGGCCGTAGTTACCATATACATTGAGGGACACCCCCCCAATGCCCAAAATGTTCCCCCAATATATAACTGAAACTGAAAAACAACAACAAAAAATGTTCAGGTCAGGCCAAAGAGCAGCACAGAGCACAGAGAAGTAAGTCAAGATCATGGCGACAAGAAAACGTCCAGAATTTTTTTTACTGCAAAGTGGCAAATATTATCTTGGAGGACATCATTTCACTTGGTTGACTATTTTTCTGTTATCTTAGATGTAAATATTGCATGTTTATTTCAAATGAAACACATTTTTGACTTGTGAATGAGTCAATGGAATTTCTTGCAATAATGAAAAAATACTGGCAATCATGTCCGCCTGGCACAAACCACATGTTTTGGACAACTGTGAAGTGACAGAATGTCCCAGCATCATGGTTCTTATAATGCCAGATTCCAGAGAGTCTCCCCTCTTCATATATGGCAGAATATGTCAACTTCCAACTTGCTATGGTGAGATACATGTAAAAATGTAAGAATTTAGTCACACAGATTGTTTTTTTCATTGATATAAAAATTAATATAACTGACAACTGACAGATGAAGAGAAGTACTTCCTGCTAAAGAATAAGTGGTTCAAACATAATTATAAATACCCACAAACAAAGTTTGGTGAAAGGCAATTTCGCTATAGTATGAAGTGGGAAGAGAAACATGATAAGATGGGATTAATCTAATATGATGTGTGTAGTTCTTTATAGATGTAGCCTCTTAATTTGGCTGTCAAAGTACACCAGATTGAATGCTTTTGATATATAACTGACAAAAATTTCTGACCCCCCCACGTGCACCACGACTAAATGACCTCAGTATTTCAAAAATCCTGCGTATGGCCCTGGTTGCGCAGACCCGGGAGAGTCCGAAATCCAGCCAGGCAGGACAGTATGGGAGAAAGGTTGATAAACCTCGTTTCGGGATGATTTTATGAACAATGAATTAAAGGACAACGTCTGGCAGTCCATTGTCCAGCTTGGTGGCTGCGGTGAGAGTGGTAAGTGCTAAAGAAAGTTGATGTTGACGCTTGTTAAACGTTAGCTTGCTAGCTCGCTGCTGCTGCTGCTGCTACTCTCGTCCATGTTCACCCACACCCGTTCACACTGCGCGGAATTGGAACACAACAACGCAAAATTCCGCACCGTGTCCGTACCGCGCCTGTGTGTATGGTTTGAGCGCGGAAAAGTGCTGCGTGAATATTCTGCAAATCCATATCGCGGCAGTGAGAATGAACCTTTAGTCGGTCTTGCATTCCCACGCTGTGGAAACAAGATGGCGAGCCACCCACAGGAGGAATCGTTGGATCAACAGCGTTTTCAGTGAACTTCACCCCACAGATAAGGACAATGCTCTGTTTCACCGGAAAAGTGGTAGGACTGGGATATTTGCTTCACTGATTGCTGCAGTGGATGTACTGGACTGTTAAAAAGCCTTAACTAAAAGACTATTTTCTTTCTTGTGAAATCAGAATTATTGATTGTGCTCTTGAACAAGTGGATTTTGAGTGTAAATTTGATGTCAAGTTTTATTTTGTATTGAGATATCGGTGATACCGTTTGGTGTGTTACTGTGAACATACTGTTTTTCTGATTAAGGTAAACAAATAACAAAACTGAGAGTAAGAGAAATAACTAGAGTAAGATTAAACCACCTCGAGGTATACTAAAATAGGTTGAAAGAACAGAGTTAACTCAAAAAGGGGAGAAAGGGTTTAATGGAGAGTGTATGTATGTATGTATGTATGTATGTATGTATGTGTAGGGACCTCTCCTCCCACTTACCCTTACATTTAAAACATGGCAGCGCGACCGACGCTTGCGGCGGCCTCTGTGAGCATCGACTCTTTAAATAGTGAAGTGTATTATGGTACCAAATGTATGTTTTTCTATTACTACTAATCTTCTATAAACAAGCCGACATTTAAATTTACTTCCTGGTCTGTGGTCTTTAGTTGCCTGGCTGGTCAGTTCATTAATTGCTCCTCCTAACCTAGTCTCTGGTCCTATAGAGCTGTTTAGCCTCACAGGTGCTACACTAGCGTGTGCGTGCCGAGCACACACTTATGTTGTCGCCCCACATACAGATAAACACAAACACACACACTCCAACCTACACAAATTCTCTCTGTTGTACCCCGATTCCTTACCCCTTTGTTCAGTTTATTTCAGGTCTCCTGCCGTATTATAATGAAGCAAGATCTGTCATGCAGGTTTAAGTGTTATTTTACCTCGGTGAAGTCCTGCAGTGAGTCAGTGTGGGAACATTATAGAGAGATGCATAAACACTCAAGCTTTTGGCATGAGGACATGTTCAGTGTTTTTAACCAATGATGTTATTCAAATGATTTTTAAGATATGTTTGTAACACCGCCTCACTGAGAGCTTCAGTTGAGTCAAACACATGAGGAAGCCCACAGGATTGTTAGCAGTGGTGTTGCACAATAATCTGGGCCCTTCATCCCTTTAATACATCTTTTAATACAGACTGTACAAGTAACTGAATCAACATGTAAACATATGCATCTGTAGTTGTTATTAGTTGTGTGTTTACAACACATTTAATACACAGTCTGAAATTTCAGCACATTTTTCATCCCATTCTTACCCTGGCAACATACTGGTCTGGAGGATAGACATAATTCTCAAAAAGCTTCTTCGTTGGGACAACCCAGTCTCTCTTCTGGCGTCTGAGTTGTGGGACGCTGGCTGCATTGTCTCCCAAACACCCCCACAGCTGCAGAGAGAAGAGGACATGTGACTGTGGTGTTGCTTCTATACATGTAACTTTTTGTGTCTGTTTTCAGGTCAGTTATTGTTAGGGATGGGTACCGAACCCTGGTATTGAACGAGCCCCGGGGCTGCATTCTTCAAGAACGCAGTATTGATAAGCTCTGACCATAACGGTTCTGCTGTCGGTACTGGAGCAGTTGCGTTTTTTTTTTTTTTTTTTTACAAGATAAACATTATCTTGCACATTTATCTCACCAACTCCATCAATTATCCGTCACTGTATCATAATTTTCGCTATTCTCCCTGAAGACGAGAGATCTGTCTCGCTCACCCTGGCTGCCTGCTGTGTGTGAGTGGAGAGCAGGGGGGCGGGGCTGTTGTTCCAGTCACACACACACACACACACACACACACACACACACACACACACAAGACAGCGCATACACCAACTCAAGCTCGTAGCCTACCTTTAGATAGATAATGATGGCGGAGAGAGCCAAACGGTCAAAAGTGTGGCTTTACATTACAAGAGTTGATGCAGACACAGCGCGTGTGACAAGTGTGACGAATGTTTTGGGTGTAAGGGCGGCAACACTAGTAATTTGTCAAAACACCTTGCGAAAGTGCATCATATTCAGAAAGAAAGATGTACAGTGTTTGACTGCCCTATCACAGCTAGTTCATCTACGTCCAGTCCAGGTTTGTAACATTATGCTAGCAGCCAACACGTGGAGTTAATAACCATTAGCTATTTTGTGACCCTATTTACTAAATAGGGTTTCAGATTTGGGATTTTATTTGTGTATTATTCAGATACTTCTAAATACATGAATATAACCATAATGATAGCCTGGGCTCTGGTCTATATATCCATAGTGATTAATGTTACATCACCATATAAAATACCTAGAATACCTAACATACCTAGAATACCTAATATTTTTACTTGCAGGCTAGATTTGTTTATATATGCTACAGTGATTTGTTTTCGAGAGAGCTCTACGGTGCGAGCATTTTACTGCATTTGCGACTAAAAATAGTTTTGTGCAAGTAAAAGAAATCATTCAGGAGCACGCTGTGCGAGTACAGATTTCATCCAGCAGCAGGCAAATCTTGTCGGTTGTGGGTTGAACGGGGGTCACAGACACAGACAGGAATACGTATTCCTGTCAAATACGGCAGCCATAGTGCTCTGCGGTGCAAGGTAACGGCTTACCGGCGACGGAGAAGCCCGACTCCAGGTCCAATATTTTCCTCTATGTTGATGTCATGACTGTCCAGAAGTACCTGAACAGCCGAGCCCAGCCGTGGCGGCACAAAGGTATATGTGGCGTGTCAGAGGGGAAACGAGCCGTTCACATTTCTCTCTTTGTGGCAGTAACGGTCCACAAACCTCACCGCACTTTAGGGACTGTTCTTTACTTATGAAGGGACTGTTCTTGTCAGGGGAGGAGGGTGGCTGGCTGATTTTTATTTCATTTATTTATTTTATTTTGATCCCCCCTATGTTAATCACTTATTGATACTGTTTTTGAAGTATGAATAAGTCAATAAGTAATTTATTCCATTGAAATATCATTGATGTATTATAGAAAAGTGATTTATCTTTTTATAAATGACAAAAGGCACATCTGCCTCATTTTTGCTGTGGTATTGTGATACTACTCAGAACCGTGAAACTTTCACTGGTATCGTACCGTGGGTCCCAATTTTGGTACCCAATGTTTATGTAATATATGTAATGTTTTGTTAAAAAACTATTTTGTTGCATAATGAGAATTGAGAAGATAAAGCAATTTATGTTCTTAATTTGTTTTTTTTCTTCCTCAAAAAGTATCGATAAGACACTCCTTCAGCAGCTCATACATCCTGCAGTGTTCATTCACCATTATTAAAGTGTTACACCCTGTCAGTACATGATGCTGACAGTGGTGTAGATGGTGTGCTGTTGTCCTGGGGGTGGTGCTAAAAGCAAGGTTTTGGGGTCAGTTAAATGTAAAGGGTTCTTCCTCTGGGGAGCAGGATTGTGATCAGCAAACTAATGATAAAGTATTTTCACATTTTGAACTGAGTGTGACATTGTGGACATGGGGGTCCTAAAATAAAAAGGCTTTATCTTGTAGGGAGGGCGAACAACCACACCAGTTCTCCTGGGCAGTGGATATTGCTGTTTACCAAGTCATCACCTTTCTTAACCCTGGCTCATTGTTCCCTTAAAGTTTTTATATCCTTATAACTTGTGAGACTGTTCTTTGTTAGCAAATTATTTTGGACCTTCTAAAGGTGAGCTGGCCACAGTAGTTCATGTTGTATACAGTACACACCTTAGCATACTATTATATGCTGTCAATTCCATTACCTACTGGATTCATTTAGCCTGTCTTGTTTACAGGTGCTGTAATTTGGATATGTTTGATTACCAAAATGCACTGCTGTGGTAAACTGCATCTCTTGACCGAGGAGGAGTTATTATCCACCATAGCATTTCATATTTTATAGTATTATTTCCTGTAACATAGAGTATAACGGACCCTTCTGATACAAATGTTTATGCTCTAGATTAAACTCTGGGTAATGAGAGCAACTAGCAAATTTTACTACCTAATATTTTAGCTACAGAGGTTTGAGTCAGTGCAGAGTACAGATTTGGTCTCTTCGTTAACATAACATGCTCCGCAGGTTCAGTTCACATGCTAACGTTAATCATGTTAACTTGCTGATTAAAAGCTTTTTAACATATTAACATGAAGCTCAATCTGCAGCTAAGACTTATGGGAATGTAGTTATTAGATTTAGAGCTATCCTTCCATCCCGTGGGAGATTTGTCATTGTGTTGTCTAAAATAGTTGTGAATATATAATGTATAGCGAGGTCAAACATTTTCAAAGATAAAGGCCACAAAGCAGCAGCTGTTTTCATTCTATCTGATTAGACCTCAGCTCAGGTTTCAAAACTGCCCACACTGTTAGGGGTGGAAATCACCAGAGATCCCACACTACAATCTTACTTAAATCACAATATAACCTTTTTTCAACTGCAAATTATATCCCCAGAGGGAAACTTTGTTAACTGTTTTATCTAATGAGACAAAGTTTTCAGTCTGTTTTATGAATGAGCTACAAAAAGACAAAGGACAAAGGCAAACTCCTTCCTTATGATGAACAATCAAGTTTTTCTGATTTGCATATACACCACGCTTGCCGAACCATGCCACAGACATCGTGTGTGTGTGTTGGCTTATGGCCACCGAAGCATTCTCGCCTTGTCAGTCGTGTTGAAAATGTCACATTCCTTAGATATGAAACACAAAGAAGCAGTTGGTTTGCATGCTTGAATTCTTTCAAGATGATTTACTGCACATACATACCACTCACTGCCGCCTTGAGGGAACTACTGATAAAGAAAAAAATCTGTTCACTGACATTCTCATCTCATCTCGTCTTTCACCTTTTGGCAGGACTCTTTGATGACCCTCTGTGGGCCACTGTGTGACCATGATCTATGATGGCGCCTTACTGTGACCCTCAGACAGAGCCATAAAGGTATAGGTTCAGTGTGGCTGAATGTACAGTGAGGGTTAGGATGGAGATTAGCCTCATAGAAGATTAGATGCAAGTGATCGCAGAATGTGCAGAACCTATTGTGACCTAATACCAGTATAAGAGGAAATTTATAACTGTACAACCTAAGGGCTATGTGAACTTAAAGAGTGAAATAAAGTATTTTCACCTCCACACCTTTTTACTTGTTTTTAGTTCATAAGCCTTTTTTCATAATTTTTTTTCCCAGGACCCCCTCCCTTCATACAAACAGACACACACATAGACAGACAGTTGTGAACTCACCAGAACAGACAGATGAAGCAGTAATATGATGGCTGACAACCCTGCCATGTCTCAGGTAGAAGCTGCACACTAGGTAAATACTGTTCCTCCACGCAGACTGTGATGTTAGGGCTCCTGATATCAACAAGTTTACCTCACATCATCCTCTCCTCCTTCTCCTCAGATGATCTGTCTCCTCTTTGCTCCTCCCTGCTCTCTTATTGTCTGTCAGCCCTCTTGTTCTCCTCCCTCCTCACAACCTGCCTTGCCACACTCACTCCTCTCCCATCACTGAACACACCGGCAAAAGTCTACATGCATCTTACAGATGTTACTTTTTTTAATAAAATAGATGAAAGTTAGTCATCATTCAAGTCAGAACTGTTTCAGAACATGTAAATGAATTACTTCACTCATCAAATTGAGCTCGTAAAAGCTGCATTAATTAATTGGCCATCGGTGGCAGCAGAACAAACTGTAACCAAACATTTGCATATTATCTCCTTATAGAGTTGATGTGACTAACCTGTGAGCAAACAGGTTCAAACATAATTCATTTGACATGTTGTTTGTGTTCACCTGATGACGTTGAGTCCAAAGTCACATGCTTTTAGTGCTGTTTTTGGTGTCTACCAACTCCTTAGAGAAATATCTGTCTCTTCAGTTGCTAAATGCTTTACTGTGTTCAGGAAGATAGCAAAATTCTCACCTGTTCCAGCCCTAAAGCCAAACTATGGACTGGACTATTGACTAGGCCAATATTATTTACACCAAAGTCACTGTTTACACCAGAGTCCTGGAATTTCATGGAACTAATGCATTGGTGTTTCAAAACATGCCTGTTTGTAACCGGTTGATGGTTTAACCTGTGGTATACCTGCTTACAGCTTTCTGGAGAACCCCTCATACAAACTACTTCACATGTGACAAACCTGGTGCAAACCTTCGTGTCATGTTTTTATGATCATTTTAAATTATATGAAGTGTTTTTGATTACCATGAAATGCGCTCTATGAATGAAATGTTTTATTAATATTATTATCATGAAGGTATTATGGTATACTAGGGTATTTAGAAATTCTGAGGGTATGATTTTTTCATTTTTTTTTTAACTCTTTTCTTAAACTGATGCAATCCCAGACAGTTGAAACATTAAAAGGTAGGTGAGAAATGAAGGAAAAGACCAGTCAAGGGGAGATGGATAAATTAAAAGGAAATGAGAGGAAATGGTATGTACCCTTTAAATCTGACAAGAATTCGTATGGTGACTGGACTGAAGAAACCAGATGCAGGGACAGATGCAGACAGGCAGGGACAGAGAAATCTACGATGTATTCTCAGTGTCACATATTCAGGTGACCCTGACTTGCTCTCCCCTCCACCTCGTAGCTTTGTGGCATTGCCTCCATCAGCATTAGCTACATCAGGGCCGCCAAGCAGACCACAGTATTCTCCACTGGCAGTGTCAAACCCGGCAGCCAGCGCTCCACCTCCTGCATACAGCACCGGCTCTAGCCCAGAGCCCAGCCACAATTCAGCTTCCACACCAGCAGCCATTCCAACCCAAAACCAAGCAGCAGCAGCAGCAGCAGCAATGGAAGACTCTCACAATCTGTGGTGTCAAATGCAATAGAGACTGAGCAACTTGGATGACTTGATCAAAAGCATTGCTGGAGCCTTCCTACTCCTCATCCACATCTGCAGCAGCAGCGACCTCAACTCACCAGCCTGACCTTCTCATGGACATGGACAAGACCATGGGCTTTGAATGACATGACAAAGGTTGCTCAGGGCCTCCCAAAGATCGACAAGGTAGGAGGAGAAGAGACTGTCATAAGCTAAGCATACTGCTACATCAGTTAATGCCAACTACGCAAGAGTTAATGAGAGTTAATAACTCCAAGAAAGTTTGTATTGAAGCCAAGTCTAAGGCAACTTCCCCGATATAGTCTCAGCTATCGCTGGGTGCAAGACAACCCATACAGAACCCAGGTGGAGGATCTGTTCAGCAGAATGGAAAAGCTATTTGTGACACCTATGCATCTTAAAAAAAAAATCTTAAACTGCAAGCAAGGTCTGGAAGAGACTGTTGCAGATTACCTTGCACCCCTGACACACAGTGGTCTGTCCTGACGACAGCCAAATGCACTTAGACTGGTACCACTGAGTCCATGGGAAGCACATCTGAGAGACAGATTCGTCCAAGGACTTAGACCAGAAATTTAAGTTCATGTCAGTGAGCACTGTGAACTCACTGCATAGAATGTGACACAGGAAGGCTGCAGCAAAGAATCCGACAGAGAAGCTAATGGCAGAAGAACCTAAGAAGAGGCAGCTGAAAGAGTACTGATGGCACAAATACAAGCCTATGAGGAACGCAGATGTGGCAAAGAATGTGGCAAAGGACGTGAAGCATCCATCAACTTTGATGGATGCTTTACCTGTGGCAACTGCCCAAAGAATCAATCATCGAACAAGCCAACCCGTGACTGACTAGTGGTGGAGCCAGAGATAAGTGGGAGTTAAGGTGAAGACAGCAGACACGTGAGAACACCAAAACCACACACAGACACACACAGTAGTGAGCCAACACACAATTACAATTAATTAAAGATTCAACAACATCCACTGAGATTTAACAAAGTGCAAAACCAGTGCCAACTTTTAATATGTTATCATGTGATGCATATAAGGCCATGCCTACAATGATACTTAAGATCTCAGGACAGACAGTAACATTTTTGGTTGATTCTGGAGCTACAGAATCAACAGTTCACTGTACTGATTTACTCCAACACCCAAATGAAGTGGTTGATACATGAAAACAGTAGGAGCTACAGGCAAAACTGTTGTGTGTAATAGTGGGAGCTGGCTGACACAGGACCTGGAGCTATAAATAGATTTCTACTACATTAGGCTTACACGCACATGACACAGGGAGTTACTGACTTCATGAATGCAGCCTCACTACACTGTACAGCTAATGTGACACATTAGGGTTAGATTATGCATATGGATAGAAATGGTTTAGAGGAAAGGAAAGTGATAGATTAGGAACAGATTAGTTATACTCGAATGATGAAATGTTTGCTGTTGGTGTACAGATACAAGACAAACTTCAGGAGTTTTTCAGTGTAAATTGCTCAAATCCAAGTTTCTTTGGCCAATGCTCCGCATACAGATTGACTGAACCAGGGACTATGAGTGAAGGAGTGTGAGGAAGACCACTGGTGGCAGAAATTAGAAACACCACATTTTCTATAACTCCAGGTGACCTGGATGGAAAAAGCTGAGAAAGCCTTGTGTTGACTTATAAACTCCTTTGCAAACTACATGGACAACCACACATGACTAAACCCACTCAGACAGTGGATGAAAAAAATGGCTGCATAACATTTGTTTTGTGACACGACCATGGGGGTAAACAATGACTCTTGACTCTTGACTCTGTAGCATCAGTTTTGCCATGGTGCCCAAGAGCTGTAGCAGCAGCCAAAGAAGCACCATACCACCATTGTCTCTCTCTGTATGGTATTTGTATGTAAGGTTTTAGGCCCTATCCATCTCCAGCAGGCGCCCCAAAAATCTGTTAGGATGCGGGGGATCAGGATCGCATCTACCAAATCAGTTGACAAACAAAAATTTTATGTGTCGGCTTAAACAACGAAATTGTGCTCGGCCCCGCTGAATCTCACTCCAAGGTTTTTTGAAAAGTTGGCAGCCCTGCAGGCAGGGTTTGCAGTTGTGACCCAACATGACATTGTAGCTTTACCACTTCCATGTAACTACTCTGCACAAGCAGCAGAACATAAAGCTTTAACAGAAGCATGCAGACATTCTGATAGCAAAACTGTTAACATTTATACAGATAGCTTCTATACTTTTGAATGGATACACAATTTTGGCACACTTTGGAAGCAGAACCAGTTCTGCCATCCACAGGCAAACCCATATCTCAACACAAGCTTGTGGCTAAATCACTGGAGGCTGTATGCAAATATAATGTTCACACAAACAAAGCTGATGCAGTTTTACAAGGAACCCAAAAGCAGACGCAGCTGCCACCAAACAGGAACTTCTTAAACCACAACTTGTTTCTGCACTTTTGACTGACACGATTACACCTACGTCTGATTTGAAGGAACTCCGGAGCAGAGCCACACAAGATGAAAAGGCTCTCTGGAAAAAGTCACAGGCCTGTGTCAAAGATGGCATATGGTTTGGACCTAATGATAAATCGTGTCTTCTGAAGTGTTAGTTTCCATTCTTTGTGAAGGTGTCACATGGTCATGACCATCTGTCAAGGGATGGGATGCAGGCAGGTATTGTAAGACAGTGGTTTACAAAAGGTTTCACAAATTACTCCAAAAAATTGTGTTTAAAGTGCTTGGTGGCACCATTTACAATGTTGATAGAGGCCAGCAAATGCCTCTCAGCGCTAACCCACTAGCTAACAAACCCTCTGGTAATTCACAGATTGATTTTAACATTGAGTGAGAGAAAGAAGTATTGTCTTGTGATTGTTAATGTGTTTTCTGAATGGTTTGAAGCCTTCTCTACTGCCAAAAATGATGTGAGGGTCGTGGCCAAGGAGATCATGCCCAGATAAGGAATACCATGCAAAATCAGGTTAGCATGCTACAGGTAAAAGACAGTTTTTGGGTTTGTCACAATGTCTGTGTAACATTGTTTGTGGAGGAGAGCAAAATGGAAGTTTTGTCTGTATGAATGTGAATATGAACATGGCATGTGATTACAAGTATTGTGTTTTATCCAGCAGGTGTATTAGGACTGCAAGATTATCAGGTATGTGGGAGTCATGTTCGTGGTTTCTTGCCACTAACTTGGGCAGGCTGTTGGTAACTTGCTCCACACCCATGTCTTACATTCCACTAACAAACATAAGAAATGGAACCAAATCTGAATAATCTCTTCACTAACGAGTAAAACAGAACTGGCACTATTTGATACAATGGATGCCTTCCATTACCACATTGGCTAGAGAGAAAAATGGGGAATAGGATTACTTCTATGGTAGGGTGTCACGTTTCTTGCTGATCACATTGACAGTGTTACCTACAACCTATATACATAACTATGCGACTTAAAAAAAAAAAAAAACCTTAAAAGCTCTAAACAACGCTGCTTACTGCTGGTACTATATTACGAACATGTGTAAGAGCCATACATCTCTGTTGGTGGGTGGTGTGTGATGTGAGATAATGGGATCTAGAAGTTTCTATGAAATCCCACTACCAACCTTGCCTCCGCCTCCTCCACCGGTTCCAAAATGGATCCCACTTTTCCATGAATGCAATACAGTATAAATGCTTGATTTGCCAACCTCATTTCTATAAAGTTTGCTTTGACATTTAGCCAACAAAAACAGCGTGTAGAAATATCATATTGACTAAATCCAGCTTGGTTTGATAATTTTGTTTTTCTTCAAGGCTTGTGCACATAACTACTCATTGCAACTTTGGTGTATTTTCATGATCAGGGCAAGTGACCTAATATTCTTGCATATAGCCAGAGTGTTCTCATTAAGCAAGTGTGCAGTGTTCCTATTATGCAACAATGCAAGGTAGTCTTGAAGCTTATCATCAAGAAAGTCTTCGTGTAGCAGCAGAGCTGCAGTAACTGATGTCACAGGTGAACTCGACTGTATTAACGTGCTATTAGGAAGAAGAAGTTCCCTATCTCAGCCTGAGACTCTGTGTAAGGTTACTGTAACAGCTTGCAAATGTGACAATAAAACTTGGAAAGACAGTCTTTGTTTCCACCACACATAGTCTCACAAACTATTTTTCTAGAAACTTGAATTAGGCTGATGGGCAGTTACATGCTAGAATAACTACTATCACCAGCAGCTCAGATTCTATGTCAGGACAGTATGAAAAACATTAAAAAACAGATGCTGTCCAAGCCTGAGGTACAACAGTGTGATTCTATTACAGTGTGAAACTAGGTGTGGGATACGTTGTTTTAGAATGTAGTTCAGCAAGAGTAAGAGTTGGCTCCTTCCCACACAGAGATGTTTGGCCTACCTTTTGTGTAAAGCTGGCACAGATAGCATTCAGATTTGGCGCTGGCATAATACTCTACTGGAAATTTCATTGCCCCAGTTTCCAATGAACTTTAATTGAAATGTCATCTGTACGATATAGCCTGACAACTAGCCTCACAACTGTCCACAGTTATAACCACTATTTTTCACGCAGTATTCACATGAATGCCAAATATTTGCTTCTGAGACAACACAACTTACATCCCTTTTAGCCCATGTCTCATCTAACTCATCCACAAATCTCAGAGACTCTTTGATTGCTGGCTTACACGACTCAGAACTCACTGAGTTTTGTAGAATTATGGAACTTGTCATAGCAACTTTGCTTATATGAGCATCGCTGTCATACAAATCTTCTCACACATTGGCTAATGTTAGAAAAACCTAATTATTAGGGGTGTACCAGTTCTGCAACCTAGACCAAAACCGTGAAACATGCATTCAGTCTCATGTCACTGTTCTATCATTACTGTCAGTGTCATCTTGTGTACCATTACACACCTACTAATTATGCTACTGAGGAAAGGTTGCATAATTTAGTTAGGGTAAAATATAGATTTCTGGACATAAAAACATAAATTTAAACTCTAAGATTACCTTTTTGTGGTTGATTAATTACCTTAATATGCTAATTTGGCTCAACAGATGAGCTTAATCTCATGCTATAGAAAACATTTTAATCACAAATTCAAAGGAAACAACATTGCTGGGTTCTTTGTAGGCCTTATAGGGGTTTCCAGTAGACTCTAATGCCATGAATTTTCATGCATTGACTTTAATTTGTTTTAGCATTTACTTACAGATTTGTTAACGTTTCCATACTGTTGTACTTTCACTTACTCATATTGTCAATAATCTCTTCATAGGTATCAATATCAAAGAATCTAAATAATGTCATTATCCATTTTCTGTAGGGTACTGGCCCCATTTAAAATGTATTGAAATGCTGATTTTTTTTTTACATCCCAGCACTGTTGTCGGACTGTTAGTTTTTGCAACATTATTGCTGTCAGTCCAAATCACATTTACTACGAGAGGTCAAAGGTCACTTCTTTAGCCCTGTGTATCCTGTTTAGCTTTAGCTTTAATACATATTGGACACATTAAAATAACAATATCTGTATAATTTTGCAGTGGACACACTAAACTTTAAAAACAGGTCAACTGTCACTTTTTGTGCTGATATTTATCAACGTATCCAATCAGTGCATGCTACCATTGACTGCAGCAAAACCTTCTTACCGTCTGTAGTGGAAAGACAAAACTTCTTATTGACCTCAGCTTTTGCTGTTACAGTACAGGACGCACTTTACGGCCAACCACCTTACTATGTCAGCTTGGCCTTACCAAACCCACGCTATCTTACTATATAATGATGAAAACTCTGTCTTTGGGTGTGTCTGTTCCACGTTTTTCTCCTCACAGACTTGGTCAATCCATGTGAAATTTGGCACAGTGGTAGAGGGTCATGGGAGGATGCGAATGAAGCAATATTACATCAATTAGCCAAAGGGGGGCTCTATAGCAACCGATTGAAATTGCAAACTTTGAATGGGCATATCTCATGCTCCGTATGTCTTAGAGACATGAAACTTTGTACAGAGATGCCTCTCCTCATGAGGAACAAATTTGCCTCAAAAACCCATAACTTCCGGTTTACAGATTTTCCACCATTTTGAATTTTTTGAAAAACACTTAAAATCGATCTCTTCCTAGGAAGTTTGACCAATCTGCATGAAACTCGGTGAACATAATCTAGGGACCAATATCTAAAGTTCCCTCTTGGCAAAAGTTGGAAAACTTACTAAAACTGAGCTTCTATAAGGCAATGAATATTGTGGAGGGCGTGGCTCATCACATAAAGGTGTATAACATCTCAAGGGTTTCACCCATCACCATGCAACTTTGTAGGCATATGACCACACATAATCTGAGGGGACCCCTCCATTATTGACCCCATCAAACAAAATGGGGGCGCTAGAGAGCTAATTTCTCATCTAGGCCTAACCGCCATATCGATTTTTACTAAACTTGGTAGATATGTAGAACAGGACGCCTCAAGGTGACTGGAGAAATTTAACTCTAATTGGAAAGTGGGTGGCGCTATAACAACAGAAAAATGGCTTAAAAATGGCTAAAACGCGACTGATCGCTGTGGCTCCCCCTGTGGCCCAATGTTGTTGTTTTTTTTTCTAATTTTTGGTATGACTAAGTCATGGTATGGTATGCTCTACATAATCATGGAAACTGTCAGTGTGTCATTCTGTCAGTCAGTCATTCTGTCTATCCCACGTTTTTCTACTTACTGACGTTGTCAATCTATGTGAAACTGCACATAGGCATTGATGATTGGCATAGGTAGAGGGTGACAAAGCTACAAATGGGTATGGACTAATACCAAGATAATGGTGAGGTTTGCCCAGGCCAGGCAGTCAAACAGGGCTTGGATGCTCTGCACATGTTCTGGCCACAAATCTGTACACTACTACATCATCTAAATGCTACTGCATAAAAAATGGGATTTTCATTGGTAGGCGTCACTGTAAATTGCACAGGAAGTTCAGGTTAACAACTGCTCAAGGGAATTTCCAGGCAACACTGAAAAATAAACTGACAGGAAATTACATGGAGTTTCAATTTCTGGCAATTTTCCAAACCTAAGAAGCGTAGTAATTGTTACCCTCCCATGGTGGTCACATGCATGAACATGCTGTGAGATGCACATATGCAAATCAGGATAGCAGAGAAATTTGACTAATGGTCCAGAGGATACACGCCTTCTTCTAAAAGGTACTGACTCCATTTTAAGAAAATCTCTGGTATAATTACATAAGGCTAAGTATAGACTTATAAAGTGTAGCTTGAACAGATTTAACCTCTTCAGGCCTCCACCAATTCAATTACTTAAAACTGAATTAGACCTAGTGAGTCTCAAAGGGGTACATTGAGTCCGAATGGGCCTTGTTCTGCTCTGCCATTGCTGAGGCGGCTGTGGCGAGCTGTGGCTGCAAGGCCGCTGGGGCCAGTCGCGGTGGAGCCGTCAGGCTGAAGAAGGAGGCCTACAGGGCATGGTTGGTCTATGGGTCTCTGGAAGCAGCTGACGGGTACCGGCGGGCCAAGCAGAGCGCAGCAGCGGCAGTCGCTGAGGCAAAAACTCGGCGTGGGAGGAGTTCGGTGAGGCCATGGAGAAAGACTATTGATTGGCTCCAAAGAGGTTCTGGCAAACCGTCCGGTGCCTCAGAGGGGGAAGGTGGCAACTTGCCCACATTGTTTACAGTGGGGGCGGGGAGCTGCTGACGTCAACTGGGGACATTGTCGGGCAGTGGAAGGAATACTTTGAGGAGCTCCTCAATCCCACCAACACGTATTCCAGTGAGGAAACAGAGCCGGGGGTCTTGGGGGCGAGTCATCCAATTTCTGGGGCAGAAGTTGCTGAGGTAGTGAAGCAACTCCGCAGCTGCAGAGCCCCGGCGGTGGATGAGATTTGCCCTGGATATCTCAAGGCTCTGGATGTTGTAGGGTTGTCCTGGCTGGCACGCCTCTGCAACATTGCGTGGATATCGGGGGCAGTGCCTCTGGAGTGGCAGACCAGGGTGGTGGTCCCCATCTTCAAGAAAGCAGACCAGAGGGTGTGTTCCAACTACAGGGGGATCACACTCCTCAGCCTACCCAGTAAGGTCTACTCCAGGGTGCCGGAGAAGAGGGTCTGGTTGATAGTTGAACCTGCCCGCCCAACCAGTCCACGCGTGTTTTGTGGATTTGGAGAAGGCTTACAACCGTGTCTCCAGGGGCATCCTGTGGGGGGTGCTCTGGGAGTATGGGGTTGGTGGCCCCTTGCTAAGGGCCATCCAGTCCCTGTACCGAAGGAGTGCAAGTCTGGTTTGTGTGGCTGGCCCTGCAGATATTTTTAAGCTTCATTGTTTTAGGTTATAAAACTTGTTGATGTCTGCAAATGTCAGCGTCACCACTCCCTGAACATTTTAATGTGATGTGTCATTACCTTTTGACAAACATTTTAACACAGTCACCACAGAATTCCTTTGCAGTATGCAAATCAGACACCATTCTGCCTTTGGCATATCATGTCAGTCAACACCCGAGTTTCCCAAGTGCACTAGGTGGGCGTTCACCTGAGTGTAATATTAGTTCCACCGAAAACTGCAAAGTTACGACCAAACTAATGTTATAATTAGTTTACCATTGAGACTTTAACCCTGTATGTGTTGCGCCTTGGTGTAACCTTTATGCCTAGTATGGAACGTGTGAGTTCAAAATCAGACTGGTATCCATGGTAATAATGACAGAGATCACACAAACAGAATAGAAAACTAATGTTGGCATCATGTCTTGTTTACAGAATAAATAACAAAAGGGCATTAAGAAGGGAATCTGTGATTGGATAAAGTCACTGGACATCTATTCCAACTGTGAGCTGATTAAGAGGTTTTGCTTTTGCACATCAGCTCTGTTTGAGTTAGCAGAATAACTTCCTCTTCAGCATATTCATCTATCATACAGAAATGTGGCCTTCAAATTTTATGAAAACTGGGCCTTTTAAAATACTGTGGGATAAATGATAAATGTCAACATCATGCAGGGTTATTAGAAGAGTATCCCTGGCTCCCCAATGCTGCCTTAGATGTTATATTACTGTATTATTATTATTACTATAGGCATATATATTTGTGGTGAAATGATCACTTTTTCATGAAAGCAAGGACCTTGGCGCACTTGTACAGAATGGGGCCCTGAACATGCTTTCAGAAATGGAGTCATCACAACAACACCACATGGGGGCGATGGCAGCCATTTTGCTGTCTCCCATAACCAAATGATGTATTTTGCTTCATATCTCCTGAACCAAGCATAATAACACAAAATAGCTGGTGTCTGCCTCTTATCAGAATCAGAATCAGAATCAGAAATACTTTATTGATCCCCGAGGGGAAATTATTTATGTTACAGGTGCTCCTTGCAAGAGAGGAAAGATACGTGAAAATATAAGAAATTTAAACAATAATATTAACAAATATATATAGTTAAATAAACAGGAATTATTAACAAGCATAAACGTAAATAAATATATATATACATATATATATTGTAAACTGAACAAGATTATTTACACAAACAAAATATATACAGTCAGGGTGAATGGTATTGCACAAGTTAAATTAAATTATTGCAGTGTGTGAAAAAGTCTCAGGGCCACTCAGAGGGAGGAGTTTTACAGTTTGATGGCCACAGACAGGAATGATTTCCTGTGGCGCTCAGTGGTACATCTTGGTGGTATGAGTCTCCCACTGAAAGTACTCTTGTGCCTGACCAGCACATGGTGGAGTGGGTGTGAGACATTGTCCAAGACAGAGTCACACTCCGTTCCCACAACGTCACTGGCCTTGTGGATCAGTTTGTTGAGTCTGTTGGCGTCCGCCACCCTCAGCCTGCTGCCCCAGCACACAACAGCATAGAGGATAGCACTGGCCACCATAGACTCATAGAAAATCCTGAGCATAGTCCGGCAGATGTTGAAGGACCTCAGTCGCCTCAGAAAATAGAGACGGCTCTGGCCCTTCCTGTAGAGAGCGTTAGTGTTCTTAACCCAGTCCAGTTTATTGTCAATAATGTGTGTGTATATATATGTGTGTGTATGTGTATATATATATATATATATATATATATATATATATATGCATATATAAACATCATAAACCATTCAGATAAGTAGATAATGCCAGATTCAGTGATTTAAGAAGGACATTATAGACTTGACTTTATAATATGTGCATGTTTGGTAAAACAATATACTGTATTATTTATGATTCAATAAACATGGATTCACTTGTTTGATATCTAACAAACACCTAATAATGTCACTAATATTAAAAGATCAAGCTATTCCTCGTGTGTCAATCTAATTTTCAAATCATTTTCTTTTCAGGAACCTTGACAAAAAGGGAACTCTTTTTTTGTAAATTTTTGAACATAATTCCACTTCATTATGAAATGCCATCTACAGTATGACATCATCAAACAGAGGGGCATTACCGTGAGTCTCTTCTCAGATGGCAGCAGCTGGAATGTTGGGTGAAGGGGTTGAGTGTGGTCATTATAGACCTGGGTGAACCAGTTGTACAGGTTCTGGGGTTATAATTGTTTATTACCTATGAACTTGCTGGCTTGGTTTACCACTTGGGTCAGCTGCATTCATTCTCATCGTAAAGTAAAGTGAGTGATATAATCAGGGGCCAAACCTAATTGTGTTTTATGAGTTCTAATGAATAAGGAGGCGTGACTTTGCCGAATACACATTGTATTGAATTGTACACAAAAGCCGAAGCACAAACCTTTAGCACTCAGCTCATTCACCTCCCCCGGCCTGGTGAATCCAAACACAGGAGCATTGTTGTTCTCATCTACAACCTTGAATCATATGAAAATGTTTTCATCTGCATAACTGCTATCTTTGTGCCTATCAACACCTGACAGCTGAAACAGAAAACTCAAATGGCTTCATCATCTGTCTTAGCAGGTACATTTACAAACATAATAGCCTATGATATTAATCTGTAGGAAATGCAGGGGTTAAAGTTCTCCGGCACAGCACTGGATTTCCGGCGTGCGAAGTTTCTGTCCGGCACGGGCAGAAGTGCTCTGCAGTGCGAGCATTTCACTCGCATTTGCCCCTAAAAATATGTGCGAACCGGGAAAATGATTTAGGCGCACAGTGTGTGAGTAAACACAACCTACTGTTTACCATAATCGGCATCGGACGTTTTTTCATTGATAACCGATCAAATTGTTCAGAGGTATCTTGAGTTTGAGTTTATTTCATTTCGAAAAATTGAAAGATAACAACAATAAAGATAATTTAGAAAAAAGACTCTCCATCAGGAAAACAAAACAAAGATTGTGATTGAAAACAGTAAATATTAAATTAAGCTAAATTAAATAATTAAAGCATCACTAATTAAAAGTTAATTGAAACAAATGTAGAACTAGTGACTCATCATGTAGCAACATCTGTAAATTTAGAATATGTCATAAGTTAGAGGCAATTTATGCACACACCTGACAGAAAACCTGATGGGTTTTTATGTTTATGACTGAGGGGCTGTCCACACCAACCCGGCTATTTATAAAACCGTGACTCTTTGCTCACGGTTTGGCCTTTCATCCACACGTAACCGCAGTTTTGGGCCTCTGTAACCGGAGTTATTTGTAATCGGAGTCCAGGGTGAACTTTTTGGAAAAGTCCGGTGTCAGCAGTCATGTGTGGACAGGGTAACCGGAGTTATTTTGTCTCATCTCCATTGTATGACGTCACAGTGTGCGACGTAAACAGAAAACAGCAGTGTTATTACCCGATCCAGTGTGTGCGAGAGACAATTTGAGGATGGACCTAAACAAAATACTGCTGCTATTTAGCAGCATATCAGCACTTTGTGGCTGTATCATCATAGACGTCGGAACTATTTTCTGAGGGGGGGCGGGATTTTTGTTAGGAGGGGCGGGGGAAGCACGCACACTTATCAATGATTAAGGATTTGATTTGAAGTAATTTTATAATAACATGCAGTTATAAGAGAACTAGAATGGATGAACACGACATCTTTATTGTTAAGAAAATTAAACTTTGATAACTAAATCAAGCCATTTAAGGAACATAACAGCATTATTTGTAACCTTAAATGAAAAAACGAAAGGTCTGCACTCCTAACTCTGGGCTTTCATCTATTTCCAAAAGTGGACCTTCTCTCATGTTGACCTACTGATGAAGATTTTAAGCTCTCTCTGCACAGAGATGCATTTATTTATAGTAAACACATTTTGTAGTGAGCAGCATACATATGTCCCCTACAAATCCCAACAGTGTTTACAAAGTTTGAATGAACGAAACGGACGCAATCAGAAAGGAAATGGAGACTGCGCATTGATCCTTTTGCCCGTCTGCATGATGGGGTCAAACGGATCATGCGCATAATTAACCACAAAACAAGCAAATACTTCATCTTAATGACATGTAACACTCATTATGCTTCAGCTGAATCTTCTAAGCAAATGACCATGTTGAACTGAAATGAGTTTATCATGTTAAATGACCGCAATTGTATGAAATTGCTCCAAGGTGTTAAACCAATCTTTGTGCATAATCACACAGCCTGATATGCCCTGCAAACACAGTGGGACTATTTTCTGAAAGCACAGAGCAAAGAAATGTCTTTTTTTTCTCCCCCGGTCTGCTGTCAGCAGGAGTGGCAGCTGCAGCGGGGATTTCAGTACCACGGACAGCGCGCGTACAAAGACTTGACAAGTGTCTCCTTTAAATGTGTTTGCTGCTAGAGAAATTATACATAAGAAATGAAGACAGTGACATATTTTCAATAAAAAACAATGAGTTGAACGTTCATTTCAAGCTTTTGTAGTACAACGAGTTTCAGAATTGTGCAAGTGCGGACGGAGAGCGGGCGGCAGTGTTTGATGCAGAAATCTCGATATGGACTTGAAAATCAATTTCGGAGTGGGGGTTGTTTGGAACGGCAGGGTTTCGGAATGGAGGGCTGTCCCCTGTTGGAACATTGTGCATGCACAGCCCTTCACCACTTGGATCCCAAAATAAACACCTGTTTTATTACATAATCATGCTTCTGTGTTGCACCATTCATTAAGATCCTATATTTCTGTCATTCAAATAACAAGAATTGTGGTTTAATACTCTTAATTATAACAGCCAACTTATTGAAAAATGTCGGTTTTAATCGGGCTCGGGCCCATAATTACAGTTAATTGGATGGGCTGGGCCGGTCCCGGACATAACGTGCACGGGCTCGGGCCGAGTCGGGCTGGTTTTTTTTTTGGGCCCGATCTAAGCTCTATTAGCTGCTCTGGTGGAAAGGGGGTCAGTTCCGGGGAACCCACATCCACTCGTTTCCCCCGAGCCGCCTCAAGAACTGCCTGCTCTCGCCCTGCAGCTACGCGGAGTCCTTCCTGATCAAAACGCTGCTCCACCTCTGAGCGCAGCAGGTCCAGGGCCTCTGTATGTAGTCAGGCAGGCTGCATATCACATCAAAAGCATAGATCTATGCATTCATGATATGAAAGAGATAAATGTAAGTCAGACAAATTGAGTTTAAATTCAGATTCTTTATTTTTTTTTAAAAAAGCGTAATGCAGTGGGTAGGGAGGCTGATAGGGTGTGGGGGGGGGGCAGATGGGAGGGGGTCCGGTAATTACGTTTTACTGCCTTCTGATTGGCTACAATGGCCTTACAGTTAGGAGTTATATCGCCACCTACTGCTTTGGCATGTGTATTACATTGCTTGATAGTGGAATTTGTGATGTCATTTGGATGGAGGTATTTTTATTACACTGCTCGTATGGACACAGATTTTTTTAAAACTGGAGGCCAAAAAAGTTTGGTTTTAAAAATACCCGTGCTCGTGTGGACTAGGCCTGAATTGGGAAAGAATTTCACTGATCCATGTTAGTCAAATGAGCACCCCTTCTGGACAAACTGAGACATTACATCTTTTTAATATTTCTGTTGATAGGCTGGAAAAAGTTAGAAAAAATAAGTTAAAAGTGATTGTGACTGTTGGCTGCTACATTTTTGAGAGGGGTATTACATATTTCTGTTATGCAGTGTTTACTTTTTATATAAATTAAAATAATCACTACTAATTTGTTTGTGTGTTTTACAGGTATCCTTCCAACCTTTCAGGGATTCCTGAAAAAGCTTCAGGAATCAATTTACTGAGATGGTGGTCCTGGTCAGAGAATTGCTTTCGAAATTTTTGAAGCCTGAGGCCATCCCACTGGGTGCTACAGAGTTACTGAAGATGGATGTCTGGAGAAGAGACCTGCAGCTCCCTGACAAACGGCTGTTTGTCGGGAGATACTCCTACTCTGCAATGAATGAGGCTCTCGTTGACGGGAAGGAATAGGTTGTAAATGTGTACACCTTGCTCAGGGAAGGATACATGAAGTTTATTTCGAAAAATCTTCCCCAGAATAACTCCACCATTCTGCATTGCACTCCACTGTCTGCATTGACCCCATCTTTGATTCAAAATGAATCGGTCAGCACAGCCTTCACAACATTAGGCAAGGCTTTGCCTAATGTTGTACAACCAGAAGAGATTGGTCTGCTGGATGAGGAGGTACAAGCATACCAAATAGATGGGGACCTGATAGCTCATGTCCAGACCTGTATTGAGGAAGAAGCCCGGCTTGATGTTGACTGGTGGAGTGTCATCATATCCATGAAGAACCATGGGGACAATGTCAGATTTCCTATCCTGGGTAAGCTGACAAAAGCACTTCTCAGTATCTTTACTGGCCCCTTGGTTGAGGGATCATTCAATTTGATGGATGCAGGGGTTAAAGTTCTCGGGCACAGCACCGGATTTCCAGCGTGGCGAAGTTTCTGTCTGGCACGGGCAGAAGGGCTCTGCAGTGCAAGCATTTCACTTGCATTTGCCCCTAAAAATATATATATATGCGAACCGGGAAAATGATTTAGGCGCACAGTGTGTGAGTAAACACAACCTACTGTTTACCATAATTGGCATCGGACGTTTTTTCATCAATAACCGATCAAATAAATGTATTTTAAAACTCGCTCCTTTGGCTCTGATACAGCTGTCTCCCTCCCTGCCTGCAGTCCCCACTGCACTGGGCTTTGTAACAATGTCCCACCTACAACCCCCTCTGATTGGTTACATGGTACAAGTGATAGCCAGTCAACACTGACGCCTGTGCATGCTTTCACATCATGTCACATTGAGACACAGAGCGCCAAACGGAGCAGGAGAGGCTCCGGTAAGCCAGCGGTAATTTTGAAGGTAAGGTAACAGAAACCAGACAGAAACGAAAGTTGCAATAAAAGTCCTCTATGCTGAAGTTTTAAAGTCACCATCACAACATTATATGATCCATTTCAATGATATGCTTGCCCAGAGACGAAACTTAGACGTAACTACCTGTTTAATTCACATCAAGCTTGATACGATTTTGCAAACAGTCTAAATGATTTAGCTTCTAAAAATAAATAGCACTAAGGCAAAAAATAGATGTAGGAGCTGTAAGTCAAAAAGTCTGGTAACCACTGAAAGTTTAATCTTTATTTATAAACTTATTATGCTATAAAAGTTTAATCTGAAAAGTCACTACTCAAGCTATGATCTTTTTGTTCATTTTGATAAGAAACACGTTCCTTTGCAACACATACATTTCTATTTCTTCATTTTGTGACCGCAACACCAAGCCCCCTGCTCCAGAAAAGATTTCAGATTTCAGGCACACAAATCTTCCGTGCTTCACATTTCAGGCACAAACTTTATTCTTGCTTTAACCCCTGGAAATGGCTGCCAAATATGGAAAGTACCAATTACTGCATCTCATAAAGGGAAAAGTTGCATCAAAGTCAAAAAGTACAGTAGAATAGAACAGAATGGGTCATCACTCGCATCGATGAGCTCTCTGTCAAGCACCTTGGTCGACTACAAACACATGGAAGGGATGTTGGTTTGCACCGATGCCTTCTATAGAGTAGTCAATATTCCCTTTGCCATCATCGTAATCTGAATGAATCTCAAACACAATACATAGAGCTGATTCAGCTAAACACATTCACATACATTTCAGTGCACCAGAAGCAACTAAAAACATCTGCACCAGGAAAACAAAGTTTGAAAATTATTCACTCAGAAAAACAACCAAAAAATCAAAACAATCGTTTGTTGTTGAACGCTAAACTTCTCAGGATTTTAGGCTGTAAAGAGACTCACCAGAGTCAAGAAAT
Organism: Epinephelus lanceolatus; assembly: GCF_041903045.1. Classification (NCBI taxonomy): domain Eukaryota; kingdom Metazoa; phylum Chordata; class Actinopteri; order Perciformes; family Serranidae; genus Epinephelus; species Epinephelus lanceolatus. The sequence continues at coordinate 33,082,804 of NC_135739.1, forward strand.
TGCTCTCAGTGCTTTTGTCATGACAGACAGTTTATTCTGCTGAGCTAGCATTAATAACATCCCTGTGCTGGGCTCAGCCTTAGAGACAGGGTAAGGAGCTCAGACATCCAGCGGAAGCTTGGAGTAGAGCCGCTGCTCCTTTGCCTCGAAAGGGGCCAGTTGATGTGGTTCAAGCATCTGATTAGGATGTTTCCTGGTTTCCCACTGTTGGTGGTGTTCTGGGTACATCCAACTGGTAGGAGGCCACGAGTTAGACCCTGAACATGCTAGAGGGATTATAAATCTCAAAGCATTACTGGGGAGGGGGGCGTCTGGAGTACTTTACTCTGGTTTTACAATACCCTCACTGACTTTCTTGACTAAGGTCATATCTATTTAATTCTAGTTTGTGGAGTTCGGTTCTGGAAACAGTCCTTCAGTGCTGTGTCTAGCCTGTGTAACAGAAACACTGAATCTTATAAGTATGTTAAGTATTTTAAATTTGTTGGAGCTAACAATACGCTGTTTCTGTACTTATTTTTCACAGCACTTTGTTAGGCATTGTCTTAGATTCTGAGCCTATTATCATGAGCATTTATGCTTTTGTAGAAAGAATTTGGATTACCAAATTGTTATTAAATTAGGTGAGGAGGCACACAGACAGTTAATCACCATATTCAGTTTAAAAACCAGGCAGTTTGATGAATATTATTTGTTCACAACATCCCCTTTTAACTGCTACAGTTTCAGCTTTAAAACATGTGCATCAGATTGTTTTTATTCCAAGAAGGATTTATCTTGAAGCATTGTTACTCACCACCTCTTCCTTGTATTTTTAACTTTGACATCTTGTGATCATCATCAAACTGTTCAGTATATATCTATAAATATCCCAGATGATGGAACAAACTCATGTCTTCCTACCAACATAAGTTTCGACCTTGCAATTAAGTGTGTGTGTGTGTGTGTGTGTGTGTGTGTGTGTGTGTGTGTGTTGCACTGCAGTAGTTGACAGAAAACAGTGTAGCAGGGTGTGGTGTAAACTGCAAGTTTGTCTGACCATGATTGATGATCTGTTGTGAGATGAGATGTGTTGTGAGTAAATCAAAGTGTTTGCCTGTGTCAGTGAGTTTCTGTTGGTGCCCTCAGCAAGTTGGGACATGCAACCCTAGAGAGTTAACTTTAGAAAATTTGCATGGCATCTGGGTGGTGCAGAGGTGAAAAAATACTCCAAACTTCCTGCTCAGCCAGATTCATGTTTGATCCATATTCACATAACCAGAAAAAATGTTTTAGCTCTCTCAAAAAGTGTATCTTTTTCAGTCCAACTTTAAAAACAGACTTTGAAAGTGAGAGCACCTTTTCAGACTCTTCATGACTTGGAAGGAACTTTGACAACAACACATAGTGTAAAACTTCCTGTTCCTTATCTGTGGTTCAACATAGTTGAGAAGGCCTTAAACTCAGAAACATGAGCACCATATATTCTATAAAGATGTTAGCATTATGCTGCAGGCTGTGAGAGATGCATTGGCCCAAGCAGAGTAGCCATGTGGGACCAAGCCAAGCAGACCAGAGACTGCTTGAGGCTTCCTGTTCTCTCCAGCGCACCTTTTCTGCTGGTCTTTGGAACTCTCCAGTCAAAATAGAATGTATATTGAAATGCTTCAAAAATCTTTTCTTATGCTTCCCAAACTCTCAGCTACTGAAGAGACATCCAGCACTGATTTTATTTGGTATATGTGGTCCTTCTTCATCCATAAATTGTTCATCGCTGTCATTGTGTTCATTCATCATCACTTTTATTCATTTAATTTGTATGCTACTAATAAGTTGAGTGTGTAGTTAGTAGATAAATAGTTAACATTCATAAAGTACTTGAACTGAAGAAGAAGAAAAGAAAAAGATATTCATCCCTGAAAGGATATTCAATTTTTTTTCACTCCGTTGACATATACATATACACACACACACACAGGCCCGAAACACACACAGACACACGTGACATGCACAAAACAGGACCTAATAAATAGAGAGATGTCAGAGCGGGGGGGCTGCCTTGGACATGCGCCCCGAGCAGTTAGGGGTTCAGTGTCTTGCTCAAGGGCACCTTGCCAGTGCCCAAGAGGTGATCTGGCACCTGCTCCATGATTGGTCTGTACGGGGACTGTTCACCCTTCGGTGTCCAAACCAAGTCCCTATGGATTGAGCTACTGCTCCTCCAGATTATGTGGTTTTGTGTGTGTGAAATATTATTATTATTAACAACAATAATAATGAGAAGAAGAAGAAGAGGAAGAAAGAAAAATAACCTGAGCATCATACTGTCGTGTGGTCATGTGGCACCCAAAAGATCATTCAAATTTTACAACATCTCACCACAATAGAAAAAAACAAACATAATTACCTCATAATAATTAGTATTTTGATGATCTGAATGTTGGGCTCAGGGCCTAGGTCATTCACAGAATCATTAAAAAACCCCAACATATTTATGCATGCTGCTGAAGCTTAGGTTTCCCATTCAGCCATGAAAATGTCTGCATATGCAGGAGCAAATTTCATGGCCATAACTGTGCATTCGATTTGCAGAAAGAAAGTGTAACTCAAAAGCAATTATTTATTTGGTCTTTTTAAAAAAGAAATATATGGAGTAGACACTCGTTCTCTACTTAACAAAACAAGGTACCATCCAAGTACATTTACACCTGACTGGTTAAATTACAATTAGATTCCACAGAGTATGCACCCTACATACGATTTCAAACAGGCCACTGGTGTTTTTTCAGCTTTCACCACTAGATGGTACTCTAGTTCTTTACTTAGAAAATGCTTTAAAACATTTCAGCAGACAAGACCAGAGACAACGTATTCTGTCTTGCCTTATATTACACATACTGTCCATCAGCAGTGAAACTTCTCGAAGTGATCTAATTTCACAAGAGGAACTGAACTGTTGCAGGACCACGGCATCATTGCAGCTTTCAGAAAAAATAGTAATCTGAAAGATTACCTGGTCAAAGCCAAGGTCAAACCACTGTGGAACCCATAACCTTAAAGTCACTGAGATTATTTTCAGCACCAATCCTGATAGCAAAATCAACATAACAACAAAGTTTTTTAGACTAAATATCATGGGAGCCCTCACTCTAAAAACTGTGACTTACAATTTGTGTCTAATTATTAACATTTAAACACTGTAGTGTACAATACGTGTGCAAAACTGCAGCACAAATTCAGTTAGATTCATCGAACATAGACATATTTTGAAAAAGACAAATACACACTCTCACACATGGCTGGAATTCTGTTGAAGCCAAAGTGTAATAAAGTAACCCAAGATGGAGTGTGGCCCGAAGTGGGAGAGCAGAAAGAATCTGGATATCGAAATTAGGTACTATAAACCCTAAGGGCTCCCAGTGACAGAATTAAAATTCTTGATTCCCTACCCCTCTAACCTTAACCCTGCGTGAAAGGCCTGGATTGGGATGGCAGCTTCTAGTTTTGAACCTGCCACGTGAGAACCCTGTAATGGAAAATCCTAGCTCCTTATCTCACCATATTTAACCCTAACCCTGGAGATGGATGTGTGTGACTTAGTTGGACATGCAGCATTTTGAATCCAAATAAAAACGAGACTCTCAGGTAAAATAAAGTTAAGAAGGGTTACGAAAAGCTAGAAACTGAAAACGGTATAAATAAGAGTATAAATGGTGTGTAAGAGGAAACAACCTTGAGACGTACCTACGGCAATAATTAAAAGATTAAATACAAAGGATATACAGAGTCTAATTTTTTATTGTTATAGTACTGTGTAATGGCCGTGGCTATGCCTCTATTTATTTCATGTGTTTCCCCTTCCCTTGTGTGTCCTGTGCTTCCATATATTTCTGTGTGTGTGGATGTGTTTGTATGTGTCTGTGATGTGGGTGTGACACTCTGTCCCCTTTCCCAGCTCCCTGATTGCTTCCAGCATACTTACCTGCTCCAAGACGCACACCTGTAATCTATCTAGTCATCTACTGCAGAATATTCAACCTGGTTCTTCATCACCTCGTCACAGAAAGTCACAGAATTGTCATCTATGAAATATCATCCTTGCTTTGAACTAGGGTTAACAGCTTTCATTTGGTTGTCAAGGAAATTTGAAACATGTGACCTTTTAAATGGACAAATGTCTTGTCGCACACCCACTTTAGGTATGTTTATTGTCTCTCTGTCTCTGTAGGTTTGTGTGATAGATTGGTCCTCAGTCTGTCAGCAGGTGATTGACTAAGATTAAAGACGTATCCGCTATAACAGACAGGTGCTGCGTGGAGAAAATGGCACGGACAGGAGGGTGAGTAAGAAACGAGAGAGGGCAGAAACAGAAAATAAATTATATTTCTGGAGTGAAAACATCATTTGATTAGCAGAACATAGCCTGTGGCATTATTAAATGCATTGAGATCAACTGAACTGCAAGCAGTTATTTCATTACTGAGGGTTACAGGGAAATAACATTATTAGAAATGACTGTGACAAAAATGCGCATAATTGTGTTTCCTACTCAAAATACAGCACTATCACTGCCTGAGACAACCAATTTGGTTTGGAGTGAAAACTACTCTTGACAAAGAGGAGGGCAGAGTTGATGATGTCACAGACAATAACCCTGTCTGTCTTCTGTCTGGCAGATGATTGTGCTGCTCCTAAAGTTAGTCCAGGGGTGATCACTTAGGGGTTAAAATCTAGCTTGATTTCTACCATGACGCTACACACATCAAGATCTATTTACTCGTCATGACAAGTACTTTTCAGCCTGTGAAAGCAGTTGTAGACTGACCAAAAAATAAACGAATGAATAAACACAACACTTTTGTTTTTGCTCTCATTTTTTATAAAGAAAAGCTTTAAGACTTTCCTGTGCATACAAAGTTTATAACAGATTTGTTTAATCGGTTTTGATGAGCACTTTGCCAAAATAATCCATTCACCTGACATGTGTGACATATCACAACACTGCTTAAACAGCATGATTGTTACACAGGTGTGCCGTGGGCCAATCACAATATAAGGCAACTCTGAAACGTGCAGCTTCATCACACTACAAAATGCCACAAATCTTAAAAGTTTGGAGGCTGCATGCAATTAGCATGTTGACCTTAGAAATGTCCACCAGAGTCTGTGAACTGAATGTCACCAGTGTCATGAGAATGAGAATTTGGCAGTACATCCAAGCGGCCTCACAACTGCAGATCATTGTGTGATCACACCAGCCCAGGACCTCCACATCCAGCTTTATTCACCTGCAAGATCTTCTGAGATCAGCCATCCGAACAGCTGATGCAACTGTTGGTTTGCTTAACCAAAGAATTTCTGCACAAACTATCAGAAATCGTTTCAGGGGAGCTTATCTGTGTGTCCATCGTCCTCAGCAGGGTCTTGATTTGACAGCAAGCCTGTCACTGTAACAGACATGAGTGAGCAAATGCTCGCCTTCAATTGCACCTAGCATTTTGGAGAAGTGTCTTCATGGATGAATCCAAAATTTCACAATTCAAGAGAGACTGAAGACAACGTGTGTGGCGTCTTGTGGGCTGTTAATGTCTATTGCCCCATTGTGATGGTTAGTTTGAGGCACAAATTAGACTGCTGCTGCTCACCACAGTCCGTGCATTTCAGTACCCATACTACCATACAATACTGTATACCAGTAAAAGATTATGTCCCACTACATAGTATGTCAAATGCATTATGCCAAAAATACCAGGACGCTCTACTCCATCTGCTCCAGTTTTGCAGTATGGAAGCCAGCATGCTTTTCTTGCTATTCTTACCCACAATCCTTTGTGCAGCGGGCAATACATCACATTGACTAAGCTGCAAACACATGACAGCTTGACAATGCATTGACACTTGATTGACAGCTGTCAGAAGTCAAAATGATGCATCAGCGCATCAGTAAACAAAATAATCCTAAATATTACAAACAACAAAAGGACATAACCATAAAAATAACAATGACAGAACTGCAGATGTAATTTCCCTGTAGCATTTATAATATGTTGGAATCTGTACAGTTTTAACTTTATAGTTAAACATGGCAAAGTAACAACAGCAGATCTCTCGGGGTTGATCTTCGTCTCTGGCGAACTCCGAAGTGGTGTTTTATCTTCAAGGTAATGAATATAAAAGGGTCAAAGTTCAGGGCGTAATGTTATGAGAAAGTGGTATGTCCCGATTATGAGCACACTGCATACAACAGTACGTGCTTATTAAGGGCAGCTGCAGTACCTACTAAAGGTAAAAAGAAAAAGTACGCAATTCACAACACACCCAGTGTGATAAGAGGAACTGCCACTTAACTGGAACCAACATACCTGGTGAGAATAAGGACTTATACGTGCAATAGCTCCTCTTACATCCATGTTAAAAGTTCCATAGGCACAACTCTGACCTCCTCCAGTGTGGAAGAGTTTCTTTTTAAACTTTCCTGACACAGAGTGTAGCCAGTGAATATAATTCCCAAATCCAGAATGGTTTCATGTAAACATAATTCAGAATTAAAAAGGCTATCTGTTCAGACAGCAGCTCTAACTCTCCACTATCCTATCCCATGTCTTGTTCCGGCCAAGAGACTCTGTCTATCATAGCTGCTGCTGGACTGGTGATGCTTGCAGGTCGTCATGGCTCGTAGACCTCTCGGTGGGAGGTGCTGGCCCTAATATCACGCTCCACAACACGCTCAATACCCCGCAGCTTTCTGGAGAGCTTCAGCTCATCCTCAGAGCTCAGACAGTGCTGCAATACATGTGTTCCTCTTGCTCACTCACTAAAGATCACTGTCAGCTGAGTGAAACGCTTACTAGTCCAGGTTTTCTAGTGACAGACTGCTGTCAAGCTCCAGGCTAAAAGATCCTGCCCCAGTGTTTTTCCTCTGATACCGAGGTGTCTTTAAACATGCAGCTCTAAGTGCAATCTACAGTATGTGCAGAAACAACCGTCACGCTTGAGCTCCTCTTGCTTGAACCACAAAGCACCTGGTCCCTTTAGCAATCTTGTTAAGGCTAATTGAACACAGTTATAATTACAGGAGATTTTTTTCAGTCTGTTTCAATTTAGCCCAGTCCCTTTCCTGCTTCTGATCAATGCGCTTTCTTCATCCCAGTGGTACCGATGACTGTCTTTGAAAACCAAAAGCATTACAGCTCACAGATTTAAAAAAATAAATAAAAAAAACAAACAGGTAAACTTTATGACCCTTCTCTCGGCTTTCTGTGCCTCCCCTCAGAGTAAACACCAGCACACCATCCATCACTTAAGAACAGAGAGATCACTGGAATAGAGAGAGCTTTTCTTTTGGTAGAAATGGGATTTTACAGTAAATCTCAATTGAAATCCTTCGGAGGAATGGGAGGATGGGGCAGTATGTCAAGGTAGCCTCAATTTCACTTACATTCCCTTCTCCTTACGACCGAGGAAAACACTCCAGACTCTGGTTTATACTGTACTTTATGTTTGGTTCAAATCAGTTCACCAAAATAACAGTTTTCTTACACTGGTGGCATCCAGACATGCCATTAGAAGACGTTTTGATTTTATCTGATTTAGATTTAGATTTAGAGAAATACATTCCTGAGATTTAAGTGTCCACTAGAAATTTTCATTTCTTCCCCAGGTACCAGCATGTCTTTACAGTGTGCCTTGTTACTCTGAATAATCAAAGCACACTCATCAGATTTCACAGAAATATTTTTGTGACACAAAGTCAATGGAAACTGTTCACAGCTAGGTCTATTGATTAACAGAGTAACTACTGAGGCGTTATTCCTGGAAAGGCATGTTGCTGAAGTTTAAAATGTAATATTTTAGTAGTGTGGTACTAAAAACTGAATTTCCATTATATTGGGTTAGAGACATTGGAGCACTGAAAATTTATGTTTGTATTTTTCTGACAAACCCCTCACCTTTGTGGTGGTGTCACAGATCAACCTCTTGTTAAATGTTCATTTGAAAGGTGTCATTCACATTATTTTGGTGCATTCATTCATTTTGCATAACCACTTATCCTGTTTGGGGTCGCAGGGCATTGGAGCCTATCCCATATGACACTGGGTGAGAGGCTGGGTACATCCTGGACAGGCCACCAGACTATCACAGGACTAACACATAGAGACAGACAACCATTCATGCTCACATTCACACCTACGGACAATTTAGAGTAGCCAGTTAACCTGTATGTCTTTGGTTTGTGGGAGGAAGCCAGGGTACACAGGGAAAATCCAAACTGACATGAGGAGGACATGCAAACTCTGCACAGATGGGCTCCCCCATCCCAGGGATTGAACCCCCCATCCAGGAACCCTCTTGCTTTGTGGCAACAATGCTAACCTCTGCATCACTGTGCCACCATTAATGTGTTCACAGCAACAAATATTTACAGATCATGCAATTAATTCATACTAATGTAATGGAGCCTAAAGAGGAACTCTTTTTTTGTTAACTCTGTGCATGGTAATATACATTATTTTGGCATACATTGTTAATAGCAGTACCATGGCTAACCGTGGCCCCCACTTTGGTTTTCTCATCCATAATGTAGCAGCTACAGTGTAGCATTAGCAAGCCTGATCAACACAGATGGATTTGAAGCTCGCATGGGCCCTTTTAAGATAAATTAGAGCAATGTAGAAGAATATTACATAAATAGTGTACCACAATACTTCAATTAATAGCCAGGGTGATTAATTTAAGTTTTACAGGACTCTATGTTGTAGTCTCTATTTTTGTTGGAATGGCCCTTTAAATGAAAAAACTACATGTCCAGATGTAGGGGCAGCAGTAGCTCAGTCCATAGGGACTTGGGTTGGAACCGGAGGGTCACCTGTTCAAGTCCCTGTCCGGACCAAAATATGGAGCGTGGACTGGTAGCTGGAGAGGTGCCAGTTCACCTCCTGGCACTGCCGGTGAGCAAGGAACCGAACCTCCCAACCGCTCGGAGGGCCCGTCATGGGCAGCCCACTCTGACATGTCTCCACTTAGCGCATGTATAGGTCCAGTTTGTGCATGTGTGTGTTCAGACCTTTGTGTAATTGACAACATGAAAGAAAAATTGAATTTCCCCTCGTATAAAAAAATTAAATAACTATTGAAAACTCTTTTCAAATACACTTTCATGAGCCTAAATCCCATGATAATACCCTTTTATACTGAATCTTTGTGGTCACAGGAGGTGACAAAGTAAAAGTAACCGTTTCACCCAGAGCAAACTGAGCTCACCATCAACAATAGAACCTCCTCATCATTTCCACCCTGAAACATTTATTTTATCCCAATCTTCTGCTCATCCATGGAGAAGATTAGATAAGACTGGAGCTGTTGGTGGGATGTTGCCCAGCAGGAGCTGCCTCTCAGCAGAGTGGGGGTCCTCCTTATATTCACCTCAGGTTAGCCGGAGATGTCCAGGCCGGACTGCAGCTGACAAATGAGCAGAATCCTGCAGAGTCAATGTCATCTGTGGGTTCATGTCAAACCTTGTCAGTTTCCATCTGCTCAGGATGCCAGGCCTATGTTTATCCTTCCTAGAAATGTCTGTTTGGGCATCTGTCTTTCTGTCAGCTTGTGTAGGTGTGTTTTTGTATCCCTAATTTCTGACTGTCTCTACTCTGCTTGCTTACAAAATACAGTCCCACCTGAGGCCAGTTCTTACATTACACTCTCTCTGCAAGAGGTGGGAGCAAACTTTATATTACAAATTTTACTAAAAGAAATTGTTTGACATTTTGGGAAATATGCTTATTTGAGTTAAATGAGAAGAAAAATCTTAATATGAATCTTTATTTAAATCTCAGCAAGTAAGCTAACAACCTTATTTCCCCAAATTTCATACTATTCCTTTTCTACATTATGACAGTTTGTAAATTGAGATGTTCAGTGTTAGCATGCTAACATGCTATACTATGATGGCAAACATGGTAAACATTACAACTGCTAACCATCAGCATATAAGCATCGTCTTTGTGAGCATGACACTAGTGAGCTGACATTAGTATTTAGCCTCCGCCCTTTAAGTAGAGCCTGCATGGCTCCAGACTCTTAAATTTGGTTTAAAGTTCAAATAAACACAAGAAGTTTGTGCTCTAGAGAAAGGATCAACACTCAGTGAAAAACCTAAGCCCTATGATAAGCTAATATGGCAAGCCTTAACTATACAAACTAATGAGCAGTGATAACTAGCATGTCTTTGGGGTCATCGGGTGGGAACCTCCTTTCACCAGTGTTTCCTCTAGTTGGTCCCACGACACCTCCAGGAGGCTAGACAGTGATCTCTAGCGTCCCAGAGACACTCCCCTAATGCCAGGTCTCACTGCTCCCCTCCCTGCACCAACCCAATAACCTCCTTTACCTTACTTACACATGGCTTTCTCAGCCCAAACAGCACTACCACCTTCAACCAAACCCAGGCTCCGATCATGCGAGCTCTAGGTAAAAGCAGGGCTGATACTACCTTTCCTTGCACATTCACCATACTCTATTTCACACGCTACATAGCATAACTACAATATAAGCTAAAGTTAAAGGAGCTAAATAAACTTACAAGATCAGCAAACACACTCACCTTGCCGCATGGCCTCAAACAAAATGGATTCAAATAGGCCACTCCCACACTTAAATAACCTTCCTCTTCCTGGACTTCCTCCCTACTTACACATGGCTTTCTCAACCCAAACAGCACTGCCATCTTCAACCAAACCCAGGCTCCGATCATGCGAGCTCCAGGTAGAAACAGGGCTGATACTACCTTTCCTAGCACATTCACCATACTCTATTTCACACGCTACATAGCATAACTACAATATAAGCTAAAGTTAAAGGAGCTAAATGAACTTACAGGATCAGCAAGCACACTCACCTTGCCGCATGGCCTCAAACAAAATGGATTCAAATAGGCCACTCCCACACTTAAATACTTCCTCTTCCTGGATTTCCTCCTGAGAGGAAGTGGATCTCTCCACCTGATCTCAAGGAGTTATGTGCCCTGTTTAGTAGTTCCCCCTGCTGGCCCCCAACTGACATTATTTCTTCTCTTATAGATAAACTGGCTACATTTAATTGCTTCATCTGACATTTCCCTCACTGTCTTCCTCAAACTCTGTCCCCGCACTCCAAGTTCCCCCAGGAGCGAGACAGCTGATCTTGCTATGAATCCCCTACACCCCACTTCCACTGGACAAATCCTAGTCTTCCATCCTCGCTGCTCAGCTTCTGCTCCTAAGTCTGCATATCTAAGCTTTTTTGAGTGAAAATTAATGAAAATGTTTATTTCGGTCAGGTCATTAAAATACACAGTTTAACAGAAAATATCAGTATAACTAGAAAATAACCAAACCGAAAAGGCATAGGCTAAAGCTAACGCTTATTTTCACCTACCCTTCCTTTTTCTTTCATAGGCTTCTTCCACTGAGTCTTCCCAAGGAACTGTCAGCTCAATGAAATAAACTATCCGTTGACTCACTGACCACAACACTAAGTCAGGCCTCTGCCTGGTACAGACTATTTCCTGAGGAACAACAAGCTTTCCCCCTAAATCTACTTGCATTTCCCAGTCACAAGCACCTTCTAGGCGGCCACACCCTTGCCTCCTCACTAACTTATCTCTTCTGTGTTTCTCTCCCTCACGGACAAACTGAATTACTAAACTCCTATCCTTAACACCTTCTGAATTCACCTGTCTTCGTTTCCCTTCGATGCCTGCAGCTAAACATTTCAACACCTGGTTATGTCGCCATGTATATTGGCCTTGTGACAAGCTAACTTTACAGTCTGACAAAATATGCTTTAAGGTTGCGGTACGTGAACACAATGGGCATGATGGGTCCTCATTTACCCACAGTTTTAGGTTCTGGGGGGTTGGTAACACATCGTATGTAGCCCCTACCAGGAATCTAATACGATTCTCCTCCATACTCCACAGGTCCCTCCAACTAAGCTTCCTCTTCTCTACACTTTCCCAATTCAACCACTGTCCCTGCTTAGCCTGGGCCACTACCTTTACACCCCTTAGCATCTCTTCCTGTCTACGTATCTGTTCTACAACCAGCTTTCTTTTATCTTTGAGACCTGCTTTATTCCATACCGGTTTGCCTGAGCCAAGCCCCAGGCCTCCCTGGCCAAACTGAACATTACCTACAATCTCTGCATGCCTAAGAGCTGCCTCTGCCTCCTGAACTGCCGATCTTGGGTTCCACTTTCTCCCCTTGGTTGGATTTGGAACCACACTCCTAACTACCACGTCCTTACTCCCAGATAACAAGAGCTCTGTCCTGACCTTGGTACATTTAAATTCCTCTGTTAAACTAGATACTGGCAGCTGAAGTATCCCTTTTCCATACAATGCAACACTACTTAGGCACCTAGGAGCACCCAACCACTTCCTAATATGGGAGCTAACCGACCTTTCAATTTTCTCCACTACGGATATCGGAATTTCATAAATTGACAATGGCCACATTAACCTAGGATATAGCCCAAAAATATATGTATGCTTTTGTTTTAGCACCAGGCAGACAGAACAAATGTATCTAAATTTAGATTATTTCATTTGACTCTGTCCAAGAGTATGTATTTTATATTTGACAGACAGAAGATCAAGATGACGAGTATTATTTGTCTTAAATTGTTCTTCTGTCAGCATGACTCGAGCAGAGCCACTGCCTTGCAGTAACATGCAGGTAAGACTCTGATTAATTCCTTTGAAACAACCCTTTAATTAAAAAGGTAAAATGAAATGCTATTCTTAGATATAATGAGAAAGAGTTTCCCTTTGGATTATGAATGCATAAAAAAGGACAAAATTACCTTTCCAATCTGAATGAAAGCAGAAAAATCATCAGTTACTGAAAAGCCAGGCTCAGTGAAGCACCTGTGAGGATATCGTCTTGCTGTGATTAAAGCAACCACAAAGAACTTTCATTTTGTCTTTATTTTGGCGGCCCCTGTGGACAAAAGCGATACTGTTTCCATGAGCACCACCACTTTGCACAGAACAAAATAAAGATCCAGCTAGTTCTCACTCCCAACTCGTCAAATACCCCTGCTTTGTCAGAGATTTTTGCACCAGATACTGATGTACAGAGGTAGCTTTCACAGCAGTATGATACACACGAGGTGGCAGCTAATTCTGATGCCGCTGGCCTCAACCCCAACTCATCAAATACTGACACTTTGTCAGTGATTGCGGTGTCAGCTACCCATGTACAGAGACACTTTTCGCAGCAATATGATATGCACCAGGCAGTGGCTTTTTCTGACCCCACCAGCGACTACTATAGTGTAAGGAGCAGACAGCCTGTATAGGGCGGATGGGAGTGAATGGTTCAAACAAACACAGGACTTTTACCCTGCAGCCCGCTGTTTTGTTACTAGTCTGAACTCAAAGTCGATATAATTATTTTAATAACAACATAGTATGCTAGCATGTGTGTATTCTACACTAGTGATGTATGTCATTTGACATATGTCACATGACGTATATTACATGACATGACATGACATGACATTAACCTGAGGAAATAAATGTAAAAATGAAGTGCATTACCTATGTAGTCAGTTTATTTTGAAAAAGACTGTATGCATGTAAAGAGTAGAAACTGTACATTTTCTCTGAAATTGGAAATTAATTTTGAAAAGACACAATGCAGATAACAAGTGACAATTGAGATGCTGTCTGTGAACTTCCAAAACCCAATGCAGAATGGGTACCTAGAGTGTTATATTTTGATGTTTAGGTCCACTGACGAAGCTGCAGTATTTGTTGAATTTGGATGAGAATGGGTTGAAAGATTTTGCTCGAGCTAGCGCTGTCAAGGGTCGGTACGGTTGGATGCGGTGCATAGCCACCTGTGGCTCAGAGGAGGACAGCTCTGGCTCGAGTCCAGGACCTGTGGCAACGGTGGATGAAAGCCTGGACGGACGGGCAAGTTGTCTCTCTCTCAAGGGCCAGGAACAGGGGTGGCTGGAACCCGTAGGTACATTGATAGAGAGACAGGCCTGTGGCAGAGTTGGTCAGGGTATTATGGGCATATTCTACCCACAGGAGCTGTTCGGACCAGGATGACGGGTGTTGTGATGTCATGCAGCAAAGAGTTATCTCCATCTCCTGGTTCATGCGCTTGTTCTGGCCATTGGATTGGGGGTGGAACATGTAAGGACAGGCAAACTGGGGGCCCCGGTCGGAGACTACATCCCTAGGGATGCCATGGAGATGAACTACATGGGTAAGGAGTAGGTAGGCTGTCTCCTTGGCAGACGGGAGCTTGGGCAGAGGCACGAAGTGGACCATTTTGCTGAACCAGTCCACCATCGTCAGGATGGTGGTGTTGCCACTGGACAGTGGCAGACCGGTAACAAAGTCCAAAGAGATGTGGGACCAGGGGCGATGAGGTACAGGCAAAGGGTGCAGGAGACCAGCAGGGGCCTGGTGGGATGGCTTGTGCTGGTTACAGGTTGAGCAGGCATTGACAAACACCCAGGTGTCCTCATCCAGGGAGGCCCACCAAAAGCGTTGTTGGATGACCTCCTTGGTATGCTGGATCCCTGGATGACAGGTGGGGTCAGGCGTCTGGAGAAGAAGACGCAGGGGTGCAGCTTCTGGTCTGAGGCGGCCCTCTAGGACAGAACAGCCCCAACCCCAGTGTCGAAGGCATCCACTTCGACCATGAACTGTCTCTCTGGGTCAGGCATCTGAAGGATGGGGGCTGAGGCGAACCGAGCTTTCAGGGCTTGGAAGGCTTTGGCTGTGGCAGAGGTCCACCGGAAAGGCACCTTGGAAGAGGTGAGGGCCGTGAGCGGGGCTATCACTGTGCTGTAGCCCCTGATGAACCTTCGATAAAAGTTAGCGAAGCCCAGGAAACACTGGAGTTGCTTGTGTGAGTCCAGAGCAGGCCAAGCAGTGATGACAGAGACTTTGGCAGGGTCCATTTGGATGAATCTCTTCCCCATGACATATCCCAGGAAGGAGATGGACTGGGCGTGGAACTCACACTTCTCAGCCTTGAGGAAGATTGAGTTCTCCAGGAGACGCTGGAGGACTGCCTGGACATGGTGCACATGCTCATCTCTGGAACGGGAGAAGATCAGGGTGTCATCCAGATAGACAACGACAAACTTGTTCAGCATATCTCAGAGCAGAGCCTGGAAGACAGCAGGGGCGTTGGTGAGGCTGAAGGGCATCACCAAGCATTCATAGTGGCCGGTGGGAGTGTTGAATGCTGTCTTCCATTCATCCCCCTTTCGGATCCGGTGGTAGGCGTTGCGTAGGCCGAGCTTGGTGAACACGGTGGCCCCCTCCAGGAGTTCAAAAGCCGACGAGATGAGAGGCAGGGGGTACCAGTTCTTGATGGTGATGTCATTTAACCCATGGTAGTCGATTCAGGGGCGGAGTGACTTGTCCTTCTTCTCCACGAAGAAGAAACCTGCCCCAGCTGGAAATGAGAACGGACGGATGATGCCTGCTGCCAGAGCGTCATTAATGTACTGCTCCATGGCCTTTCTCTCCGGGGTGGACAGGGAGCACAGGCGGTCCCTGGGTGGAGTGGTGCCCGGCTGCAGGTCAATAACACGGTTGTAGGGTCTATGCAGGGGCAGAGAGGTGGCTTTGGCCTTGCTGAAGACCTCCCCGAAGTCCAGGTACTCGACGGGAACCCCTGACAAGTCAGGCGTGGAGCTCAAACTGGCAGGTGGCTGTGGTGTGGAGGCCTGCCTCAGACAGACTTGATGGCAGGACGGACTCCACCCCAGGATCAACCCAGTGGCCCAGTCTATGTGCGGGTTGTGTCTACGAAGCCAGGGGAAGCCAAGGAGGAGCAGATGGTGGGGAGGGCAGGATGTGGAACTGTAGGATCTCATGGTGGTTCCCGGACAGGACCATGCGGATGGGCACCGTCTGGTGAGTTACGGTCCCCAGGAGATGACCATCCAAGGCATTGGCGGAGAGCGGACCTGGCAGAGGAACCCGATCACTGCCTAGCTGCAGAGCAAAGTAAATGTTACATTTCCTGTGGAAACGGAAGTGTATTTTGAAATAAGACAATGCATGTAACAGCAGAACTTGATACGGTGTCCCAGAATGTCAGCAATGTGCCTAGGGTACACTGCATGTTGTATCTGGACATGGAAAGTCCATATGTCAATATGTCAATATGTGCTGAGGTTGGAGTGAGAATGTATTGAATATGACTATGGTGAAACAAACACATGTAGGCCCACAACTAATGCGATTCATAGATCAAACAGACATATAACATACCTGTCTAGGAGAAAGAGTGTCAATTCAGGATCAGTTTTGAATCCTTTCAAATCCTGCAATTCTCTCCATCTGTTAAAATGACCAACTGAGGTTGACTCATGCTTTGCCCACGCTTTGCCACTGTTGCTTTTAGCTTTTTTCCTTTTGGTCATTTTTCTTTCCTTTTTGTCGATCCTGCCCCAGTATCAGACGTAGTTACAAAATAATGTAAAAGAAAAAAAGAAAAATCTCCACCTGATCCTTTTAACTACATAGAAATAGCCACTATTCTGGCTGATGGTCTTGTTTGCTTACGTAGGTCATATAGAGGCATAAGTATTAAATAGAGGTTGTTCCATACCAGTTAGCTGCTTTAAATGGATGTTACGCCTCTCTGATTCCAGCTTACATACAGTTATTACTGTAGTATAAGGCAGACACTTAAATGTAATTAATACCAGCTAAATGGAAGTGAAAACCGCTATCTGTAGGAATCCCTAAAGAGCTGAATCCCTCTTATCAGGGCCATTAAATGTCTCTGGAGGAGGAGAGTGAAAGAGTCAGATTTAACTGTCCAGCTGATACACAGCACCACTCGCTTAATATCCGAGAGCTACTGCTTGTTATCTGGGATTTTTCACAAGCTGCACAAGCTCAGCTGTTTTACGAGGTATCCGTTTCATGCAATGAGCGTTTGTGAGGTGATGATGTCGGGTGTGAGGTGCCAGCACATGGCATGACCCTGCACGCCTGGAGGCTTTTTGTCTAACTAATCCTGAGAAATAATAAATAAAGCAGAGAAGTTCAGGAAAATCTAGTGTTTTCTTGGAAGATGAGCAAATTGAAATAAGAACGCACCTGTATGCCTGTAATATTAGAATGATTCAAAGATGAGCCAGAGGAAACATGAATACTGATATCACTTTTTATAGACTGTTGTTTTCTCTTCTCTGGTCTGACCTTGCTTTATAAATCTGGTCTCATAAGTAACACCTTGAGGCTGTGTTTGTTTTCATTACAAGGGTGACTGGGCAGAGGCGTGGAGCAGCTCTGACAAAACCTTCACAGGCCAGAATATTTCACAATTGCCCAGTGCCAACTTGAATTATTGGACATCAATAATATATTAATAAGAAATAAAAGATTGCACATAGGTGTGAAATTGAGCCTTGAGTGTCGAATTGGGCACCTGCATGCGTATCTCCTCCTCCCACCCAGTGCATGCTGGGATGTGCCTCCTGCTCTATGTGACCCTGAACAGGAAGAAGTAGGTTTGGAAAATGAATGAATAATACAACTAAGGGGTGTCGAGGTTCTTCCAGGAGCTTGCGGCAATGGAGACACTGAATATTTTTCCAGCCAAATGACCTGCCAAAAGCCCCCAGAATCCAGCAGCAGATGTTGTGAATAAAAAAGTTAAAGGAAGAGTGCATTGATCACTTGGCTGGCTCCATTTGGTTTGCAAAACAAATAAGAGCATGTGGGAAAGAAAATGGGGACAGGAGATGGTAGAGTGGCTCAGGAACAGCTGCAAAGCAAAATGATTCATTTCATTTAGAGGCAAATTAAAGCATCATATCAGGAGCAGTAGCTGGATAGGCCACACTGCCCAGGGAACCACAAATTACTCCCTTATCACCTGACTCTGCAAAATGATTTTAAGGAGTAGAGTATGCACACTGGAAAAATTGCAAAATGTTGATTATTTGATGTTATCTTCATATTAAGATAACCTTTAAATCAGGGAAGCTTTGCTGAGCACACATGCTCCTTTGCAGCAGAACTTACATACAATTACACCTGGCAGCACAACCACACACTCTCAGTATTTGCCCCCGAGGAATTCCAGTTATGATGATAGGCATGGCCACCATTATAAGCCTCGATGTGAAATTTCATCATCTCATATCAGCTGAACTCGACCATAGAGGACACTGGGGTGAAATAGCATCCATTTTCTATCAATATTCAGAAAGCGAATCAACTGACACGTAACTGCTGAAAATTTCCGAGTTAAATGTGCTGTGTTCAGATGTTCAGCCATGTACGTTCCATTCTCACTAATTCCATATCAAAATATGTTCCAAGGTTCGGTGAATGCAACATCTGTGTGAAATGTAAATGAGCCAGCTAACACTATACTCACACTTAAAGTGGAGATAAGAGAGATAATTGAAGTTGATGCAAACTGTATGCATCAGCAAAAAATCCCTGGTGTATCTTCTTAGACCCAAACCTGCATGCACCAACCCCAAACCCCACTCACCTTTTTGTCCTTTTTTTACCTTCATGACGTATAGCAGTCGTTCCTAAACCTTTTTTTGTCTGATATACCTTAACTCTTTATCACCCCTCCCATAGATTTTAATTTAATTTAAACTGGAGGGAATTTAACATAATTTGCTATATTTAAAGGGATAGTTTGACATTTTGGCAAATTTGCCTATTGCCGTAATCCCTATAGTCATAGTATGAGTAGGTACATTACCTTTAATTATCAGTGCCTGTTCTGAGATCGGTGGGGCAGAGCTGCCTGCTGCTCAGCGCACAAAATGGAGGTGAACGGTACAGGTCCCTCTCTCCCTCAAAACTAATCAAATACACCATCAAATGACTCCAAAACGCTCTTGTGGATAACTTGTAGCTTACACATTCCCCACGCTATGAAATAATAATGTAATATTACGAGACAGACTTGTTTTGAAGCCAAATGCACAGCCGGAACTACATTCCAGACATACAGTACTTGCTGGGCAGAGTGATTTCAAACAGCGTATGTTTAGTGCAGTTACTCCCGTCATCAAAACAACAAGTTTGTTGAGAAGAAGCCAGAATATACAGAGGAAGAGTTACAGGTTTTGGAAGAAGAGAGAGCAAGAAGAGAGAGGGCTGAGGGGAGACCCAGAGCCGCCATGGATTGGTGGTGTAAATGTGGGGCTTATTGGCCACTTTATTAGGTACACCTGTGCAATCTAATACAGTCCAATACAACAGCTCTGCCACACATTCTACGTTTACAAAGCTTTTACAGTTTTTGTTGACATTGTCAGAAAGGTGATTATTCTACTTTATTATTGAGGTCGTAGTGTGTGGTGTTGGTGTACTGGAGTGCAATATATTAAAAAGTGTTCCTAATATTTGTCCCCCTCAATTAGACAAAATTAGGAGGCCACCCCAGTACACCACCACCATTCACAATGACCTCAATAATAAACAAAGTAGAATCATCACTTTCTAGACAATGTCAACAATAACTGAAAATTTATAAGCTTCGGGGGGAAAATCATGGTATAGTCGTTCTACTGGATTGCATTAGATTACACAGGTGTACCTAACAAAGTGGCCAGTGACTGTATGTTACATACATATGTTGATGGTGGGATGGGACGAGAGTACGCCTCAAAATAATCACGGGAACACGGGGAGAACATGCTAACTCCACACTCATAAATCACCACAACTCCTGAAGGAACAACAACATATTCCCAACAATGAGAAATAATGCCAGTCACTTCACTATATGCTCTGGGCAAGCACTTATCCATAACATAACCACAACAACATTTGCATTTTAGCCTTATTTACCATGCTTGGGTTGTAGGCTAATGTTACTCAACATGGAGGTATTACAGCAGAGGGACTGCTGAGCAAAATACACAACGATCACTTACCACGTCTGCTCGTTTAGTGATGCCGACAGATGGCATGACAGTGTCTCTCAAGAAAGGAGTTTGAACCATTCCTGAGCTTCTGCGCTCCATCCTTTCAGCGTAGTCCTCTGGTAAAAAATGGCAGGAGCACACAAACATTTTCCGGACCGTTTCCACAGGCGTGTTGGGGTCGATGTCTAGCACAAATAGCCATTGTTTCATCCTGTCCGTATTTTTGGTTGGTACTACGTGAAACTTCACTCTGCTCCATGTCTTCGGCTTGTTGTAAACCATGATTTACAACAACACTCAAATTTTCTGCTGCATCCAGCTGACGATACAGCAAATGCAAGGCTGCAAGCAATAACTACGGCACTGTCTCAGGTACGCACTGTGTCACTCCACCCAGTGGTTTACTCAAGAATGTAGTTCCGAGTATTTGCTTCATGTGTCATAATGTTACTTAATTATACATTATTATTTCATAGCATGGGGAATGCGCAAGCCATGTGTTGTCCACTAGAGCGTTTTGGAATCATTTGATGGTGTATTTGATTAGTTTTGAGGGAGAGAGAGGGACCTGTACCGTTCACCTCCATTTCAGCGGGCAGCTCTGTCCCACCGATCTCAAAACTGCCGGCACTGACAATTAAAGGTAATGTACCTACTCATATGACTATAGGGATTACGGCAATAGGCGAATTTGCCAAAATGTCCAACTATCCCATTAACACTAGATATTATAATGGTATTTTTTCATACACTTTAACTGTCAATATTTAGATTGGTTTGATCATGCTTGCAGTGGTATACCACTGCTACTTAAAGTGTCTCAGCCTTTCCCAAAGCACCCCCTACATCCTCTTCAAGGAGGAGTGCCATCCCAAACCAACCAGCGGGAAGTGGAAGTGGGTAATGAGACCCTCCAACATTAAGCAGACTTACTGATCATGAGAAACACAGAACTGTGAATGTCATGGAGGACACACTGTTCAAATAAAGCTCTGTGCTACAAGCGTAAAGTGCTCAAACTAAGAAAGACATTTAATATTGCCATACAGGTGTTAACACCTTAAATTCTACATTGTATTTCGGATTAAATATACCCCTCTGTAGCCTTAAGAAAGTGGTAGTCATGTTCATTTGATTGTAAAGTATTGTATATTGTTGTAGATTGTTTTCTTTTGCTGCTGCTATTCTTCCCATTAATACAGTGATTAACACAGTACAAGTATACTCAAATAAAACACAGTCAGAAGATGACTAGTCCACTCATTTGGATTTCTTGTAACTGATCAGTGAAGTTTACAGAAAAGAAAAGAAACAAATTAAACTAAACTAAACTAAAGAAAAAATAAATGCCCCCCAAAAAGCTCAAAGAAGAGTTTTATTTCTATTTATTTCTATTTAGTAATGTATTTATATATTTAATTATTCATCAAGTTATTTATTCATTTTGATGACAAAAAGGATAATGTACAAAAATTCTACTAAACAACAGCAGCACATACAAATCAAATAAAAATGGCACAAATACATCTGAGGAACATAAAATGGGAATATACTGTACGGCTAATTTAGGTACACCTTGCTAGTACCGGGTTGGACCCCTTTTGCCTTCAGAACTGCCTTAATTCTTTATGGCATAGATTCAACAAGGTGCTGGAAACAATCCTCAGAGATTTTGGTCCATATTGACATGATAGCATCACACAGTTGCTGCAGATTTGTCAGCTGCACATCCATGATGTGAATCTCCCGTTCCACCACATCCCAAAGGTGCTCTATTGGACTGAGATCTGGTGACTGTGGAGGCCACTGGAGTACAGTGAACTCATTGTCATGTTCAAGAAACCAGTTTGAGATGATTTGAGCTTTATGACATGCTATCAGGTATCAGTAGTATCAGAAGATGGGTACACTGTGGTCATAACGGGATGGACACGGTCAGCAACAATACTCAGGTAGGCTGTGGTGTTTAAAGGATGCTCAGTTGGTACTAAGGGGCCCAAAGTGTGCCAAGATAATATCCTCCACACCATTACACCACCACCACCAGCCTGAACCGTTGATACAAGGCAGGATGAATCCATGCTGTCATGTTGTGTATGCTAAATTCTGACCCTACCATCTGAATGTGGCAGCAGAAATTGAGACTCATCAGACCAGGAAACGTTTTCCTAAACTTCTATTGTGCAAGTTTGGTGAGCCTGTGCCAATTGTAGCCTCAGTTTCCTGTTCTTAGCTGACAGGAGTGGCAACCGGTTTGGTTTCTGCTGCAGTAGCCCATCTGCTTCCAAGTTCAACGTGTTGTTGGTTCAGAGATGGTCTTCTTCAGACCTTGGTTGTAATGAGTGGTTATTTGAGTTACTGTTGCCTTTCTATCAGCGTAAACCAGTCTGGCCATTCTCCTCTGACCTCTGGAGACTTCTCTACTCGCCTCCTAACTTTTTTTTTTTTATCTTAATAAAATAGTCTTAATGGCAATATGTACTGTAGCTTTCATGTTCAGCTGACTCAGTGCAGTATGTGGATTATATTGTTTTTATCACATTAAATCTTTTTTTTTTTTTTTTTAATTAGTTGAGCATCACCACAATCTCTTCACATACCCAGTGGTAACTGTAGAAGTACCCTCTGTCTCTACCCCTGTTTGCATATAACTCATGTATATAAGTAGCAGAAGCTGCCTCTATCTCACTACTCGTCTCGTCTATTGAAAAGATGTTACCAGCCAAGACAAAGAAATATAAAAAGCGATGCTGAAAGGAAAAAATCAACAATAATGATGTGAACAAATAAAGAGTTAGATGCCCACTGGGGAGAGACATTACTGGACGCACTGGTCTGACATCTAATGTGAGCTTTTACTGGATTAATGCTCAACAAGCAAAAGAGAGACATGGGGGATTATGTGTGTGTGTGTGTGTGTGTGTGTGTGTGTGTGTGAGCCTAAGCATGTGCGTATGCATCTGTTTACATATTAATGTGAGAAAAGATTTCAATATCAAAGTGAAACGGATGTCTGGATAAATGAGGCAATTACTTTCAGTGACTCCACGGAGACTCATTTGCACTATATGCTAACTAGGGCTAACAGCAGGTGAAAAGGAATGAATACCAACGGTTCGATGCTGTCTGACACAGCAACTTAATTCTGTCCCCTAGATAGATTTGGAGAGGATGACTATATTGAAACATTGTCAAGAAACCCAAGATATAAAGTGTATTAAGTTGGGGATAAATAAGTTCCTACAAGAGTTTAAACACAATAAATGGTTGGAATAATTAAATAAGTGGGAATAAGAAGTGGCAAATTAAAGCTGCACTGAGCAGCAATTTTTATATGAAAAGATAAATATTTAATGTTTATGGAGCATTTTTGCATCTTTCAGCTAATTTTGTGTTACTGCCCATCACATGCTTACTCTGACCTTGTCACACATTGCCACTTGGTCTTGGACTTTCCATTGTGTCTTTTCAATATACACCTCTTTTTTTTCACAGGAAATGTACAGTTTGCATACAGTTTCTTTCAAAATACATGTACTATATCAGTGCAACAACACAGGCATTTTTTTCTTTCAACAACAAACAAGTGTTCACGTTTAGCCAAAACATACACATGATCGGGTTTAGGCAACAAAAGCACTCACTCGGGAAACAAACGCTGGCCTCCTGAGTGAGAGGTGGTTCATTTGGACCCATCCATCACCCCTTCCACTCTCCCTACTCTGACTTCTTGCCCCCTTAATTTACATTGTTGTCTGATGGTGTTTTCCCGTGATGGCCTCAGGCTAGCCTGAGTGTCAGACTGAAGCTCCCAGAACCTTCAGTCTGACATGGCTTCCATTGAAGGCGATTTACAAGGGGGAGGGAATTTGATTTTTTCCCTAACCAATCAGTAGAGATCAACGACTCACCCAGAATCTGACATCATTAGTATCCATGCCTCGGGGGTGCTGAAAAAAAGCGAGCATTGCCCGTCGTCGTGCACGCCCAGTTGCCGTTAAATCCAGTTTAGCAGCTCCCTTAATTTGGTCCTCCATTAAAGCGAGTAACGCGAAATTCCTCGATAGCATTGTTAATGTGGTCTGTAAGATCTGTAGCGGTCGCCATTGTTGCTATCCTCACCAGTTACCCACTGGCGCACAGCTTGACATCAGTGTGGCTAATCGCTAGACCCGCCCCCACCCCCGGCGTTCTTTGGTCCTTCCATTGTTTGGACAAGATAAATTGCAAATTCATTGCAGTATGCCAGACCAGAGATGCAAGCCTACTCAGTTGAGTGGGCGGGGTCTATGGTCTGGAACCAGGCTAGCCTCAGGCGCCATTTCACATTGACAGTGCCCGGCCACGTATCATGGACAGCTTAGGTGTCTTATTTGGAAGTCACTGCCCAAGTGGCTATAGTTAATGACTTCGGAATGAGGTTATATTGCTGATTCATTGTTTTGTTTCTCTCCCTCTTTGTAGTGTTTTTTGGCTGCAGCAGACTGCTTTTTTGTGGGTAAAAAAACCCTCTAAAATCCCACTGTACACTCCCTGTCTTGCCTCAAACTGCAGACAGACAAAGTTACGCACTAGCTGTTGAACATAGTCGATAATTGAGCGCAGGGGTATTCAACATTTTTACCCCACAGACTCCTTAGCTGACAGAGAGATGGAGCAAGGACCCACTACTACTACTACTACTACAACTACTACTACTACACTGAGGTGCACCTGAGATATTCCTCTGAATATTTTGGGGGTTTCTCTTGTTTGCGCTTGCCAGTAGCTGCTAGCGACAGTTGTAGCATGGCTAGGTGTGTTAGCCTCACCCCCTGCACTTTTGCCAGTGGTTTCTGGAATTTACAGTAAGTCAGATTCTACTGCTCGAAAAGTTACAAAAAATCTATTGTGGCGTACAAGAATGTCCCTACACTTGGAGTAATAATAATATAGCTATTTGACCAATATGTGTCAGTAGTACCTAACTGTTAGCTAACTATGTCACCTCACATTTAATGGTTAGGTGCCGCACAGTAATTTGGCGTTACCATGTGATTGCACAAGGATTTATGGGTAACACTTATAATAAGGTAAAAAAAATTAGAGTAGTTACTGAGGAACTAATTAGGAACTAATGAGTAGTTACTGAGGAACTAATTAGGAACTAATGAGGAACTAATGAGTAGTTACTGAGGAACTAAGGTACACAAAATTAGAGTAGTTACTGAGGAACTAATTAGGAATTAATGAGGAACTAATGAGTAGTTACTGAGGAACTAAGGTACACAAAATTAGAGTAGTTACTGAGGAACTAATGAGGAACAAATGAGGAACTAACTATTAGTAAACGGTCAGTTCTTCATTAACTCATGATCAAATTTCATAGAGTTAATCATGACTTAATAATTAGTGAACTAGTTACTTCATCAGTACAGAATCATTACTCAATAACCCGTCCATTAGTTAACCTTTTTATGTCCTAAAGTAAAGCAACACATAATGAGTAGTCTTTCATTACTTCATCATCATCTTTACAATTACTTCCTTAACAAAAAAAAAAAATCACAGACAGCAGGGTTCTTGAGAAGAGTTTTATTCATTATTTTCAGATCACATACACATTAATATGACCATCCATGTTATTCTGTACGATGATGCCTTAGAAAAAAATATGATAGTGTGTCACATTTTAGGTAGGCTAAGCTTAAAGAATTTATCATGGAGGCTGTGTGTAAAGTACTGTATACTGATCACACTGTTGTTCACAGTACAGTTGTTTGAGGTGCACAAAATTTAGAGTAGCCTAGTTACTATGAAACAAATTTGGAATGAATGAGGAACTAACTATTAGTTAATGGTCAGTTCTTCAGTAACTCCTGATCAAATTTCAGAGGAGTAGTTACTGAGGAACTAATGAGGACCTAACTATCACTTAATCATTACCTACCCTTTTTGTGTACCCTAAAGTAAAGTGAGACATCAAGACATCAAATGAGTAGGTAATGAGTGCTGCATCATTACCTACTCATTTTGATGTCTCACTTTACTTTAGGGTACAAAAAAAGGGTAGGTAATGATTAAGTAATAGTTAGTTCCTCATTAGTTCCTCAGTAACTACTCCTCTGAAATTTGACTAGGAGTTACTGAAGAACTGACCATTAGCTATTAGT
The DNA here is from genome assembly GCF_041903045.1 of Epinephelus lanceolatus. Classification (NCBI taxonomy): domain Eukaryota; kingdom Metazoa; phylum Chordata; class Actinopteri; order Perciformes; family Serranidae; genus Epinephelus; species Epinephelus lanceolatus. The sequence continues at coordinate 33,108,864 of NC_135739.1, forward strand.
TACTTCATCATTCATTCCAAATTTTCAGCCGATTGAGCATGTTGAATTGGCGGCGGAGCTTGTCAGTGAGAGAGATCACACTGATTGGCTGTTCAGGTTTTATTTCCTCGCCCCTGTAGCGAGTGAATCTGCCTGTAGTGAAACCGGGGCTAACCGGTGCTTCCTCCTCAGGCTCCACTTCACTCAGCTGCCCAGCAGACCTGCTGCTTCTTCCCACTTTAACCTGAATAACAAACCGGGGCTAGCTGTGAGGTTAGCGGAGCATTAGCCGCAGCATGACCGGAGGGAAGCACAGCCAGTTAGCCTCCGCTAGCTTCCCAGCTAGCCCCAGCTCTCTGTTTGGATCCAACCAGAGAGCCGGGGCTAGCTGTGAGGCTAGCGGAGCGTTAGCCACAGCATGACTGGAGGGAAGCACATCCAGTTAGCCTCTTGCTAGCTTCCCAGCTAGCCCCAGGTCTCCATTTGGATCCAACTGGAGCAACCCGCCCCAGTTTGTTATTCAGGTTAAAGTGGGAAGAAGCAGCGGGTTTGTCGGGCAGCTGTATGAAGCTGAGTGAAGTGGAGCCTGCGGAAGAAACACCGGGAGTGTCTGGATGTAATAGTCAGTGGAGGTGCTGCGGGGCTCGGCTGCACAGATAGGAAACCCCTCGGCTGACAGGATGTACCACTCTGTCACTCCGCTACTTTGTTAATCTCATGCATTCATCGGACTTCCGGTTTCCCTTTTTGCATTCACGCAGGCGCAGAACGTACGTGCTACTTGGCCGTCGGATGTAGTCCGTGTAGTGTGTTCAAATGCAACTAACTGAGTTACTCAAAACTACTCATTAGTTCCTCATTAGTTCCTCAGTAACTACTCTAATTTTGTGTACCTTATTCTAAAGTGTTACCTTGTTCGGAATATGATGAAGCTATGTTAATGCGTAACTTCAGCCACATTTTATTTTTATTTTTATTTTATTTTATAATTAAAACTTTAATTAAATTGTCAAACAGTAATTTGGCCACAATAACTCTGCGGACCCCCTTGTTGACTATCCAGGATTTAGTGAGTGAATAACCGGATATCTCCTACAGTAGTGTGAGCTCAAAACAACAACAAAACAACAACAAAACTACAATCATTTTATACTTGGGTTTCTGCTTGTTGCTCCCTTCAGGCAGCCAAAATAGTCAGTTAACGCAGCCTTGAGGTAAACTAAAATGTTAAGAATGAAGATAAATATTTCAAAATTCTTTAACTTATTTTCAATTTATTTTAGAAAGATTATTCTATAAGATAGATTTTATGTCAATTCCAGTCTCACTGTTTTGTTTGTCCTTTTACCTTTTACATTATTTTCATCCTCCCTGTGTTTTACAATATTATTGTTTGTTTTTTCGCATGCTCTTATGTTTGCTTCCCTGAGGAGCACTTTGTAACTTTGTGATGAAAAGTTTGATTTATTATTTATTATTTAGCTCTAAAAACGGTCATTTCCTGAATCCTTGCCAGTTCCAAGACTGCTGCTCTGTGGCCTCCCTGAACTGTGACCTTCTTGCAGATGCAGAAATAGTTTCTGTAATACAAGTCAATAAATGATCAGCCTTTTATTCCAAACAAAGACTGGGCAATACACAACATCTAATACATATAACAATTAGTGTATTAGTAAGAGAAAGTCTGTTTTTTTTTCATTCAGCAGCAGCAAAAGGTTTCATAATATCAGCTGCTGCCTCTCTTCCTTCTTGCATTTTTCACTGGGGCTTATTACTAAGCCAGGAAGCCTTCAGTCCTTTGCTTTTGCTCGTTGAGATTTGACTCTCCCTCCGGAGCAGCTCTGCTTTCAAGAGTGTTAGCATGACTAAAACTCCAATCTGCAAACAGCAACCTGTGCAGTTAGTGAGTTAATTTGACAGATCTGATATGGCACAAGCACTACTTACTGTCTGTACCTTCAGATCAAGCTGGATCCTGCTTCATCCTGTCACCAGGACTAAGCTCTGCGCTTGGCCCACAGGGGAGGGAACCAGTCTAGCGTACAGACAGTGGATGGTTTTAAAACTGGACTACTTTTTTTTTTTTTTTTTAGTAAATCAGTGCTCAGCTTTTCTTGTAACTGTACTGGTTATCATTCCTTTTAAGTGTGGTCTTTTTGCGATTTGCTTTTGAGTTCCACTTTTAATAAAAGCTGCATTTGACATGAAATTCATGCAAAACATATTCATCATGATGAAGCTCATAAGTAACAAGAATAAAACAGTAAGAAAACATGTTTATATTCAGAGTAAAATGGAGGATATTTTCATTATAAGATTTTTAAAATGTCTCTGAGAGCAACAAGTCAGGCGGCTGAGATGAGATGACGCATTTTCACAATGTGCAAGAAATTACTTTTCTCTCACCTCCACTGCAGAATGGTTTCACATTGTGTGTGATTGTAAGGCAATATCATCAGATCTTTCAGATATGGCTACAAATAACCAAGAGGACAAATAGCATCAATCCAATTTTCAATTTCGCTTTTCACAGGAGGAGAGGGCGGTGATGGTGGAATTATGTTCCCATCTGTGACACAATGTCCTATTGAGAGAGGGAGGTTCTCTTTGTGTTTTCAGCCTTCTCTCTACCTCACAAGTGTTTTGTAGGGAGAGGAAGAGTGAAGTCCTTGAAAGACCAAAGCTGGTAAGAAAAGAGGGATAAAAGTGGACAGACACAGAAAGAGAGGGAACGTACATGAATGACTACTTAGCTTTGAATCTCTGCGTTTTTCTCTGTCAAGGTTACGGTGTAGGATAAGATACACATATACCTTTACATTTATCAGACTGTTTAAGAAGTCCAACTTTTTTGAGATACAATTGCACAATACAGATTGTAAAATAGGAAGCAAAGTGGAACCAAGGAGCTAGAGCAAATGAAAATCTTCTCACCCTCCTGTAGCAATGTTGTAAAAAGCCTCTTAATGAGGAGGCAGGACTGTTCTTTGTTTTGTGGTTTTAATTGGCTCTTTCATTGATTGTTTTTGGTTCTACCAATCATGTACCGCTAAGGTGACACCAGACAGTGGAGCTCTAATGATTGGTAATTAAGAGAGTGTGAGTGAATGGTAGGCAGCCATCTGTGCATGCAGAGAGGAGTCACGTCAGATAGTTCGGCTTTGAGACTTGAGTTGCCTTATTTTGTTGGTGTGCTGTCAGTCGTGCGCACTCAAGAAAAGTGATAAATTATCTTTCAGTTGAGTGTATAGAGATATGGTTAATTATCAATTTAGGTCGAAAAGAGTTGTTGTAAGCTCTTAATTGCCTTTAAATCACAATGTTTTTGTTAGTAAATTGATGGATGTTGGCGCCATGAAAAATAATGGCAATGGGAAATCAATAATGAGCAGTCAGTTTTAAACATATGGATAATGTTGTGGGGCAGCACGGTGGTGTGGTGGTTAGCACTGTCGCCTCACAGCAAGAGGGTTGCCGGTTCGATCCCGGGTGTGGAAGCCCTTCTGTGCGGAGTTTGCATGTTCTCCCCGTGTCAGCGTGGGTTCTCTCCGGGCATTCCGGCTTCCTCCCACAGTCCAAAGACATGCAGATTGGGGACTAAGTTAATTGATAACTCTAAATTGTCCGTAGGTGTGAATGTGAGCGTGAATGGCTGTTTGTCTCTATGTGTCAGCCCTGCGATAATCTGGCGACCTGTCCAGGGTGTACCCTGCCTCTTGCCCGATGTCAGCTGGGATAGGCTCCAGCCCCCCCGCGACCCTCAAGAGGATGAAGCAGTTAGAAGATGAATGAATGAATGATAATGTTGTGAAACGGTCGCAGTTTAGCTAAGCTTAAGGAAGAAAATACTTTCTGACCTTGTCACATATTGCCATTTTCGTGGACTTTCCATGTATAGATATGACGTGCAAGGCACCCTTAGTGCGTTGGTTTTTGTCCCTCTGGGACACTGTGTCAAGTTCTGCCTGTTACATATGGGGTGCCGTTTGTAAAATGTCTCGCGCTGAAAATAACATCAACATTTTGCCACATTTAGCTTCAAACAATGTTTAAAAAAGTGTTGTGAATTTTTTAACGTCACCTTTTACCACATTTACAGCAATATTTGTTAACTTAGAAATATATTAAATAGTTAAATCTAAATATTAAATGTGGCACCTAAATGTTAAATGTTAAATCTAAATATTAAATCTAAATCTAAATGTTAAATCTAAATCTAAATCTAAATGCTAAATCTAAATCTAAATGTTAAATCTAAATCTACATATAAATATAAATGTTAAATCTAAATATTAAATCTAAATCTAAATCTAAATGCTAAATATAAATATAAATCTAAATGTTAAATCTAAATGCTAAATATAAATATAAATGTTAAATGTTAAATCTAAATGTTCTGGGTGAAACTAAATATTTAGCTAATATGCAAATTCACACTGCCGGTCACCGGAAGTACCAAAATAAAAGCTTGAGATGGTCAGACTGTGTTTATAGAATCAAATAATGAATTAAAACCAACTTACTGGGGGAAATGAACACTTGAACACCGTTAGCAGTGTCTGTAATGACTCTAACTCTTAAACGGTCCGTGAAAAAAATATTTTTTTCCAGCGGATGTCTTAGTTACAACATGATTGAGCTAGCAAAGCAGTTTTGTGTTGCGATGTGTGGTATTTATTCAGTTTTGGGAAATCACGATGTCTAGAAAGCATCAGTGGCTGCAGCAGCAGCAAAGCTAACATCAGGACGTCATCTGTTAAAAGCCTCCCGATGTCCGATACGACGTGAAACTACTCCAGTTAGCTCAATCATGTTGTAACTAAGACATCCGCTGGAAATTTTTTTTTTTTTTCACGGACCGTTTAGAGTTAATGAGTCATTACAGACACCGCTAATGGGGCTAACAGCTAACGGTTAGCCCAGCTAATCTACGATAACCATGTTATTAATTTCAGAACGTGATAGTAATGTTTGTTCAATCATTGTGTTTATAGACTTTACAAACACCAGATTAGTCTAAACGGTGATATAGTGACGTGAAAAATGTGAGATATGCATATATATATATGTAGCTAAACTCCGCTGGTTTTCTACCCGGAAGTATCTGTAAACAACAAGGTGATTCCCTCCGAAGGGACACTAACAACTCAAAGTACACATCAAATAAAATTTCTCCAAACACGTTTCTTGTTATTTTAGGTAGTTATTATCACGCTAATGTATGTTCAAGTGTCTATTTCCCCCGATAAGTTGGTTTTAATTCGTTATTTGATTCTATAAACACAGTCTGACCATCTCAAGCTTTTATTTTGGTACTTCCGGTGACCGGCAGTGTGAATTTGCATATTAGCTAAATATTTAGTTTCACCCAGAACATTTAGATTTAACATTTAACATTTAGATTTATATTTAGCATTTGGATTTAACATTTATATTTATATTTATATTTAATATTTAGATTTAACATTTATATTTACATTTAGCATTTAGATTTAACATTTAGATTTAGATTTAATATTTATCTTTAACATTTAACATTTAGGTGCCACATTTAATATTTAGATTTAACATTTAGATTTAGATTTAATATTTATCTTTAACATTTAACATTTAGGTGCCACATTTAATATTTAGATTTAACTATTTAATATATTTCTAAGTTAACAAATATTGCTGTAAATGTGGTAAAAGGTGACGTTAAAAAATTCACAACACTTTTTTAAACATTGTTTGAAGCTAAATGTGGCAAAATGTTGATGTTATTTTCAGCGTGAGCCACTTTACAAACGGCACCCCATAGTTACATGCATTGTCTTTTTTCAAAATACACTTCCATTTTCACAGGTTATGTACCGTTTTCATATAGTCTCTTTCAAAGTAAACCTCAAATTGACATTTTTTTTCCTTCAACTACAAATGGTTACATTATGCCAACACAAACACATGACTGGGTTTAGGCAAGACAAGGATGTGGTTGGGTTTAAGAAAAAAAGAACAGGGTTTGTCTTTACAATCTTACAGGAGGTGAACATCGCCCTCCTGGGTGAAAGTCAGCGATTGTTGTACCCATCCACCACCCCTCCCACCCACACTGCTTGGACTTTCGTTGCCTATACCTAAGTTTTTGTCTGCTGCATTTCCCCCTAATGCAACCGGAGGCCATTAATCTATAAATGTGACCGGCTGCGTATCATGCTGATGTGAAAGAATGGCTTTTTTCATTGGTGTCTGACACCGTAAGTCACTGCCCAAGCGCTGGATTTCGATGACTTGGGAGTGAGACTGGGTTGGTTTTGTATGGGACAAAAGTCGGAACGTGACGTAACTATGTCAATTAACATCACAATGTTATGTAAAGTGCATAAGACATACATAACTCAACGCTGACTTTCAGTGACACACGGGACACAAAAAGCAGTCTCCTGGATGAAAGTCCTGTGTTTGTTGACCTAGCTACAACCACACCCTACACAGGGTCTCTGGCTCTTTATGCCATCTCTTGTGTGATGTTGTTCAGGGAATTTGTGTGTCCACCACAATAATGGACCCTAATTGACTTTCTATTGCCATTTTGTTGTGATGCCAGCATGTATAATTTTAACATATTACCTACCACTGCCCCAAAACCTGTTTTTAAAGGGTTAGTGTGGTTCTTTTGAAGTGGGGCATGTATGAGGCCATTATCCAAAGTCGTGTATTCCCTACAGTGGAGGTTGGTTGGCAAACTCCCACTTTGAAGAAGAGATTTAGTGATTTATTTGCTTTCATTACACTTTGTCACATTTTGCCTTTATCAATACTGTAACTTTTCAACCTCCGCGAAGCATAAAACCCCCATTTTTGTTTTCACTTTTTTTTTTTAAATCATAATTTCCACTCACCCCTTTTTATGTGCAAATGTGCCTTAAAACAGGTGGATGGAAATGCACCTAATGCTCTACAGTGTCCCTTCTTTACTGCACTTGAACAGGTGCCTCCTCTCATTTCTGCTGCCAGCTATCTTTCCTTACTGTGCATGCTTTGTTGAATATGATCATGCAGCAGCTTCATCAGTGCTGGCAGTATACTGTATCAGTGGGGAAATGAACCGGGCGCTGTGCTGCTCATTCTGGCTCACCACTCAGGTCTTGTTAGTGCTCATTTGTGGGGTACGGTAGAGCAGGAAAATGGAGCCATGCAGAGTGGATTTATGCCAAAATAAGCCTCTTTGCACCTGTATAACTATGCATATGCAAATCATATGTAAATCTCTTTACTTTCCCTACATTATGCTTATTTTTTAGGTGAGGCGAGACTGTTATGCATTCCCTAATGCAGCAAAATGTAAACTCCCCCACATTTTTTGCAACACATAACACCATTTAAAATGTGCTGTAATGAGATTGGTCGTTCAGAATGGTACCCATCACTGACTGCAAGTCCTCTTGTGTTTAATTCACCATGCCATAATGAGACTGTCCCCATCTGGAATACATGAGATGATTTTTCAGATGCTTACTGTACAGCAACCTGTTTAGGTTTTCCTTGCAAGCGACCTCTGGTGGTCATGCTAATAATGACTGTCCCCTTTTAGAGGCAAAGGCAGAAGTAATGTGATTCCTGTTTTTGTCCTAAAAACTTGTAAGAGAGGAGGTTGACTGTCTTCGCTTTGGTGTTCGACTGCAGTATGCAACTTGCCTCCTACAACAGTTATAGTTGGTATCCTTTATTTAGCCTCTGTCTCTCCAGAAACTTATCAAAGCTGTTTTAATTGCTTACATTTAACCGCAGCTTTAACACAGCTAAAACACTCAAATAAATGCATTTTATGTTTCATCTAAGTTTAAGAGGTCAGTGGCAAAAAAAAGCACTTTTATATGGGACGCATTTGCCCCCATTACTGTTTTAGCTCATTCCACGGCTCAATACTGAACCAATTTTAGAACGAGTGGTACCCATGAATCATACGCACACATACACATAAGGGAAATAGAGCCCAGGTTGAAAAATACCAAAGTTGTCCTTTAACTCCCACTGTACAAAACTGAAGCCAACATATCCCAGATACGGCCGCTGCCATCTGGCTCTGGTGATGTCATATGGAGCCAGAGTCTCCACAGTGTCGAGTTCCTGCTGATACAGCCATCCAACCAATCGCGAGTAGCACCATTGATCACGAGCCCACTGTGTGGCACACACAGCTATCAATCATGATGTCACACCCCCATTTAAAGCATCAAATAACTAATTAAACAAAACTTATCAGAATAATGAACACTTGAATAAACACCAGGGAGATAAAAACTACCTAAAATGACAGAAACCATCTTTGGGAAAAATGTATTTTCCATGCACTTTTGTTTTTAGTTTGGCCCATGTCCCATCCACATGAAGTGGGTGGGCATTCATGACCTATATTGCAGCCAGCCACCAGGGGGCTACTGAGGTGTTTTGGCTTCACTTTTGGAGAGCTGTCATCTTTAATATACGATATGGGAAACACAAGTGGTAAATAAACACTGTAATTTTGAAAGACACCAACTAGACTAAGACTAAAGCCTTAAATTTGCCTCAGTTGTCACAATGTCTATCTCAGTCATTTTACTTAGTCTGTCCCTCAGATGCTATCTCCAGCCTCTGCTCAGTTCGCCTGATCCTTGCATTGCCAGCCTCCATCGATTCATTACATGCCATCAGACTCTCCTACCTATCTGGAAAACCACTAGGTGGTAGCGTTATCACAGTAAACAGTAATTGCCTGCCGGTGGCGATATGAATGGAATATAGAATTTCAACATCTGCAATTCAAATAATCACCCTGTCACTTTCTGAATCTATTGTGTGTTAACAATAAACACTTTTAAAACTGTGTCATCATTTTGTGACTTCTTCCCCTTTAACCTGCTCATTTCCATTCCTTCCAGGTCAGATCGTCATTGTTGCCTTGTGCCCTGCTTTTCAACCTTTCGTAGTGGCACCAGTCCTGGCCACCTGTGGTTTCTCAGTTACTTCTATTTGGACTTACAAGCCACGCCAGTCAGCCATTGTATTGTGATTTTGTCAGTTCACTGAACTCTTCCTATCTGCCTTGACTACAGTAGCCAGTGGTGAGTAGTGCTGGGGCACCGCCCCCCATTCATTTCCAAATTGTGAAAATGCATATTTTGAAAAGACATTTTGCTATTATTGTGTTGTTGTTGTTGTTGTTTGTGTGTGTGTGTGTGTGTGTGTGTGTGTGTGTGTATTTATAGATATCAGTTGTTCCTCTCACATAAATCATACATTATTACACAAGAAGACTAGTGATGACTAATGATACAGTGCTGCCTACGGTATTTGTCTGTGTGCTAAAGGCCGTACTTTTCTCCATGATAGGTCTGTGTGTGTGTATATGCTGGATTTTCCTGGTGGCCCCTGATTGGTTGACACCATTGCCAAAAAATAACTACATCTGTGGTCAAAAATGTTGCCAGATTTGACAATTGTCCACCCAATTAACCAACTTTGGGTCAGTAAAAATTAGCTTGGGTGGGCTGACAGAATTATGGCTTGGTTTGTCCTTGTGGTGACACAGTTTTTCAATGTTCGTATTCTTTTTTTTTATTTATTTATTTATTTATTTTTTTATTGCTGATAATGATGTTTTTGAACCAACCTGTCAACACTACAGTAAACTCACCCGAAGACCTCTTGCTGGTACTACCACAGACATCTATGATTGCAACTAGCTGGTCTGACCAGCATCAAGAGACGTTGCAATGTAAGATAACAGTAATGTCAGTACTAATATCCTATATATATATTCTGGTACATTTTATGAGACTAAAAACAAAAGGTTATTGTCGACTGGCAGGCCATAGGCAGATTATGACACAATGGGCCCCTGACCTGGGCCTGGACACGTAAAAGCCCTCCAGCAGGCTGGCGGGGAGGAAGGTGTCAGATATGTGCAGCACACCAGAACAAAAACACAGCCACATCACGGTCTGTATAATAATACATCCAGAAGAAAAGTTGGAAGAAAAAAAAACCCTGCCAAAATAAACAGAGCTACCTTCACGACTTTAGCGCCATCTATTGGAAAAGTCAAGCCATGCCACTGACAGTAGCTAAGCTAAGTTTACATTGCACCACACTTGAGTACAGCCTGCCAGCAATAAATTCACCTCTTAGTTATGTCAGTATGTGAACTGATAGCATTTACATGTTAGATTAAATAACTACACACTTTTCATACACTCAAATTCATTTATTAGTCCTATTTCAACTTCAGTTTTCTGACAGTAGCACTTTTTCAAGTTTAAACATTGCCTTGGTTGTTTTATATAGATGTTTGTATTGCTGAGTTTGTCTTTGTAGAAGGAGTCTCCTGTATAAAAATGTAGGCTCAAAGTATTGATGGGGGCGGGCATGAAACTTTGTGATGCACTGAACAACTATGAAACAAATGTGTTGTACAAAATTTGAAAACAAATAGTGGCTATGTCTGACTGAAGTCCTTGAGGAGGAAAATCTATTTATTTTGTATTGTACCCTGTGCCAGCAGCCTGCCAGAGCTGGATCAGATTACTTTGAAATGTAGTCAGTTACTAAATACAAAGTACATGGCGTTTTTTTGGTAATTGGTAATGTAATCCATTGGATTAGAAAAAAATATGATAATAAAAAATATTGCAAGTACAACGACTGCTGCTGCCTGAACCATCTTGACTCAACATTGTTCTTTTTCTCTCATCAGGTCCATCACGAAGTGGAGCACTTTTCTAAGTAACCGCTTATGTCCAGTGTGCTGGATGTAAGCGGACATCTGGACATCTTGAAGCCCTAAGGTGCAAGGTGATAAAAAGTTTTTTTTGCAGGCAATAATGGCCAAAACCTAGAGATAATATCTGAGATGAATCAATCTCTCTTTCTATTGCTTCTCACTCTTACTGAATAGACTGTGTATGTGTAGGTGAGGGAACCGTGTATTGTGGGTGGGTGGCCCTTGCGCATATGAAATAAAGCTCCAGCGAAAGTTCTGTCATGAGACAATACCTTTTATGCTCAGGCTGTAAGTTTCTTTCTCACCCTGCCGTTCACTCCTTACATGCATGTTCACTCACTACCTCTAGGTGTCATTAGCTCTCTTTAGATAGGAATTGTGCAAATTTGCAGGAAAGCCCAATCAGTCTTTTTTCATCATTGGCAGTATAAAAACAAATTCGGGAAGTACAGCAAAATGCCGCCTACCTACTTTTGTTTATACAGAATGCGCCTTTTCCGGGGCAATGGGGGGGTATGAGCAAGTAGCAAAACGTGTAGCTCAGCGTGTGACGTAATCAGTGACGTGGGAGGGAAGTCGTGGCTGGTCAGTCTTTGGTGATTCTTTCGTAAGTTGGCCCGTTCTTCACCGTGCCCGTCATCTGATGGTTAATAGCCTCTTCGTTTGCGAGGGCAAGGAGGGTGCGCAATTCCTTGCCTCCCCAGTTGCTCATCTTTACTGTAGTGTCTGTCAGGTTTGCGTTTCCCTCTTGCTACTAGCTGCTCACTAATTCCTGCTATCAGCTGTTTCTTGTTTATCCACCTCCAGTGGCTCGCACCTGCAGCGTCATCAACAGCTCCTCCCACAAGTCTTCAACAGCCCCTCCCGTGGTGGAAGGGCGCCTCATTCTTTTTAAACTAAAAGGGTTCCACCAATATGACTACCCTATGAGGCGGGAAATTGGGCACCTCAACTCGCCAATCCGGCTCTGTCTGTCTAAACGCTCGCAGCTTGCCAGCAAAAAGGCCCAACATTCGCGGAAAATCCACCTCCCCATCACCACTCAGTCTTTATGGATTCATCAGCCTCATCCACCTCAGTGGTCAGGAGCCTCAGAGTCAGCAGCCATTACTCTGGACTCTATGGGGGGATTTATCTTACTGGCGCTAAGATGTCCCTTGATCACAAAATATCTCCCTCTGCGGTCCAAGCGCCAAAGACTTCTGTTTGATCTTGATCAGCACAAGTCGTCTGTTAATCTGTACACTCATATTCTGTATTAAGTATTATCTTAAAGCTATAGTGCGTAACTTCTGTCGCCTCCCAGCGGATAATGCGTTATTACAACTAATAAGCCGGCATGTGTCGTACACAGAGTAACACTCGTCAGTCGCCGCACACCGTACACAGAGTAAAATGAGGTTGTATTCAGTCTAGTTTACACACCGTGTACACAGAGTAACACTCACCACACACCGTGTACACAGAGTAACACTCGCTTCACACCGTGTACACAATGCTACACAACGTGGTGAACACCAGGCTGCTAACATTACATTACGTTCATAGCACCATTTCCAAGAAAATAATAAAGTACTAAGTCCAGTACATGTAACAGCAACACATACTACTCATAATATAATTATAAACCAAGTCACTTACTTATCCAACAGCAGCAAGGCAACATCCGTGTCTGCCCTCAGCCCAATTTCTTCCTTCAGGGCTCTCCACCGAGGAAAAGCAACGCCAATACAAATCCTTGTTTGCCTTCTCCGTCGGTCACTTTCCTTCTTTGCTAATAGACCTTCAGCCAAACGTCCAGGCTTTTTCTTTGTGGTAGGATCCACTTCTGAACCGTGTCTTGGCCACTTCTCCACCATGTTGCTTTCTCTTTCTACCTGCGCTCTACCTCTTGCTATGACACTCTCCGCTCTTCCTCCCCCTCCCTTCATTTCCTGTGCGCCAGCGCAGGAATGTCGCCGGTCAACACGCAAACTAAAAATGATATTGAAAAATACTGCGAGATGTTAGAGGAGCCGATCGGCTTAATCAGCATTGTGTCATCTCCTCTAGGAGTGGCTTGGGTGAAAAGGACATTTACGGACCTGTAGAAGTTACGCACTATAGCTTTAACTCCATTCTCCTGTCTCTCCTGATTGAAATAGAACTACTTAACCCTGTCTGCAACACGTGACCTCAATAAGAAACCATATGCAGTTAAGAGCAAAGATCAAAGGTTGTGTGGGTGACACTAGCAAAGCTAAGCTACTGCCGTTTCCAGTGATGACCTTCACAGGGTAACACAGGAGCCCCACTGCTGTCCCTTCCTGGTTAGAAGGTCAGCCGGGAAGTATTTGTGGATGACTGACATTTGTGGGTGTTCACCTAAAGTTTGCAGCATCTTTGTCTGGCCTATGTGTAACCCTGGAGGATAAATGTAGATTTGATCGACTGATTGATGGGAATTTTATTTTAAAATTCAAGTGCTCACTCACTGAATGACGAAAAAGTATAACGTCTGCCAAACATCCTAATTGACATCAAAAATACTGATGACGTGTGTCAGACTAAAATATTCATTAATCTGAGTACTAAATATTCAGACCTTGTGGTGTGAACTCAGTGTGAGAGGTTTAGAGGTGACACTTTTTTTGGTTGTCAAAAGGTATCTTTATTTGGCTGGAGGTGCAGCTGTGAGGTCTCTGGGTTAAATCCAGCCATCACTCTGTGTCTCTCAATCAGATCGCTCACGTCTTACCCCTCTGAATTTTAAAGGCAGACAAACTGGTGGAAAAATGTTTAAAAGACCACTTCCATAGAAAAGCTGAGGACAGCATAGATTTTTTTTGGGGTAAAAATCTGCTTTTCAAAGTGAACATGACCTTCCCGAGAGGAAACACAGTGTACTTGCACAACTGACCTCTTATTAAAATGAGGTTGTATTCAATCTAGTTTCAATACAGATTTTGTGCTCATTTCTAAAATGAATGTTTGTGTGTTTCTAACAAAAACTCTAGAATTATATTCACCAAAACTGAATGCTTGAGAGGTGTGTTTGCTCTGTGTGGGGCTTTTATTTGCTGCGGAGTACTGGTGACCATGTGACATACTGTAACCTCTCCAGATGGATGCAAAAACAGGTTTTAAATGTCACAAACTGTCCTTCAAAATGTATTTGTGAGAGTGATTATCTTTTTAGGTTTGCACCACAAAACTATGCATCATTCAAATTTTGAGGGGCAAGGATTTAGACACAGCAGAATTGTGCTACCTTTTATAAAATCAAATTATATATAGTACACAAATCATTCCAGGCTATCTCTTTGCATGCAAAGACGGTTTTCCACACATATATGAAAGAAAAGTGATTAAACATTGACAAAAATTATGACTAATGATGAGCTCCAGAGAGGCACCTGGGCTGCTCAAGTGCCCCTCTTTTGTTAAAATGAAACACTAAAGTGTAACATTAAGCCACAGACACACAGCATCCAGCTAAATAAAGCTTTGAAAGAGAAGGCACTCAGGAACTCATGTAGTGTCCTCAAGCAGCGATGCAGTGATAAATTTAAAGTCTTCCACTCAAAAATGTGTACTGCCTGTTGTCACTTTGCTTGGATGTGTGACCTTCACTGTGCAGAGTGATGTATGTGCAGTTTGACACAAGGAGGCTGTTCTGGCATTCATCTGCTGAATAGGGAAGAGTTTCTCTGTGCTCACCTTAAATCTGAGTTTAACACATGGAAGTTAGGAGGAGAATTTTGTGAATTTTGACTCATTTAAAGGAAAACTGTGGTTCAGTTTAAATGGAATGACTTCTCGGAGTATGTTTCTATTCATTAAAGAAAATACATTTACAGATTTTGGATTTTTCAGTGAGGGAGATGTCATTTAAATTAGGTTATGTAAGTTTATTTTGATAGAGAAACCATATCAGACTAAAATAATTATTTTAAGGAGATGTTTTTAAAGCATGTCTGGAGTGGGTCTTTGAAGCTGGACTTCAGCAAATTACCTGATCGTCAGCTGGCTTACAGTTTCATTTTACGTCTCAAGATCATGGCAGTTTGAAAAGCCTGATAAAAACGTAATTGTGTTAAGTGTATCCAAGGATGGATTGCTAAATAGGCTGACCCTGCACAAGCCCAGGGGTCCAATGGGCCTGGGGGCCCCTGGGCTTAACCTGTGAACTGTCACATAGAGATGTAAAAATGACAATGAAGAAACTTTAAATGACACATGAAGCCCAAAACTCACCGGCGCCGTGTGACGCGCGTCAAAACAGCCACCCCCATTATTTTCTATTTACAAACCCACACCGGCGGCAGCTCGACGCGCGGCGACGTGCCGTGCCGCGGCACTTTACGCTATTGTCCTATTTTTCCAGCGTCGCCGCCCTTGAAAAAGCGCTATTTTGTACTTCCCAGCTCCCGTAGTTAATTAATAACATAAAGACAACTACAATAAGCAATGTACTGTTGTTGTCTAGTTGTCGTGGTCGTCCTGCGTTGTGTGTTTTCTTCTTGCGCCCTGTCTTCTTCCTCGTCTTTTGTTCTAATTGGCGGTTGGCAACCAGTACCGCCACCTAGCGGACTGGAGTGTGCAATAGAAATCTGGTTGACGCCCTGCAGCGCTGTGCTTTTTGTGTATATTGAGGGCGGCACTTGACTCGCGTCAATGACGCCACCGTCATATGACGCCACCAGTGTGTTTTGGCCTTAAGGAAAGACAAAACGACCTCTAGTCTGTGCTTCTGTTTAAAAGTCCAGTGTGTAAGATTTAGTGAAATTTAGTGGAATCTAGCAGTGAGGATTGCAGACTGCATCCGGCTGAAACTTCTCCTGAATAGAATTCCTTCTGTGTTCATTGTTCAGGAGGTTTTTATTTGGAGCCAAATTCTCCGTAGAGGTGTCTTGCTCTCTAAAACAAACAGAGCCGGTGATTAAAACTGGTAAAACACTGAATAAATCAGTGTTTTTCCAATGCTGTTTGGCATATCGCAGGCAGGATGCCAGCCCAGCACCTGCTGTGTGTGCACACCTTTTTTTATCTGATAACTTAATGTGCGCTCATCCTTATTTCTGATCCAGACATTTGGGAAGTTTTTACCATGAGACAAATTGTCTACTTCTCTCCAAAACAAACAGACTTGGTGATTTACACAGGTAAAAACAGAACAGGTGATTAAAATTGGTGAAAACACTAGAGAAATTTCATGTTACAGTTTCTCCGATGCTCTTCAGCATCTGAGAAACGGGCCATTAGCCTAGCACCCGAATGTGTGCTAACCTTTGTTCTCTGTTCACTTAAAGGGATAGTGCACCCAAAAATGAAAATTCAGCCATTATCTACTCACCCATATGCCAATGGAGGCCCAGGTGAAGTTTCAGAGTCCTCACATCCCTTGCGGAGATCCATGGGGAGAGGAGGTAGCAGCACAACTCCACCTAATGGAGGCTGATGGCGCCCCAGATTCAAACGTCCAAAAACACATAATTGAAACCACAAAATATCTCCTTACTGCTCGTCCGTAGTGGTCCAAGTGTCCTGAAGCCCCGACATATAAAGATGTTTGGAAAATGTCATCTGAACTCTGTTTTTAGCCTCATTGTAGCCTGTAGCTCTAACTGCCTCTCTGTGTGCCGCCACCTGAGTCTCCCTCGGCATATGGGTAAGTAGATAATGGGTGAATTTTCATTTTTGGGTGCACTATCCCTTTAAGTGAACAGACCTTCAAGAGGTTTTTACTGGGAGTTGAATCATCCACAGAGGTCGCTTCATCTCCAAAACAAGCAGATGCGATGATTTAAACCAGTAAAAACAATGAATAAAGCAGTTTCACATTGAAAAGTGTTCCTCCTATGCTGCTTATTGCAGAGCAGCTTCTAACCATTTTCAACCACAGTGGCTGATGCAAAAACTCCCTATGTGGAGCCAGTTTTTGGTTTGTCTATTCTGGGCTACTCTAGCAATATGGCGGTGCCACATGACGGAATCTGTAGACAAGGACCCACTCCCCCATAAAGGGCTCAGTCAACGGTAATCGCGCTCACTGGACTCGCTGGACCGACTCTCACTTTAAGATTGGAGAAAAAACGCCCCGGCTGCTTGTATTTCTTTCAACCAATCACAATCATTCTGGGAGGTGCCACAGCAACAGTGGCTTGCAAAAATATTAGGGGGGGGACAGGTTTTGGTGTAACACGCCCACAAAAATATCACCTACAGGATGCGAACCATGGCAGAAATATGGCTACATCCCCGCAAGATCAAACACCGCAAAAGTTAGTAAAGGACGTGTTGAAAACGGTTGAAAACTGCTACACAACCAGAGGTGGTAGGGCGGGACTTCAGTGGGTGGCTCATTCTGCCCAATGAGAGGCTGATCTATGCAGCGAACTTCTGCCCACTCAGACTAAGTCAACAGTAACAAAAACACAAGGATTCTGTGATTCAGATTATATTGATTATATTATTAATTTCTGCAATATAACCCCCTAAATCCTACACACTGGACCTTTAAGAGGGATTGGGGGCCTTTAACATGTCTGTGCACAGGGGCCCATTGAGTTTATCCTCTGCATCCATGGTCCCATGCAAAGAAATGTGAGAACTGTGTTGGTTTTAGTTGATTAAGACGCATAGCTCACTGCTGCATTAAGACGTGTGGTCCTATATGTGTTTGAGGACTTGTTGACATAAAGAGTTAATCATCAGCCACATGCTCTCCCTGCGCTTACACCAGTCCTGGGACTCCCTCTAGGAACTCTGAGCTTCTTCAGTATCTCAGTGTGGGAGGCTGTGCGCTGGACTTGGACCTGCAACAGTCTCGTAAAAACCTTCCCTCGTCTTTTCCTCGCTCCTTTTTTTTCTCCCCCACATCACTTGACGGAGGGCAGGAGGTGTGAGAGCTTCCTCCTCCCCACTAGGTACCGGCCGGCCCCTCCACACTGTGGCAGCAGGGCTACTGCAGCGGAGCGCAGCGCACCGGAGCGGAGCTGGAGGAGAGCAGAGGAGAGAAGCGAACAGGAGAGGAGAAGAGGAGGACGGACAGTCTGTCTCCTCTCCGACTGCTGGGATTATAGGCTACTCTGCAGCATCCCGTCGCTTCAACATGCCTTTGGGGAGTAAAAGACTCGCTTGGATTACTGCACTGATCGCCTCGCTGCTGCTCGGCTCCTGTGGGACAGGTGGAGAAGGTGAGCGGCTCCGTGCGCTTCTTGGGGAGGAGAGCGGGCTGTTGAGTGCAATGTTTTAATGAGAGGGGGCACCATGGTTTATTACAGCACTAAGACATCACTCGGCTATGGCACAGGCTTACATTGAGGGGGGCAGGCTGGCTGGTTGATGACATGTGGCTGTTAATGAGACTTTAAACTATCCACATAAGGATAAATCAGCTCATTAAGAAAGTAAAAGACTGTTTCTTCTTCTTTTCCTTGATGTAATAGATAATATCAGAATGGAAACTAGTCAAATATAACGGGTAGCTACTTTTTATAAAACTGGAATAAATCCAAACGTTAATATATTTAATATCTCTATTGATTAATCGAGAGAATCCAAACTCAAATAACTGTTTTAGGGCTGTGATAAGGGATTGTTCTCCATTATTGATTGATCTGTCCATTATTTTCTCGATTGATCAATAAATTCTGCAATGTATAAAATGTTAATTTCCTAAACTCCAAGAAGACACATGCAAATGCCAAAGATCTTCCTAGGAAAGCAGCTAATATTTATATTAATTTGACAAGCTGTTGGTAATTTAACTTCAAAAATTAGGCTACCTCAACAAATATCAGACAGCTTGTCTAAGGATTAATTGACTGTTTCCACCTCCAGTCTATTCCTTCAAAAGAAAAAAAGTCATGAAATCTGCCCTTATTCATTTTACAAGAGCTTTCTTATTCTTCAAAATAAAAGCATGCAGTTGAAGGTCAGTTCTGGTCTGCGCTGCGACCTGTTTCTCCAGTTTGGGAAGAAGGACTGTAGCTCCTGTAGTTTATTCTGTGAATTCAGTGAATAAAACAGTCGGCTGTGTCTGATCCGACCACCGCGGGGGCTTGTTGTTGAAAAGGGGACTCGCTTCCTCTGGAGATTTAAGTTTTAAAAGACAGCGAATCCCACAAGTTGTGTTCTTATTTTAGCTTTTTTCCCAGCATTAGATGTTTCCTCATGAGAGAGAGATGGAGGGGGAGAGACTGTGGTCTTGCCGTGGAGATGTGGGAGAGCTGCACAGGAGGATGCTGCTGCTTCGGCTCCTGTTTTATTCTCAGAAAAGGATTCAAAAAAGATTCTAAAAAGTGGGTTCTTGGTTAAAAAGATGATTTCAGCAGTGAAGTCCCTGCAAAAGTTGCTTATTTAAAAGCTGTGTGAGAAAACTTTTTTTTTTTAACAAATGAGAGGATTTTCCTTGCAACAAGTTTAGGAAAATGATAGATCTCCCATTTTCTGTTGTTGTTAAAGTTCCTTAGAGCTGTTTTTTTTCTCTCAGGAGGTTTTAATGAATAGTTCCAGCAGCTGCACTGTAGAAGTGGTGCTGTACTATCTGATGAACCTTCCTCTTCACTGTAATTATACTGTACTCTCTTGGAATGCTGCTGTAAATAAGGGCAGCTTTTAACGTGACATCCTTACAGGCAGATCGACAAAAACATCACTAATGAGCCTTTTTACACAAAGATTGGTGGTGCTCGGTGTGCAGGGTAGAGAGGAGAGATGAATGCATGAACAGGCATTGTGGTTTCTCAACTGTATTGACTGTTTAGGAAGACATAGCTGTAAAAGGAAAAAAAGATCTTGATAGTATGGATTAAAATCGACTCAAATCCAGATGAATCAGGTACATTGTCTGTGTTGGCTCAGACCCAACAATTTCCGAGAGACAAATCACAGAACTGGAGATTTTACTCTGTCACTCCACCGTGCTTCATATGTTTTGCTCTGCGGCATACTGTCGATCAGTCAGAGCCTTTATCATCCACTTAATGACCTGTCTTGGGTCCAGATTATGTTTCCAAAGCAATGAAAAGGTTTCAGCTCAGTAAAGAACCGACATATCATTCATCCTGTTTTGTACATGAAGGACAGCAGGCTTCTGTCATCGTCACATTCATCATCTCCAGCGATACATTCTGTCTGTCTCTGTTCTCACTCACTCACTCACTCACTCACTCACTCACACACACTTTTTTGTATCATATCAGAGTCTCTTGTGTGACATAGTGTGTAAACTGTCTCTGTACACCACTGTTCGAGACCAACAAACAACAAAACCAGCACTGATTTAGACACTTATTGCTGGTGTTGCAATGGAATGAGATAGTTTACGGTATGATGACCGTCTCAGAAAATATCATTTTCATGGTATCACAGTATTACAGAATTATTATTACTGTAAGTCAAAATGACCCTTGAAGAAATGAAAACAGAGGGTTTAATTTAACTTTATCTAGCTCCGACAGACAGTGCATCAGAGAGAGAGAGAGTTACGGCACTCAAGGATTATTGCACCCAATATACCTGCACAACACCACTTCATCCTGTTGATACAGTACTCACAGCTTGGATTAATTTTTATGAAAAACCCTTTTCATTCTTTTCATCAGTGGAGCCTTAAGGACTAAAGGAATATGAATAACTTACGGCGTAATTAAGGAATGGACACATAATTTAAGGCAGCCAACAACCCATTTTTATACAGTCGATGAACTTCTATAAAAAGAATGAACTGTTTGGCGAAAAGACAAGGCGTCTAATTAAGACTGGTGTTTTTTGTCAAAATGTGTAGCCACACCCAGCTAGTAAAAAGGACTGGGCATTTAATTGGAACAAGGCTTTTAACTGAAGTTTTATGGTATGTGTAAAAAGCCTTTCTTTTGAACGTAACTAAAATAAAGTTGAGATTCTCTGTCCAGTTGCTTTTTTCCCCAATATCATCGATAAGCAAATGTACATAGTATGATAACTGTCAATATTAATATCACGGTATACCTTCAAAAAGGTGTGCTGCTGCAAGCCTACTCATTGCTGTGCATGCAGCAGCTTTTCAGGCCCTAAAAGCAGTTGTTTTTTTACTGAGACATAACTGTCTCTGTCCTGCAGTGATGGGGCACAAAATGCGTTTTTTTTTTACAGAGAGCTGCTTTTCATACCAGGATTATGGCATGAAAAGCATTTTTTTTAGCAAGACATCGCTGCTTTATTTACAGGGATTGTGCCCCCTAAACTGGGTATTTTAACCCAAAATGTAATCTTTACCTAACCATAATGAAGCGTTTTAATGCCTAAGCATAACTACCAATATCTACAGCTTTGTTGAAACATAAAGTTTCAACATGTGCACTACTCGTTCTACATGTTCACAAATGCAGTCTAACATATCTGTAGTTAACTGAAATGTACAAGGCCAACATTTCTTCTGGCGATTGGGTTGTCCCTACCCACTTCCACTCTGTTTCCGCATTCACATGCAGAGTTAGGCACATTACAATAGGTGCCATCCCAAACTAGGTAGCGAGGAGTGGAAGTCTACATGGATGCCAAATTATTGACCATGTGACACACAAATGTTAGTTTCATGCAACTACCCTTACAAAAGTAAACTGCTCAACCTAACAAAGACATTTAATATTGTCATACAGACGACGCTATCAAATTAAAGGTTTCAGTTTGTTTAAGATCTAATATACCCTCTACAAGTCAAGTCAAGTCTAGAAAATGGTTTAACTGATTTAATTGTAAAATGTTGTGTATTTACAGGAACTGCTGCAAAAACTAAGCAGCTTAAAAACAGAGTGAAAAACGAGATGCTTAGAAAAAAGAAATGCCACCAAAGAGGCTTTGATGTAAGTTTTCTTTCTTTATTTATTTATTGACAAAGGGATAATATACAAAAATCAGGTTATAATATAGGAAGAGCATAAAATGGTTTTATTTTTCTCCATGGTTTCAAAAAGTTACAACAGTTCCTGTTCCTGTGGGGGAGAGGGAAGTTCATCCCAAAGATGTATTTCTAGCCCACGCCTCAATGAGGGGGGCTTCAACTGTGAAGGTGACTATAAACTGGTACTCCTTGTTAGAGTGATACTGGGGCGGATCTGGTTTAGGGAAGGCCCACTCACTTACTCAGTCACTTACTCATGCACCCACTCACTTTCATCAAAGCAAAATACCTTTTTTAATGATGGATGCTACAATTGCAGGATGAAAGCAGCAGAGTTACAGCACAGAGCTCTGCCAGAGGCAAGCCAGGGTCTTATGCGTAAGGCAGTAGTCATGGGCATGCACTACGGTGGAATCTAAGACCTGAATGTTGGGGGACCAAGAGGTGGTTGGTGAAGAGGTGGTCATCCCTAGGCAAAGAGCGCACGCCATGAAAAAAGAGGGAGATGAAAAAGAGGAGGAAGCCACTGCCAAGCCCAAGCCACAATGTTATCACGTCATTACTTCATGTTATTAAAAAGAAAAGCACACGCTGCCACACCAACCGTTCCTCTTCCGTCGAAAATAAGGAGAGAATCCAAAAATCTAACATTAAAGATCAAAGAAAGCGCTCTACAGACATTGCACATCATTGCGAATATATTTTCTTTTAGAATGTCCGGTGTAATCAGTGTTATCATGAGTTTGGACTATGAGGGAAAATTTCCACCATGGCATCCCTAGTTTAAACACATTCCTCAGGCTCTCATTTGTTATCACAAGAATCACTTCTGACGGATACAGATAAATGCAACACTAGTGATTCCAGGCCCGGTCGGACAACACGTGCAGATGACTTCTTTTCCAGCATAACCCGACCCTTACCCGTGAAGATCCTTACTGACCCTAACCCGAACTTCTCTAATCTAAACCTACCTCAACATAAGACTTGAATTTAAACAGGCTCATGCACACATTTGTACTAATGGATATGTGGTAATCCTAAGAAGGCCACGAAATGCATGAAATGTCTGAAGGCCAAAGAGTTTATACCTGTTCTGAATATTTCAAAAGCCTCCTGTATAGACAGGGGCCAGACACCATGAATCACTCACTGTCAGACAATGTATACACGGAAAATGACATAAATAATTGTGTGAAGAATAAACAAAGAGAGCTTGAAAGGTACGAAGAAGGTTTTAGATGCTTTTCAACCACCACACACAGCATTGCAATTATATGCCCTAACTTTACCTAAACCTAATTCTTAAACAAAGTCTGTAAGTACAAAATCACACAGAGATGTTCAACCTTAAGCAATAGGTTCTTTGTCAGTGCCTTTGAAAACACTCATGAAAGTTCCCTAAAATATCTAACGCGAGTGTTTCTTGTGATCCGCTGTATCC
Source organism: Epinephelus lanceolatus (assembly GCF_041903045.1). Classification (NCBI taxonomy): domain Eukaryota; kingdom Metazoa; phylum Chordata; class Actinopteri; order Perciformes; family Serranidae; genus Epinephelus; species Epinephelus lanceolatus. The sequence goes on from NC_135739.1 coordinate 33,131,898, forward strand.
ATGGTTAAGGTGAGGCTACTAAGAACGCATTCACACTGTCGCTATTTGGTCAGCTTTAAACAAACCCTGGTCCACTTCCACGGATAGTTCGGTTCGTTTGGATTTCCGTTTTCACTCATGGCCAATTGATGAGCCGGATTTTCTTTGTCCTCGTGCTTTTTTTCTTCCTGGTCAGTGATTGTTTCAGGCTATATTGCCCCCAAACGAGCAGCTGTTGAAACTGCATGTGGTTGGGTCCACTTTAAAAGTGTGGTGTGAAAGTTAAGCGAACCAATTGAAGGTGTGAAATTTTGCGGCGTTCCCCACCCAATTGAATCAAGTCCTCCGGACTATCCTGGTGTGAATGGGCCCTAAAACTTGACTAAAGTCAGGTAAAACTTGTACTTTTAGGAAACCAGGGATAACTGTCAGTCTGTATATGCTTCCTATGCAGAGCCTTTCACTGTGATGTCTTTCCAAGTGATTCTGTGGCAGTTTGAAAATGTCATACTAAAGCTGCCGTTGCTAGACTGCAAGCAGTCAGGGAAACATACATCTTTTTAAGCATCTTGGCAAATTACTGAAAAACAGTGTCACAGTATGTACCCTCTTCCTTCCTTTGCCTTCAACTTGAAATCTGTCTCACATACCCACATACTCTCCTCCTTTACCGTCGGTACCAGTTCACCCCATGCAGTGTACAGGTAGACACATTGCTTTTACATTCTTCTAAAACTTTACAGAAAACACAACTTTGTCTGCATTTTGATTATTGCACTGCTGAAAACAGCACAGTGTCTTCCGGAGCGTTTAATCTCTGTGATGGCTGAGACTGTAGGTTGAGTAGGTGTGTTTGATCATTTAACTAGCTGAGGCTGAGCAGGGAAACATTAATGTGCTGTTATTTTCTCAGACTGCTGGAAATTCATCTCCTCCAGTCCACAGCCAGACAGAGAATAAGTTGGTAAAAAATATGCTGGGAGAGGAGTTGATTTAAATTTGGGCCTAGCTCCCTGTTTCATATGCGAACAGCCCTGTCTCATCAGAATTTATTACTTTTCAATGAGCTGGTGGTGTGCACTGAGAGAACATAAACCCCTGAATAAAATCAATTTGGTGTGAATGTGTGAGGCATTTTCTCTGCAAAACTCTGCTGTCCTTTATGCTTCATGAGACGGTGGGTTCTTAGAGAACCACCACAAGGAAAGAGCAAAGTAGTGGAGGATAAATCGCCCCTTACTTTTCTCCTTTAGTGTCATTTATGAAAATGTGTTTAGTGGAAGTGGAGTCATGAAGAGGTTCTGATTAAGTCAAGGTTACGTAAAGGTGGCAGCGGCTGGTGGTGTGAGCCTGGAGCTGCCAGTCATGAATCTAGATTTATTAATCCAGGGACAAGTAGTTAAGCGATAAAAGTGACAGAGAACTGCAGTCCATCCATCTGCCTTTGTGACCTGAGGGATTTTGTGTTTGCCCAAGGCCGACTCCCCAGTGGATGTCTGCCTCCCTAAAAACAGACCCATTCATCAAATGGCCCTGTCATTATCTCAGATGACTTGTTATTGGTCCAAGAATCAGCCACATTCTGCTGAGGTCACTATTCACTGTCACTCTCTGAAGTAGGAGGAAAGTAGAAACTGTAGGCATCAGCTATTAGCAGAAACACACTGTGTTAATGATGAGTGACATTGTTATATATACTGTAAATTCATCACCTCTTTGTGACAGGCTGTCGGTGCTTTACGTGACACAAAAGCCATTGACAATTGATATCCAATTTAGAAAACAGCGAGGATGGTGAGAAAGAAATTTCTCAGAGGAAATAACATGTTCTCTGTGCTTTTAGCCTAGGAAATCAGTGGTTTTACAAAGTATACAGTGTTGCCAGTGTTATATTATTTAATGTTCTGTTGTTGGATTATAATCTCTGATGCATCAACACTTTTCATAGTTGTATGTTTTGTGTGTAAAATCCTAATCTGCAAAATAACTAGTGACAGTAGCTGTCAGATTAGGTAGTAGGAGTAGATTAGGTTGTAGGACCGTGGTAAAATGTGCAGTAAAATGCTGTGGAATGCAGTAGAGCAGAACTATAAAGTTGCATGGAATACTCATATAAAGTACAAGTCCCTCAAAACTGTACTTTAGTACGCATTTTTTCCTTCAACAACAAACACACTTGGTAGTGTTTAGCCAAAACTTACATGTGGTTGGGTTTAGGCAACAAAAGCATGTGGTTGGGTTTAGAAAAAAATAACAGGGTTTGGCTTTACATTAATACCGGAAGCAAACACCGGCCTCCTGGGTGAATGTTGGGGATTATTGGACCCATTCATCACCCACCTCCCCGCCTACCCTATTTTTCGCCCAATCAACATACATCGTTCTCCATCTGCATTTCCCCCTATTGCCGTTAGGCCCCATTACACACTGGTGGCAATGTGAAATGACAGCTTTTTCATTGATGTTTGATATGAAAGTCATTGCCCAAATTCCGGTATTTGACGACTTTGCAATAAGACCGGGTGTTTTAAGTTTGGGTAACAAAACTACACTGTCATAGGTAAATCATGGTTAAAACAAGTACATTTGTTATAAAACTTAACGTAAATAAGTGTTAGTAGACTTTGTTACACAGTTAAAATAACTCAACGTTGACTTTTGTTTTCACACAGGGCACAAACAGCAGTCTCCTGGGTTAACGTGATTTTTTTTATTGTCACTCCACACTACTTCCTCTGTTGTTCCAGTCATAACAACTACAATTTGCTTGTACAAACGACTGAAGTGGTAGTAATTTTGGAGGAGGACAGTCTCAAATTTTCAAGTCAAATGGGCAAAGTCCATCTGCTGATGAAGGTCATGTGATATGATCAAGAGTTCCAGAACACCTATTAAATGGACCACTTGTTGTGAGATTGTTTTCTGACTGTTCTCTGCTCAAGGTCCAAGGTGAAGAAAGAACTTTGAACAAAAAAAAAAATGACTTGAAACCTTCATTTATTGATTTTCTCCCCACTTGGGGGCAGTACAACAAGTTATAAACACAACACTGACTCTTAATGTTTAAATTAAATATGAGAACATGTTGCAAGTTGCCATTTTAATACAATGTAATGTAAAATATATTGATTAAAGCAGCTTTATACTAGTCAATAATTATAGTATCTGCTTGAGTACTCAAATAAATCAGTAATCACCAGCCAGTGAAATAAACAACTTTATATGCATACCAAGCCCAGCATAATCCTCCCTATCCCATTTTCCAAAGTCAAAGAAAGGCCGCCTTAAGTATTTTGCATTGTTGGGGTCATCCAGTCGGTTTTAAAAATCTAACAGCTGTAGGATTATTATGTGTATTACTAAGAAAATGGATGAGCTGAGCCGAAGCCAAACATGTGAAGTAAAATAGAGAAAAAGTACTTGAGTGTGATGGGACAGAAGAGGAAAGAAAGGAGTCAAAAAGAGGAACAGGAGCAGGAGTTTGTAGAGGAAGAAATGAGGAGTGTATGAAAAAAGAGAAGAAGTGGAGGAGTTTGGTTCAGTGCCCTGCGTGGACATTCATTGTAGTTGCCCTCCGTCTTTAAGCCATGCAGTGACACTCCCAACTCCTTCTCTCATTTCACCCATCAGTGGGTTTTCTTTTTTCTTATGTGTGTGTGTATGTGTGTGTGTGTGTGTGTGTGTGTGTGATGTCAGATTCATTCGCCTGATTCCCCTCATCTCACCTTCACACAGCTGCAGCTCTGTGGTGCACAGCAACACAAGTTTCAGCAATAAAGTCCTGTTCTCCTGTATCACCATCTTCCTGCCAGCAGCCTGATATTACTGTAACATGGATTTTAAACGCAGTTACCCTGTCTTTGAAGAAAACCCTGCTGTCATGAAATACTGGAGGCTAAGTGCTTTATTTGACGACAATGTCACTTTCTCCATGACGATGATCATGATCTGGCAGCAGAACTAAACTCATAGGAAAGGTATCATCAGCTAAATTACTTTTGGTGTTTTCAGTGTTTAAATGGATTGTCAGGATGGAAACATTGTGTCTAATATCACAAAGTTAACTGAGTTTTTTTCAGTGCTTGTTTTTTGGTGATTTGAGCACCACAAGCTGTGTGCCATCTAGTTCCTTTAAAGAGAAGGCAGACACCTCTACGGCCAATATCTCCAACACTCAGCAACTCACACAATCTAGAGTGATAAATAGCACTACAGGTGAGAGGAGAAATATGTAATTTTGAGTTTGGGGTGCACTGCCCCTTTAAAAGGCTTTCCTATATACAGTAATGGAGATCTCAACATCCTCCCTCATTGTTACTCTTGTCTCAATCAATTAAACAGCAAATTAACATCAGATTAGCTAGAAATACTGTTAATAATTATTTAACCTGCTGCTTCGACCTTCCTCCTTTCCGATTTAATGACAGGCTTTTTATTTGTTGGCTTGACGAGTTGAGTGGCACAGTGGGAGCGGGCCATGTAAGAGCCTCTTGAAATAAACAGTAATTATAATAATCAAGACTCTTCTTCGTGAACTGATTCTGTTCTGTCCTCCACCTCTTTGTGAAAAGAGCCTTGTGTAATAATGACACTCAACTTCTGCTCAGCCCAAACCAGACACCATCAAGCTATAATCCTGGAGGTTATTTCTGTAGGTCATCACCCCATTTTCTTATGGTAACATTTTCATAAGACACGTTTTTTAAACCAGTCAGTTTTAAATCCAGTTATGTTGTTATGGCCAATCAGAGTGATGGCCAAAACTACAAAATATATATATGTATAAATAAAAAGAGACCCAGGTTGTAAAAGAAACCTTGAATTCTCCTTTTACAACAATCCTTTATCAGTGAGGGCTATTATTTAAGATGGGAGAGTTGGTGAAGAGGCCTTGGGGGCCTGAGTAGTTTTTCAGTTGCAGGTTCTGGGTGTCCTCCGTGTCCTTGCTCACAAATCAGCAAATACAACAAAATATGACTCAGGAGCATGTAGATGCAATATTTCAATGTGAAACTGAACATAAGGGATATTTTTATATTTTATTATTCTACAACATTGAATCGAACTATTTAATGTTGCGTTTTGTCACTAATCGAGAGAAAAATCCAAAACACAGGAGACTAAGCAATCATTCATAGGACACACCTGGTTCCATCCTGGTGCAGCCAGTTTGTTTTACAAGTCACAAATTAGTAAAATGGAGATCACCTATGTGTAGTTAATGGGTTTAACTGATTGTAGAGACCTGTATTTTTGGGGGGTCCATCTTTTGGTGAGTCAGTATTGTGGCAAAACCTGCACCATGAAGACAAAGGAACACTTAAAGCCACTCAGTAAAAAAGTGATTGGATGTAGTAGAAGTAAGGGAGAAATACAAGAAAACAATCCATTACTATTATTTAACTATAGCAGATGCCTTTGTACTCACTGTAGGTAATGATGTTACCATCATAACCGTGACGACCTGTACATTGCATCTTACCCAGTAACGAACAGTTTTCCAGGGATATTGAATAGATTAATGTTTTTTTCTGTGTAATGACTAAAATCAAGTCATATCTTTATGGCTTAGTTTCTTGCTGCTTTTTTATATAACTATGAAAATACACCATCCATTTTAACCACAAGGATTTGTACATGTAGAGGGCAGACTGTATGAAAACAATGGATGTAGTTTTGTTGGCATTTTGGCCGTTGCCATCTTGGACTCATTTTCAGACGTAACCATATTTGGATGAGAGTGTGGAACTTTAGGTCTAAATTAAATTTAAATGGGCGAGTTACATAAAAATCCAAACCCCGTACAGTTGTCATGAATTTTGAAAGTAGCTACAGAGACCAAAACCATTTTTCGTACCAGGTGGTAAACATGTTGTAACAACTGGTGAACCAGGTGAGAGTGGACTTAAACACTCAACTCTGGAGACAGTTTGGGTAAAATAACAGTCTTTACGGTCAAAAGGTAGGTTTGGTACACAGAAGGACAATCAGTGGAGGCAAACAAATCCAACAGAGGTGAGGCAGAGACAGAGGCAGAGTCAATCAGCAAGCTAAATCCAAAAAAACAAGAAAGGGACACAGGGAAACAAAAGGCTTGAGTGCTACACACACAAGGAGCTAAGACAAAATGGCACTGAGAGAAAACAAGACACACTAAATACTCTGGTGAGGGGAAGGATAACGAGACACAGGTGAGGCTAATCAGGGCGGGACCGACAATCAGACACAGGTGAAGTCATCAAAAGGGAAAACACACAGGGGCAGGAAGTGAAGTGATCTGAAATGAGAGGAGATGTGAGCTTCAAAATAAAACAGGAAATAACATGAATAAATGAAATAAAAAAACATACCCTGAGAAACTTGAGCTGTGACACATGTTCATTTCTGCTCTAAAGTTGGGCAAAAGTAAGCCTTCAGATATGCTACCTAGACCCCAGTGTTTCCACCACCTTAAACATTGCTCTTAAATGTGAGAGGTATTGTTGTCACTCACTGCTCCATCCAGCACTCACCGTATTTCCTCATTACCGGTGACACAGAGGGAAGTCTGAACCTCGGTTATTGTCCACAGAACGGAGTTGCACGCCAACATTTTCAGAATGCTGCAAGAGGCAGCAAAACATCCTTTCATTTTATGGTTATAATTTACTAATAAAACTTCACGGTATGAACAGTGGTTACATTTATTTATTTATTTAACCTTTATTTTAACAGGGTAGGTCCATTGAGAGCGGGCTCTCTTTTTTCATGGATGCCCTGTAGCAAACAGAGCTCAAAAGACAAGGTAATAAAAAATTAAGACATAATAGTAAACAGACTAAATGAAGCAAGACCAAGTCTGTGCACCCAGTACTGTGGTGTGAAGTAGAGTTTTGAAAGCCTCAAGTGAGATGAATCTATCAACTTTCAATGAGTCCTGTAATTTGTTCCATCGGTATGGGACATAGAAGGAGAAGGCAGTTTTTCCTAATTCTGTATTTGTGTAAGGGAGGTGGAGTCTGATATGGGACTGAGAGCGGGTATAAGCTGCTACTGACAAATCAATGGACTGCAGTGTTCACAGCTCCACCTTTTAGTACCAGATCTGTGTGCTAGGTACCCCAACAGAAGGGGGGACCAAAAATGGGGCTGGTAAGGCACTTCTCCATTGGTACCATCCACAGCTTTTCAAAGGGACACTGAAAAAAAGTGTCTCAGACTAATCTTAACTGTACCATACTGCTCAGTGGAAACGTGGATCATGATGTTGGACCTGTTTTTGGCACCAGACTCAAGTGGCCATTTGAGGAACTGCAGTTTTTGCCACTTCTGCATTGGCTTCTTTTTCACTTGAAATGTCCATGCAGTAGCTTAATAAAGAAGTCTATAAAAATCATTTGCAGAATTAAAGAACTGTCTTCCCAAGAAAAACAGCATAAGTTGTTTTAGCAAGTGCCCAAAAACAATGTGTGTTTACAGCCAGGTGACAAAGTCTTCTAGTGAATTATGGGTCTGGGTATCATCAGATAATTCGTAGTATTTGGAGTAAAGCAGCGTCCTCCTGATAAATCCTGAGCTCTATCAGAGCTGTCTAAATAAATACTTCAGAAGCTAAAAGTTTAATTTCGTGTTTCATAATACGGATGGTTGGTTTAAATATCATAGTATAAATGTCCTTTATGAAATTAAGACTGTAATGAGTAATGAGTACTGTACAGGTCCGGCAGAAAATATAACAGTAGCCTACTGCTAATTCTCAAACAGTTTCAGTTGGACACTGCATCTCAACTGCTCACTTGTGCCACCTGCTGGTTGTTGTTGCACACTGCAGCTACTCCTGGATCAATTATTTCACCCCCTTCACTGTGGCTGCGGCATTGAAATGAGTAACATCTGTATGTAAAATGCTTAGCAAAGGACGACACAGGCTATTTCCACATATGTAATTAAGTAGGCTATTAATTCACACTACGCAACTAAATAATATATCACATATTTTTTGGATAAAATATATTTCATATGCATAGCATATGTAGGCCTATTTATTTATTTTATTAGATTCTGTGCTTGCATAATGTTGGGTGTTACATTTTTAATAGAATGGCTATTCTACCCATGAATATCATATATATATATATATATACATATATATATATATATATATATATATATATATGATTCTACCCTCTTGGATTTTATTTTGACGTTTTTACACTTCACGCTTTACGCTTCCTGTCTGCCCACCACACTACTGTCTGTACCAAATGAGAAATGAAAAAAGGAATTTGCGAAAACCAAAATTGGTTTTCTGGTTTATCGTTTGGAAACAAAAAAGGAATAGATCACATGATTTCATTTTTCGTTTTTGGTTTAAAATGAAAAAAGGAAAAAACAACGTGACTTCCGTTTTTGGTTTCAAACGCAGAAACGAATTGGCTGAATGTCCGCAGACCTGTTCAATATTCAATCCAAAAGGAATAACGGTAAAACGAATCGGCAAAAAACAAAAACGGGCCGGGTTTGATTGGTTTTTCGTTATTTGATTCTGACACCAAAAATGTTTTTCTTGGGTACTCTTGTTTTTTTGTTTTGATACAGGTTTACCGTTTTTGGTTTTTGAATTACGAATGAATTACGAATTATCCGATGATACCCGGACCATTATGACTCTTGTTCGCTGATAGCGAGTAGCCACAGAGGATGCAAAGGGTGGAGATGGAGGTGGATGGGTGAACAAAACATAATTGGAAACGTTTGTCTCCATTTCCCACCAACAAACACTCAACACTGGTATCTCTAAACCATGATTGCAATCATTCCTTGACCTTATCCAAGAAGTGTAACAAGCTTTTAACCATTCTAACCATAACAACAAAATCCCCCTAAACTTAAAGGTCCAGTGTGTAAGATTTCGGGGGATATATTGTTTTTTTGCTACCTTACAATGAGCTGTTAATATCTACAAAAGGAGCAGGCCCTTGTCTATGAAGATCATCATGTTGCACCACCATATTACTACAGTAGCCCAGAGTGGACAAACCAAACACTGGCTCTGGATAGGGCCATTTGCGTTTTCCTGTTGGCCACTGTAGTTAGCAGCCCCTCCATGATGAGTAGCTTTGAAAAAACAGAAGTTTAAAAAAAAGAAGTTGTATTTATTTTTTATTACACTGCTAAATTCGGTGACTTACAAGTTTAAATCACCAGGTCTGGTCGTTTTTGGAGAGGCAGAGACCTTTGTGGATAATTCAGCTTCAACCAGGAGAAGTTCCAGCTGGTTGCAATCTGCAATCCTCACCCCTAGATGCCACTAAATCCCCCTAAATCTTACACACTGGTCCTTTAACAAATAGTTATTTTAATCCAAATCATAATTTATATGTGTTATAATTTAGCCACACTGTCCTACAAAGTCTGCTGTATGTAGCGCAAAGTTTAAGCACAAACTATTTTTGTCTTTCAGAAAAGAGGGCAAAGCTTTGAGTGATTATTTAAAGAATCCTTTTAGAAATATCATTTCTTCTCCACCCATAGGGAGAGCCAACCCTAAGTGCTAGAGGCAAAAGGAAAAGAAAGAAGAGCATGATAATTTGTATTTTTTTTTAAACAGAGTGAACTAATGTCCCCCCAATGAGAAAAAAAGTATGCCATTCAATGTCTTGTCCCTATTTTGAAATGCAAATATGATCCATTAATGAAATGCTCATCACATACTTCACATTTCTCGCCTTGGGTCCATTAGAAGTGATGTAACCTGCAGCAAGCCAAATCTGCATAAGACTGACATATTTCATTGTGAATCTTCCTTCCCATTACTAATGTGTTTTGCAATCATTTTTTTTGTTGCTTGTCTCAGCACTTAGCGTGTGTGCTAATGTGATGAGGGTTAAACCTTGCAGACTCCAGATAAATGTTTTAATTGCTGCTTTGTTGCAGTGCAGTTTCCTTCTGATCATTTAATTCTGCTGATTAGGTCTGCCTCCCATGGAGCCACGTATTAATGCAGTTAGCATGGAAGAAATTACAGCATTGTTTTAATACCATTTCACAGAGAAAATGTAGTTAACTGTGTTGCAGAGAACAGTTTATCTACAAGTGTACTTTAAATGTAATGTGATTTCCTAACAAGGGAGGTCTTAGATTGTGAGAGTCAGCAGAATTACAGGCCTGCCTGGTTTGTCACCAGCAGACAGATGAAAGGCTGGAAATGAGGAACAACTATTTCTCTCATTGTTAGCAGTCAGCCTGGCAGCACAGCGTCTCATTTAAGCTGTCGGGCTGTCAGGGTCCGGTCTGCAGGATTCACATCAGTCTCAGCCAAACGGCTTTACCAGGCTAACTGTTAGTTTGACTTACACAATTATGAATGACTCAACAAAAAGCTTTTAGGTGATGCCTCGAAACTCAGAGAGAAAGTCACAAACTGAGTTAACGAGGAAAGCTGATTTACTTATAAAAGCTTTGAGACATCTGCTGTCAGTCATAGCTGAAGTGTGCATAATTTGGTCTTTTTTTTACAGAGGAGATGATAAACTTTGAGTAGCAGTTACTTATAAAGAAAACTAGAGCCATGCTCACTGCTCAGTGAGTTTGTATTATTTGTAGTTAAGAAACCAAACTGTTCAATAGACAGACGTTGAGGTCCTTCTCTTGGGATGGAAATATTGGTCTTGGCGGTCGATCTGCCCACCACTTTGGCCCTGTCTGGATCATGGCAATAGATGGTTTTGTACAGACACTAATGGTTTCCCAGAGGATGATTCCTACAGATTTTGGTGATCTCCTGACTTTTCCTCTAGCTCAGTGATGTTAGCTATTTTAGTTTTTATTGAAATATCTTGATAGCTGGTAAAATGATTTCTGTGACACTGGAGGATGAATTGTGAAAAATGTAATCCTCTGCTCTTTGATCTAGTGGCATCATTAGGTAAAATTTAAATTTGTCCAGTACTTTGGTTTATGGCCAAATAGTTGCAAAACAAACCTTGTGTCGAGTGCCAATTACCAAATGATAGCTTGCTAGCATGCTAAACTAGGATGATGAACATGGTCAACATTAAAATCTGCTAAACAGCATGTTAACATTGTGTCTGTTGAGTATTTTATCACGCTAACATGTAGCTCCAAGCACCTCGTGCCAAAAGTACTGTATAACCTCACAGAGCTGCTGGCCATGGACTTGTTAATCTTTGGAAGTTCTGGTGAAGCAAATATATTTTTTCCGAACATTTTGACATGAACTACTCATAATAGGTGCTGTTTGTCATTTCTGATCATTTTAATCACGTTTTCTTCAATCCAAAGTAGCACTAAACACAAAGTACAGCTGAGGCTAATGGACAGTTCATTACTTTAGAAGGTACTTGGTCATAAACCAAAGTATCGGCCAAACTACCATTTTTACCTGATAATGAACTGAAATGTAAAGTTAAGGGATGGTCCTCTGGGGATCATGAATGTTCAACACATTCTCAGTCCGACCTGGTCACATATCGACAATTGGTCATGGACTCTCCAAGTCAAGATATGATGTGCAAGGTACCTTTGGTGCATTGGTTTGTTGATGTTCTGGGATGCAGTGTCAACTTCAGCCGGTTAAAATACACTTCTATTTTCATAGGAAATGTACAGTTTGCATACAGTCTCTTTAGAAATAAATGCACCATGTTGGTACAACACCGCATTGACGTTTTTTTTTCCTTCAACAATATGTGGTTACGTTTTGCCAACGAAAGCATGTAGTTGGGTTTAGGAAAAAAAGAACAGAGTTTGGCGTTACAATCTTATGGGAGGTGAACACCAGCCTCGCGGGTAATTGTTGGACCCATCCACCACCCCTCCCACCGACCCTACTTGGACTTCCACTACCTTAACTTTTACCGTTGTCCCACCGTGTTTCCCTCCTGACGCTCCCATGCACGGTTAAACAATAATGGTGACCAGCCGTGTATGAAGCTGATGTGAAAGGAAGTTTTTGTTGGATGCTGAAAGTCACTGACCAAGTGCTGGTTTTTGACAACTCTAGAGTGAGACCAGGCTGAAATGTCCGTGCATTTCATGTAATAGTCTGGACCAATATATGACATTGCCATTCCTAAAGCCAAGCTGCTAACCTGGCAAAAAAATGTATGGCCCACATAAGGAAATTTTTTGTCTTCACGTTTACGCAGTGACATGTTAAGTGAGACTCACACACTCACATGTCATGTGTTTTGTTATCTTCATTATTGTGCAGGCAAGTTTGATTCCAAGTCCTTAAGGGTATGTTTTTGGGTTCAAGTTTTAAATCCAAGTTTGAATTTTATTGTGCGAAATGATTTATTTTGGTGTCAACCTCTAAGTTAGAAAAGCTGCATAGTGTTGGCGGGGGTGCGTGCTCTTGTGTGCCTTTTAGTTTCCAGCAGTGTTTCCAGAGTCGAATAGTCACACAGTGTATAATACAAATAAACCTTCGTCTGCCTCTTCGGTAAAAGGGTAAGAAGTTTGTAAGGACACAAACAAACAAGCACAGCTGTTTTCCACTTGACGATGGCTGTTAGATCCAGCTCACTCTGACAGAGAGAGAGATCACAGTGATCAGCAAGTCAGCTCTGACTGTCTGGGAAACTTCTATTCCTCTGAACCAGCGACTGTATTTAAACATGGGTGACACGTCTCCACTTCCTTCCACTGTACACAAATGAAGCCAAATGATCCTGGATGCGGCTGCTGCCATCTTGCACTGGTGACATCATTTGGAGCCTGGGTCTGCACAGCAGCAATCAGGAAGTGAACCGCGGTATTGAGGTCCCACCCATGCACCAGTCTGACCCTACTGCAAGCAGCGCCATTGATTGTGAACTGATGTTACACCTTCTTTTTATCACACCAGAATGAACTCTTGAACATTCATTAGGGTGAAAAGAACAAGAAATTTGATTTTTGAGCTTGGCTCATGTCCCATGACGTAACATGAAGGGGGGCGTGCTTTATAACCTATACTGCAGCCAGCCACCAGAGGGCGATCAAGACATTTTGGCTTCACTTTCGGGATGCTGTCATGACATCCATCTTCAAATACAGTCTATGCTCCAAACTCTTTTACCTTTAGTTTGTTGAAGTGATGGATGGTACTCATCAGTATTCAGCATCTCTGGATCTGTTGTTGTCTCTCTGGGCACTCAGTTATTTCACTAAAATGGTAAACTGGATGATATACTGCAGATGGATGGACATTCTGTCTCTCTTGTAACCCTGGGCCTCAAGCGCAGAACACATCAGCCGCATCACAGTGCTGTCATTTGAATCACATCAACTGATGCTTCATACACACAGAAGAAGTAGCGGAGGTACAGTGGCTGGGATGTGCTGATCCAGGGCACGAATATGATCAAATTGCTGCCTTTCTAAAGAGCTGATGCCTATTGCTGCTGGAAAAATAGCCAAATATTCAAACTTAGACAGGGACTAATGGCCGCAGGTGTTTTGGATAGTGTGATATGCTGCTTGTGTTTGTTGCCCTTTAGCCTTTTATTAAAAAAACTGAAGCGAAACTGGAACTTCTGGGTTTGGTTCCAGATATAAAAGAAACCTATTGGAAAATATTTACAATATTTACATTTGTAATAATGGAAATGTTGCTCTTTAGTATGTCATGCAGTTTAATTCATTTGTCCAAAGAGGTTTAGTAAATATTAATAAAGGTGTTGTTTATGTAATAATTTTATAGTTATTGGTTAGTTAGTTTGTTTTGTAGTACTGTCAATAATGCCACCCAGGGATATAAACATATGATATACTACTACTACTCATAATAGTAATTATAATGATAATGAAATACATGAAACAAAAGAACGTGAAAAGAAATAAATAAACCTTGCAAATAAAGAAACCAACCAACTGAAAACTAATATCCCCACATAAACCAACCTCAAGAAAACAAGAAGACAAGAAACAAAAGACACACTGCTCGTATTCTGACAGAGAAACTCTTAACATTTCTGGTATACAGCTTTACCTCTTTCTGCTGAAATGAGCATGGACAGGGGCATGAAGCCGAACCAGCTGCATCACCAGATAACAAAGAAAAAGGGATGTGAATACATGGAGTGTAGAGACTGTGAATGCAGATACAACACCACTAAGAGAAAAGACAGCAGTGGCACTGCGGAGTGAAGGCCAGGACTATGGAACAGGCCATCACCATGATGCGCAGCCTGGCATGTAGGTGTCTGCACACTACATGGAAACCGGGACTTGAATTAAAAGTTGGCTCATGCAAACTTGTATATACAGGAGAGCAGAGGTGCAGTTTCCCAGACAGCAGGAGAATGAGAGCAGCAAGGCTGCAGCTTGCTCACTAATAACAGCAGAACAGAGACCAAGAAAAGTTACGCATAGCTGGAGGCCAAACAGAAGCCTCAACAGAAGAGAATGAGCCAGCGCACCTCAGCAGAAGAAAAGTCCTGTTAAGCAAGACCTTGAGGTGGACAATATCCCCTGGATCTGCCACCTGGAGATCAGCCAGCTGGGCCAATGTAATGCCATGACACATGCTGCGAATGTGTGGTACAGGAAAAACTCACAACTCACACCAAGAACCCACACGTGAAGTGACACAGTGTCTGAAATAGCCATGCCAAACTATGGACCATGCCACTGACATGGAAGCCAGGTAGAAAAATGCATATTCTCAGCAGTGCCGCCCAGTAATTAGGGCTCCAGGAAGTCATCACATGCAGCCCAGTGATGATACAGGAGTTGTTGACCTTCATATACTAGATGTGGGTGCAACAATAGCACACCTTCATTGCTTTTAAGAAAATGATCTCAGAAGCAAAGAAAAAAGCAAAGAATGATGAAGGAAAAGGAAAAAACAGTTCTGATGACATCAAATCTGTGCTGGAAAATCTTTATATTTGCTCAATGATTACCATTTGTGATAACAAAAAAAGTCTTTGAGATGTGAGATTTCTACTGCTGCAGGCACAGTCAGTTTTGCTGTTGAATGAATCTGTTGTCAGTCTACAGCCGTCTGTCAATAATTGAGTAAAGAAACTGTGCATTCCTTGTTGCTCTGTTTCAAAAATGCTTTGTAGATCCATGTATCCGTGTCTGACAAAGCTCCGGCCAGTGGCTGACAGTTCAGCAGCCTTTTACCTTCATTTTACTCTAAGCTTTCTGTATTTTGTGCTTTACTTTTTTTCTTGCAGTCTCACCTTTTTAAATGTCACTACTCCTCCGAGGAAAATCATCCTCGCCTGTTCAAACACCTCTGCTTCTTCTAACCAGCTTTTCTTGCCAAGGCCGTGCACTCACGACACATCCCACCAGGGTTTTACAGCGCTCATTTCACCTCTCTACACTAATTCTTCTGTGTTTTGCAGTCAGCACTCCACTATAATCCACAGCTTGCTCTGTGTCTCTGTCAGCTTCAGGCCTGGCTGGATGGAGATGAAGAGACAGTAGCATTGTAAAAGGTTTTAGGATCTATCAAAATCTATACAGGTTGCTGTCTTTAATTAGATAATCAGGAGTGAAAAAAATTCACTTTGATGAATGGTCAATTGACATTCTTTCAACTAACACACATCAGTATTTCTTTGTAGTTTACGGAACTAGGAAATGTGCTCCTTAGCCCATTTACTCAGGAGCATATCACCAAAGACTCTCTTTCCTTTGTTCCATTTGTAAAGGACTTTCTGAGCATTGCCATCTGTTAACGTGTTGTCGGTTTTCAAACATTCTTTAAAAATATAAGCCATACCAGAGATCTGGCTGGGATGTTTTCAGTAATTTCCTAATATTAATTTCTTAATTTGAGCAGTAGTTTGCTTGGAAAAGTATTTTAGTTTAAGGCATCTTTTTTGAAGATTGAGAATTGGGAGGACATTCAATTTTCACATGCTCAACACATCCAAGAAGTAACAAACACATCAGGGGTGAGCAGAGGATGTGATATGGAGAGATGATAATTCAGTAGAGATTTACCAGTATATAATTGTAAACTACAACACAAAGCCATGAATCCCTTTTGTCTGAAGATGCTGCAATTATCTGAGCTTGAATGGAAATGCACAGACAAACTCTGAAGTGTCTGCAGAGAGGAGATGACAGGGATGGAGCCAAACCTAAACATTCTGGGTTCAGCCCAACCCCAAGATTTTTTACCCATTGATGGCAGCTTTGTGCACTGTTTTCCAAGTCATTTAAATCAACACAATGGAGTTTCTGAGCCCTCAAAAAATATATATCCAAGATCCTTGTGATGGTACATCAGCTCACAATAGGTTGGATGACAACTGCGTCATTGCTTGAGAGCGTCTGTTTCACTTGCACTGGCACTAGGCAGTTTTGGAGTTTGGGTAGGAACCCGGACACAAAAAGGACTACAAAATTTGGCTGCTTTACAGCATACGTCATATCCCCCTCCTCGTCATATCCCCACCTCTCTTTAGAGTAGCATAGCCGAACCAAGGTGAACTAAGTTAGATGTGGCTGTCATGGCTGAAGCGACAAAGAAAAGGAAGAAGGTGAAGGTGTTGTCCGAGGAGACAAAGAAAAGAAAACAGGAGAGCGATAAAACAAGAACTTGAACAAGGCCCGGCTTTCACGCGCTGGCGAGAGCTGAAAGAGGAGGAGGGATGCCCGACTGATGGTGACCTGACGTTGTTACTGCTGTTACCCTCTCCTTAGGAGACTCACTGTCTGCAGGTCGGCTGCCTCAGGTGCATGTTCAGATAAAGTGTTAGCCTACATACAGACAACTTTCATTTTAGTTTGTCTTCAACACTTTGTTGTTAGCACCACAAGCGCGATGTGCTTGTGTCGACCGCGATCGTAAATCATAATAGTGGTGAATGAGAGACTGCGGACAGAGCAGATTGAAATATGGCTTTCTACATGCTGATCACATGTATTGATAAAGTATTGGCTTGGCTGGCAGAGGTTTTATTGTACTTACTTACAGTAACAAGCGTAGCTGTCGTCAACTAGAGTAATCTTGAAGTTATATTCCCTTCATCTGCACCACGGCCTCTCTGCTGTTGTCTGACTTCACTCTGTTGAGTTTGTGTGTGTGTGTGTGTGTGTGTGTGTGCGCGTGTCACTCATCATTTCTGAGTTTCGAAAATGAATAAATAAATAAAGCAATCGATCTTATCATGTATGTGCAAAATGCTATAAGGCTACTTTACCTGTTCTGAAAACAGGATGATCGCGCATTACACGGCCAGCTTCAGGAAGTTGACTTGTATCGTTGGCTTGTCAACAAATGCACGTGCAGAAAGATTTTTGTGACAGTTGTAACAGACAATACCGTTTTTCGTCTGTAGGGGGACCACGTGAGGTAAAAAGCACAATCCTACACTGTGTTGCTTTAAGTTTACTAGTCCATACCCATTGAGTGTGCAGTTGCCCACGTACAGTTTCACATAGTGTGTGTTTGGGATACAGGTCATAGAAAATTGCAGATTAAATAGTCAAATGAACCCATTAAGAAGAGCAATGTATTCAGACAGAGTTTTTGTAAATTTCATAGTACGATTGCTTTATTGAAAGTACAGTAGTACCATTGCCAATAGTGGGATAGTTAGTGGGCTAAAACTGTACATTAGTAGTTGAGGTAAAAACATTCAGCCACAGGGGGAGCCACAGCGTTCGGTCGCATTTTAGCCATTTAAGCATTTTTCTGTTGTTATAGCGCCACCCAGTTGCCAATTAGAGTTAAATTTCTCCAGTCACCTTGAGGCGTCCTGTTCTACATATCTACCAAGTTTAGTAAAAAACGATAAGGCGGTTAGGCCTAGATAAGAAATTAGCTCTCTAGCGCCCCCATTTTGTTTGATGGGGTCAATAATGGAGGGGTCCCCTCAGATTATGTGTGGTCATATGCCTACAAAGTTGCGTGCTGATTGGTGAAACCCTTGAGATGTTATACACCTTTATGTGATGAGCCACGCCCTCCGCAATATTCATTGCCTTATAGAAGCTCAGTTTTAGTAAGTTTTCCAACTTTTGCCAAGAGGGAACTTTAGATATTGGTCCCTAGATTATGTTCACAGAGTTTCATGCAGATCGGTCAAACTTCCTAGGAAGAGATCGATTTTAAGTGTTTTTCAAAAAATTCAAAATGGCGGAAAATCTATATAACCGGAAGTTATGGGTTCTTGAGGCAAATGTGTTCGTCATGAGGAGAGGCATCTCTGTGCAGCATTTCTAGGGATGCACCAAAATGAAAATTTGTGGCTGAAGCCAAAGCTGAATAAAATTAACGCTTGGCCGAATACCAAGTACTGAATACCAAATACCGTTGTTTAGTTTTTGCAGATGAACCCCCTCCAGATTAGTGTTGTCATGGTACCAAAATTGGGACCCACAGTACGATACCAGTTAAAGTATCACAGTTCTGAGTAGTATCACGATACCACAGCAAAAATGAGGCAGATGTGCCTTTTGTCATTTATAAAAAGATAAATCACTTTTCTATAATACATCAATGATATTTCAATGGAATAAATTACTTATTGACTTATTCATACTTCAAAAACAGCATCAATCAGTGATTAACATAGGGGGGATTGAAATAAAATAAATAAATAAAATAAAAATCAACCAGCCACCCTCCTCCCCTGACAAGTAAAGAACAGTCCCTTCATAAGTAAAGAACAGTCCCTTAAGTGCCGTGAGGCTTGTGGACCGTTACCTGCCACAGAGAGAGAAATGTGAAAGGCTCGTTTCTCCTCTGACACGTCACATACCTGTGTGCTGCCACGGCTCGGCTGTCCAGGTACTTTTGGGCAGTCTTGACGCCAAGAAGAGGACATTATTGGAGCCGGACTTCTCCGTCGCCGGTAAGCCTTATTTGACAGGAGTACATTCCTGTCTGTGTCTGTGACCCACGTTCAACCCACAACCGGCGGGATTCGCCTTTCGTTTCTGCTCCTGGTTGAAATCTGTACTCACACAGTGTGCTGAATGATTTATTTTGCTCGCACAGAACTATTTTTAGTCACAAATGCGAGTGCGGTGACGGATGGAGTAAAATATCGCCACACTGCCGACATTTTACTCTGTCCATCACTGCACACTGTTTGATTGCGTTATCAAAACACGCCGCTATTATTTGGCCTTGCTTTTCATTTATTCCACCGAATATGTGTGGATTTTTGCAATATTCGGCCGAATATATTCGGTTACCGAATATTCGGTGCATCCCTAAAAGTTTCATGTCTCTACGACATACAGGGCATGAGATATGCCCATTCAAAGTTTGCAATTTCAATCGGTTGCTATAGCGCCCCCCTTTGGCCAATTGATGTAATATTGCTTCATTCACATCCTCCCATGACCCTCTACCACTGTGCCAAATTTCACATGGATTGACCAAGTCAGTGAGGAGAAAAATGTGGAACAGACAGACAGAGTTTTTGTCATTAAATAGTAAGATAGAATGCCTAAAATTATGTACATCATTTGGGAAAAACATGATAGTTGCAAAGGAAAAAATCATTCTGTGGAGCCTACATCCTATTTTGTATCTAATTGTTCTCCAACTTTCTTCATCATTTTGAAACCATACAGTAGTGGAGAAAATACATAACTCTATTACTTGAGTCAAAGTACAGATATGCCTGTTATATAGATGAGTTAAAGTACCGGAGGACTTGCAAAAAAACTGCCCAATCTGAGTAACACATCTGTGAGATAGAGGTATGGTAACACCACTTCAACAAACAAACCGCACATGGAACTTCATGATCACAGTTTATGGACTTTTACATTTTAAAGAAGAATAAAATATCATTCACTGACCTCAAAGCAAATGTGACTAGAAATGAGAGCCTTCATAGAAACAAACATACAATTTGTCTTTCAAATGTAGTTTCTGAAAAAAAAAAAACAAGTAAATTGCAGATACTCAAAAAGTGTACTTAAGGTCAGTACTTAAGTAAATGTACTTGATAGTTGTCCACTGTTGAAACCATAACACAACAAATGTTGACTAATTTTCACTTCTGCCACCTAAAAAAAGGCAAAAATTGTCTGATGTTTTTAAGTTACATAACATAGGTAGAGTAGGAATTTGGCATAAACAGCATTACTAATCTTAAAACGTATTTTTGTTATGCTATGCTGGAGTAGAGTTCACAGAATGAATATTTAGCTGACAAATCTGCTGCATTTAAATCCATGCCATAATAATCTAGGCAGTTCAAATTGCAATTCAGGGATCTCTGACATGCCAAGTATATGCAGTCTTCAATGCTATGAACTGACTATAATACCAACTGAAAACATGTACTAATTTATATTAAATTTATTTAAGGATGGAAGAATAACAGGATAAAACATGGGCATGTATTATTAACTCAATGATTCAAATTTAAAGGCCGTTTAAAAACCTAAGGGATTCGGGGCTTTTGAAAAAACATTCAGGGCTTCGTCTTTGTGAGAGGAGTTACAGCGGGTAGACTTAGGTGGATATGACAGGCTATTCAAAACTGTCAACAGCCAGTGGTTTATAGTCTCAGGTAATGAAAATCCCTCTGTGCTTGAAATGAAGTACAATAATGTTGACAAAGTAATCTCAGCTGAAGCCTTGTTGTCAGAGGAGGGAGACAGGACCTGGCACCTCTGAATGGGTTGTGAATAATTTGAACTGGAAATACATTTAAAAGTTAGAGAGAAAGCGAGAAACAAAACAAGATGACAAAAGAAATTTAATGCTTACTGTATCTCTAGTTGTGTCTTAACATCACACACAGACACTCAAAAGTCCATTAATGTAACTCAGAGCCAAGTCCTGGACAAATAGATTTAGAAATCTGTTTACTGGGCTAATTCTCAATTTTACCATTCAATGATTATTAAAATGACAAAAAAATAAAATAGTAACCACAAATGTATACAATCATCAGTACAAGTAAACACAGATGGAATACTGAATGGACCCTCTGGATACAGGCCCAGGGGCCCAAAAAGTCAGAGGTCCTTACGCCAGAGAATTTGTTTGAAGTGTTAACACTTTTTGTTAAAAAAATGAATCAAACCAATCGACCCAAAGATGCTAAACATTGACAAAGAGATGTGAAACAACTGCAGAGGCAAGCAAAACAACAACGACGCACAAAATCAACCATCAAGAGACATAAAACAACTACAAGGAGCTGCAAAAACAACCACAAGTAGACATAAAAGAAAACACAAGAAGATGTAAAACAACCACAAGGAGACGTAAAACAACCACAGGGAGATGTAAAACAACCACAAGGAGACATAAAACAACCACAGGGAGATGTAAAACAACCACAAAGAGACGTAAAACAACCACAGGAAGATGTAAAACAACCACAAGGAGACATAAAACAACCACAGGAAGATGTAAAACAACCACAGGGAAATGTAAAACAACCACAGGGAGACATAAAACAACCACAGGGAGATGTAAAACAACCACAAGGAGATGTAAAACAACCACAAGGAGACATAAAACAACCACAGGGAGCTGTAAAACAACCACAAGGAGACATAAAACTACCACAAAGAGACGTAAAACAACCACAGGAAGATGTAAAACAACCACAAGGAGACATAAAACTACCACAAAGAGACGTAAAACAACCACAGGAAGATGTAAAACAACCACAGGAAGATGTAAAACAACCACAAGGAGACATAAAATAACCACAAAGAGACATAAAACAACCACTAAGAGATGTAAATCAAAAACAAAGTGACGTAAAACTACTACACAGTGACGTAAAACAACCATGTAGAGACATAAATCAACAACAAAGTGATGTAAAACAACCAAGGGACGTAAATCAACCATAAAGTGACGTAAAACAACTGCTAAGAGATGTAAATCAAAAACAAAGTGACATAAAACAACCATGAAGAGACATAAATCAACAACAAAGTGACATAAAACAACCATGTACAGACATAAATCAACAACAAAGTGATGTAAAACAACCAAGGGACGTAAATCAACCATAAAGTGACGTAAAACAACCGCTAAGAGATGTAAATCAAAAACAAAGTGACGTAAAACAACCATGAAGAGACATAAATCAACAACAAAGTGATGTAAAACAACCATGTACAGACATAAATCAACAACAAAGTGATGTAAAACAACCAAGGGACGTAAATCAACCATAAAGTGACGTAAAACAACCGCTAAGAGATGTAAATCAAAAACAAAGTGACGTAAAACAACCATGAAGAGACATAAATCAACAACAAAGTGATGTAAAACAACTACACAGTGACGTAAAACAACCATGTACAGACATAAATCAACAACAAAGTGATGTAAATCAACCATAAAGTGACGTAAAACAACCACTAAGAGATGTAAATCAAAAACAAAGCGACGTAAAAACAAACATGAAGAGACATAAATCAACAACAAAGTGACGTAAAACAACTACACAGTGATGTAAAACAACCATGAAGAGACATAAATCAACAACAAAGTGACGTAAAACAACTACACAGTGACGTAAAACAACCATGTAGAGACATAAATCAACAACGAAGTGATGTAAAACAACCAAGGGACGTAAATCAACCATAACGTGACGTAAAACAACCAAGGGATGTAAATCAACCATAAAGTGACGGAAAACAACCACTAAGAGATGTAAATCAAAAACAAAGTAATGTAAAAACAAATATGAAGAGACATAAATCAACAACAAAGTGACATAAAACAACTACACAGTGACGTAAAACAACCATGTAGAGACACAAATCAACAACAAAGGGATGTAAAACAACCAAGGGACGTAAATCAACCATAAAGTGACGAAAAACAACCACTAAGAGATGTAAATCAAAAACAAAGTGACGTAAAACAACCATGAAGAGACATAAATCAACAACAAAGTGACGTAAAACAACTACACAGTGACGTAAAACAACCATGTAGAGACATAAATCAACAACAAAGTGATGTAAAACAACCAAGGGACGTAAATCAACCATAACATGACGTAAAACAACCACTAAGAGATGTAAATCAAAAACAAAGTAACGTAAAAACAAACATGAAGAGACATAAATCAACAACAAAGTGACGTAAAACAACTACACAGTGACGTAAAACAACCATGTAGAGACATAAATCAACAACAAAGGGATGTAAAACAACCAAGGGACGTAAATCAATAATAAAGTGACGAAAAACAACCACTAAGAGATGTAAATCAAAAACAAAGTAACGTAAAACAACCACTAAGAGACATAAATCAACAACAAAGTGACGTAAAGCAACCACAAGTTTACATAATATAACCACAAAGATATGTATATCAATTACAAAGAGACACACAATGACAAAGACATGTAAATCTGTTACAAAGAGAGCAACAACATGTAAAACAACCACAAAGACACACTAAGCATTTAACAGACACACAAAATGACAGATTGATATAGTAACCACCAGTGACTTCCTGTAATAACTACAATACAGAAAAATACTGAATACTTAACATACTGTTTGATAATATTTCACATTGGCACACCTGTATCCTTTATTTTGATACTTCAGGATTTGCAATCTACCGTCACTTTCTGTTTCTATAGGTCCCAGTGAAAAGAGTGTTTCCATGGTGTTGTCTGTTGGTGCATCGGTGTAATTTGTACATACATCATAATAATCCGTAACCTCAAAATAATCCGTTTTGATATAATAACATTCTTTTGCAGAAACTAACTGTTCATGGGTCATATATTCAGAGTCAATTTGTACTCAACTATAACTGGAATTCCTACCCTTGACATTTCTAGACATCAAAGTGTATGAGGCATGAAAAGGTCTCCACTGAGTTTCCTCTCCCCCAGACACCAAGTTGTCTTATTCATGTTCCTGCTCTGTGTGACCCACTATCTGCCCCAGCCTAAAATGATCTGTTATGGAAACTGAAGAGAGCTTCAAGTTTAACCTTTCAATTAGAAGGACACTTCATCACTTTCTTCACTCTGCTCTTCAACAATATTATAGTGACACTGTAACAGAGTGGTGTGTAGGTTCAGTGAAACAATCCATGATCCTTATCTGTCTTTTCTGCTTTCTCATTGGTTAACAGAGGTATGTGACAGCCCACTGGTGGCCAATCTGCCGCTGTCGTCATTCAGAAGCTCCTCCCAGCTAACCAGCAGCCATGGGCCGGTCTTTGCTAAGGTCAACAGGAGAGAAGGTGAGGAATCTTTTATTGCCATGTCCATTGTCCAGCTTAAATATTTTACCAGCTGCAGTGGCAGCACATTCTGAGATGGATTTATTGTCATAAATAATGACTGAGCTGATCCAGGCATGGCACATACTTTACTTGGTGCAGGCTTTTGTTTCACTGTCTCATATTTACACTACACTAGAAATTTTACACTTCGGCAAACTCGAGTGTTTTAAATTTTAAGGGTTTGAGGGGCTTTATTACCCAGAATTCATTACTCAAACTTAATCTAACATAGCAATAAAATATTGACAGTAATGTCTTCTTGGAGTGTAAAAGAGGTGACTACAGTGATGGTGTTCACTCATTGCTGGTGAATCCAGGTTTCCCTGGAGAAGGAGCTTGCTACAGACTTTTCTGTTTTACTTGGCACTTTGTGGGAGGAATTCATTTGGTGCACCACATGCACAAAACATGAGACATTCAAGGCATTCAATCAAAGCATTGTTACAAGTAAGGATGAGACGTAGCTCTCTGTTGCAGACAGTAGTTCAGAATTTAATTTATGTTGTGCAGTTTACTTTAAAAGTGCTGTGTGTAACTCTGGAGGAGGATAGTTGATTGTTGAGTCTCATTCCCAGGATGTCAAACACCAGTGCCTAGGTGGTTTGGTCCAACTACCAAGCTAAAGCGTTGGTATTCAATGGCCTGGACATGGGACTCAACAATCACTCAACAATCAATTTAAATATTTTTGATTGTGATAATTTTTTGGTAATGTTCTTGGCTGGTTGTTGCAGAATTATTAATAATAAATTAGGGTGCTAGTGTTTCCACTGTGGGGACTCTCCCAACGGGGTCAGTAAACTTTTGACTGAGGGAACCAGGAAAACTAAATCTATTATCCAATAGTTAAGGTTACTGATTGGTCAAACCCTGGTGCCATGGTAACCGCATGTCAAGTTTCATTCACAAAATAAGGAGGTACATGGCACTAGGTGTGTGCCATATCATCTCTTTCAGGATAATACCGGAATGATTTTTGATATCATATGAAAAATTCATATTGTGATATTTGACTTGACATATTGACATCATACTGTTACCCATGGCAACAACAAACATGGCTGAAAGTGAAATTATTTCCAACTTTGCGTTGGTTCCAAAAAGAGGAGCAGCTTCAGTAGCTGGGAATAAACTGTGGCGTCATTAGGCCTGGGCACACTGAATGTTTTATGAAGAGCCCCGGACTTCTAAGACTCTTTTAGCAACTTATCACTCAGATGGAGCGAGTCAGTGTCATCAAGCAACTTTGTTGTAAACCTTTGGTAATGTAAACCTATGTGCCACTCACAGCTTGACCAAAAACAACATAAATGTGAATGTGCAACAGTTATCATAGTATAACAGCCTGTCACAGGTTACAGCGTGATGACTAGAGAAGACATGGAAGAGCATAAAGGTCTAGGTGGAAAAAAAACCCAACTCAAACATTGAGGATTAAAAGAGGGAAATCACCTGTTGATTTATATATATAGATCCCAGGGTATATTTTTTGTACCTGGAAACTGTTTAAATGTGTAATATGTGGTAGATCTTATTTTGTTATACTATTAATATGGTATACAGAATCTGAATCTCACTCTGAGTTATAAACTAAAGAAATGAAACTAAAGAAATGACAAACTAAAGAAATGAGAGATAGTTTTTGTTAAATCAACACAATGGAGTTTTTGAGCCCTCAGAATATATATCCAAGATCCTTGTGATGGTATATCAACTCACAAAAGGTTGGATGACACCTCTGTCATTGCTTGAGAGCGTCTGTTTCACTTGCACTGGCACTAGGCAGTTTCGGAGTTCGGGTAGGAACCCAGACACAAAAGGGACTACAAAATTTGGCTGCTTTACGGTATATGTCATATCCCCCTCCTCGTCATATCCCCCTCCTCGTCATATCCCCCTCTTCTCTTTAGAGTAGCGTAGGCGAACCGAGGTGAACGAAGTTATGTTATGTGTTATGTGGTTGTCATGGCTGAAGTGACAAAGAAAAGGAAGAAGGTGAAGGTGTTGTCTGAGAAGACGAAAAGAAAAGGAGGAGGGATGCCCGACCGATGGTGACCTGTTACTGCTGTTACCCTCTCCTTAGGAGACTCACTGTCTGCAGGTCGGCTGCCTCAGGTGCATGTTCAGATAAAGTGTTAGCCTACATACAGACAACTTTCATTTTAGTTTGTCTTTAACACTTGTTAGCACCGTGAGCGCAATGTACTTGTGTCGACCATGATCGTAAATCATAATAGTGGTGAATGAGAGACTGCGGACCGAGCAGATTGAAATATGGCTTTCTACATGCTGATCACATGTATTGATAAAGTATTGGCTTGGCTGGCAGAGGTTTTATCGCACTTACTTACAGTAACAAGCGTAGCTGTCGTCAACTAGAGTAATCTTGAAGTTATATTCCCTTCATCTGCACCACGGCCTCTCTGCTGTTGTCTGACTTCACTCTGTTGAGTTTGTGTGTGTCTGTGTGTGTGTGTGTGTGTGTGTGTGCGCGCGCTTGCTGTGAGGAGGAGGTCAGCCCTGACATGCAGAGAGCAACTCATTTCTGAGTTTCAAAAATGAATAAGTAAATAAAGCAATCGGCCTAATCATGTATGTACAAAATGATATAAGGCTACTTTACCTGTTCTGAAGACAGGATGATCGCGCATTACACGGCCAGCTTCAGGAAGTTCACCGGTATCGTTGGCTTGTCAACAAATACACGTGCAGAAAGATTTTTGTGACAGTTGTAACAGAAAATACCGTTTTTCGTCTGTAGGGGACCCCGTGAGGTAAAAAGCACAATCCTACATTGTGTTGCTTTAAGTTTTTACTGAATATTTGAAGGCAAACTGTTTGGTTAATATGTAAAACTATATCATTTTTTTGTTTCAGTTCTATTTTTTTAAATGAATACTAAATTTTTTTTTTTTTTGTTTTACTAATTTGTCACATCATCAAGAATGTCCTTATCACAAAAATATGGTGATATTATTTTAGGGCCATATCACCCACCCCTAAATGGCAGTATTAGGACAAAGGATGGGCATTTCTTGGTGTTTTTAACGTGAAAAAGTTTTAATGCTAATAGCTTTGTTGTAACTTTAGCATTTGCTTCCTGACTGGTAAAAGAAGATCGATACAAAGGGAGACAGTGTGTGCATGAGCTGAAAGCATCAGGGAGACAGAGAATAAGAGAGACAGCGTACAGAGTATGTAAAAAAGTGAACCAAAAAAAACAGAACTTTACACACACTAAATCAGCAAAGTTTTGATTAAATTTTTCTCAAGAAGCATTCAAACAACATCAGGGTGTTTGTGTCGTTTCCTTGTGTGTGAAAATTACATTTTTTGCAGTGTGTTTTTTTAAATGCATCATTTTTCTAATTTTCTGAATCTTCACAATTCATCAGATGCACACATAAATAGGAATGTGCAAAAGGGACTTTAAGGTTTAGTTCCTTTTATTCCATAGTTCCTGGGACTACTTGTTTGAAAAGCTCTAAATGTAAGAGGTTTCCTTTAGCTCAAACTCCACAGGTAACACTCATCTCTAACCTTTTCTCTTACAGCTGTGACCTTTTACACTTTTTCCACAGTTGTGTTTCAAAGCGTAAACAGTGTGGGGTTTGGGGTGCCGTCTACCCACAAAAAGTTTCGGCTTATGCAGCTTTAAACTTGATGCACTCGGTCAGATGTTGATATTAACTGTCAAAAAGAACCTTCAGGCCAGAGAAATGTTGGGAACTGAGAAAAAGCAAAGTCCCTTGACTGAATCTCCTTCTTTCAGCTGAGATGTGTTGGGTTTTGTTCTGTGGGCTGCAGTGGTGCATCATCCCCTCAGTACAGGAGGGAGTCTTTGGCTCTCTACAGGACGCAGAGCAGCGAACATCAAAGGCAAACCTCAGCTGGATTCACACAATCTGAGAGATACCTCTGTGGTGGCAAGGGATAAAGAGAGGGAGGCAGAAATAATACAAAGATAGATAGATAGTTTGAAAGGACAGCAGTTACAGCCAACCATTTATATTGTATATAGAAATGCATTGGAATTATATTAGACTAGTACATCAAAAACTCTCCACAGGGCCACCGCCTTTCAATAGGGGTATAAATCCGAGTTGTCATTCACCCACCACAATAAAAATTCAAGAGGGAGTGCTCGACTAGATGCTGATGTGGGGCTTTGTTAACGGCTATCACGGCTGGTTTTGGAGCTTTTGGGAGGGAATGGTTTGCAGATTTCTCCATTTACAGAACTCAGTGGCTCAGTGTGGTGCCAGAGCAGAGAATCATCCGGAGTCCAGGATTTCTTTTTCTATTACTCTTACTGTAAGAATAATTTGGTCAACTTGGAGTCAAATTGAAGATAAGCCAGCTGAATGTTTTTTTTTTCCTCAATAAGTTTCATTGTGATGCCTACACAGTTTTTTTCCTCCCCTGTAAACATTCCAACACATTACAGGATATTGATGTAAGAGAGAAATTGTTGTGCTCAGTTCTTGGGTCTGTAGGCACCACTGCAACTTAAAGCCAATCATACAGCTGGACCTGTTCCAGCCACCCACAGCAGTGGTTCCCAAAGTGGGGCGCCTTTAAGAGCGTCCAAGGGTGCCGCAGGATTTATCATATGATTGTTTATGTATTGCATATTTTTAATAACGTTTTACCACGTTATAAAAATGAGGGGTATTTACATAAGCCATACTTTATATTGCATTTTGAAACACATCATAACAGAGGAAAAAAGCGAGAGATAAAAAGTCATATTACAAACTCTGTTTATGGAAGATGCATATAGAGTGCACAGATCTTAAAGTTTTGTTGGAACCTGATAATATGTGGCAAACATGTATGTTGTTTGGAGGATATAGCAATGGCATACTTTTGTTTTGCCTCTGATTATCTCAGTGTATGAATGTCTCAGGATTCTGCATCAGTCTGGTTCCATGCACAGAATGGTTTGGTTTTTGCCCTTATTCCAGAAAACACAATATTCATAATAAGCTGTTTACATGGCTAATGAAAATGAATATTCCGCTAATACTCCTGTTTGCATGCAGCTGTGTATACTCCGATTGACATGCCCCAAAATGTTGTTCATCACGTCAAATTACAGAAAAGTAGGACAGCTTGTCATTTTGCATCAAAAAAAGGAGTTTTTCAGTCCTTCATGTGGTTGACTTGTTCGACTGTGTGAATACAGCCTCCCTCTTTCCCTCCTTTAGCCACCTTCTTGAAAAAGTTGGTGTTGATATTCAAGTCTGTCATAATTAAAAGTAGATGTGTTTTCCTTCTCACCAGAGATATAGGCTTTTCTTTTGGTCATGCATTTCTACCCCAGTTACCACTGTTGCGTATCCATGACAAAGTACGGAGCCAACCGTAAACAGACAGTTGAGACGCATATTCTGAATGGGCTGTACACATGTCCAAATAATGCTATTATTAAAATCCAGATAATACCAGCATATCCCACACCTTAATTGGAAAATGTTAAATTTGGAAAAGGGCCTAATTTGGAAAATTTAAACAGAATATGCTGTTTATATGGCCATTGTCATATTCCGAATAATAATGGAATATTAGCATGCATGTAATTTTACAATGACTCTTGTTCAGCTGGCAGGTAAAGTCATTAATGACCCTCTCTTACTGGCAACCTGTCGAAGTATGTCGTCCATCTCAAAGTAGTTTGAACAGGCTCAAAAAATCTCTATCAGTTGCCAAGTGGCCAGCTTGGATGTAGAGGTTACAAAACTCCCACATGCCTCCTTGGCCGTCACTGCTGCCAGTTAGTCCCATCTTGGCTAGTCAGCCCATATGGGGACTGGCACTGACAGGACTGTTCACACTTGGTGGCCATTTAATCCCATTGTGGTGCTAGCTTTACTTTCAGTGTAATGCCCTGCTATGGCTGGACACTGAATGGGGCCAACAGCAACGGGAAGAAGCAATGGCCCTGCACTGGCATTTAATCTCTTAAGTCCCAGGTGCGTAACAATGTGCAAAGTGGACAATTAGCATGTCATAAAGTTGGGGAGAGGCCAAAGATGGGAGCTTTGACACGGAGCTCAGCAGGGTCACTCTAACAGACGGCTCTGGTTTAGAGGCCAAGGAGGCATAAGCTCAAAGCTGACGGCCTCAGCAACAGACTTCATTATGGTCGGGATGTTTTTTGTCACCAACAAGGGGAAAAATTGTTGATGTGCACTACAATGCTGGAGAGGAGTAAGACTAGGCCAAAATGAGCAACTGTTTCCTACAGTAAAACATCACTTTGAATTAAAAGCAGCTTCTATGTTGAATAACAAGTCTGTTGATGTGGACCCATGTGAGCTCAGTCTGCATTCCAAGCCACCAAGCCAAAATGAGCAGATAAATGATTACTCTCAAATATCACCAGAGTGTATGGTGCAGAAAATCTGAGCATAGTGTTAAGGATATTGTTTGTTCTCTAATTACAGTAACTAATGTTACTTCTACATCAAATTGAAAACCTAGAATTAGCACCTCATGGTTACATGCCTCCATGAACCACTGCCTTTTGCAGTCACAGCTTACATCCATGTCTGTCCAGACTCATACTGTATGTAGTCATGATAATGCTTTGAATATGGATGTTGCTGCAAAGAAGCTACAAATTTCAGAACATTAATGTGTCATGCACATCTTCAACCCGGCAGCACAGAAAATCTATACAATCAGCACAGTTTCAATGTGGACACCCACTGTCATCAATTCAGTATCTGATCAAATCTCTCCCCTTCTGTTCCTGAGTGATGGTATTAAATAATTGCCAGAAAAGCATTTTTTGCAGATAACTATGGTGTCACAGTGAAGCTGACCTTTGACCTTGGACATAAAATGTTTTATCTTTTTATCCTAAAAGACATTTGTCATAACTAGCATATGAATTTTTGTGTTATGGCCAAAAACATGTTATTTGAGGTCACAGTGACCTTTAAAAACCAAAACCTGATCAGTTCACCATTGAGTCAAAGTGGGCATTTGTGCCAAATTTGAGGAAATTCCCTCAAGTTATTCTTGAGATATTGTGTTCATGAGAATTAGAGGGTTGAGGTCACAGTGACCTTTGATCACCAAAATTTAATCAGTTCATTGTTGAGTCTGATTGGATGTTTGTGCCAAATTGGAAGAAATTCCCTCAAGGTGTTCTCGAGATGCCTCTGGCCATGGCTGTCGCTGGCGCAAAGGGCATTAAAAAAAAGCATTTACAATGTAAGATGTGGAACCATGCACTTGTTCCCTTTGTGGTCTAAGTAGTATTAGCAATCATGCTTGAAGTGCAATTAAACAGTTCATGCGGTGAGGTGGAACGCAGTGGCCAGTATGCAATCCTGGAACCCACTGGCAATTGTCTGATTACTGTTTAGCTTTATATTCTTTTATATCTCACTCTTTTAATTTTCTGCATTCATATACAAATATCATTAGTCATTGACCAAGGCACAGAAGAGGAAGTCTTGGCCTAGATATCCACTTTCAACACCAGGTCTGCCAGATACACAACCTTTGCCCCCAGAGGCTTATCATCATCAGACCAATACCCAATAGGTTCTGAGACTGGAACAGCCATCTCCGCTGTTCTTTGGCCTTAACTGTGCCATTCCTTAAAATATGAAATACTGAGACCATTAAAAATCTCCTTTACAGTGACAACTTGATTTTACACACAAAAAGGTTAATAGATTAGCAACAAGTGCTATTAATTTGAGCTGATTCATGCTACTGTGAGCCTTCTGTATTTGGTCTTTAGTAGCAGCATAGAGGAATTCTTTTTTTCCCCAGCTTGGCAAGCAGCAGTGATGGGTCTGAGATGGGGGCAGAGAGACCTGTTTTTACTCTATGAATAAGCAATATTAGGTTTGTGTGTAGCACTGGACATGTTCATAGTGCTGCAGTTTTTGCAAAGTGCACCAGTCCTTACACTGACTTGTCATGCATCCCAGCGGCAGCTCGCTCTGTGGAAAGATGCTTCAAGCATTGGTTGCGCGATGATCAATAATGCTACCGAGTCAGTCAGCAATCTAAACTTAAACTGGGCTGTTGCTGTTACGGAGCTGAGGAAAAGTAAGTGTTGAGGGGCATTCCCCACAGGGTTGATTAGGCACATCCTAATTGGCTGCACGCTTATTTGCACATGTTAGCATGCAGAAGTGAGTAGCTGAACTCTGCACTGAATCAAACATCAAGTAGGAACCTCAATAGTGTCTTGACTTGATGTGACTGCTTCTTTTAAAAGGCACAGGTTGTTGAATGTTTAACTCTTCCTAGGTTTGTCCCCTTTTTTGCTGCTTAAGTGTTTCCATTTCTAAAAAACCTTACACCTTTTCATTTTGCTCTCTCCCTCTCACCGTTCCCCATCCTTCTGCTTTCACCTTTATATTTTCTTTTCATCATCAATTGCACCCTTCTCTGCCACATCCTGCCCTGCCACTCTCTGGTTGTACTCCATGTAGATTATGGTCTGCTGTAATTGTAATTTTAATTCAGCCCCATACGGGCTGCCAAGAAAACATTGAGATAACTTCATTCCATCTTATAGCCAAATGTTAATGACAGCATTTAACATTTATAGGCAAATGTTAATGGCAGTATTTAACATCTAAACGGTCTCGGTTTTTCAGTGGGCCATACTGATAATTGCACATTAGAACCACTGTAATTATGCTGAAATAGGCTTGGAACACTTCATCAATCCACAGTAATCATTTTCTGGAAGTGCTAATTTAGATTTGAAAAGGGGATTTAAACATTAGCAGGGGGCTGTAGTTTGAAATTAACTATGTGGAGGGAACCATAGAATGAGGTATTGATCTTTGTGTGATGTTTATGCACCACCTCTGCCTCTCCAGGTGCCCATTTAATGCTGCTCTTAAACACCTTATCTGGTTAAATACCACAAGCTCCTCTGCTCAAATCCTCTTAATCTGAGGTAGTCACTCTCTCCATAAATCTAATTATATGGGTAAATATTGCCTGATTCCTTGACAAAATGCAGCTACAAGCCTCTCATTCACCTCAGCATTTTTTATATTGCTTCCATATCCCTCACTCAATTTATATCATATGGTCTTTGAGCCAGTTATCCATACTGTAACAGGCCTTTTCTTCTGTTTTCCAGATCAATATGTTTGTCCATTTCACTGCCAGAGAAGTAGATTTGCGTGCTTTCTTTTCTTTCCATTTTCACACTGTTCTCTGAGTAAACATGAATTATTTTTTGAAAAGGGTCATATGGCTCTTTTGGAAGACATGGTGCTCAGTCTCTCATTGTTGATGCTGTTAAGCTGTAATGACTTGTTGCTCCTGAATGTCACTGCATGTACTTCTTATAGACAAACACTCTTGATGTTTCCACAACCTGCAAACTTCATTGATTTCTTCTCCTTTATAAACTCCATGTTAGCCTGAGTCTCATTACTTAGCAATCCAGTTACTTCATTTTCCACCTGCCTACCACATTTTGTTTAAATTCACTAAAGCTGGTGTCTCCAGGGTCCGGTCCTAATTTGACTCTACTGCAAGACCCCTAAAACTGGTTTCACTGCTGCATCTATTTTCAAGATCATTATAATGGACATTAGCTCACATGCATGTTTCAGTGTCTTGTCGTGTTCAAAGCTGCTCTTTTATTGACTTGTATGCTGTTTTGCTTTGTTGCTTTCCATTTCTAAGAATTTTAATATAGCTGTTTGTTTGCTCTGCTGCTGAGTCTTTTTTTCTGTTATAAATAGCTGCATATTCTCTCCCAGGTTGTCAGAAAATCACCATAAGCTACAGCTGAAAATCCAATGCCACTATAAGACTCTCCAACTCAACTCAGCTTAAAACCCTCTCAAATTCCCTCAAGTCCACACAGAAACCTTGACCTGCTGATACTGTCTGTCTCTCTGCGTGGCTGTCTGTGTCTTAGGCTTCAGCCTCTCTTTAAAACTCATGTACTGTGGGTGATTTTTTTCCTCCTGTAATGGCTTCTATTCTTTTTTTCCTCATTTTTCCCGTATTTGTCTACCTGTCCACCTTAGTTCTTTTCACCTTTCCTTCACCCATTACTGTGTGGAACAACAGTACGTCAATGCTAACCAAACATTACTTTTATTTGGCGCACACATCCGCTCCTTCTAGTGAAGCCATTGCCCTGACAAGCGTTGTGTCAGCCTCTATTTCCCAGTCGACACTAACACGGTGGAGATTGCAATTAGAACAGAAGGGATAGAAATAATGTGCCGGGTGTTGTGTTCTTTTACAGTCTTATTAAGAGGGACGAGGGCTGAAGTTAATTTTCCTTGTGGAGATGGCTCTGTCTTACACCAGGAGGGACTTGAACAGCTGTGAGTGTAGTGTTACAGGAGCTGGATGATAGCTTGAAGGGTCTTTTTGTGGTTCAGCCTCCATTACTTACAGAGCAGGCTGTGGTTATAGAGAACAGGATTGAATTGCCCCAGCTATTCATAAATCCAACACAGAGTATGTGGGTAAAAACCTGCCTCATTTCTAAGTATCTACTAGCTAGTGTCAAACTACATAGGTGTGGGCTTCTTCTCCGAAGCCTTTGTGCTCCACTGTCTTGCAGGTTCCCTTGAATCGTGGCTACACCTGGATCGTGGGTTGTGGTTACGCTGCTGTGGTCCTGCCTGATGCCGACTACTACTGCTGTTATTGTTGTCATACTATTATTGTCTTACTTAACTTACATTAAAGGGTTTCTTTTGAGGAGTTGGATCCATGAAGATGTTGAAGCACTTTCCTATGTTTATATATATTTTGGTATGATTGTATTGTTTTTCTATTGTGTGATCAATTTGACTGTCATGATGTCTGTTGGGTGGCTGTGATTTTATAATGGGATTGCTGAGTTCCTGTCTGCACAACAAATTTACCTTTGGGTACTAATAAAAAAACCTTGAACCTTGAAAGCGAGAGCCGGTTTTATCTACAGACCAAGCAGGTCTCTTCCACTGAGTCTGCCATGTTGTTCAACACTAACCTAGACTGGAAACACTGGCTCTAGATAGAGCTATTTACATTTTTAGTTTTTTGCTTTTGCATTTTTGCATTTTCATGTCGGCAACCATAGTTCTCCTACATGCTTGGCACACAGGAGAAGTCAGAAGTCCAAACAAACATGCTCAGCCCTCAGAAGTATGAATGGGTGCTGAATCCTCCATGAAAAATGTAAAAAATGTGTACAAAAGGTACAGGACAGCTCAGTGTGCAACAAAGTTGCTTTGTTGCTTGTGCACACATTTGTGTTCATGTGGCAATAAACATTATAATTAGAGTGCTGTCCTGTACCTTTTGTACACATTTTTAACACACACAGGAGAAGTTTCAGTTGGTTGCAATCTGCAGCCTCACCACTAGATGACACTAAATCCTACATACTAGACCTTTATAACACAAAAAATGTCTTGGCTGGTCAATACTTTATAGTAATCTATAAATTGTTTGTTGGGAAATGTGTAGTGCCCTCCAATTGAAAAAGATTAGCTACATAAACAGGAAGTCACTGTAGTAGCACCAGGCCCCAGGAAGTGCGCCACGCTTTAAGCCAATTTCCATAGTGGCCAAACAGTGGAATTACAATGCCAAGGTGGTTATGTGATACAGTTGAACCCAAAAAGACTTTTCCTATAGATTTCTATTGTGAAATAGACACCTGTAAATCAGCAGATACATTTATTCGAATGTCACAACCACCACGAAATGACCCATTTCACCATCAGAATTTGATCAGTCGGTTCGATCACATTAGGTAATTAAGTTAATTAGCTAATCAGGCTGTAGCCTGATTAGCTGGCAGAAGTAACGTGTGCCTGCTCTACGGGCCCAATGATGTGGAAGCAGTGCTGATCATCTGAGTAATCTTATATGCAGCAGTTGAATCTATTTGGCTTCATGCACCACGAAGGAACTTTCATAGGAACAAATATAGTAAGTAATACTGTAAATGAATAAAAGGCTACTCTCGTTAGTGCATTTGTCACATGATCGCAGCCTCCCCAAATAGGTGGGTTATGCACAAACTATTGGCTCATGATTATGTGGGATGTGTACAAAATTTGGTGCATTTATTTTTGTGGGAAAATGTACAAACAGTGCATGAGAGCAGCCTGAGCTTTACATTGTCCAATCAACATTTACTTCATCGTGATAAGTTTAGGTAAAAACATTGTCTATTTTCACTTTAAGTCCCAAGTTTTCAGTAACTACAGATTTCAATTGTAATTCAGTTTTATTTAAACTGGGTTTCATGATTGAAACTTAACAAATAACTAACTGCTTTATTAATTTGTAAATTTGTTAATTGTGGTATCATATATTTCAAAGCAATCACACGCATTACAAGCTGTAATGTAACTGCCAAAAATAATAGTTTTAGTGATACATTAAACTTGACAGCCAATCCTTTATAAATCTAAAATCTTTGTGTTCTTTTAATAAGCATTCACAGAGAAACATCCTTCAGTCAGTAGTATTCTTGCAGCTAAGAATGAGCAGGAAATCAACTAATTATTCTAACCTAACCAACACTACTGTGTAACTAGGCCAAATAATAACCCACAAAGAGCTGGTGCAACCAGCTAAAGCTAATTGACCTCTCAGTCTGGTTTAGGCTTTGTGACTGAACAGCATCATGTAGAAAATAGAGGCTTTCACAGCTCCACAGTGCTGCAGAAGTACTTGAATCCATTCAGCTGAGAAATTGAAGATATTTAACCCAAGTTGAAGAGCAAACTGAAAGCTAATGCTGAATGTGTCTGGGATTTCTTATATGCTTCAATTTATAGCATATAAAAGTCTGAAGACAGCTTAACATCTTAAATCTGAGGCTGTTTCTGCTCGCCCTTTACACTCTTCTTTCTAGCATGATCACCGCTTCATGTCTCAGCCAGGTATACCAATTCAGGACAGGAAATGCCATCATTTGACATTTAACCATATGTGTGCCATACATTCATGGGTTTTAAAGGGTTGAAAGAGCTTAAGGTAGAAGATTTCTAGTCTCATAAACTTGACCCTTGTGTCAGATTTTGTTCTTCACTCCGGATAATAGAGTGAAATGTTGATCCATACAGTGTTCTCGACTAAGATCTGCTCCACATTTAAAATAATCCCAGTGGCATATGGAGGTTTCCCAGTTGGTTCCTCGAATATAGATTCTTATTTTGATTTGAAATGATGTCAGGCACTGAGACGGTGCTCTTATCCAGAGTAAATCAAGGACACTTGTAAAACACTTGCCGTCTCCGATGGGCGCAAATGAGCTGCTGTGGGATCTGAACTTGTTATCTTTGAGTTTCTGTTCCATC
Source organism: Epinephelus lanceolatus (assembly GCF_041903045.1). Classification (NCBI taxonomy): domain Eukaryota; kingdom Metazoa; phylum Chordata; class Actinopteri; order Perciformes; family Serranidae; genus Epinephelus; species Epinephelus lanceolatus. Next base: position 33,169,408 of record NC_135739.1, read on the forward strand.
TCACCACCCCTGACGCCATAAAAAAGTCATAATCCAGCCCTGACACCAGACGTCCTTGGCCTGTATCCGAACACTGTGCCAGGAGGAAGCATCCAAAATAACATTCCCTTTGATGCTTTCATGCTAGCCCAAATAAATCCATGTATGATTTGCAGCAATGACACATACTGACTTATTTGGAGGGATGCACTTATTTTTGGGACTTGTTTTGGAGTTGTTGGAAAACTTAAGTAAATGAGAACATGGACACCCTGGTGTACCCGCAGCAGATTAGCACAGGATTGACCTTTTAAATAGACAAACTGTTTGTTTCCATTGGCCTCTGGATGAATATATTTTATTAATGAAACATTCTGCACTCAATACAGCAATTTAGCTAGGCTTATTCTAAAATCCGTTTCTGTTGAGCAACTGTGTACTAATAAAACATGTATTGATTGTAGATGCACAGCCTCCCATCAACCAGCACATACACATCCTCGGAAAACAAGAAGGTCACACTCCAGAGTTTGTGGTTGGAGAGACCTTTTGCTATGAAATTAGGCGAATAATTCAATACAGGAAATGCTTTATCTTTCTAATTTATAGAGCTTAGTATCAAGCTTTAACACTTTTTTTGTGACAGATTGAAATGTTTCTGCAACGCAGAGTATCAACAACTGCCAAGTACTGAGAAAAGACACATTTATAATTCCGGGTAGTTTTTTTTTTTTTTTTTGTGCCAATTTAGACCATTTTAATTAGTTTATGCTCTTCACAACACTTTCACAGTTTTCATCTTTTTACTTTAAGTCCGTGGATGATCCTCAGCAGAAGAAAAGTGACATGTCAGAGCGGCGCAGATCTTTTCTTGTTTTCCTTACCTTAAATGAAAAACCTGTCTCTTTACAGTGTCTCATCAATTCAAAGTCAAAAATTGAACTGTGTAACTGTGATGATGTTTTATAGCTAAAGTACCAATGCATTGCATACTTAAAGGAAAAGACAAGGGCTCGCTTGAGGTAATTACTTGCCCATCCAAGAAGTTTCCTCTGGCTCTGGGACTGTTACTTAGTGAATATTATCTAGGAAGCAATTACATTTCTTGCAAAATGTATTTTGCAAAACAATCTTGTAGTATAGTACTGTGTCTGGGGGATAGGGATGCCTGTTATCAGTAGATGTACAGAAGAGTTTGCATGCTGCTAAAGTGATCTGGTTGTATCACTGATATGTACTGTGTGACAGTGAACAGCTGTAGGGGTTGAGTGTCTTGTTTAGAGACTTGGGACCTGTCCCATTATGCGCACTTGATCACACTTACGCACTTGGACACTTGACATGTGCGTCCATGTGCTTAGTGTAAGTCCGCAGGTGTATCCCATTTCTACAACGACCAAAAGTGCAGTGTGCTTGATTTGAGCGGTATTTGGCAGAGTATAAATCCCATAATGCATCACCAGCTGGTGGAGTTCTGCCAATAAACTAAAGAAGGAGAAGCTGGTGAAGTCTGCCCACTATAGTTCACTGAGTCTGCCATCATTGGGATTTCGACTAAGATGCTGCCGAAGAAATTTCAATGGAAGAAAAATGTTTTATAAATTTTGCTTTATATCATAGTCCCGTTCATATCATAGCGTCATGATGGTACATGCTAGGAAGCTTTGTTAATGTGTCTGTGGTGCGGAAATTCACATCAAGCTTTGCCCTGGAATTATTTACTAACCACAGAATTTATCTGAAATAGGGACCACGGAACAAACATTCCAACAAACAGCTAAAAATACTGCAGCTGATGGATACAGGTGAGTAGTTTGCTCCGTCATTTCTTTTGATTGATGTCTTTATTTCCAACATGACAAATATTATAAAACAGTAGTTAACTTACTTAATCCTTCCCCTTTTATTCACTATTTAATAACCTTTAACTTTCCTTTAGATATCCAACGTAGTGTTATATATGCCAGCATATTAACTGACTTTCTGAAATATACACCATACATACATCAGCTCAACATAAATCACAGCTGCAGATTCCTGCTGATTATCCACACATTTTTTCATCCCTACATGAAAATTATTTCTTTACACCCTTTTCTGAACTGAATCATGTTTGGATAATGTTTTTGTTTGTGGAGAATAACATCCAATGCGCAATGAAAGGGGCGTTGTCAAGTCTGTCCCAATTTCATTTAATATCCCCGCGTACTTGGCCACTTAATACATGCTTGAACACTATAGGCAAATGTACGTTCTGCGTGGCAAAACGTCACCAAAGTGTGTGCGTAACCAACCGCACTCAGCCAAGTGTGGAAAAATGGGACAGCCCCATGGATAATCCTGTGGAAAGGAGCATTGTTCACACACACTTCTCCAGCCCTCTTCTCCAACCTCTGACCACCGCTGCTCAAGAGGGTGCTTGGTCAGTTGGCCTTCTGATGTGGTTGGCCCCAAAAGTCATGATCTCCTGACCGCTTGGTTCATTGTGGTGATGTGCTAATTTGACTGTCCAACAGAGTGGCGATGCAATGTTCCTGGCCTGTTTTTAACCTCAATTACCTTCCTGAATGGAGAAAAAAAGCTTTGTGTCATTACGGTTTGCAAGAGAAAACAAGGAAATTTACTGGATCAGAACTGACAGGCATGCATGACAGACACTATTGTTTTGGTGATCAAACAAATGATGCGTGACTAACATGGTGGATTTAGTGAATCATTTTCTCCACACAGATTTCCTTGTGTACACTGTGCTTGCCTTCATTTTGGGCTCGTTCTACTTTCTTTTCAGTTCCTGAAGCGGTATCTACCGCTCTCATTGTTTCTGTCCATTGCTCTCTTCTTATTTCCTGCTCTGCAGTCCAGCAGATGTCAGTTTGTCTTCCTCCCTCCCCCTCTCTGTTACTCTTTCTCTCATCTGTGTTCTTCACTTCTTTCCTCTCCAGTCCAACCGTCATGAGTAAAGGTCAGTATGTCTGCTCTCTCCTGTTGTGCTGTCAGTATTCATGTCTGTTACTCCAGTACTTATTAGCGCTGGCCTTTAGCTGCTGCCCTAACGAGCCGGCAGCACAGCACTGAAACAGCTGGTGGAGAAACGAGAGGAAGGAAGATGACCTCAGACCACCCACACCTATTTCCTATCCATAAATCTGATGCTAATGTGGAGAAACAAAATTCATGGTCATGTTCAATCATGTTGAATTTGGAATGATTATTGGTGTTGTTGACAATATGTTGTTGACACCAAGCTTTTAGCTAGACAACAGTGCTTTGCTGTGATAAACAGAAAAACAGCATGTTGGTATAAAGGTCACAATGACATGAGAAACAACTTCACAACCTTCAAAGTGATATGATAACAGCATGATGCAATTTGGTGGTGGAAACCTTCTTTTCCCAAAAATAAGCGAGGTTAGTTCGACAAACTCTTCTCCATGAGTACATTGTAATCATGATAACTCTAGCATTATCAACCTTATTTGGTACATTATGAATGTTATGGTCCAACAGACAGAAGACAATCAGGAGAGACAGAAGAATGAAATAAAGATGAAGTTTAATGTGAAATATAAGTGAGAGAGATTATTTGTGATTGTGGGACATCTGAGCGAGGAGGATAAATCCCCCCCATGGAGTCTAGACACTGGTGGAGGTGGTAGTGGCGGATGACTTTGGTTGATGATGACTGCTGAGGCAAATAGAGGTGATCTAGGTGGTGATGGGGAGGTGGAGGGTAGGCAAGGCAGCAACATGAAAGGACAGAGGGCAGAAAGAGATGATAGGCTGATAGAGAAGGTGTGTTGATGTGCTATTGGTTGATTGTGGATCAGCTTGAGAACAGCTGATGACTTGATTGACAGCCCTGAACACTGACAGCCAGACAAAGTGCAAGCATGCGTGCAAGGAGTGAATAGCAGGGTGAGAAAGAAAGTTACAGCCTAAGCCAATGTCCAGACAGTCTAAATCCAGTGCAATATTTAGTCCAAACACATTATTACATCCATATACAGTACAGGCCAAAAGTTTGGACACACCTTCTCATTCAATGCGTTTTCTTTATTTTCATGACTATTTACATTGTAGATTCTCACTGAAGGCATCAAAACTATGAATGAACACATGTGGAGTTATGTACTTAACAAAAAAAGGTGAAATAACTGAAAACATGTTTTATATTCTAGTTTCTTCAAAATAGCCACCCTTTGCTCTGATTACTGCTTTGCACACTCTTGGCATTCTCTCCATGAGCTTCAAGAGGTAGTCACCTGAAATGGTTTTCCAACAGTCTTGAAGGAGTTCCCAGAGGTGTTTAGCACTTGTTGGCCCCTTTGCCTTCACTCTGCGGTCCAGCTCACCCCAAACCATCTCGATTGGGTTCAGGTCTGGTGACTGTGGAGGCCAGGTCATCTGCCGCAGCACTCCATCACTCTCCTTCTTGGTCAAATAGCCCTTACACAGCCTGGAGGTGTGTTTGGGGTCATTGTCCTGTTGAAAAATAAATGATCGTCCAACTAAACGCAAACCGGATGGGATGGCATGTCGCTGCAGGATGCTGTGGTAGCCATGCTGGTTCAGTGTGCCTTCAATTTTGAATAAATCCCCAACAGTGTCACCAGCAAAACACCCCCACACCATCACACCTCCTCCTCCATGCTTCACAGTGGGAACCAGGCATGTGGAATCCATCCGTTCACCTTTTCTGCGTCTCACAAAGACACGGCGGTTGGAACCAAAGATCTCAAATTTGGACTCATCAGACCAAAGCACAGATTTCCACTGGTCTAATGTCCATTCCTTGTGTTTCTTGGCCCAAACAAATCTCTTCTGCTTGTTGCCTCTCCTTAGCAGTGGTTTCCTAGCAGCTATTTGACCATGAAGGCCAGATTGGCGCAGTCTCCTCTTAACAGTTGTTCTAGAGATGGGTCTGCTGCTAGAACTCTGTGTGGCATTCATCTGGTCTCTGATCTGAGCTGCTGTTAACTTGCCATTTCTGAGGCTGGTGACTCGGATGAACTTATCCTCAGAAGCAGAGGTGACTCTTGGTCTTCCTTTCCTGGGTCGGTCCTCATGTGTGCCAGTTTCGTTGTAGCGCTTGATGGTTTTTGCGACTCCACTTCCGGACACATTTAAAGTTTTTGCAATTTTCCGGACTGACTGACCTTCATTTCTTAAAGTAATGATGGCCACTGGTTTTTCTTTAGTTAGCTGATTGGTTCTTGCCATAATATGAATTTTAACAGTTGTCCAATAGGGCTGTCGGCTGTGTATTAACCTGACTTCTACACAACACAACTGATGGTCCCAACCCCATTGATAAAGCAAGAAATTCCACTAATTAACCCTGATAAGGCACACCTGTGAAGTGGAAACCATTTCAGGTGACTACCTCTTGAAGCTCATCGAGAGAATGCCAAGAGTGTGCAAAGCAGTAATCAGAGCAAAGGGTGGCTATTTTGAAGAAACTAGAATATAAAACATGTTTTCAGTTATTTCACCTTTTTTTGTTAAGTACATAACTCCACATGTGTTCATTCATAGTTTTGATGCCTTCAGTGAGAATCTACAATGTAAATAGTCATGAAAATAAAGAAAACGCATTGAATGAGAAGGTGTGTCCAGACTTTTGGCCTGTACTGTATACATCTACTGACTGCTGTTGCATAATTTCAAATGTTCATATTTCTCTTTTTACTGCCCACAAAAAATCAGTTTTGTACATAAATATGCTGGCACCTTGATACCAAACTGTAGTTTCATTGCATATGTTGTGTGTGTGCTGTCCAGATGGAGGGCAGGCAACAGGAGCATTGCCCAAATGCCTATGATTTGCGCTGTTTACGGCTGTTCTGATTGATTAATTTGGGAGAAAACAAGGCCTGCTTTAAGTCCTGAAAACAGTACGATGTGAAGCGGAGATGTAAACAAAAAAAAAAAGAAGAAAAAAAAACTCATTCAGAAACAGCGGCAGATGTCGATCAAAAACCTCCGTCTTCAGTCTGGAGGAGCTGAGTCAATTATTACATAATGCTAATGCTTAAGCATTGTGTTAAACATCCCTCGAGATGGATGCAATTACAATGTGCTGTGACAGTTTCTTTGTGTTTATAGCCATGACCCAATGTTTTAATGTTGTTTCACCAGACTTCTGGCAACGGTTGATCTAACAGATAGAATGCAGTAGCTAATGTTAGCTTGTAATGTTAGCCTTACAGCTGTGCACTCATGTACAGAAAAAAGACAGTTATACTCATGCACATTTATTCACCCAACCAAAAACAAGAAGACAGTTGTTTCAGTCATGGACCCAGTGATGGGAGGTAGTTACTACAGGCCCCAGTGCACACTATAATGACAGGTCCTAATGCAAGCTACTCACTAGTTATGCACCTAAACAAGCTACTGTATGATTTTATAATCTCATCACATGATCAAATAGAGAGTTGACATATATATTACCCTGAAATGATTATTGCATATATATGACAAAAATACCAAAGAAAATAAGGTTTTCATTTAATTAAATAATTTGTTATAGTTTAAGTAGAATAAGCATATATTTTATTATAACATAATGTAGATTGCTGCTGACTATGTTACAAAAAAAAGAAAAAGAAAAAAGAAAACCATAATGGAGTTAGGTTTGCCTTTTCAATGGCATATGCAGCAAATGGCACCATTTATTTTTGAATGTGAGCTCCCTTAACCACAGGTGAGGGCCCATTTTCGTATTGTTGGAGGGCCCACTCTCTCTTTGGACCCCCTCACCCCATGGGCCCCAGTGCAACAGCCCTGCCTGCACTGTCTATATTTACGCCCTTGTGTGGAACCAACCGCACACAAAATAGGCTAGTCATAGTCCATTAGACTCTTGTGCGCCTTCATCAGCTTGCTGTGTAACATCACTAATGTGACAAAGACTGGAGGACGAGGCCATTTGTATTGGGGATTGTGTCCACACCAGGCAGATCAGTCAAGTTGTTAGAAAAATCACTGTTTTTCATTTTGTGTGGCTCACATCCAGCATGAGGTTCTGATGATACCTGCCGCCCGCAAGTTCATCCAGTCCTTTTATATAGTCATGTTATTTCAGATTCATGCAGTATGTGGATTTATGACTTCCTGCCCTCCATCTGAATTTTGCACATCATAATAGTCATGTGATTTCAAACAAGCTATTGTTGCAGCTTATGTTGGCCAGTTCCAGGGTGTTGGTACTGTGACACTTACTCACTGGAATTATTTACAGGCACAGAAAACAGGCCCCAGCCATTGTTAAAACAACAAAAATATCTGCCATGAAAACTCTCTCTGGTGGTTGAGATATCTCGCTCTATTTCAAACTGACTGACACTTTGCCAACTGTCGTCCTACACCGCTTCCATAGCACATTATGTGGAACAACCCTCACGGGGTTCACAGTGTGTTGTGATCACTGACTATTTCAGAGTAAAGTAGCGTTATAATAGATGTGATGAGATGAGTGGACGTGTCCACTTCACTTTAGGCTGTGTGTCTGAAGTGCTGTTGTGGTATTGATTTGTGTTGGCTTCGTGTCAGCATGACATCATCTTGGCAACACAGTCTCAAGCGCTCTTTAGGCTTGCTGTTTTATCATGCGTGAGTGTGTGTGTGTGTGTGTGTGTGTGTGTGTGTGCTCTGCAGGGGAGAAATCCCTCCATCTGCTGCTCGGGTGCCATGGATTTGCTATTCCCTGACTCAGCACTTTTTCTTCTTTAACACGCACACATGCACACACACGCACACACTTATACACACACACACACACACACACACACACACACACACACAAACACGCACACCCCTCTCAGTATTCAAAGTGTCGTTATCTTGTAGCGGCCTTTTCCATCACCTCCAATGTTTCTTCATAATCAGGTTCTGCCATAGCTCTCGCTTCTCTTGCTCTCTCTCTCACACACACACACACACACACACATACACACACACACACACACACCAGCAGCATCCAAATTAGAAATGAAATTGCTGCTGGATGAGTTTTGGCAATGTCTCTGCAAAGGTTAGCTACAGCTCATATTTTCTGTCTGCAATGACACCAGCCACACAGCTGTCTTTTCTTTCACCTTCTGACCTTCTGACTTTCTGCAACAGGTTTAACATTTCTGAATAAAAACACATTGATTCAGACTGTACAAAGTTGTGAGGGTTTCTTTGTTTGTTTACTGTTTGGAAGTGGACTTCTCTGTGAGGTTAACTCAGAGCTGAGGCCTTTTGTTTTTTTCAAATCAAGCCATTTTATTACTTGCGTGTTTTTTTGCTGAGCTATCACTTTTAAATACCATGCCCATTTATTTCAATTCTTAAAAGAAATATTGTACCAAAAGATTAAACTAGAAATTTAAGCTTAAGTGGACACAAGGAAGCCAGCTCATTATTATTATAAAAAAAAAATCCAGGAATATACCGGTATTTATTTTGAATGTTTAAAGGTGTGTAAAAGATGAAGAGTCAGAGTAGAAATCAGTCTTTAAAATACTTTTTACAGCAAAAAACCCCTCACTCTGACATCTCTCCACTTTGTGCATGTATAGGTCCTGTTTGTGCATGTGTGTGTCTTTCGGACCTGTGTGTAATTGACAAGCAAGAGTGAAAACATTGAATTTCTCCTCAGGGGGATTAATAAAAGGAAATAAACTTAAACTTAAACTTAAAACTTAAAAACACACATTTACTCTCCTTCCTGCTCTTTCATGACCACTCAGTGCTCTCTTTTTCTCCAGACCTTCAGTGGACTGATGGCATGTCATTTGTGCTTTCTCCCAATTTTATTCTCTTTACTTTCTTTTTTCTTTGCCTTGATATTTTATCAAAAAAGCAGATGACTAGAACTGGGAGGTATTAGCTGGAAAACACAATGGGACCATATTATGAAGCCTCATCTAGTCCAAATCCAAAGTAGATAACAACATCGCATGAAATAAACATTTTACACGTTTTTCTAAGGTTCTGCGCAGGCGCCTTTCAAAACAATCTACTGAATGTGTGATTATGTGTGAAAAAGGAGTCAACAAAGACAGAGATGCCTATTTACGGGCTAACTGCATATGAAAGCACTTCTAGAAAACCTAGGTTTATAAGACTTTTTATCTCCAAGACAACAAAGGAGCCATTTGTTTATCATTCATATACACTGATGGCAGTCTAGGCCACCAGAAATGAGTTCAAAACTCCTCCTCAGGTTAGGAGCATCACTAACGACAACACCTACAAGACACAAGGTCAGCTGCTTGCCTGCAATTGGCTCTGTAACCAGGGAAGTAAGGCAAGCCCTTCCTGTCAACACAGGCTCTTGTTGGCTGTGTAGAGGAGATGGAAGCACCTATTGGCTCAACTGGGGTGTCAATCAAAAGGTCAGAGTTTGGCCACCAGTTTAGTATCAAGTATCAAGGTGTTTATACACAAAATAGATTTCATTTGTGTACAATAAGAAGAGAAATATAAACATTTGAACTGATGCAATGGCAGTAAGTGGATATCTATGGATGTAATAATATTTTTGGACTAAATATTACACTGGATTGAGATTGTCTGGACCTTTGGGAATGTATGAGGACTGTTTTTGTTGTAATAGTATAAATCTGTGGATTATGATAAGGCACAATGAGTGGGTTATACATATTTGTTTGTTTTTTGTCTGACAAAAGCATTTATTCAACCTGCTGTGGTGGTTGTACCTTGAAATGATCTGCATTAGTCGAACTGCAAGGATAGCTATCAAACAGTAGGTTGTATTAGTAAACCACTTAAACAAAGCAAATGTACAATTACATATTATAATCATCAAAATCATGTGAGGGCCCACAGGGTGGTTGTTAAGATGATAATATATCTATCTATCTATCTATCTATCTATATATATATATATATATATATATATATATATATATATATCAGGGTGAAATCAGTTTAACAAATTTGCTTCTATTAAAAAATGTAAAATTTTGCTAAAAAGGCTGATGGTATACCTTTTGCGAATACGCATTTTCTAGGAAAGGAAAGGCATGACCCGCCGTACTCTGCCTCTGGTAGGCTAATCCTGACAGTTTTACCCTAACCCTTACCAATATATATTGTAACTCTGCAGTGATACAGTGCAACACGTACTATATGATCTTTTGCAATATAGAATCTTTTTGAAAACAAATTTGGAAAAAAACACAATGACCTTTACAGATAGACTCAAGGCTGATGTTGCTGCCAAGGTGAATACTTCAAAAAAGTATTATGTGTTATATATTTGTAATTCATTTAGTATATACTATATAATATCACTTCATCTGTCATCACATTGACATTAAAGGGCCTTTTTCATGCCTTCATGCCCCGCCTTTCCACCACACCTACCTGCCAGCCTATAACCTGTTAACACATCTCCTGCTGCTGGTCCACCACAACCACCTCATTACTCCTCGTCACTATAAATACTCCAGCTTCACGGACTCTTGTTATCAGATTGGTCTTTGTCATACCTATGCAAGACTTTCCAGAGCATTACCAGACTGCCTCCTCCTTGCCAGCCTGCCTTTGACTCTCCTGTTTACCCTGCATCTTCGTAAACCATTCAGCCTTCTGTTCTCACCCAAGACCTCTGCTCCCACATTCTTTGTTTCTGTTCACCTGTTTCCTGTGGCTGTGTGGAGAGACTACCAGTCAGCTCAATGTTATGAGTTTACCTGTTCAGCTGCCTGTCATTTCCTGTGCTGTGGATTACCTTGCCACTTGGCTGCACATTCTGCATTTGTGTGTGTGCCATGGGATCCACGCCAGTTCCAACCAACCTGCAGCCGGCTCCTCACAGGTGTGTTGGCTCCCTTGGTGTGTTCTCCAGGTATCGGATTCTCTGCTCATCTGATGTCGCCTCCTGCCTGCTCCCTGATGGTTACTGCTGCAAACTTTTGAACTTTGCTGTTTGTGTGCTTTCAGTAGATGACATTGACTCACCAGCTCTCTGCTCTGGCAGGCTATGGCAAAGTATTGGACTGAACCTGTGTTTAGGAAGCTGACTTTCACTGTTTTACCTTCCTGCTTGTTCTGTGATTGACAAGCAGTATATTAAAGGTCATTACAAACTGTCATGCTTGATTTTGGTGCTTAGGTTCAAGCTACTCTGGTTACAGAATGCATAAAGTTTCTAAACATAACTTTGATTTAGAGACCTGTGTGTCTGCTGATGTAAACATTTGCCTTTTTCTACCCAAAGTAACTAAAGGTGTTGAAATACTACACAGAATTGATGTAGTGACATACTGTACATTGTCCCGAGGATTTCTTTTGGTATAAGTGAAATCTTTCCAGTTTCCTCCATTGCCTCCCTACAAGTGTAAAATAACAGTGAATAAAGGGTTTATATTAATACCATTCATATATTTTAAACTGAAAATAAAATGTTAGAAATAGCCAGTCACACTTTGCTAGCAAAAGGATTATTTTAAGGCAGAGGCTTGTATATTCTGGGGTGTCTAAGCAACATGGAGGTATGATATAAACGCAAACAGATCTATTAAGCTGCTCTGCTAAAGTTATGTACACAATGTGCATTCAGCAGCTTTACACACAGTCTAAAACTAATAAACTAACACTGACTCATGCAGGACTTTAACCCCAGTCCCCTGTGAGAAAGGCCTGTGCTCAACCTACGAACCCATCACATCTGACTACCTCCATGGATTGTGTGCCTCTTTATACTACACCTGACTCACCCAACTTTCTCACAGTGCATTTGTGAGAGTATCTGAAATTGCCTGGTACTAACCAAGACCTCTTAGCCCTAACTCTTACTTCTTCAGACCTTGACGCATTAACATGACAAGCACTAGTCAATCACAGCACACAGTGGGATCCACAATAACGTTGTAGAGATGAATGCAAATAGCCCAACTGCTGCACTGTGACTTTTTTCACATGGGAGGACAGAGACACTACATTATTTTAATGTATACTCTGGTATCAAAATCTAATTGTTTTCATATATTGTCAGTTTTCCATGGGAGGTTGCTGTTGAAGCGACAGACATCTTACAAAGCTGCACTGCTCTAATGGGACAAACTTTTTTTCCTAGACTATAATATGAACACAGTGTGAGTTAGTCTCATACATCCCTGCATGTCTTCTCCAGTTGTTGTAACAGCTGTCGCTAGGACAGAAGCGGGGCATGTTACCCTGAAAAACATAGGAGGGACGTCAGCGCCGCAAATCACTGTTGAAAAGACAAAGGCCTCAGCTGAGTGATTAAGGTCATATCATTGTGGAAATGTGAATGATTTCTCAGCATATTCTAACTCACCCTCAGAGCGTTGTCACCTTCATAGTGCCATAAAAACCCGAGCAGATACATTAAATGGAAGGACACATCTTGACACTTCAGTTGTGGAGAGTCATCATTGCTTTAAATACCATCCTGATGCTGTGCAGTCTAATCCATTTCCTTCAAGTGTTTGTGACTCAAATATATCCCGCTTAATGTCTTTGCTTATGAGGATTTATTATTTATCATCATGAAACCAGAGGAAGTGTTTGACATATTGCAGGGTTTTAAATCTGTGAGCGTGTAAGTGGACTTAAATCAAAGCCAGAAATGGGATAAACTATGTTTATACTGTATTTTGCAACATTTCAACTAAAAAGCAGGATTTCCTCCAAATGTGCTAACTACTAATAACTCTAGGAACAAAGCATCAGCTAATGTACCTTCCCAGTACATTAACCCTCGTCTTTGACATTCTTGTCATCTGTAGACTTCTGACTGCTAATCTGTGGACATTATGGAAACATATAAACAAGCAGTTTGTATTCATATCCAAACTGTGACATTTATTATTGGCTAGTTTTAAAATCGCAGCACGGAGAGTCTACTCCAGAGTATATATTCACAGTTTTAAAGATTCATTTCAAGAAGATTAAAATGTAATGAATCACATATCACTTCTACAATTTCTCTCCCGACCTTCGCTCTCTCTTCATTCACCTCTGCCAGCACCCTCTTCTCTACACACACACACACACACACACACACACACACTTCTCATCATTAACACACACTCTTTGTCGCTGTCCCCATGCAGGAGCTGGAGGTTGGTCTCCCCTCGTCTCAGACAGATACCAGTGGCTGGAGGTGGATCTGGGGAGGCGGACCCGGATCACTGCAGTCGCTACGCAGGGACGCTACGGCAGCTCTGATTGGCTGACGGCTTACCTGTTGATGTTCAGTGACACAGGACACAACTGGAAACAACATCGACAGGAAGACAGCTTCGGGGTAACTCTCCTGCAGTAATCAGTAAACAAAAGAGTACAAAGAGGAAAAGCACAATTGCTATGTAATTGTTATTTATTTACTAAGATTACTGTTTTTTTCTGCACTAGAAAAAAAATTGGCAGTGAACATAATCCAGGCAGAAATTACTTGGCCACACCAAATGTAAGCTGGAACCATGAAGAGTATCAGCATAATTTCAGGGGACAGGCTTGCCTATACTGTAGGTGCAAGGCTATTGGGAAACAGCATCAGAAAATAATGTCTACTCACTGACTCCAAACCACACATTTATTCAAATAGAAAACTTTTGCATGCCACTTTGATCCAATTGTATTTTTATCTCATGAAAATGTGATTAACATTGAAAGTTTGAGTCAGTGTGCAGGTGTTTGATGACCAGTTTAGCATTGAAGAAACTTTAACAGTTCACACAAAAGCTGAACATGTTGGTCAGCTGAAGGAATGGGGTTAGTTAGCACTTACACTGCAGGTCAGTGGGGCTGAACACATCAGCAAGTAAATGCTTGTAGACATAGTAACATTGCTTCAGACAGCAGATAATTAGAACAGAACGAATAAAACAGAAGTGTTTTATTGTCTACTTTTTGAATACAAAAGGCAAAAATGTGTCTTTGGTTTGCATGTGCAAAACCAGCTATTAAAAAGGAAGGGGAGAAAAGACATCAAAACACATCATATCACATCCAGTCAGGACACAATAGAACACATTTCCATAAAAACACAGTACTCAGTAGAAGCTATATAAAAGGGAGCACCAAGTACTAAATGTTGAGGACTGAATCAAGCTTAAATACATAGATGAAAACGTGCTGTGTGCTGAGGTAGCAAACTGACTTAAAAAAAGTGGCTGTCCTTACTGATGAAGCTATTTTATGGCAACAATTAAGGCATAGTACATCAACCAAATTTCTCACTCAAGCCCTCTTCGCTCAGTCTTTAATCTTAACATGACAATTTTCATCACTTTTTATACAAACAAGTACAACACTATAAATGTCTTCCAGATATGTTTGTCCAAAAATCCATCTTGGAGTATGGAGTATTCCTTGCCCTTCTGGTGCGATGACATATAGCACGCATAGCAACGGGCTGAGATAGAGCAGTCGGACTCGTTGCACTCACCGGTTTCCATTTGCCAAGCACAGTCGTCTATCTCTCTTCCTCGACCTTCTGCCTCTCTTCTCCTCAACAGACAAAGCATTAGCAGAACAAGGTTGTTGTCGTACTGCTGCTTCAAGAATATAAATAAAAAATAGCCAGAAAAAGGCACTAAGAACGGTGTCGTCAAACATCTTGTTATCCGGAGCAAGGACTAAAATTTGAAAAGGTAGCTTGCAATTTTTTTTTAATTCCTGGCTAACATGCCACATCCATGCTAGTGTTTTGTACTGAAATGTATTAAAACCCATGGCTGCCTCTAGAAAGTTCATGAAAAACTAGTTGTTTGGGTAAAACCTTGCACGTTTAAATCCGTAGTATGTATTTGTACAGGTATGAAGACAGTATTGGAGGTACAGGAGCTCAAAACTCAGGTTCACTGAAGTTAAAATATATTTGGCCTCACTATCATAGACATAATTTACATGAAAAAATCGGTCCATATTCAAACACTTGTGCGTCGCCCTCTCTGTGACAGCAAGTTTGCCCCTCCATCTTGGAGTATGGAGTATTCCTTGCCCTTCTGGCACGATGACGTATAGCACGCATAGCAACGGGCTGAGATAGAGCAGTCGGACTCGTTGCACTCACCGGTTTCCATTTGCCAAAGCACAGTCGTCTATCTCTCTTCCTCGACCTTCTGCCTCTCTTCTCCTCAACAGACAAAGCATTAGCAGAACAAGGTTGTTGTCGTACTGCTGCTTCAAGAATATAAATAAAAAATAGCCAGAAAAAGGCACTAAGAACGGTGTCGTCAAACATCTTGTTATCTGGAACAAGGACTACAGTGTTTTCTTCCAGTAAATATAAACACGTAACATCCGCCCCGCCCCTATCCAATCAGAAACCTTCCCTGCCCCAAACCTTGTGCAGACCCGAATAAAGGCGATTGAACTGATCTCCCTTGTAAACCCTCATTTGGAATGAATACTTCTCATGTAAACTACCTGGAAAAACTCTTTTCTGATTTCATTTAGATTTATTTCATTCTGAATGAGAAGCCATCATGTAACTGCGCCCAATGACATATTGTACAACATTAATTTCACTGTGGTATGAAGATTTGAAACATTTTCTATGGCTATTGAAGCAACCCTCTACATAGTATGAAAAAAAGGTCGAAAAATGTTTTTTGATACGAAGTAACTGTGACAAAAAATATATAACCAAAAAGAAAAACATTATCTTCATTTAACCTTTATTTTAACAGGACGTCCCTTGATATGGCAATCTTTTTTCCGAGGAAGACCTGGCCAAGACAGCACACCAGTCACAGTCAAAAAGAGATAAAACACAACAAAGGAAACACAATCATCAAAAACACAAGGCAGAGACTAAATCCAGCTCAAATAAAAACAGATGCATTTCTCAGTCTAACCTTTTTCCACAGAAATTAGCACATGTGTATGCAGGTTTTTTAAACACAGAAAATCATGGTCTGTGCTTTTTTTTTGTTGTTGTTTTTTTTCTGGTGTGTCACATTCGACATCATGGCTTGACTGAAAAAAGGTTAGTAATCTGTAATCTGTCCTTATACCTCTTACTTTTTAAGTTGCTCTTTCAAACTCGGCCATTGTTTGAGCGCTGTTTGGGCAGAGACGGTATTTTGAGGTGTTACATCATTGCATCTCAAGGCTACAATTAATGTGTTCATGCAGGTGTTGTATTTCCATCAATGTAGATCAGAGTGAGAGCCTATGAGAGCCTAAGGTCATATATATATACTCCTTTTCCATCTAATAAGGTCTGGCTCTTGAACATGTTCTGTTCAGGACTCTCCACCAGTGTTGATCAGAACCATTGTAATCACAGATGTATCATCATTACACAAGGTCATTACACAATACACAACTGAAGTAAACAATAGTAGCAAGAGGCTGGATCACATTAATCACCTGCAAGCTTTTGTTCTGTTATTGCAGATATTTGTTTTTATCTAGAAACAAGCCTGAACCAGCTACCAGCAGTGATTCCTAACTTGTTTTCTCCATCCTCTTTCCCACCTGTAGAATATGGTAGCGGTAAATGGACTGCACTTGTATAGTGCTTTTCTAGACTTCCAACCACTCAAAGCATTTTTGTCACTACATGTCACATTCACCAATTCTTACACACAGTCACACAATGGTGGCCAAGGCTATCATACAAGGTGCCACCTGCTACTCAGTAACCATTCACTTGCACCCACACACCTATGGAACAGCCATTGAGAGCAATTTGGGGTTCAGCATCTTGCCCAAGGATACTTCAACATGCGGGCTACAGGAGCCATGGTTTGAACCGCCGCTTTTTCCGATAAGTAAACGACCCGCACTACCTCTGAGCCACAGCCACACGCCCAACCATCAGCTGAGGATCAATTAGTTTTTGGTCAAAATGCTTTGAAAGGTTCAAAATTAGGAGCAGGAAACTGGTACAGAACCTGGTCCATGTTGGTGGAAAAACGGTGGAGAGTGCTGCAGGTCTGAGTCAGGAGATTATATTGGGGAAGTTTACCCAGCATGGCCTTGTACACAAAATATACAAATGAAATTGTCTACCCAGATTTAGTGTCAGCCAGTCTACCGAATCATAAATCGTACATTGATGAGCCCGGCAACCAGAGTTGGTTATAAATCGTAAAGCACTATGGTACACAGAATATAAAAAGTAGAGTGTACAAAAGCTAGCATGCATGTGGACAACATCATCATAGTCCCAAAATTTGAAAAGGTAGCTTGCAATTTTTTTAAATTCCTGGCTAACATGCCACATCCATGCTAGTGTTTTGTATTGAAATGTATTAAAACCCATGGCTGCCTCTAGAAAGTTCATGAAAAACTAGTTGTTTGGGTAAAACCTTGCACGTTTAAATCCGTAGTATGTATTTGTACAGGTATGAAGACAGTATTGGAGGTACAGGAGCTCAAAACTCAGGTTCACTGAAGTTAAAATATATTTGGCCTCACTATCATAGACATAATTTACATGATCTGTGGGGACTGGTACTGCCTGCAGCGGCAAGCCTGCTCACCAGGAGTCTTTCACTCTTTATTAATAATGGATGGAACAATGAAAGGAACCTGGGCAGGGCTCTGTCGACTGCACGGAGCTGCTGTCAAACAGTTGAACCTCTGCTGACGGGAGGCTGGTGCTGTTGTTAGAAAAGACTGCCTGGCGTACAAAAAAGTCACAGCTTTGATTCCTGCCGAGGCGTAGGTGTCCATCATCAGTTTCCAAGCAAGACGCTGATGGAACACTTGCCAGCTCAGTCATTGTGAGCCAGTCTTGATAAGCGTGTCAGCTCAGTGTCTAAAATGTAAATGTGAATGAGGACTGAGACGTGCATGTGGTGGACTTAAATATTCTGATGTCCTCCCTGCAGACGGGGGGAGAAGTCAAAGCTGAGGCACTCTCCTCTGCTTTCATGTCTGCATGTGTTCCCTAGTGTTTCTTTTTCACTCTGAAAATCCTTATTTCTCAGCATTTTATAGCATTTTTAAGCCAGTGCACACCCCGTGTTTAGAGGGAATACTAGACAGCAGAATGACTGATTACCACCAAGCAAAGTACTGCATGTCAGCATGACAGGAAGCCATGCGGGCCTCCGTTGATTAAACAGCATTAGCTGTGATTCAGAGGCAGTCAAGCATCTCCTCTCTCCTTTATGAAAGACGGTACACCCTTCTTGTTACAGTAGCGGCCCGGAGAACAGCTTTTGATTCACATTTGACAGGTTGCGATTTTCTCACAGTGAAGGATACAAAGTCTGTGAAGCCTGGGAGTCATCACTAAAGAGGGAGAGAGCAGGGCATGACTTCTTGCAGCTTAAAAACTTGTTGGTTTGACACTCAGCATGAAAGGTGATAAACCAAGATCAGCCCTCAGAGTGTTTTTAAAGCTCCATGTATTAGTCAGGCCAGCTTAGTATGTCAGGTAAGGAGGAGATTTGACTGCAAAAACAGCAGTATCCGTGGCAGCTTCTTACTGACTGCTCAGCTAGATGCTCCGTATTTCTCCCTTTGCTCTCCAGTGGTGGGAAATAAATTACGTAATGTACTTAAGAGCAATTTTGAGGTACTTGTACGGAGTAATTCTAACTAATTTCTGCTATTTTAGTTCCCAGTAGTAGAAAGTGATTTAATACATTTCCTCAAGTACTGTACTTGAGTACCATTTTGACATACTTGTACTTCCATTTCATGCTGCTTTAGACTTCTACTCCCCTAAATTACAACACTTATCCATTTTGCTGCACTTTGTATTTTTACTTTAAAGTGGAAGCAAATAACACCGGTCTCCTGGGTAAAGTACCAGGGTAAAGTCCTCTGTAACCCACCTGCTTTCTTTACCCCATCAGTGCATTGGTCACATGATCACAGCCTCCCCAAGTACGTGGGTTGTACATAGGGGTGGGGAAAATAATCGATTTTTAGATGCATCGAGATTCTGTCTTGAACGATGCGAGCATCGATTTGGAAAACTCATAATCGATTTTAATTTTATTTTTACTTTTATTATTCAAATTACCGTAACTCCTCGACCATTACGCTATCGACGTAATTCCAATGGATTCTGAAAGCTAAGAAGCGGAGCTTTCCAATGATATACGATTATGGTAGTGACGTCATTATCTGTGGAGGAGGGGAGGGAAGTGAGTACAGCAGGAGGAGAGTGACGGCTGACGAGGAGAGTGCGAGTTGGAGTGATTTAGCGGTGTTTTAGCAGAGTTTTGGTGAGTTTAAGTGGAGTTTGGGTGGCGTTTCCTTTGTAAATAATATTTAGTGTTGTAAATAATAGTATTTGTGGTTTTTTGAGAGCTTTTGAGTTTTTTTATGCCGTGTTTTCATCTTGTTTTCACCATAATTCGTAGTTTTGCCATCGTTCCTCTTTTTTGCAATAGTACGTGTTTTTATAGTTCATAGATAGTTATAGCCAGTTATAGTTTAGTAAATACTGGAGGAGAAATGTCGAGGAGGTCGACGAGGGACAGGAGAGTCCCCTTGAGATTTGTGGATGAGGAGGATGGACCGGAGGAGACTGGTGGAGTTTAGTCATCTCAACCACAGTAAGTAATACAGTTTGTATGCACTGGATATGTATTCCCAGCTTTGTACAATAATGTTTTTCAATATCAAGTGTAAATTTTCTTATTGGCTCGTTTTAGAATCGAGAATCATTTTATAATCGAAATCGTTGCCCTTGGAATCGGAATTGAATCGAATCGAATCGTCAGGTGCCTAGAGATTCCCACCCCTAGTTGTACACATATTACTGGCTCATAATTATGTGGGATATGTATGAATTTTAGTGCTTTACTTTTTGTAGGAAAACGTACAAACAGGGCATGAGAACAAACAACCTGAACACTGACACTTTGTCAAATCCCTCTGTGTCTCAAAGTAACACATATTTAGTATAGCGTAGCCTATCTGTCCTCCTGGTTAATGCTGTGAGACTGTCGCTGTTAGGTTTAGGTAATAAAACTAATTGGTTAGGTTTAGAAAAAATGCTTATGTTTTGACTTCAAATAAGTGTGTTTATTGCATAATATGACATGACATAATTACATATAGTGATGTCAGCATGCAACGGCTGTACGTAAATTGTTCAACATTACCTCAAAACAACATTGACTTTTGGTTTCAAACGAGACATATACGGCAGTCTCTTGGGTCAAAATCCAGTTTTGTTTGACCCATCCATCTTCCCTACCTCCCACTTCCACCAGAATTTCTCACACTTAATATCATGTCAGTTGCTATCAGCATCAAGTATTGCTGCTGATGGGTTTATATTTGGAGTTAGTTGAAAGCCTGGTGCATCTGAAAAACTTCACTTTTGCATCGATATCACACGCTTAGAGGTGTGACAAAACATCAGTATCTGCTGTGGCCGTGCTGCGGCCGTGTTGCCTGCTCTCTCCGGTTTTACGCCAGGCTCAGCTCCTTTCAAAGACGCCTTGCGAAGCACTCCTCCGGGGTTTTTTCAGACCTAGTTGTATTGTGGAGTTTTGCACAGCAGCGACCGGATCTTTGCTCTCAAACCACAAAAAAAGTGATCATCTGTTAAATCGGTCTGTAAATGATATTTTGACATTATTGGCTATTACTGTCATGGCATCCGAAGGTACTGATGCGTTGAGCAGGTGACAGTCCGCGGCCGTTTTCAAAACACACTTGTGTCACGCACTCCAAAAGAAACTTGTTGAAACTTTAAACAATAATGTATTGTACAAAACAGGGGAAACAAACATTGACAAAAACGATTCCATAATTCATATTAAATGCAAAAGATAACGAAAAAACAGCTACAAGTTAGAGGGAATAGTGATAAAGTGGTAAAACTTGGCACTGATCCACAGCCTCAGACGGATGCACTCAAGCCTGCCGTGTGCACAAGCTCAGTTGGTAGGCTATACTATATTTTCACATTTTTAACAATGCAATTTAAAAGTTTTGATTTTTATTGATAACCTACATTCACCAACAACAAAAAGACTACATTTAGCACCAAAAAAATATGTAAAAATAAATAAATAAATAAATAAAAATAAGTAAATAAAAAACGAATATCGAATACCAAATTTTCATAACGAATACCTACCCATAGAAATGAATATTCGAATATCCGAATATTTGGGTACAGCCCTACAACAGTTTACACAGTTTCTTGGGTTGTTCCACTTCTGGGGATATTAAATGCAGAGAACTTACACTGATACTCTTTGGTGACTTTGGCTACCAGGGAAAACAAAGGTGCTATCCTCTTCCTGTTTTGTTTGCACAATGGGTGACGCACTTCCTTTGTGTTCCAAATTGAGGCTTAATTTTCACAGAAGATCGTAACTGGTTGCAGAAAGAATTCCACAGTGAAAGCCACTTTTATCAGGAAGCAGTCTAAACGCAGATGGTGTCATTATTCTTGTGCACATCACATTGTGCAGTCCACATTTACTTTATAAATGGTAAATAGTAAATGGACCTGCACTTGTATAGAGCCTTTCTAGTCACCCAAACACTCAAAACGCTTTTTACATTTCAAGTCACATTCACCCATTCATGCACTGGTGGTCAAGGCTACCGCACAAGGTGCCACTACTCAGTTTTTAACACACACTCACACACTGATAGAGCAGCCATCAGGAGCAATTTGGGGTTCAGTATCTTGCTCAAGGATACTTTGACAGCTGGGGATCGACCTGCTGATCTTTTGATTAGTGAGCGACTCGCTCTACCTCCTGCGCCATAGCCACCCACAAAGCTTCAAATTCTCACTTTTTTAAGGAGCATGACCACCCTGGGTTTGAACCAGGAACCCTCTTGCTGTGAGGCAACAATGCTAACCAATAATAATACTGCCAATAATGGCGGCAGTGTGAATGATTAGTTAAAGCAAGAAAATGGTCTATTTCCACATGTTCACTTTGCTAACTTTGCCAATAATACATATGTACTCTTTCTTGAGGAACGTTTTTGATGCAGGATTTTTGCATGTATTGGAGTACTTTTACAATGTTGCTGCTTTTACTAAAGTAAAACACCAAAGAACTTCTTCTGCACCTGCTCTCTGATTCTTTCTCATGCCCTCCCTCCCCCTCCTCTTCGTCTCATGCTCTCCCCTCCTCTCTCTCCTTGATTGAGGTCTTGTCAGAAGCTACTCATATTTCAAAACATGCTCAGGCAAGTAAATGAGATGCCGCTCTCCTCAGCCTCCTCAGCAGGAAACAGAGCCGTTTGTTGAGCTTAACGCTCCGCTGCCCAGCCGGCTCAGCCCTTCAAAGCACTGAAGACAGCTGAGATCACAATTATGCAGCGCCAGGAAAGCCAATTTCACTCACGTAGCCACATCAGTACACACTCAGTGGGCACACACACTTAAGTAGGCAGGGCAGACACTAGCAGAGCACATGCCCACGTAACCACAAATGCAGCTTGTTTTTTTTCCTTACAGATGTCAGTGCATGTGTCGCTCTGCGTGTGCTGTTTACCTGTCAAACAGAGAATCCCTCTGGATTCCCACAGGCAGCTGGTTTGGAAAATAGAAGCCATTAGTCTTTTAAGAGAGGCTTGGTACGGAGACAGAATTAGGTCCCAGAGTTATTGATCACAGGACAGAGAGAGGGAGAGACATTATCAGCAGTTAGGATCAATGGCCTCTGTGAGCTCAAAGTTTGAAAATGCAAAGAAGCTGTGTCAGGATCTGGGAGGTTAGGGGGACTTTTTCTGCAGAACTAGTGCATCTCTCTCTTTTAAAGGTTGTTGTTTCTATCTACATATCTCACTTCATGTCAGAAGAGAGAAGCTACAAAACTTAAAAAGAGAATAAATTTCCTTAGATTATGAGTATCAAAATATACCCACAAAAGGTCTTTGGTTCCTGTGTAGGCTACTTGAGGAACTAATGACTACAAATGGTTTGCTATCAGACTGCTGCAGCAACCCGGGAAACGTTAATGATTGGATATAAAAATCAGGCAGACTAACATGTTCTGTTGTTTCAGGCTTTTCCAGGTAACAGTAATGCAGACACTGTGGTCCAGTACAAACTCAAACAGCCGGTAATAGCTCGCTACCTCCGTCTGATTCCTCTGGATTGGAACCCCACTGGGAGGATTGGACTCAGACTGGAGATATATGGATGTCGATATAGTAAGTCTGATCCCTATATTTGACTTCTTTGTTAGTATTGGCTGGTGCTAATCCTTTAATAAAAAAAAAAAAAGATGGCTGGGCAGTCATGTATCTGGATTTTCAATTTTCCTGTTGTGGCTTATTTTCATTTTAGTATTTATTATTGCAGTAAGTGTAAAATGTCTATTTAGTGGCATAAAGCAAAGATGCTGCATGTATTTAATAAAGGAGCCATTCACTTTTTTCAATTTCCAAAGCCTATGCTATCTTCTATACTGCATTTAGTACTGGGTTTATTTATACAGGGAATTTTGGTTATTGTTTTTTGGCACAAAGACAGATTACTTTATGGTTCAAACAGGCTCACTTTCTTTTTCCCATTCTTTAAAGTTTAGACTTGTCACATCTTAGAGCAAGAAAAAGTAGTTTGTGAGATTAGCTGCTGACAGATACACAATGCACAATCCCCTCTAGGCATAATAAGAACGTGCATGCTGTAGTTATCAGCAACTTATTTTCTTTTGTTTGAATTAAAACGGCTAACATTTTCTCTGCAGGAGGTTTATTAGAAATATGGTGCAATTTTGATAAACAAACATACATATCTCCAAAAGCATCATCAGTCTCGACACTAATATATATATATATATATATATATATACTGTATATGCTTTTTTGTATTGGTCACTTTTTAAAACAATAACCAGTCTCATTGGCAGTAGTCTCGCCACCAGACAATCAGAAATCTCCACCTTCTGATAGTCTGGGGACACTCCTTTCTAAAGTGTGTTTAACACACCGGAGAAAACGGCCGGCAACAAAGCAACGCCTCTTGCATTTTTTAAAAGGACACGCCCTTCTTGAAATGTGCGCTCCCCCTTTTCTCGTCTGCAAGGACACAAACACACAGAGAGCTTGAAAATGGATGACGAGAGATTTAACTCCGTTTTATCAAACGTGTGCTCAGTCCACAAGATTGTGGAAATGAAGGACTTACAGCGACTTTGTTTAAAACTTTTAACGCAGTCGGACTATGTTTACGAGCACAAGAGTTCAGCGAGCCACCAAAGGACCACTCTGCGGATTTACTATTGGTTCTGCAACGTAGGGAGTCTTTTTAAACTCTGAAATTGTATCTGCCCATCTAAACACAAAATCAGGGAGAAAGACATCAGTCTTTAGTTAAGCAAAGCGTCTAAAGACTAAGTCTACATTGGCAGGTGCTTAGGACCAAAAACTTGAAAGTAGAGACTCCAAAGAAGAAACAGAGAACAAGTGATTGACAGTGGACACAATCCATTAGTCACCTTTAATGAAGAATTCTGCAGGGGTCACTGTAAATGTAACCTAAACCATACTTAGTGTCAGCTTTGAGCAAAATTCTGACCGTACCAGAAACACATAACTATTATTATTTTTTTCTCACAAATTCGCACAGATTCTGCTTTCACAACAGTAAAGGTTAATTACTCTTGCTGGTCTTTTTGCTGCTCTGCTCTGCAGACACTAGACCGTATGGTGTTTGTGAGGTTTGAAGGGTTTATATGTTAAGGGGCCAGTAGTTAGCTTGCTCATTAGAAACCGTTTGTTCAGAGAGGAAATCGATATCATCAAACAATAGAAATACAGTCATGCTTTAGAAAGTACTGGCTGTTGTTTGTGAGGTTTACAGTGACCACATTGTCTCGGATGGTGTTTGGTGAAACTTGGAGAAAATATACAGTACAGTCCATGAACAATTCCTCCGCTGTGAAATACAAGCAATTCAAGCATTTGAAGTCACTGCAACAAAAACCCCTAAATTGAATGTCAAGATCAGTCTTGCTTTGTTGCTGTTCTGCAACATTTCTTTATTTACAAGCTCACACCTCTTCTGTAGGCTCGCTTTCTCCAAGTTAGAACAGGGTTTGAAATATTTCACTGTAACCTCTCTAACCTCATGTTCAAGATCACACTTTTCAGCCAAACGTTGATCAAACTCACAGAACTTCTTGTGGAGATTCCAAAGATACCAAAAGAAATATGTATGAAACTATCTACATGACATCTCATTTGACTGAGTCTTTCTTTACTATGAAGCCACGCTGTTGTAACACATATAGAATGTGGCTTGGCATTGGTCTTGCTGGAGGAAGCACGGGTGTCCCTGAACAAGAGGTTATCTGGATGGCAGCATGTTGCCAAAGACCTGTATGTGCCTTTCAGCATTCATGGTGCCTTCACTGATGTGCAAGTAAGCCCTGATGCCATGGGCTCTAACACACCCTCATATGATCACAGATGCTGGCCTTGAACTTTGTGCTGGTAACAATCTGGATTGTCCTTTTTCTTTTTAGCCCGGAGATCACAACATCCATAATTTTCTAAAACAATTTGAAATGTGGACTCGTCAGACCACAGCACATTGTGTCAGTCCATCTCAGATGAGCTTAGGCCCAGAGAAGTCAGCTATGTTTCTGGATATTGTCGATAAATGGCTTTCACTTTGCATGATGGAGTTTGAACTTGCATTTGTAGATGCAGCGTAAACTGTGTTTACTGACAGTGGTTTTCCAAAGTGTTCCTGAGCCCATATAGTAAATCAGTACATGCGCTCTGAGGGGTCTAAGGTCACGGGCATTCAATGTTAGTTTCCAGCATTGCCCGCTACATGCAGAGATTTCTCTGACTTCTCTGAATGTTTTGATGATATTGTGGATTATAGAATTGTAAAATCCCTAAATTCCTGCAATTGTCCATTGAGAAACATTGTTCTTAAACTGTTAGACTAATACCCCACACAGTTTTTCACAAAGTGGTAACCCTTGCGCTGTCCTTGCGTATAAACCACTGAGCCTTCCGAGGATGCTTCGTTCATACCCAATCATGACACTGTCATTGGTTACCAAGTAACCTGTTTACCTGTGGAATGTTCCAGCTGTTTTTGTTTGTTTGTTTGATTTTTTTTTAGGCATTCCATAATTGTCCCAGTCCTTTTTTGTTCCTGTCCCAACTTTTTTTAAATGTGTTGCAGGCATTAAACTTAAAATACTGTATTTTTGCAAAATATTTTTTTTTCAATCTGAACATTAAATATCTTGTCTTGTACTGTATTCAATTGATTAGAGGTCAAAGTATTTGCACATCATTGCATTCTGCTTTTGTTTAAGTTTCAGACTTTTTTGGAACCAGGGTTGTAATATAAATTGACAAATGTCGGTTGTTACAGTTACTGAAGAATAAAGTGTACATCTGTTGTTGGAAAAATATAAAGCTCTTCCTTCTCCTCTTTCTCCGTCGTTCTATAGCTTCTGACGTGGCCAACTTTGACGGAAGCAGCAGCCTGGTCTACAGGTGGAGTGTGAGGCAGAGTTGGACAGCGATGGAGGTCGTCTCTCTAAAGTTTAAGACCCTAAGGAATTCTGGGACACTGCTACATGCGGAGGGACAGAGAGATCACAGCCTCACTTTGGTGTTGGAGAAGGGACGGCTACTGCTCTACCACCAACAAGGTACCAGCATTATTCCTCCAATATGAAATAAGATGAGGTGAATGATCTCCGGGGGAAATGTACATGTTAAGAAAAAACTTAAAGTACTTTTTAAATGAAATGAATGAAAAAGAAATAAGAATTTAAGCTATTTTAAAGAGGTTACATTAAAAACCTATACACAATATATATTACATGACACTATATAAAACCACAAAAGGAATAAAAAAATCCAGTAGAGCAATTCCTGCAGCCATGGTGTAAGCACTGTGTATGAGTATAGGTATAAGAATGAATAATAAATTCAGTACACATAACAATATATTAAAGTATATGATGTTGTATAATATATGTGCAGTATATGTATGTAATACACACACACACTACAAAATAATAATACATTACATATGAAAGAAATGGAAACAAATACCACGATACAGCAAATGACAAAGACAATGGAAACTATCGTACAATATTATATAAAATGTATATAAAGTGTACAGTCATGTATTAGGCTAGTCCTTCCACTCTCTAAAAAATAGTGTAAACAAAATCTAGATTGCAGTCTCCTCTCTTTGACACAGT
Organism: Epinephelus lanceolatus; assembly: GCF_041903045.1. Taxonomy (NCBI): domain Eukaryota; kingdom Metazoa; phylum Chordata; class Actinopteri; order Perciformes; family Serranidae; genus Epinephelus; species Epinephelus lanceolatus. The sequence continues at coordinate 33,196,524 of NC_135739.1, forward strand.
TTCTGGTTTTGGTGAGGTTATGTATCTGGATGGATCTTCAGATATTCTTTGCTCATGATCTCTGATGATATGATTGTATTTTGCTGTTTCTGCTGCATCTTAAACATACTGTGGGTGGTGTAATGATGGGTCTTTTAATCTGAATAGGCTGTCTCCCTTTATCTGGATGTAATTTTGTGCTTTTCTTACTTGAAGCTTTAAGTCCCGCTGGTTTCCATTCTTTATATACTGCATAATCATGGACCATTTTACACCTGGAACGACATGCATTTAAATCTTTGGTAGAACAAAAAGCAGCAGTAGTCGACTTCCTGAGGACATGGATTGAAATCCTGTGGTGTAAAGTGGCTGAAACTTTGGACGTTTGAGTTTGTGTTGTGGAACTTGGATGACTTTTCCAACAAACTTCTGCAGCTTTATCTATCTGTTCATTGCTCTAAGTAAATGTCAGCTAAACGACTAAGCCTCACAGTGTAAGGCTCCAGAGTATCCACCATCTTGTCTCTATATAATGAATTTAATATCTTGCACATTTTTGTCCCCACAATGAAATGGAGGGAGCTTCAAGTCTGTCTCCGTCCATCTGCTGGTTTGCTTGTGCTTTTGTCAGATGTGATTTCTAAGATACCACTGATCCAATTTTGAGGAAACTCAGGGGAATTATGCTTCTTTCCGCTTATGCTGATTAGCTCAGTACAGTGTTTACTTGTTTATCCATATGTCTGAAGCAATATCTCAGACAAAACTCATCAGATTTTGAATAAACTTGGGGAATTGGTGCAGTTCACTATTGCAGGCGTGCAGTTATGGGTCAATGACTGTGGAGGAGGACAGCAACATTTGTTGGGGAAAACATATTTACTCTAGTCGAAGTTCTTTCCAGACTTTTTGTCTGTCTCTCTCTTTCTGGCTCTGCTTCTTTCTCAGCTTGACGTCCACTCCCATGCTCTCTCTCTTTTAATCTGTGATGGATGTTAGCAACATGTGTTAAGGATGAACTCTGTGGTGCACAGTGGGCTAGCACAGCATAACATGATCCATGGTCTCTAACTGCACAGAACAGAGCACTGTGGAGGCTATGGGAGGTAATGTGTGTGTGTGTTTGTGTGTGTGTGTGTTTGTGTTGGTGTAAATGAGGTTAAACCTGAGGTGTTGTCCGACTGCCAGGCCGTCGAATTATCACCATATGGCAGACCTCTCATCAACCACGCCATCTGGTTGCTGGAGTACTCTACTGCTCTGCTCACCAACCATTCCTTCCTTTCCTTTATTTAGGGTTGATGGTTTTCCTGTAATTATGTTGGTGAATTTTGCCCATTTCCAAAATGTATGTTATACCTATTGCCTAACACGATCCAATTTTATTAGTAAACATTAGCAACTGTCACCCAAATCTAAAAACTAGAGGGCTAAAACTTAAATGGGTGATATCATGGGGTATTAAGTCTGGAGCTGCTCCACAGACGATGAATTGGTAGAAATGTTCTAGATGACGCTGAGAGCACCCAGGAGAATGTTCTGAGTATATGGGTACATTTCCTGTTTCACAACTGAGTACACTACAATGAAATAAAGCTCATTTAGGTAAATAAAAAAACAAACATTCTGTGGGTCCACAAAATCTAACACAATTTCACAGTAATATGTGAAATGGACACAACCTCTTAACATTGCATTACGTGGTGGTGGGCTGGAGTTGTGTGAAAATGATATGCTGGCAATATGAAAACAATGCCAATGCAAAGTCTAGTATGAGCGGTTGCAGTTTCATTGTGAAAACAGTTGCAGTTTGGTTAAGTTTAGGAGAAAATGTGGTTTTAGATAAAAATAACTATGTAGACCTACAGGACACAAGTGATGTAAACGTAAGTATGCTGCGTTATTACACAAAGTACCTATGTAAGGTCCTTTGCATAGTTATGTTAAGTCTGTAAAGTCATAATAATAATAATAATAATAATACATTTTATTTGTAACGCATTTTACATAAAAAAAAACAAATCTCAGAGTGCTACAGAAGGCAGTGCAGATATGCTATGCTAAGAGTTAAAAACAGACAACATGATAAAATACATCAGAAGGCTTTAGTAAAAAGGTACGTCTTTAAGTTGCGTTTAAAAGCGTTCACAGTCTGCAGTGCTCTCAGGTGGTCAGGGAGAGCATTCCACAGTCAGGGAGCGGCCAGGCAGAAGGCCCGGTCTCCCATGGTGCAGAGTCTGGTCCTGGGGGGGTTGAGGAGGTTGGCAGTGTGGCGGGTGTGTGAAGAAGTCTGAGGAGTTCTTTAAGACAGAGTGAAGCATGTCCATGAATGCACTGATGTGTGAGGAGGGAGACCTCGTATTGAATTCCGAGTTCAACGGGCAGCCAGTGAGTGATTTGACGATGGGTGTGAGGATGGGTGTGATATGGTCATGCTCCTTGCAATGCTGTTCTGGGTGTATTGAAGCCTCTGGATGCTTTTATTAGGAATCCTGATGAGGAGTGCATTACAGTAGTCCAGCCTGGAGGAGACAAGAGCGTGGACAAGCTTTTCAGCATCTGCCAGGTTGAGTGATGGACGGAGTTTTGCAATGTTCCTGAGGTGGTAAAAGGAAGTCTTGCACAGGTGTTTGATGTGGGTCTCGAATGTAAGGTGGAGGTCCATTTTAACGCTGAAGTTGGTGACTGAAGTAGACAGGGGGATGTTCGCACCAGAGAAAGAGATGCTGGTGAGGGTGGATGATCTGACCTGGTGTAGGGTGCCAACAAGGATGGCTTTAGTCTTGGGCTTCATCCACGCCTTTATCTCCTTCAGGCAGGTAATGAGTGAGGCAGATGGCAGGAGTGCAGAGAAGGTGGGATCTGTCCGGAGGTAGAGTTATGTGTCGTCAGCATAACAATGGAATGATATGCCATGCGTGCTGATAACACAGCTGAGGGGGAGCATATAGAGAGTGAAGAGGGTAGGACCCAGCACCAAGCCTTGAGAGACACCACAGGTGACATAGTGAACTTGTGATTTTGCCTCTCCCAATGCAACATACTCAGTTCATCCAGTGAAGCAGGATGTGAACCACTTGTGGACGGTATCAGTGAGGCAAATGGTGGAATGCAGGTATGTACCTACATTTACTTTTGGTTAAACATGGGGCAAGAACAGCTGTCTCCTGGTTTAAAGTCCATGTTTATTTGACCCATGCACCACCGCTCCTACACATCCTTTACAGACTTGCTCGCTCTTTATACTCAATTTGTGTGTCCAACAGAACAAAAGATCCCCATTGATTTTGAATTGGTATTGTTTTTGTGTTGCCAGCGCTTAAGACTTAAACATTGAGCTTTAGCTCCATTTAATGTATTTCTATGAGATCAGGTGGCAAAATCAGGCTCCCATTCACAGTAGGGGTGTAATGATACATCGATCCACATCAATACATCGATTCATTGATTAACGATCTGATTATATCGATGCAAAATGAAAACATCTGTGTCACCATTTCTGGGCAAGCGCACCTCTGCTCAAACAACAAACAGAGCTCAGAAATAAAATGGTCAAATCATATTCTAGTTGTTTTTGTGAGTTGATGTAAATGATTGTGTTAGATGGGCATATGATATTGCGTCATATCTATCGCAGGCTCCTGAATCAAATCGAATCAAAATCGTATCGTGACAGACTTTGTGATATCGGCAAACATCGTATCGTCATCCAAACAAATTGATATAATATCGTATCGTGATGAAGCTGGTGATTTACACCCCTAATTCACTGTCTATGGAGCAGCTCCAGATGTCAGACTTGATGGCATCAGAAGTTTGAGACTTACTTCTCTGGTTTCTGGCTTTGGGAGAGAGTAGCTCATGTTCATAAACACTGATTGAACTTTCCTAGGCCATGGAAATAAAATATCGGTATTTTTAACTGATTATTACATCTATATACAGTACAGGCCAAAAGTTTGGACACACCTTCTCATTCAATGCGTTTTCTTTATTTTCATGACTATTTACATTGTAGATTCTCACTGAAGGCATCAAAACTATGAATGAACACATGTGGAGTTATGTACTTAACAAAAAAAGGTGAAATAACTGAAAACATGTTTTATATTCTAGTTTCTTCAAAATAGCCACCCTTTGCTCTGATTACTGCTTTGCACACTCTTGGCATTCTCTCGATGAGCTTCAAGAGGTAGTCACCTGAAATGGTTTTCCAATAGTCTTGAAGGAGTTCCCAGAGGTGTTTAGCACTTGTTGGCCCCTTTGCCTTCACTCTGCGGTCCAGCTCACCCCAAACCATCTCGATTGGGTTCAGGTCCGGTGACTGTGGAGGCCAGGTCATCTGCCGCAGCACTCCATCACTCTCCTTCTTGGTCAAATAGCCCTTACACAGCCTGGAGGTGTGTTTGGGGTCATTGTCCTGTTGAAAAATAAATGATCGTCCAACTAAACGCAAACCGGATGGGATGGCATGTCGCTGCAGGATGCTGTGGTAGCCATGCTGGTTCAGTGTGCCTTCAATTTTGAATAAATCCCCAACAGTGTCACCAGCAAAACACCCCCACACCATCACACCTCCTCCTCCATGCTTCACAGTGGGAACCAGGCATGTGGAATCCATCCGTTCACCTTTTCTGCGTCTCACAAAGACACGGCGGTTGGAACCAAAGATCTCAAATTTGGACTCATCAGACCAAAGCACAGATTTCCACTGGTCTAATGTCCATTCCTTGTGTTTCTTGGCCCAAACAAATCTCTTCTGCTTGTTGCCTCTCCTTAGCAGTGGTTTCCTAGCAGCTATTTGACCATGAAGGCCTGATTGGCGCAGTCTCCTCTTAACAGTTGTTCTAGAGATGGGTCTGCTGCTAGAACTCTGTGTGGCATTCATCTGGTCTCTGATCTGAGCTGCTGTTAACTTGCGATTTCTGAGGCTGGTGACTCGGATGAACTTATCCTCAGAAGCAGAGGTGACTCTTGGTCTTCCTTTCCTGGGTCGGTCCTCATGTGTGCCAGTTTCGTTGTAGCGCTTGATGGTTTTTGCGACTCCACTTGGGGACACATTTAAAGTTTTTGCAATTTTCCGGACTGACTGACTTTCATTTCTTAAAGTAATGATGGCCACTCATTTTTCTTTAGTTAGCTGATTGGTTCTTGCCATAATATGAATTTTAACAGTTGTCCAATAGGGCTGTCGGCTGTGTATTAACCTGACTTCTGCACAACACAACTGATAGTCCCAACCCCATTGATAAAGCAAGAAATTCCACTAATTAACCCTGATAAGGCACACCTGTGAAGTGGAAACCATTTCAGGTGACTACCTCTTGAAGCTCATGGAGAGAATGCCAAGAGTGTGCAAAGCAGTAATCAGAGCAAAGGGTGGCTATTTTGAAGAAACTAGAATATAAAACATGTTTTCAGTTATTTCACCTTTTTTTGTTAAGTACATAACTCCACGTGTTCATTCATAGTTTTGATGCCTTCAGTGAGAATCTACAATGTAAATAGTCATGAAAATAAAGAAAACACATTGAATGAGAAGGTGTGTCCAAACTTTTGGCCTGTACTGTATGTAATAATGTGTAACAGTATTTCAAAGAAAAACAAGATATCTTGCCCTGAAATTAGCTTGATTGTAAACAGAGCTTTGAATAATTGAAGTATAACTACACATTTTAAAAAAGAATTCCGACTTATAAATAAAATTCACATGCATATTGAAACAGTTCTTGGTTGCTGTAATTGTTCTTCCTCCCCGTACTGGCCCTCACGGGATTCCTGATCAGGGACAAAAAGAGAGATGATTCCAAAGCAGCATAAGGGTTAATGATGGTCATACTCTGCTGGTCCATACTGTCATCTGCAGTGGCGGCTGATGAAAAATATTCTAGGTGGGGCTGTGCCATATTAAGCCAGTTTCAGTAACTATCCAATACAATTTAACACAAATGGCAGGATACCAGTGCTCTGTGAAATAGTAATTATTTAATACCAGTATTAAAAAGTTGAAGCATTCTCACACAAAAACATAAACAGCATATTGCACAAACACAAGTTTTGCATTTGAAACTGAACATGTAAACAAATGACTGATATTTACCAATTTTCACACACAGGGCTGTTGACCATTTCGCCAGTTCCCCCTTGTGGCAGAGGTGCACAGCAGAGCACATCAAACGGTGCGTTGGTAGTAAATAGGCAACGCAAGAGACACGCCACCAGAACAGAGTGCCAGAACAAGTGGACTATATACAATAACATAGATTTATATAGATTGTCGTAATGTATCTATGAAATTTACACTGTATAAAGGATGTATAATAAAGAAATGAATATAAAGTGGCTGAACTCAAACCTTTGGCTGGAAGAATACTGTGCGGTACTTTATGATCAAGCTAAATGTTACTAATGTGATCAGAACTGCAACAATTAACTGATTTTTCAATTAGTCGATAAAGAAAAATATTATCTGCAACAATTTTGCTAATAATGTCAGCATTTGAGTCATTTTCCAAGGTAAGATTCCAAACATTTTTTTGTTTTTGATTATCAAATGTTAAGATTTGCTTCTTTCATATGTCTATTATGAGTCAATGAAAAACTATTTTATAGACTAAATAAGCAAGAAAAACATGAACAGATTACATATACAATAATATTAGCAAACACACTACTAAGACAAAATATTAGAAATCTCTATAGTGCAATATATTGCTGGATGATGTCTTGTGCAAAGGTCAAGAGAAAGATTTGGTCAAGGGAATGTGTGTGTGTGTGTGTGTGTGATATGATATCTGTTTGTACAGGAATTTTGCCCTTCTGTCCTTCTGAGTGGCAAAGCTCTCAATGACCCTATTATTGAAGTCAGGGATGTTTCTGACAAGTTTTTTCTCCATGGAGAGCATGGCCAGAGCATTCAGGCAATCCTGCGTCATGGTGTTCCTCAGGAAGGTCTTGATCCTCTTTAGAGTAGAAAAGCACCTCTCTGATTCTGCTGTTGTCATGGGTGTGGTGATGAGAATCTTGAGAAGACTGACAGTCTCAGTGAATGTGGCCTGAAGGTTGTTCTCCATGAAAAACTGCAACAGAGTCAGTGTACCACCGCAAGCCTTGAACTTGTCATTCTCATAGATGAGGGATAGCTCTGTTCTGAGCTTGGCCTTGTTAAACATGGGGTAGATGTGACTCATGATGACCCATCTGCCCACATGGTGAAATGTGCCAAAAGTTGGATGAGCCCTCCAACGCTAATGTTGTTATCATTAAACCCTGAAATGGGTATCAGGCTGTACCATCATACATTAAAGTGCTGACCTGAGTTTGAAATTGCATGTGGTGGAGAGAAAGGAAAAGCTGTCACAATGAGACATTTAACCATGCTGTTTGAGTGATTTTAGGCACAGGGGGATTGTTCTTGGACATTTAGCAATATATTTGGCCTGATATCCTGTATGCACCTTACCTGTTGAATCACACACTGCGCTCTAATTTGGAAATGGAGCTTCCATATTGCATGGCTGATTAAGTCATACTGAAAGTAATCCATGTGGCATCACATGTTTTAAGCTTTATTTCATGTATTTACTTTTTAAGTATTTTGGCTGGCATTTTCTGACTTTTTTTTAGATTGTTGGCTTTAGAGGTGACAGGAAATGAAAGAGAAATGGTTGATCACATGAAACGATGGTCCTCTATGGGATGTGAACCAGGGATGTTATGGTGGTTGGTGCCTTAGTCCCCATAGGGGGTTCATTTTAGCATGAAATGTAGTTGGAGGAAATTGCTCTGATGGAAAAGTCGACCCAGTTACACTACAGCAATAATGGCATTTTAAGGCTGCAGTTGAGTATATACTAGCAGCTACAACAGCTGCATGGTAGTATTATAATTATGTTTGAGAAAGCCATTCTATTTCTTGGCAAGAATCTAAACTTGCTGTATTCAGATGTAGTTTAAACTGCTTCTTTCCATCCCCCACACTTGTCTAAGCCCTCCTCGTTCACTCCCTCTTTACATCCCTGCAATAAAAACAGAATCTTGTCCAATTCCCTCTGGTTGGGAAGGGGTGGAAGAGTATCAATTCCCTGGTGGTATTGTCTATCTGTCAGTGGCAGAGAGGCGTTCTCTGCAAAAGCCATCAGTCTGACATCAGCTCCCTGAGTGACGCCTGTCACATCTCCCCACTAGACATGAGCTGATAGTCAACAAACTGCTCAAAGAACTCCGGGTGGCCGGGAAGGAAAATAAACAATCTTCGTTTTTGTAATGGTGCAGAGATTAGATCGAGCTATGATAATCCAGTGATACAGCCAATATTGGAAAAAAAATCCTCAATCACAGTGCTGTCGCTGCATACTTCTTCCCCTGGCTCTTGTTGTTTCCCTGCCTGGCTGCCCCCTCTCCCTCTCTTTTCTGCCTTTTCTATTTCCCTCTCTCTCCGTTGTTATTTATCACAGCCTTTCTCATATGTCACCCCAATTCTGCCCCTGCTCCGTTTTTTTTCCAGTGGTGATTATTTGCCTTTTTCAATTGCATGCTCTTTGTCTTTCTCTCCTCTTTCTTTCTCCCTCCCTTTCACACACCGCCCTCCCTCATGCTCTCCCGGGAGTTTGCAGTCTGCAGACAGTGTAATTTAGATCAATAGCTTGGAGCATCCACCCTGAGCCACAGCATGCTTCTCCACAGTCAGCTGTTGGCTCAAGAGAATAGACGAGAAGCTCAAACTAGGGTAGCAAAGATAAAACCTTAAGATTTAGATGCGTTATATCCATAGCTCCGGAGTGTGTGCTATTCTCTGGGGCTCTTTGTGCTTTATCTCTCCCATTTGGTAACTTGATCCTGTCGGGCTGCTCTTTAACACTGATGCATGTCGCATCATGAGATAAACAAGCTGGCGGAGACACAGAAGAGCTAAAGATGGCTAATGATGACTAGCATTGAGCGTAAGGGATATGTGTAGCTTGTAAATGCACACAAATAAAGAGCTTGGCTAGAGCTGATGTGTTTTTGTTAGCCACACTGTAACTCCCATTAGCATAAATTAATGATGAATGAAAACAGAACGACAGACCTATATTCATTATGCAAGGAGACAGACAGGCAAACAAACAGATAAATACAACAGTAAGACCGTTAGGCCCTCTCTATCTGCCTGTGGCTGTCCAAGCAGTTGGACTAAATTGGCTGGCTCATTAAGATTTATGTCTGCTATCCAAAACCATCTCATTTCCTCTCTGCTTTACATTTATCAAAATGTCAGTGTGCTCTAATGTATCCCCCTGCTTCATAATTCAGTTCAATTCTGAACTGTCACAGGAAAGCTGTAATACACAGCAGTAAATACACTGAGGGCTGGTGTGTCCTGCTCCAGTGCATTCTGGATGAGTGGTGTTAAGTATTGCTGACTAAATTAGGATGGCATCAGGGAGGCGTGCAGGGCAAGCTGTGTGTAGAGCATCTTTTCTCTGTATAAGGACATGCGGTGGGTTTGTGGTTGCTGGCTATGTTACGGAATACCCAGAATATTTCGGATTTTACAGTCGTGAAACATCAGCATGATCACAGACGCTTCCAGTAATCGCACAGAGCAACAAAAGCTACAATCAGATCTTCCCCGAGGCATCTGCAGAGCCCTGTTGAAAAGAGATGAATCTCTCCGGACAAAGTGTGCCAGTTGGCATAGAAAATAGAAGACAATGAATCGTGGTGATTACTGTTGCATTTGCTTACTCCACTCCACTTTTTCTACAGTGATTTACAGTGAGCCTCCAGGAGTTTCTGCTGTAAACAGCCTCATAAGAGTTTCAGTCAGCAGCCTCTGTATTTTCAGAGGAGCCTGAAATTGCCAAGATAGCCATGGGACTCTTACTGTAACACTCTCTGCTGCTGTATTATAAGTTGCTTACTGTTGATTTCTTCTGTGTGCAGCAGAAATACAGTTTGTATCTCAAAATAAAAAGATGATATGCTACACATATAGCTACATAGCCAAGGATATGCAAATGACTGGCCACCATGTCGTCCTCTGATGGCAGCGGGAAGGAGAATGAGAAAAATGTTGTTTAGTTTTATGTATTTGGGGTGTTACATGCAACAAAGGTATATATCTGACTTAAGCCAGGAACATTGTGATTACTTGGTTTTTGTCTTAAACGTCTTGGTTACTACAATGTACGTTTTTTTTTTCTTTTTTTTTTGGGGGGCGGGGGGACTTTGAGATTGAAGATGGGGTGAGAGAGAGAGTTGGGGTTGACATGCAGCAAAGGTAATCACCAGTTAGCTTATTTGTGTTACTTGAACAGTGCGGTGGACAGAAGTATATAGAATACAGAATATGAAACAATCAGAAATTGAAATTACCGACTAATCCCTTCCCCTCCAAGAGAAGGGCAAATTCCAACTCTGGGGAAACTGTTCATTTGGCAGGCAGTCAGCCCAGTTTGGGGGTCACAGCCCCCAGTGCTCCGATTACCACTGGCACCACTGTTGCCTTTACTCCCCACATCTTTTCTAGCTCCTCTTTCAGCCCGTGGTATTTTTCAAGCTCCCTGTGTTCCTTCTTCCTGATGTTGCCGTCACTCTGTATTGTTACGTCTATCACCGCTGCTCTTTTCTGTTGTTTGTCAATCAGCACGATGTCTGGTTGGTTGGCCATCACCAGTTTGTCATTCTGGATCTGGAAGTCCCACAGGATCTTAGCTCGGTGTCTTCCATTGTGACCTTGGGACTTCCAGCCCATACTCAGTGCAGATGTACCTGTACACTATGCCAGCCACTTGGTTATGGGTGGTTATGTATGTTAGAGGATATGGGGGACTTTTAATTCAATATTAAAGGCACGCTAAGCACTGTTGGGTGTCACTTCTGTTTACGTTCAACAATGTTATCAAACACAACGGAGCTAGCTCGCCCCTCCCCCCCTCGTCCTCTGTGACTGTGTCATGAACGAGCGATAGCTGCTAGTTATCCTGGATGTACACACCTGTTCAAGGGATAGTGCATCCAACATGAAAATTCAGCCATTATCTACTCACCCTCATCCCGACGTAGGATCAGGTGAAGTTATAGAGTCCTCACAACACTTGCGGAGATCCAAGGGGAGAAGGGGTAGCAACACAACTCCAAAAAAAAAAGCGTCCAAAAACACATAATTGAAACCACAAAATATCTCCATACTGCTCGTCCGTAGTGATCCAAGTGTCCTGAAGCCCCAACATAAAAAGTTGTTTGGAAAAACGTCATTTGAACTCTGTTTTTAGCCTCACTGTAGCCTGTAGCTCTAACTGCCTCTCTGGGTACCGCGTTCACGTGTGCTTGCGCAAGACAGTGAGACATTGGCACCGTGTTTATGTGTGTGTGCTTGCTTTCACTGATCTCGCACTGGCTGGTTGGTGCAGCCTGGACCCAAATGTTTTTGTTGCCATTTGCAGAGCCTGGGCTGCCTACAGAGACCAGACTTTTTCACAGCATATTCAGAGAACATCTACTGTAGCTAGCGAATCGTGAGGAGATGTTTGCTGTATGTGACATATGACTTGACTTGTGACTTGCTTGACCTGAGCAATGACTCAACTTGACTTGCTTAGCTTATAGCAGGGACTTGACCTGACTTGCTTGATTCTCACTGCAACTAACTTGGGAATTGCTTGAGACTTGAAGGTAAAGACTTGAGACTTGCTTGTGACTTGCACATGTGTGACTTTCCCCCATGTCTGATATACACATATACAGTATGGAGCTAATTTAGAAGACCAATGACATAAAATTCTCAAAGAAGACTTGGTTCAGTCACAAAGAAACATATTAGGCAGGTTAAGGTTTATGTAGCAACGTCATAATGCAGAAACCTACATTATAACTGGTCACATGGGAACATGCTTTTAGAATTGTGTAGGAAAACAGCATTTTGACATCAAACACTTGCACCAAAATTTAAATGGTCATATTTATTACTAAGGAAAACTACAGCAAGGCCACAGAATGATATAAAAAAAAATTATTAAAAAGAGCCAACAAGAGATAGTGGACCTGCCTTTTAATCAAATATCAAAATAATTTCATTTTCTGTCTATCAATTAATCAACTAATCATTTCAGCCCTACATATAACTTCTTATTTGAAAGCAAAACATGCTTTTATGTATTTTTTCTTCCCAATCATTATACATCTTATTAATGTTATCAAGTGTTAAATGATACGAATAACTAGTTGTTACTATCAAGTTCTTTATTTATGAATATGATTTGGAGATATATTTTTGATCTGAACATCATGCCAGATATGCCTGAGTTGAATTGAGGAGGCAGAGAGAAGTAACACAGCAGTGACAGTCTTTCCATGAATATCACGGTGCTCTTTCTTTTTTTTCAGTTTGTTTTATGGTAATGAACTGAATTCCCAACTGTGACTGAAACTGAGAATTGGTTTCGAGAAAGTACATTATTTTTACAGTCAAGCTGTATTTCAAGTAGTAGCACCACGTGACGCTGAAATGCTTAAACAATTATAATAGTCTGTCTCCTGATAAGACCTGTCATTGGCGTCTTTCATAAACAGATTTACAGCTGGAGCAAAGAGCCATAATGGAGTAGCAGACAGAATATGATGAGGTGATATTGCCTTAGGGAGCTGTCTGGAACGGCAGACTCCTGGAAAGTGGAAGGTAGTGTTCAGTGCAGACTCCTAAGCTTAAAGACAAGAACATTCAATATTAGTCTGCTCAGTATGGATAAATCAAGCAGTTATTGCAGTGTTGCACAGCTGGGCTCCTTCCAGTTGGACATTAAAGACAACAGCAAGTTTGGGCACTGTCAGACTGAACCTCCTTCCTCGCAACGTCCTCACAGGAGAGGAGGAGGAGTGAGGGAAATTAAGACTGACAGAGAGTAATAAAGGGAGAGGGAGTTTCATGAATGAAAGTTAAGTGTTTCTATAATTGTTTGCCCTCAGACTTCTTGTATTGATCGCCACCTCTCTATTTCCACTTATTCAAGCTGTAACCAAATATGTAACCTCATCAAAAGGCATTAAAGGAATAGTTAGACATTTTGGGAAATGCTGTTATCAACTCTCATGTTTTGGATGCACTCTGTTTAGCCTTCTGGGCTGTGCTCGACCTGACCTGACTTTCTGGTAGACCTAAACTGAATGGATGGCAGATGACATACAATAAAATGTTTTCATATTGAAAGCATTTGTTTATGGTCTTTATTAAGGACCTTTTCTATAACTGGAGAATTGTAATTCTCACTCATCTTATTTTTCCACATAACATATATATTCTTACTCAAGGCTGACTGCGGACGCCTGAGTGAAACAAAATCACCATCCTCATGCTCTATGATAGTGCGCCAGCTATTATGGTGCAGACCAGATTTCACTGTGCATGTGTTGTACCCCACTGATATGACCTGATATGACACCCTGACTTCTCTGTTCAACCTCCATGAACAGGAAGCATGGATTCATCTATAGTTCACAAATATGCACACAATAAAAAAATGTAAGCAGGTTCAACATAAAAAAAGGAATCATTTATTGAAAGTAAATGCATGAATTGGGGAAATGTAAAACTAGCTGAATTATTTTCAATAACGTATATTTACATTAAGGTTATGATAAAAGATTAGTTGATTCCATTACGTGTGATGGTTTTTAAAATAAGCAACACCTCTAAAGTTAAATCCACATGCAGAAATGTGAAAACAATATTTTATAAAGAGTTATGTGCTGTGCCTTTGTGAACAGCACCTTCTTCAAAAATCACAAAAAAAACTGACTTTTAGTTTCACATGAACAGCAGCTTTCTGGATGAAAGTCCTGTGTTTGTTTGACCCATCCTTTACCTAACCCTTCCATCATACTCAGTCTTTCATGCTCTTTACATTCACGTTGAACTTAAAAGTCCGAACATCTCATACCCCTTTAATGTCCACACTGAGTAAAAAGCAATGGACAAAACTAATTTCTAACAGACCCCATAGTTTTTCTATGTAGGCCTCTACCAAATGGTTGAAAAGTCACTTAATGTTATACGAGAAAAACAAAATTACAAGTTAAGTACTGTTGTAATGCTGGAAACATTTTAGTATCCCAACATATATCAATTTGTTACCATGGCATCAGTAGTACTACCAGTGCTATTATTATTTCCACATAATTATTCTAGATATTTACTATTACAGTAGTTTGAAAAGATCTCAGAAATGGTGAAAAATCCACTGATGTAATTGTTTGTTTGTTTTTTTATCTTAGCATCCTTTACCATAAAAGGACAACCCTTTGATTGGGCATGGCATTAGACTGTAAAAAATCATGCTTAGAAAATTATTTCAGCATCTGTATTACAGATAACATTCTATGTATTATTTAACGTAATCACGTAATCATTTAAGTTTTTTGTTTTGTAACAAATGATCAATTTTAATTACATTAGCTAAGCTTCACTTCTTTACCATAAAAGGACAATATACTATTTGGTAGAGCATGTTTTTAAACAATATTTTGCCTTTTTAAGGGGTTTATTTTGTGTATTAAGTTACATAAATCTGTTCAGTAAAACCTCTGAAAGTATAACATGTTTAAAAAAAATACACCTACCTTTTGAAAATCCCATCATACAGAGCTCTCATGTCTGGAGTGACTTCTTTTGTTACTAAGTTCTTGTAGGAAGCGAACTGCAAAGGCACACTTTTTAAAGACACAGTGACTTGTTGTTGTTGTTTTTTGCATAACATACCTACTACTAGTTCAACACTTTTTTTATTATGGCACAGTGACTCAAAATGTGCTCTACCAAATAGCTGAGCAGAATGCTAAAGGGTTAAAAACGCTTTAGGGTGCATTGTGCATTGTTATGAAGAGCTGAGGGCCACTGAGCAGGCTGCCATATTTGACACCCTGGGATTGAGAACAGGTTGATAGTGCAGTGCTGGCAGCACAAGCAATTAACTCTGTAACCACAATTTGTTCAAAACTAAGCTGTTGAGATGGCAACGACACCTGAAACTGCAAAGCTGAAAACAAAAGTATAAATGTAAGTTTCCATGAGTTTTGAAATGACTACCAACCTTCAAACAAGGTAGCTAGGATCATTTACACAGAAACTTGAAACAATTAAAACAAATGTGGTTCAGATGACATACCATTTTACCCAACCAAGCCCTGCTTCAAACAAGTAAGATGAGCACACACAAAACACAGACATAATCAACACCTTTAAAACTTTGGCAGAAAAAGAGAGTTTATTTTGGACTCCATTACTCATAGGAAGAAGCTCATGGAGAACAGAGGTTTCCAGGGACTTTAATGGAGAAACATGAATATTATCTATCTATCTATCTATCTATCTATCTATCTATCTATCTATCTATCTATCTATCTATCTATCTATCTCCCTTCGAAGAAAAAGTCCTCCATAATTAATGACTTAGTGTGTCTCTCTCCTTCTGTTGTAGCTCCTTCTGTCAGCAAAAACGCTTTTCTCTCCCAACACGTTAGGGGATGCAGAGACGGATCCACCAATTTGGACCTGCTGGTCTTGGATCTGTCATTAATTATGTCCTGCTGTCATTTTGCAGCATCGTCATTTATCGTGTTCGGGCCTCCTCCCTGCCAGCATACAGATATGTGCTCTCTCTAATGAGAGAGGGTGACCTCAGTGACGCGTCCCCTGTTTGAAACGATGAAAATGTTCAACTGAAGCTGCAACGTTTCCACGACTTTTTGTTTTGATATATCAAACCTTTAGGGTTTCGTTTTTCCGAGAGCAAAAGAAGCATTTTAAAATGAGTTCTTCAAGCGTGTGTCCTTGTTAAAAATGCATTTTCGGGGAGGACACAGAAAGCTGACCTTGAAGTGGTTTTTATTTAGTACACCTCAGGAAAAAAGTCAAAGTTCCCCAGCAAGAAGTGCTTATAAGAAGATTTTTTTGCATTAGCTGGAGTCAATGCCCAGCTACCAAATGCAACATCAAGACAACAAAATTGATTGTTTTCCACATCATCACTTTCCTTGCAGGTGTGAGTTCATCTTCCAGCGGGCAGCTTCTTGTTTCAGTGGGTAGCCTGCTGGATGACCAACAATGGCACCATGTAAAGCTGGAAAGGCTCAGCGCTCACCTCAACCTCACTGTGGATAAAAACACTCATCAGGTTCAGATTCCAGCTGAGCTCAGCCACTGGGACATTCACCAGGTGAGAGAGAGGCACATATAACACACATTTTAAAGAGGTACTCGATTTAGAATGTCTTTTATGAAGCAAACACCTTTATGCTTCAAAGGCAGCTGGAAGAATCTATAGTTTGTGATTTCATGTTGGCTGCAATACTGAGACTGAGATTTTCTTTTTACACTGTCAAAACTCAAGTAAACCTTAAATCCTACAGGAAGTGATGGTTACTTGTACACTAATTTTTTACATATATGTGTTGTCTTTTGTGCAGCTAAGTCTGGGAGCTGTCCAGAGTCACGGACTGCAGAAACCCATCCTCTCCAACAGGAACTTCCACGGCTGCCTGGAAAACCTGCTGTACAACAACATCAACCTGATCCACTTGGCCAAGCAGAGCAACCACCAGGTCACTGTGGTGGTAAGTAAGTTTTGTGTTCAGCATCTTTGGAACATCATTATGGAAGTCTGCCAATCAGTGTTCATCAGAAAGACAAATAGGTGACTGTGGAGACTCGGCACAGAATGGCGTCGCTATGATAAGTTCACCTAATGACAGTCTGTTCTTGGATAGTTTCAATTTGATAGTTTTAAGTCATGAAAAGATCCAAGTCTCCAGTATTTCAAAGGCAATTAATTGAGAAATGTGTCCCCTTGATGGTCACTGATGTGGATGACTTTGTGCAATAAAAAGAGAGAAGTCAGATTTGAATTCCAAGAAGCTTCAAAGAACAAAACGTGTTCAGTGATCTTAAAATTTGTTGATGAAGGAGTTTTAGTCCCAGATACAGCTCTCTGAATACGCTCATTAGTCTCAGTCAACACAAATTTTTGATCCTGGCTCAGTTTTGAGTCAATTAAAGGAGCAATAAGCGTAACTCATCATTTCTAGATTGAAGGAATTAAAAACTTGCTATGTGAAGAACTAGAGGTGTAATTTCAGAGTAGGAACGTTATCGTGGTAGCCGAGTAGTGCTAACACTATCAGGAAAGCAGGGAAATAGCTAAACACAGCAGAGACTGAGAGTGAGTGAAAGACATCGCTAACTGCTAAACTAAGCCAAACTAAGTTGGCTGTTTAGGTTTTATTTCCTCGCCCCTGTGACGAGTGAATCTGCCTGTAGTGAAACCTGGGCTAACCGCTTCCTCCTCAGGCTCCACTTCACTCAGCTGCCAGCACAGCCAGTTAGCCTCCGCTAGCTTCCCAGCTAGTCCCAGCTCTCCGCTTGGATCCAACCGGAGCACCGAGTCCTGGTTTGTTATTCAGGTTAATGTGGGAAGAAGCAGCGGGTATATCGGGCAGCTGAGTGTAGTGGAGCCTGTAGAAGAAACACTGGGACTGTCTGGATGTAATAGTCTGTGGAGAAGCTGCGGTGCTTGGCTGCACAGACAAGGTCACTGTTGCCAACTCCTCAGTAAGAAAAGTAGCTATTGGCTGTCCTAAAAGTCGCTAGAAGTCGCTAAATGACGTCATCGCCTAATTTGCATAATTGTCCATATGCATGTAATTGTAATGGCTGCTGTAGGAGAGAGGAATAACATCGTGGGAGCAACAAAAACTGAGTAAAAAAACACCCTGAATATGTTTAGAACTACAAATGAACCTTCTTTCAGTGATTTATATTAGACAAATAAAATTTTATATTTACATCCCGCCCTGACTGTAAACCAGGTCGGGATCAGAGCGATAGATCAGCCAGCGGCGGTTCCCCGCATGCGTGATTCACTTGCAGTCTGGACGTGGAGGGGTTAACGTCTCCTGCTCTGACTGCTGCTGGGAGGGAGGACTGGGCCGTCTGTGAGTGATTTGGGGTCTTCAATAACATCAGAAAAAGTCGCTAGATTTGTCGCTAGTCGCTTTTTTGAAAAAGAGTCGCTAGAGGGGTCTGAAAAGTCGCTAAATATAGCGCCAAAGTTGCTAAGTTGGCAACACTGGACGAGGCGAGTGGGGTGGGGGGTGGAGAGCAGAGGTAGAGGGAGGTGTGGCTCATGACACACTTTGTTTTGGTCTACAGGCAGTGCACAACAGCAAACCTAGCGGAGAATTTAAGCAGAGAATATAGATGTGGTTAAGTAGGATGGAATTCATCATCATGGCAATGAGACTGCCATTTTAATGTACATGTCAAAGCCCTAGCATGGATATTAACATGAATAGTGACTGTAACAGAAGTAATGATGAGGTGAAGAATTTTTCTCTGCTACCTTCACCTGAAGGAAATATTGTAAATGGTGAATGGACTGCACTTGTATAGCACCTTTCTAGTCTTCCAACCACTCAAGGTGCTTTTACACTACATGTCACATTCACTCATTTACGCACTGGCAGCTGAGGCTACCATACATGGTGCCACCTACTACTCAGTGACCATTTAAACTCACTCTCACACACTGATGAAACAGCCATCGTGAGCAATTTGAGGTTCAATATCTTGCGTAAGGATACTTACTTACTTTCAGTATGAATGAAAATAAATCTGACATTATTCATTTCCTTCTGAATGACGACTGCTGAGTCTATCTATTTAACTGACAGTTGATATGGCCAGGTACTTTGTTTGTTAGTTTGTCAATAACGCCAACAAATTAATGAAATACTCTAATTTTTTAAAGATATTTTTTGGGGCATTTTGCCTTTAATGGACAGGACAGGTAAGCATGAAAGGGGGAGAGAGAGAGGGGGATG